>NC_062565.1:106598765-107798765 GCF_022837055.1 Prionailurus viverrinus
ACTTTTTTTTAAGTCTTAATTTATTGCTACAAGTTTTGTGTGAAACTATAGCATATCCCTGAACTTTACCAATTTCTGATTTCTGTTCCCCTGTACTGTGATCCATGTTCTGTTGAGGGTTTTTTGCCTTAGTTTGAGACTGAATTTATGTCTTTTATAAACATGGTATGTGTCTTTTATAAACATTCTGGAATATGTATGGCTTCAATGAATAAACTTAATGGGTCTGGTTGAAGTGAAGGGATTTAATTTTGGTAAAATGAAGTTAATCAAACATTACCCACTGGGATGTAGCCAAAGTCTCTAAAAGTTTAATGGTTAAGCCTTTGTACTTTTATTTTCTCCTTCCATTTCATAGCAGTGTAGTATTACACATCAAAGTAAATCTGTAACCTGTGACTTGAGTCTGTTATAGTCCTAGAAAGAGACCCTTAACACAAGTTGCTAAGGATTATGAATTCAGATATAAGCATTCCAGATCCTTCTCCTCATGAGTTTAACTGCTTGTATGGTCTCCACAACTTGAATGGCATTGGTCATTCTGGAATTCCTGCCAAAATCATCACAAGTTCCACATCATCAGGGCTCCCTGGGCACTCCGAAGAAGAACTGATAATCTTAAAGTTTAAACAAACTGTTATCTTTAGGTGTACTCAAGGTATTTGTCTTTAAATTGTTTCTTCTTGACACCCCTGACAATGGAAATTATCAAAGTAAACCTACTCTAAGGATGGCAGGTTGGAGCATAGCAAAAAGTTTGCGTGTTTGAATCCATTCCCAATTCTGGTTGTATTTTGTTTCTTAAAACTGATTACTGTTACAATAGAGTTTGAAAGCTGCTTTTGATGTGAATAAAAGAAATCCTGGTATATTGGGACTAAAGCTTAAGAATACTTGTCTCTGAGAGGAAGGTGTTCTAATGTTAAGGAAACAGTGCCAAATACACTGTGCGTATCTACAGTTTAATCTTTGAATGTATGTTATTTGATTAGCTCCCTCCTGTGTGATGGCACCATGCATAGAGTCAAATCTTTGTGATGTTTTGTATGGCTATAGACTTTGGCAACATGTACATAATGTGTAAAGCAAGTTTTTATGATTGAGGAATCAAATTTATTGAATTTTATTATTGAAAGTTGAAACAACATGTATGTACAAAAACAATAAAAGAATATACTCTTTTCATGGACTATAGTATTATGTGAATGCTACATTTATTCTAAACATTTAGGGCCTGCAGAAATGTACTGAGAAACTCATGGCTAGACAGCAATACTATTTTTTTTCCCCAATGGTATGTTTTTGATTGAAATATATTCTCATTTTAACCAGGTTAAGCATTTGGAATCTTAATGGTATTTACTTTTTGCTAGATAACGGCAAGATAAAACTCAGCTTTGCCATTGCTAGAGTTGTCAAAATTCCACAGCAATTAAGATCAAATTGATTTTTACTGAACATGGAATGCCAAGTTAAAAGTGTATGTGTGTACTCTTTTAAGAAATTTGACAGTCCTTATCAAACTAGGAAATAGAATGGTAAGAACCATGGTTTGTCTTACATTGCATAGAATATTCGTTTTCTATGTATCTAATTGCAAGACAGATTTTCACCTGAAATCAGGTGTTTCAAAGGGCACATTTTTAATTTTGGTTAATAGGAAATGCACTTAACAAAACTTAGGGAGAGTTCAGTATAGTTTGAAATAAAACCCAGGAACCAAGAGTAATGTAAGCACTTGTCCAAAAATCCTACTTGATAGGCCACAAACTGTGATAAAATTGGTGGGGAAAGGGAGTGCAGAAAGAATTTGCTTGTGGTTTTATTTATTTATTTATTTTTATTTTTTATTTTTTGCTTGTGGTTTTAAAAAACACTCATTATAGAAAAAAATAGAAAATTTAGAGAAGCTACAGTAAAGGAAAATAATTTCTAATACCATCATTCATTGGTTACATTTTTGGTGACAATCAAATTTTTTTGTACTTCTATTTGAAAAAATGAATCTGTAACAGGTTTAATAAAGAGATTCTTTTTAAGCTACAAACTATAAATTGAGAGTCTTGCATTCTGTTTTGTATTTAATTATTGTGTCCCGATATAAACAATCACATGAGCACATGAAAATAAAATGGGAGAAATTACAGTCCACATTCAGTTACCCTTAATGAGTATTTAACCTTAATCCAAATTCTTCAAGTAATTTTGTACTCTTCTTTTTTCCCCTCCATCTGTCTTGTAGAGATTTGGGAACTATACATAAATTTTAGCATCTAGATTCATACATCCAGAAGAATGCAAAAGATAAAAATTAGATCTACTCCGAGGTCAGACTATTTGGATTACCTGCTACTGACCGTGTTTATACTTCCCATCATTAGTAGTTTTAATCATCATTTAAGTTTAATGAGGACAAGGAAAACAGGATGTTTGGCTCAGAGAAGGAAAACTTGAGCAAAATGAAAAGATCTGAAGGTAGGGCAGTCACAACAGCATAGTCCTACTTGTAGAGAGTATCTAATATTTCTATTCTGATAAAGATTGATTTCAACTGCTCTATCTTTAATGGATCTGGTTCTATGAAGCCTTCCTTTCTTTTTGGTAAATGTATATTTTGCAAGGTTATTCCTCAGTAACAGTTACTCATAACTGCCTTAAATTTCTTATTTTTACAAAATTTAATAGAAAAGTAAATAATGGGAATAGTAACCAACTGTTTTAACCAGAGAGGAATCAATATTTTAATTAGATTTCAGATAATTAAACAATGGAGCATCAAGAAAAACGTGGAAGTTACTTGACAGATGTTTGACAGCATTTGTCTAGAGCAGTGGTTCTCAACTGGAGTGATGACACCCCCCAGTGGACATGTGAAAACATTGGGAGACATTATTTGTCACAACAGGGGGCATACTACTGGTATCCAGTGGAAAGAGGCCAAGCTAGGGGTGGTGATGGATAGTGCCTAAAATATGCTGTAGCATAACTTTAAAAAGCAAATCAAGTTTACTTGAATCTATAGTTCATGGTTTAAAGATGAAATACACATTTGCTTGTATATGCATATTTTAATTCTGTGAAATGATACGTTAGCTTCTTTCCATGCACGAGTTCTCATTATTTTCACATTTTTCCTTGATGTTTTGAAACACCAGTTTCCCAAAGCCTGTCAGCTTGTTGTCTAAGCTTATTTGAAGGAAAGCAGTGTTTTTTGAAAGATGGTAATGCTTTACCCATGTATGATGTTATAAGAAATTCCATGCTTCAATTACCTGTTGTATAAACATCAAATTAGCAAATTTTCCCCCTTAATCTGCATGTAGTTGATTTCCACATTATAACCACCTAATAATGTTCTTAAAAATGCTTGTTGTAACA
Source organism: Prionailurus viverrinus (assembly GCF_022837055.1). NCBI lineage: Eukaryota > Metazoa > Chordata > Mammalia > Carnivora > Felidae > Prionailurus > Prionailurus viverrinus. The sequence goes on from NC_062565.1 coordinate 106,602,144, forward strand.
TCCTGTGCTTGTTTTTGAGGTCATATTTCCAAGAATAATGATTAAGCATTGTTATTTTTTTATAATTTTTTTTAATGTTTATTTTTAAGAGAGACAGAGACAGAGACAGAGTGCAAGCTGGGGAGGGGTAGAAAGAGAGAGGGAGACACAGAATCTGAAGCAGGCTCCAGGCTCTGAGCTGTCAGCACAGAGCCTGACGTGGGGCTCAAGCCCACGAACTGAGATCATGGCCTGAGCTGAAGTCGGACGCTTAACCGACTGAGTCACCCCGGTGCCCCCTTTTTTATTTTTAAGTAATTTATCTGGTGGCCTTTTTTAGTCTTCTGAAAGTGATATTCAAGTGGCTTCAATCTAATGTGATTTTCCTAAATATTACCTGTAATTCAAATAAGTAATTGGCATGCCTCTCATAAAGAGTTTTTTCTTGGCCTGGAGAAAGATGACTTCTCTGAGGGAAAATTACAGAGAAATAAGCCTGCTTTCATTCAGGTGTACATGGGATACATATGTGTACGTAGAAATAGTCCCACCAAGTCTGTCACTGGCTTTGGAGTGTGAGATGCAACACCAAATATAAAGCATTCGGGAGATGAACAGGAATACACAAAGCATCTCCAGGCAAATGATTCCATTAAATATTAATTTATGAGTTACTTGGAAGCAGAAGCTCATCTATACGTAAATATGCAGAATACCTAATTACTTGCAAAATCAGACGCTATCAGATGTATTCTGAGGTCCTCAGCGTATCAGGTGGAGAAGACCAGCCATGATGCTCACAGAATATCAATTGGTGATGCATTTAATTAATTTAGAAGAAAATCATCGCTCACCTGCTGCCTACTCATGCGGGCCCGGGCAGGGGAAAAGAGAAGTTAAATAAATGAGTACGTGTGCTTTGGAATGTGAGTTTTTGTCATCATAAAAAAAGAAACAGATATAACACAAAAACTAGTACTACTTAAGTCCTGAACTGGTGATTATGTCCAAGAATTCTCTGGAATTCTAGTATTTTCTAATCTAGCATGTTGTCCGAAAAGATGAACTTGAAACTTGCTAGTTCCGCCTGGTTTGAAGAGGGCTTCTCCAACCTAGATGTCAGCATCATTCCTTTTTACCTCAAAATTTCTGTCTGCAAGCTGTGTGAGGAAAGGACGTTTCTTCGTGTCACAACTAATCCTCACACTGTACCTCTGATACCATCTCTTCCTCTCTTCAGGACCTTTGCTTTTTCCTTCCCATTTTCAGTCACTGTCTGCTAAATACAGGGGATTCTTTCCCTGAGTTACAAATGTTACATTTCTAGTTTCTGGGATTCTAGACTCTCCTGTATACTTGGAGTTTATGATTCATTCGTTTTCCTAAGAAATGAATTCTAGAAAGACCCAGTATTACTTCCCTAACCTGTTTTTGTTGTTTAATTTAAAAAATCTGCAGACCAGGGTGCTTGGGGTGGCCCAGAGGCTTAAGTGTTGACTCTTGGTTTCGGCTCAGGTCATGATCTCAGGGTTTGTGAGTTCGAGCCCTGAGTTGGGCTCAGTGCTGACAGCAGGGAGCCTGTTTGCAATTCTCTCTCTCCCTCTCTCTCTGCCCTTCTGCTTGCTTACTCTCTCTCTCTCAAAATAAATAAATAAACTTAAAAAAAAAAAACCTGCCAACCATTATGGCCATCTTTTTAAAAAATGTTTACTTATTATTATTTTTTAATCTTTATTTTTGAGAGAGAGAGAGAGAGAGAGAGAGAGCAGGGGAGGGGCAGAGAGAGAGGGAGACACAGAATCTGAAGGAGGCTCCAGGCTCCGAACTGTCAGCACAGAGCCCGACGCGGGGCTCGAACTCACAAACTGTGAGATTATGACCTGAGCCAAAGTTGGACGCTTAACTGAGCCACCGAGGCACCCCGTATGTGTATTTATTTTTGAGACAGTGCGAGTGGGGGAGGGGCAGAGAGAGAGGGAGACACAGAATCCAAAGCAGGCTGCTCTGCGCTGACAGCAGAAAGCCCAATGTGGGGCTCCAACCCACCAACCGTGAGATCATGACCTGAGCCGAAGTCGGATGCTCAACCAACTGAGCCACCCAGGTGCCCCATGGTCATCTCTTTCATTCCAGGTATTATGCTAGATAATGAGGGTATGAAGACAAATGACAAAGACCCCACCTTAGCACATACAGTGTGAGATTAGTCTTGATAAGGAGGAACACTTTTACCCCAGAGACAGGTCAAGATATAACTCGCGGGAAATGGGTGCCTAAGTGGATCATCAGGCTGCACTGTGATAAGCAAAATCATGGTCACTTTACCATTTTGGAGTAAGGATGTCTACTCCAGGGCAGTGGTTGGAAGGACAGGAAAGGATTCAGGAAAGGAGTCTGAGCTGCGTAAGAATTGCTTATTGGCAGTGAAGGCAGCTGGGGTACGTCTGGCATCTCAGGAAAGCAAGACGTGAGCATGGGAAGCAACAGTTGACACTGGAATATAAAGTGTGAGGCAGAAAGTAATAACAGGGAGGCTCCAGAAGGGCTCAGTCTTGAATGCAGAGTTTAAAAGCTTGAACCCCGGCTGTAGTAGGCAGTAGGTGAGGGAGTGAAACGGTCAGAATCGCACCTTGCGTAGTTCTGGCAGCCATGGAAAGGAGTCCTGGGAGGGATGATACAGAGACAGAGCACTTTGGGGACAAGGAAACCAGCCTTCAGGCCCCTCTCATGTCCACGTGCACTCCTCCAACAATCTCACCCATTCTCACGGTTCCCACTACCTCTTTACATAAATAGCTCAACCTATATTTTACCCACCATCACTACTGACTCACTGATGCCTAATTCTACCACATGTTGAACATCTTCACATGGAGGTTTTCCGGACACCTTACACCTCTCACCCCGTTCTCCCTCATTCCCCTTCCCCCATGGACTTTCTGATGCCTCTCTCTGCTAGTTCATCTCAAATCCACCCAGACTCCCTCTCTTTACATTTGTAATACCTATTTCTTTGCCCCCCAATTCACTTAACTGTCCAATTTTTATCGATTCTTCATTCCCCAATTTAGCTTTAGCTAAATCGTTATGTCCTCTTACTAAACCATCACGCTAATCTCCCAATAACTATCCAGCTTTATATCTCCCTTCTGATGTCTTCTATAGACTAGTATCAGAAGAATTTCCTAAAGCATAGTTTTGCTTTCTTTGTTCCCCAAGTTAGGTCCTCCTATTTTCTAACCAGTAAATTCAACTGTTATACTGCCGTCCAAGAATCCTATATATGAGTCCAGGCATTATGTTTAGCTATATTTCCTCTTACTTAAAAAAAAAAACACCCAATAGTCCAGCCATGAGGTACCACTTCCTATCTCTTAACTTAATAATCTCCTGCTTCCTTTCATTTGCTCGAACTGTTGCTTTTAATTGGAATGCTCCCCTTCTGTTTCTGCCTGCCACAGCAGTTTTCATTCTTCAAAACCCATCTCACCAGTGCTACTCTTTCCATGATGTCTTTTCCATCTCTTCAAACTAGATACAGTGTTGTCCTCATCTGACCACCTGCCCCGGAGCAGTTTCCCCCTTTTTGATGGACTTACACCACAATGATATAGTAATTTATATATCCCTTTGGTCCTGTACAAATGTAAGCTTCATGAGAGCTGGGACATTATCTATCTTGCTTAACCCCATACTTGGCACATACTAGGTTCTCAATAAATATTTTTTAATGTTTTAAAGATTTTGTGAAATTTAATGTTATTATTATTTTTTTTTCATCTCCTGCCATATACAACATGGTGCTTGGCATGAAGTAAGAGGTAAATAAACTGTTTGAAATAACTCGATGTCTTGGGATCTCCTATGCATATACTACCATATTCACCTTTCTAAAACATTCTTTTCATATCACTTTCCTAGCCACAGACCTTCCTCTAATCTATGACATAAAGGCAGACTCTTAAAACAGACATCCAAAATCCAGGATACCTAAGTCCAAGTACTCAATCTCTTCTGAAAAGTTACTCTATTCATTGATGACAACCATCATTGGCTGTTGGGGGCCGGTCTCTTCCTTGCTGCCTAAATAAGCCATGGCCAACGTCATGACTAGGATGCCACATCTTCCAAACCCATGCCCTTCCAAATTCTATCCATCTCCAAAGTTGCACCCAACTCAAGTTTTATCTCAGTTATATTGTCTTGCCTAACCATTGTAGGCTTTTTCTCTTCTTCAATATGGTTTAGTAGAAATAGCAGGGACTCTGGACTCTGTTAAACCAAGGTTTGAAAACCAATTTTACTGTATGATTGTGGGCAAGTTACCTAACCTCTACGAGACTCTTTTCATATCTGTGCAGGAACAACAAAGTGGTCACAAAGTGTGGCTATGGGTTTAGGTGAAATACTATACCTAATCCATCCTGGCACTTAATACATGCTAATTTGTCCCCTTCTTTTTTCAGTCATTCTTGAGAATGGACATTATTGTATTATTGATCATCTTTTTATTTTTTTGAGAGCAAAAACTTTCCCCCATTATTAAAAAAATATTTTTTTAAGTTTACTTACTTTGAGAGAAAGTGTGCATGTGCGCACATGCATGTTGGACAGGGGCAGAGAGAGGGGGAGAGAGAGAGAATCCCAAGTAGGCTCCACACTCAGTGCAGAGCCTGATGCAGGGCTCAATTTCTCAACCATGAGATAACAACCTGAACCAACATCAGGAGTCAGACACTTAACTGACTAAGCCACCAGCTTGGTACTAAATAATTTCAATACAAGTTTTCAAACTTTAAAAATGTTGAAAAGAACGGTACAACAAACATCCATATACTTTCCATTTAGATCCAACAATTGTTAAATATATTCCAGTATGTAATTTATCTACGTATCCATCTTATGTGTATATAGATAGATGTATATAGTTAGATGTATGTATACATACCTACACTGTATATATACGTGTGTGTGTGTGTGTGTGTGTGTGCCCATGTGTGTGTATACAAGTGTATATAGTAGTCCCTCCTTGTCTGTGGAGGATACGTTCTAAGACCCCCAGCAGATTCTTGAAACTGCAGATGGTACTGAATCCTATATATGCTACGTACTTTCCTATACATACAAACCTATGGTAAAGTTTAATTATAAATTAGGCACAATAAGAGATTAACAACAATAATTAATAATAAAATAGGACAATTATAACAATATACTGTAATAAAAGTTATGTTAATGTGGTCTCTCTATCAAAATATCATATTGTGTTCTACTGAGCCTCCTTCTTTGATGATATGTAAGATAATAAAATGCTTAGGTGAGGTGAATGATGTAGGCACTGTAATGTAGTGTTAGGCTACTATTGACTTTGTGATCATATGTCAGAAGGACTACCTGTTTCCAAATGGGACTACTGTAGTTTCTTTTGGTGAATAATTTGAGAGTAACCTGCAGACATAAGACACTATACGCCTAAATACTTCAGCAAGTATGTCCTAAGAATGAAGACATTTACCCACGTAATCATATTATTCTTTTTTTTAATGTTTATTTATTTTTGAGAGATACAGAGACAGAATGCAAGTGGGTTAGGGTCAGAGAGAGAGGGAGACACAGAATCCGAAGCAGGCTCCAGGCTCTGAGCTGTCAGCACAGAGTCCAACGTGGGGCTCGAACTCATGAGCTGTGAGATCGTGACCTGAGCTGAAGTCGGATGCTCAACCGACTGAGCCACCCAGGCACCCCAATCATATTATTCTTATATTTCCCTGACCCATGCCCAGAATGCCTCTTTTAGTGGACATGGTATTTAGAAACCAAGAAATGGACAAGAGGTGTGCTTATTATTACTGTCATTGCTTCTAGGTCCTTTCACGGAACAGAGGTAGAAAATAAGTTTTGGGTTTTTTTTTTAACCACGAGGCAAAATTGGTATTTCCAATATCAGTGGGTTTGTTCTGCATCTTACTATTTTTACTTATACTGGAAATATTTCTTTGCTATGACATAAAAATCTTCCTAATTATGGCTACATGGTACTGTGTTGTTTGGATATTCCATAGGTTATTTCAAGTAGCCCTATTATTTGGATTGTCTAGTTCTTTGCTATTACAAATAATACCACATATATTCTTGTGTGCAAGAATTTTATTTATAGAGGTAGAGGTAGGGTTATGATTGCTGTGTCAAAGTGTAATTATTGCTAAATCCCCTTTATGGGACCTTTCACTTGCAATATATAAGAGTGCCTATTTCTTCAGAGTCTATGAGCAACTTCTAGATTTTTGCCAGTTTGATGGAGGGGAAATTTTTTGTAGTTTTAATTTGCATTTTATGGTAGATTGTGTTTCCAAAGATGGCTGTTAACAATTCCCACCCCCATGCTTTTTTTTTTTGACAATGTTACCTTGCCAATTTTCCATAAGGAAGTACAATCTGTTCCCCCTTTCCTTGACAATGGGCTGACCAGTGTGACTATGATTAATCACCAGAAGTGACACTGTGCAACTTGCAAGCCTGAACCTTAAAGATCTTGCTTCATTTTCCTTGCCTTTGGAGCCCTGAACTGTCACATAATGAGGTCTACCTTACTGGAGAGGTCACATGAAAAGACAGAGAGCGAGGGCAAGAGAGAGAGAAAAAGAAAGAGAGAGAGAGGGAGGGAAGGTGCTAACTCAGTCAGCTCTCAGGTTGTTCTAGCCATCCCAGACAGGTGGGTGAAGCCTTCTGGGATATTTCAGTACCAGCAGAACCCAGCTGATGTGGTCTCAGGAGTGCCCCCAGGCCACGTGGAGCAGAATTATCCAGCTGAGCCTTGCTTAAGTGTCTAACCAATAGAATCATGAGCAAATAAAATGGCTGTTATTTTAAACCAGTGAGTTTGGGGGCAATGGAAAACCAAAACACATTTCTCTTATTACAAATAAGGCTGACAACTTTTTCATAGGTTTATAACCCATATCCTTTCTTTTTATCTGTAAATGTACATGTCTTTGTTCATTTTTAATTCTGTTTTCTAGTATATGTTTTCCTCTTTTTTATGAGCTCTTTACAAATTAGGGATGTTTGTCCTTTGTAATATAAATTGCAAACCCTTTCATTCCAGTTTATCATTTACCTTTTGATCCTGTTTTTAGCTTTATCTTTACATGCAAACATTTTTTTTTTCATTTTTATGTTGTTTAATTTATCAATCTTTTTTAGGTTCTAAATTTTGATTTATAGTTAGGCAATATTTCCCCACTTACAGGTTATAGAAAAATTCACCCCTATTTTCTTCTAGTATTTCTATAGTTTCTTGCCCTCCCTCCCTCCCTCCCTCCCTCTTTTTCCAAATGGCTAACCAATTGTTACATTTTTCCCAGGTCCATTTTTTGTCCAGTAATTTGAGATGCCATGTTTATAGTACAGTAAATTTTGATTTGTCTTTGGATCCATTTTTGTACTTTTTAGGTTCCATTAGTCTGTTTACCCATGCACCAATACCACACAGTTTTGATTGTACTGTCTTTAATATTTGATAAGGTTTGGCATCCCTACTGTCCTTTTTCAGGATTTCTGAGCTATTTTTGCTTACTTACATAATTAACTTTAGACTAAGCTTATTTACTTCCAGAAAATAACGTTTGTTTCTTTGTTATTTTTGTTGTAGTTTAAATTTATACAACTTGGAGAGAATTGACTTTTTTATGATGTTGAACGGACTTTCCAAGAAGAGGAGACATCATTCCATTTGTTCAAGTATACTCATGAATTTTTCAGTCCTTCACACTTGTTTAAAATTTTTATTCCAGGGGTTCCTGGATAGCTCAGTGGGTTGAGTGTCTGACTTTGGCTCAGGTCATGATCTCACGGTTTGTGGGTTCAAGCCCCGCGTAAGGTTCTGTGCTGACAGCTCAGAGCCTGGAGCCTGCATCTAATTCTGTCTCCCTCTCTCTCTGTCACTCATGCTCTGTCTCTCTCTCAAAAATAAACATTAAAAATAAAAAAAAAAAAAGGGGGGGCGCCTCGGTGTCTCAGTCAGTTAAGCGTCCTACTTCGGCTCAGGTCATGATCTTGCGGTTCGTGAGTTCAAGCCCCGCGTCAGGCTCTGTGCTGATGGCTCAGAGCCTGGAGCCTGTTTCAGATTCTGTGTCTCCCTCTCTCTCTGACCCTCCCCCATTCATGCTCTGTCTCTCTCTGTCTCAAAAATAAACGTTAAAAAATTTTTTTTTAAAATTAAAAAAAATTAAAAAAAAATTTTTTTAAATAAAATAAAAAAATTTTTATTCCACGTATTTCAAATTTATAAGTTTATTTTTGTAAGTATTTAATTTTATTTTTTTCTTTTTCTTGATTTTTATGTTTATTTTATATTCTACTACCTTACTGAATTTTCATATTGTTTATATTAGTTTTGCTTTTGTTTTTCTTAGGTTTTCTAGGTATTCTATCACATAATCAGCAAATAGAGATAATTTTACCTCTTCCTTTCCAATATTTGTCTTTAGCTGTTTGTTTGTTTTTTTTCTGTTCTAATTTTGTTGGCTAATATCCTGAATATAAAGAGTGGGGGAGATAATAGTAATACATTTATTGACACAATTTCCCAGTAAGTCTATGCACTGCAATGGAGAGAGTCAGCCTAAGACTTCCAAATTCATGCGCGAACGACCCACATAAGCAGTTTATAGCTCTGTAGCACTGCTACATATTTCACTTTTCTAAACAAAATTCTCAGTACTGATGACACTTTCTAGTTTTCATTTGCTCTAATATCATAAGTAAGAATTATTTGGCAGCTTTATCAAAAGAATATGGCCACCCTAGCCAACAATTTAAAAATGTAGCTGGGTGCCTGGATGGCTCAGTCAGTTAAGCATCCGACTTTGGCTCAGGTCATGACGATTGGTGAGTTCCAGCCTTGCATCTGGCTCGATGCTATCAGCACAGAGGCTGCTTCAGATCCTCTGTTCCCCTCTCTTTGCCTCTCCCCTGCTCTCTCTGTCTCAAAAATAAATAAACATTAAAAAAATATTTTTCAGAGCTCCTGGGTGGCTCAGTCAGTTAGGTGTTGGACTCTTGGTTTCAGTTCAGGTCATGATCTCAAGGTTCCTGAGTTTGAGCCTGCATTGGTCCCTGCTCTGACAGCACGGAGCATGCTTGGGATTCTCCCTCTCTCCCTCTCTCTCTGCCCCTCCCCAGCTCACACACTCTCTCAAAATAAATAAACTTAAAAAAAATGTAGTTTCAAAATTACTTAAGAGCAAAATGACAAGCTTTCGAATAGGAATATTGTATTTTTATTATACAAACAAGTTCTAATGACCAGGCAGCATGATCTAATGATCAGGCCTGCTAAAGCAGCATGTTTTAGGAGGAAACTACCAGAGACAGACTAAATAATATTCAAGGGATCCCATGCTCCATTCAGTCTAGAGAAATGCACAGAGCTAAATATATGAATGCAGGGCTAAATATTCTATTCCAGGAGGGCAGTTGGATTATTTTGCTGCTAGGCTGCATGAGTAAGAACGTACTGGGCTTCGTGCTGGTGTGATCAGGGCCAAGGAGAATGTTGACATCAGTCTTATTCTAATAGCTCAGACTTTGAGTCCAGGTATATTTATGAGGGTGTGGGTTGAAGTATCTCTCCTTTTTTGTGTTCAGGGACTGGGTCCAAGTCCTATGTGGTAAGCTAATAGCAAGATTTACCCATCTCTGTCGTGGTATAACCAGAACACAGGGGTCCAAGATTTGGGGTTGACTGGGAATGATTCCCTTAAGTACAAGACATAGCCTATGTCTGTGGAATTTTTCATATTCCAATTCTGTCTCTGGGAACCAGTCTCTAGGAAATCAATACTAGACAAACTAACAATTAGTCCTCAATTTCCATCACAGAAAGACCATTATGTTGTCATTTCATATGTATTTCACTATATATTTATATAAATATCTGTAAGCATTTGAAATGGTTTCCACTGATAAGTCACCATATTATGATTTGAACCCAGTCAATTGTGGGAAAGTTACTTTTGACTGTAACACTTAAATTTGGATGTTTTTAGTATGGAAAAAGAGAAAAATACAAGTTATCTTTAAAAGGAAGTGCTTTGAATATAAAATTTGCTTCCCTGAGGGCAAAACGTAGTTTGCTTACTGCAAATAATTTTCAGGCTACAATATGCTTCTGCAAAGTTTCTAAACCTAGTTTTTATTATAATTCAATTGATCTAACAAACAGCAGTAGGTAAAACAATTTTGATATATTATTAAGCTATAAACTGATTCAGAATAGGAAATCAGAAAGGAAGAAACTTTGGGAATCTGTGAAGACGGTTTTTTAATTAATTTCTTCATATATTTGAAAGTAAAATATAAGTAACTGAAAAAATGAAATATTGATAATCCTTTTGTTTCATGCTTCCTAAGCTTTCATAATTTATATTATTTTTTTATTAAGGAACCTATATAGTAAGTGTATTTTATATTAAAAGAGCCAGAGTTTTATATTTTCTGTGTATGGCATTATTTTATTACTTATATAGATTTTTTTTTTAATTTTAAAATGTTCTATATGATTTTGCATTTTTCTTTGATTAACCATTAAAAACCCCAAATGTGTTTGGTATTTTCATTGACTACAAAAAAATAAATTTCTGTTGGTTTAAGCCACCAAATCTGTAATTTATTGCAATAGCCACAGGAAACTAATACAGATGGAAAATATGGAAAAGTTATTAAAGTGATTATTAAATTGATCATGGTGGTAGAAAATAGCCTGACTCGTTAATGTAGATGTGTCAACTGATGTGGGCATGTCAGATAAATTTACAAATAACCAATTTGTCTTTCTATGTAATTAATATTTAAAATATTCATGTAATCTGTAACGATTGGTCTATATAATCTCTGAATTGATTCAAAGTATTGTGCTAATATAGACTTAAAAGTTTTTAAGACAAATTGCTTAAAAGGCAGAGTTCATTTAAGGCTGAGGGGAGTATGAATTTGGCCTTCTCAGTAGGTCATTGAATGGACAGCATGAAAATTACTTTTTCTTCTTTTTTGATTTTTATTCATTTTTGAGACAGCACAAGTTGGGGAGGGGCAGAGAGAGGGACACAGAGGATCCGAAGCCAGCTCTGCATCAACAGACTGATCAGCAGTGAGGCTCAAACTCACAAAACTGCAAGATCATGACCTGAGCTGAAGTTGGATGCTCAACTGAGCCACCCAGAGCCCTGAATATTACTTTTTGAACAAATAGTTATAAGGTGGATGCCAGTCTCATGTTGCTATGTCTAAACAGTTCAAAGATGTATTGGATAGTCAGCATTTCTTTTTTTTTAAATATATTTTTTAATGTTTATTTTTGAGAGAGAGACAGAGAGCACAAGCAGGGGAGGGGCAGAGAGAGAGGGAGTCACAGAATCTGAAGCAGGCTCCAGGCTCTGAGCTGTCAGCGCAGAGCCCAACATGGGGTTCGCTCAGGAACCACGAGACCATGACCTGAGCCAAAGTCAGACGCTTAACAGACTGAGCCACCCAGGTGCCCCGCATAGCCAGCATTTCTATGGCATTTCCAAACTTTCACTCCTGTTAACTCACCATTGGTCTCGATAGAACACAGGGTCCTACCTCCCATTATAGTAACCACAATGGCCTGATTCTCTTTCTCCTCTCCTAGGAGCCAGGACATGGTCACGTTACTTGGGTTTGGTTAAACACTCCCACCCAGGACTCTGACTCTTTGGTGACTGACGTTTACATAGAGACACTTTGGCGTAATTCATAACAGCAGGGGCAGTTATTTCTGCCAAAAGCTTCTTTTTTCTGCCCTTTATCACTGCATTGGTGTTGGCCCATATTCCAAGTTTGGTCTTCCAGAAGCCCACTAATAACATCAACTCCTAATATTCTTTGATAAATCCCATTTACTCAAGAGAACTGGTGTCAGTTCTGTTATTGTTGCTTTGAAGGTTTCTAATACGTATAACAGTCTTTCCTAGTATTTTAGTATCTATCTTCAGATTTTCTTTTTTTTTAAAGTTTATTTATTTATTTTGAGAGAGAGAGAGAGAGAGAGAGAGAGAGAGAGAGAAAGTGGGAGAGGGGCAGAGAGAGAGGGAGAGAGAGAGAGAGTCCCAAGCAGGCTGGGCACAGAGCCAGATGTGGGGCTCAAACGCACAAATCTTAAGATCACGACCTGAGCTGAAACTGACTCCAATGCTTACCTGACTGAGCCATCCATGCGCCCCATATCTTAATATTTTCTTAGGAGTTCAGGCTTCAGTAATCCAATAGGATTTCTAACTCAGAGATTGTGAAGGTGAGCCATCATGTACAGTCCTAAAATTGTTAATGTTGATTATCTTTTCGAGACATACCAAAATGTATAAAGTAATTGAAACATCTATGCAGGTCTTTGTGACAATGTAGCAAGTGTTTTAGCATCCCCATGATCTGTCAGGATAACTAAAATTCTTCTTGATATTTAATTTGTATAAGATAAAAGTGATAAGGTATTTTGGTTGATTAACAATATGGTGCAGACTGGAAACAATATAATAAAATTTATTATTGAATGCGCACTTCATGCCAGTCATTGTCTGAAGCATTAAACACATACTATCTTATTTAATGCTCATAATAATCTTATGGCCCAGGTACCATTAAAATTCTCCAAGGAATAGAGACACTGGCAAAAGATAAAAGAGGGGAGGAGTCAAGAGTTCTGTTATTTCCCATTGTTCACAACTTTAACCATTATTAATGAGTCATTTCTGTAAGACTTTCTTATTTCTCAAGTGCAATCAGGTCTAGAAATTCAGTCATTGCAAGACTTAATGTGTCCTTTTACCAACAACTTAAGCATGGCTCTCAAAAAAGCACCATATACAGATGGTGTGGCTGGAGTGGCAGATATAGATTGAAGCCATCTGCAGAAATTCAAAAATAAATCTGTAGTTTAATTTGCTACAGATGTAATGATTATAGAGAGGTAATAGCTGTGTGCTATCTTAATGTTTAATTTTTTTAAATAAACACCTCTTTATTTAGGAAATCATTTGGTGGCACAAAAACAGACACTCAGATCAATGGGACAGAATAGAGAACCCAGAAATGGACCCACAAACGTATGGCCAACTAATCTTTGACAAAGCAGGAAAGAATATCCAATGGAATAAAAACAGTGTCTTCAGCAAGTGGTGCTGGGAAAACTGGGCAGTGACATGCAGAAGAATTAACCTGGACCACTTTCTTACACCAGACACAAAGATAAACTCAAAATGGATGAAAGACCTCAATGTAAGACAGGAAGCCATCAAAATCCTCGAGGAGAAAGCAGCAAAAAACCTCTCTGATCTTGGCCGCAGCAACTTCTTACTCAACATGTCTCTGGAGACAAGGGAAACAAATGCAAAAATGAACTACTGGGACCTCATCAAAATAAAAAACTGCACAGCGAAGGGAACAATCAGCAGAACTAAAAGGCAACCGACAGAATGGGAGAAGATATTTGCAAATGACATAATCAGATAAAGAGTTAGTATCCAAAATCTATAAAGAACTTATCAAATTCAACACCCGAAAAACAAATAATCCAGTGAAGAAATGGGCAAAGACAAGAATAGACACTTCTCCAAGGAAGACATCCAGGTGGCTAACAGGTACATGAAAAAATGCTTAACATCACTCATCATCAGGGAAACACAAATCAAAACCACAATGAGATACCACCTGTCAGAATGGCTAACATTAACAACTCAGGCAACTGACACATGTTGGCAAGGATGCGGAGAAAGAGGGACCCTTTTGCACTGCTGGTGGGAACGCAAACTGGTGTAGCTGCTCTGGAAAACAGTATGGAGGTTCCTCAAAAACTTAAAAATAGAACTACCCTATGACTCAGCAATTGCACTACTAGGTATTTATCCAAGGGATATAGGTGTGCTGTTTTGAAGGGACACATGCACCCCCATGTTTATAGCAGCACTATCAACAATAGCCAAAGTATGGAAAGAGTCCAAATGTCCATTGATGGATGAATGGATAAACTGTGGTATATATATATATATATATATATATATATATACACATTGGAGTATTACTCAGCAATCAAAAAGAATGAAATCTTGCCATTTGCAACTATGTGGATAGAACTAGAGGGTATTATGCTAAGCAAAATCAGTCAGTCAGAGAAAGACAAAAATCACATGACTTCACTCGTATGAGGACTTTAAGACACAGAACAGATGAACATAAAGGGAAGGGAAACAAAAATAATACAAAAACAAAAATATTAAAAATATATAAAAAATAATATAAAAATATACAAATACAAAACATAAGAGACTCTTAAATATGGAGGACAAACAGAGGGTTACTGGAGGGGTTGTGGGAGGGGGGGATGGGCTAAATGGGTAAGGGGCACTAAGGAATCTAGTCCTGAAATCATTGTTGGACTATATGCTAGCTAATTTGGATGTAAATTAAAAAAATAAAATTTAAAAAATTAGTTAATTAAAAAAAACAACTTCAGGACATATGAATACATTGTTAACTTTTACTCATTACTGTACCATAGGGAGATATTAAGTAAACTATGCAAACTTAGATTGTTTGGATATGGAAAATATTACTTAATTCTTGGACTATAATTATAAAACTCTGTTGTCAATATTCTGGGGTAAATAAGTAACAGGTAGAATTTTATTGAATCTGAGTTTTTTATTTAATTTTTCTTAAGTTCTTTAACTGAAACAAATATTTATTGTTCAAAAAAAATCATTTGGCAATCTCAATTTTGTAGCTCACTGAAAACCTTATGGAGAATCTTGATATAGAGGTGTAGACTAAAAATAACTTTTAAAGTAGTCAATGTGGCTTAGGTTTCATGGTCAAACTGGTAGAAATAGCTGGCTTTTAAGTCTGTTCTGTCTTCATCCCATACTTTGACCCAATGATAGTTTACCTCTTTATTGCGGTGGGCTGAAGGCCATCATATACATGGGATGGATTGTCTGAAGCACGTCTATGATTCAGGCATCCTCCTGCTTCCTCTGGATCATATATATGCCTCAATTTCCTTTGTTCTTTCATCTTCTATTCATTCTCAAACAGCTTCTTACCTCCTTCTCCTCCTGGCCCCAACTTTCCCTCTGGAGCTTATTCCATTAGGTGTGTTTCAGTTATTTACTGCTGTATAACAAAGTACCCAAGATTTACTGGTGGAAAACAAGAACTGTTTTGTTATTTCTCACCATTCTGTGGGGTAGGAATTCAGACAGGGAATAGCAGAGATGACTTTTCTCTGTTCCATGTCATGTCTGCTGGAGCTACCAAGTCTAAGCGGTTTCCTAACTTGCATGTCTCATGGCTCTATTTGGAAGTTGTCAGTGGTAAGGGCTTGAATGACTCCACTGGGGTCATGTTTAGTGCCTTGTTCTTCTTGTTGGCTGGGTTCCCCAGTTCTTCTCCATATAATCTTATGACCTTTCCTCTTCCAATGGTCTCCATATGGCCTCCATATGTAATTTCTTCAGCAGGGTAGACACACTTCTTACATGGAAGGTCAGGGGACTTCTGCCTTACTTTTGGTTACAATAGGTCATGGGATTGGCTCGGATTTATGGGGAGGAGATTACACAAGGACTCCTTTGGGAGTCACCAAAGAAATACACCAAAGTGTGCCAGTGATGTAACGGTAGCATTTCAGCTGCCTTTTATACCCAACCATTGTGTGCAGAAACATGCAGCAAAAGCTTTTTTTCCACTCTTGCATCAGTTCAGATCGGTGTTATCTACTCACAGATGCAAAAATAATTACTTCACATACTATTCTTTTAATACTACCATTGCTTCTTTGGGTTAGGTCAGATTTATAATAACTTTGGTCAGTGGTTAATACAGAATTTAGAACAATGAGTTGTGCCTTAAATTCACAATAAAGGTCAGATCAGGGAAAAGGGAGAACAAATTTCTTTTTTTTTTTTTTTAATTTTTTTTTCAACGTTTTTTATTTTATTATTGGGACAGAGAGAGACAGAGCATGAACGGGGGAGGGGCAGAGAGAGAGGGAGACACAGAATCGGAAACAGGCTCCAGGCTCTGAGCCACCAGCCCAGAGCCTGACGCGGGGCTCGAACTCCCAGACTGTGAGATCGTGACCTGGCTGAAGTCGGAGGCTTAACCGACTGCGCCACCCAGGCGCCCTGGGAGAACAAATTTCTAAGAAAAGGAATACGTAAATCCTATGGGTTGATTTTATTAAACCGACATTCTTAAAGTATAATTTATGTAATATAATTTAAAGTATAATTAATAAAAACAAAATATATAGATCCTGAGTTTTGACAGTTTCATCACATATATAAACGTTACCTAAAACAAGACAAATCATCTCTATTACCACAGAATGTGTTCTCATGCTCCTTTCCAGTCAGTTCCCTCTTACCTCCCGAAGCAGCAATTGTTCATATTTTTATTACCACAAATTAGTTTTGCGGGTTCCTGAATTTCATGTAAATGGCATAGATAATCAACCTTTGTGCTTAGATTTGTTTACTTGCCATGGTGTTTTGAACTTTATCTGTTTAGTTGGTGTATAAGCAGTTGGTTCTTTTATTATCTGTTCCTTTCTTAATGAGTAATTTTCCACTTACGGATATACCATTTTGTTTATCCATGTTCCTATTGAACTGGTAGACATTTTGGTTGTTTCCAGTTTTTGGCTACTATAAACAATGATGCTATACCCATTCTTGTACCTCTCCCCAACCCCTTCTCTTACACAGACCCACATACTTGCAGAGTCAAAGAGTAACTTATGATAAAGTATGTGAAGTATATATTCTGATACAAGCCCTATGTGTTAAAATTATTTTTATTCCCAGGCTATGGATGCTTATTCATTTTCTTAATGATATCTTTTGATGAGCAAAAATGTTTAATTTGGATTAAATCCATGTTATAAATTTTTAATTTAATGGTTAGTGCTTTTTTGTTTTGTCTAAAAATATTTTAACAGTCTAATATCACAAAAGGTATTTTTCCAAGTTTTTTTTGGTAGATACTCTATGATTTTAGCTTTATATTTAGGTCGAGTTCCATTTAGGCTAATTTTTGGACTTCCATTTAAATTAATATAGTGTGAAATAAATGCTGAGGTCCATTTTTTTTATATTTTTCTCCTATTGAATTACCTTGGCACTTTGGTCAAAATAATTATATATATATATATATATCTTCTTGTCTAACGTCTTTGTTCTGCTTCACTGATCTACTTAAGCTCATACCAATGCCACACTCTCTTGATTAATGTACTTTATATTAAGTCTTAAAATCATAGGATGTAATTCCCTCAACTTTGTTCTTCTTCTTCATGTTTGTTCTTCTTCAAGTCTGTTTTGGCCGTTCTAGACCTTTGTCTTTTCCTTTTCTTTTCTTTTTCTGTTAATTAAAAAATATTTTTAAATTTAATTTTTATTTTGTAGTGTATATTTTTTAAAAGTTTATTTATATGAGAGCTAGAGAAAGTGAATATGAGTGGGGGAGGGACAGAGAGAGGGAGAGAAGGAGAGAGAGAGAGAATCCCAAGCAGTTTCCACACTGACAGCTGGGCTGGCATACACGATTTTGAGATCATGACCTGAGCTGAATTCAAGAATTGGCTGCTTAATCGACTGAGCCACCCAGTCGCCTCAAGACCTTTTGCTTTTTCATATAAAGTTTAGAATCAGCTCTTCAGTTTCTGACAGAGTTTCTTGGAATTATGATTGGGATTGCATTGAATCTACAGATCAATTTGGAAAGAATTCAAATCTTCAAATTTGAGAGTCTATCAATCTATGTACATGGCATATCTCTCTATATAGATTTTCATGAATTTCTCTCTGCAATGCTTTGCGTGTGTGTGTGTGTGTGTGTGTTCAGATTTGCACATCTATTAAGTTTGTAGATAATTGATTTTTTGGATATCCTGTAATATGGGTAATTTCACTATTAATTTATTAGTTTTTATAGATGCTATAGTATTTTCTTTATAAGCAATGATGTCACTTGTGATTAAGGATAGTTTTACTTATTTCTCTCTCATATTTATGCTTCTTATTTCTTTTTCTTGCTTTATCAAACTAGCTAGGGCTTCCACTATAATGTTAGAGAGAGTACACATCTTTTTGTTTTCTCCAGTCTTAATGGACATACAGCAGTATTTCACCATTAAATATGATGTGGGCTGTGTATCATATTAAGAGTCACCCTCTATTTCTTGTTTGCTGCAAGTTTTTAGTTTTTAATTCATTAATTGGTATTAAAACTTATTTTGTTGTTATTCTCTATCCCAATTGTTATATAACTTTTCTTCTTATTGTTTTATGTGGTGAATTACATTGATTGATTTTCAAATATTAAACTAATCTTACATTTCTGGGACAGAATCCACTTGGCCATGATATGTCATACTTTTTATATGTTTCTGGAATCAGTTTGCTAATTTTTGTTAAGGAATTTTAAAATATGTGCTTATGAGGGATATTGATAGTGTGCTTTTCATTTATTGTAATGTATTTAGTTTTGGTATGAAGGATATGCTGGCCTCATAAAACAAGTTAGGAAATGTTCCTTCTTCCTTTATTTTATAAAAGCATTTATGACTGGTATTATTTCTTCCTTAAATGCCTGATGGAATTCATTGGGAAAGCCATCTGAGCCTGAAGTGGTTTTTTTGTTGTTGTTGTTGTTTTGTTAAGGTTTGTTTATTTTTGAGAGAGAGAGTGAGACACAGTGTGAGCGGAGGAGGGCCAGAGAGAGGGAGACATAGAATCGAAAGCAGGCTCCAGGCTCTGAGCTGTCAGCACAGAGCCCTACGCAAGGCTCAGACTCACAAACCATGAGATCGCGACCGACCGGAGCCAAAGTCCGACGCTTAACCAACTGAGCCACCCAGGCGCCCCAGACTTGCTCTATTTTCTTTCCCTCTGGTTTATTTCTCTTCAACCCCAGAGCTATGTTCTCATTCCAGGTAGTCCAGACACTCACCGCTCCCTCTCCTACCATTACTAGGTCACGGTGTCTCTGCCAGGTACACCCATGTTGGTCATGGCCTCTCCCATAGCCTTACCCTTTATGATTTTTAAAAAAATTTCACCTCTGACTTACATGCTATTGGATATAGATGGAAATAGCTCAGTGAATTTCCTGACACTTGGATGAATATGTGCTTCTTGAGAAAAACAGTGTGCGCTGATAATCTATTGGGAAAAGTACAAGGGTCCTATGCCCTTTACGGATTCAAAGAAAAGAACATTGACTAAGGAAATTTTCCCCTCTTTTTTATTTGAGTCCTTCCAAGTTATATTTTCTTCCCCTTCATGAATTATTCTCTTTAGCTATTTGATTCAAGTTTGCTCAATTAAATATTGAACTATATGTAAAGCAGAGTTATAAGCTATAAAATAAATAAGGCATTACTCCTACTCATACGAAATTTTAGAGTCATACATTTTTTTTCTAACCTCTGGCTGCAAAGAAGAATCACTTGGGGAGGACATAAAAATACTGATGCCAACAGTCTATCTGCAGGAACTCTGATTTAAATGATTTGGTGTGGGGTCTAGGACATTTCTTTCAGGTGATATGCATGTGCAGCTAGAGCTGAGGACCACTAAGGCCAGCATGTGGCCTGTGCACAAAATAGCTGTGCTACAAAGCAGAATATAATTGAACGGTGATAAGACCAGACACCATTGTTAAGATAAAGTCCCTACTCCCCATGACTTTTCATAAGCACCTGCCCCTCTCTCCCACTGTATTCTGGGTTAGTTGCCCCACCAATCTTTTTTCATAAATCCCTACAGTTACTGCAGACATAGCATTTATCACTAACCTTTTCTCCCCCATTTATCTATAACCAATGTTTTTGTTTAGATCAGGGCCCAAGGTCTGCAGTCAGATTAATGTGATTTCCCATCTAGGCAGCTCATGATATAGGCAAGTTACTTAACCTGCTATGCATCCTAGTTCTTTATGTGTAAACGTCAATAATAATAGGGTCTAGGTGAGAGGGTTGACATGAAGATATAATAAAATATTGCCTATAAAGCATTTAGTTCAGTGCTTGTAACATAATGAGTGAGTCACTCGTTAGCTATTGTTATTACTTGTCTCTGTCTCTCTGGCCTCAGAATCCTGCATACTGATTTGTACTTGTTAAGTATTTAATACATAAAAATACCACTATACTTGACTTCACAGGCCAGATTTATTAAGTTCTGATGAGTGTTTAAATACTTCTTTAACAAAGACAGGCTGCTGTTTGTCCACACTGTGCCTCTGTGCAACCTAGGAAAAGGACCCTATGCTGGTTTTTCTCTTTTTGTTTGTTTTGTTTTGTTTTGCTTTTTTTTTTTTTTTTTTCTGAGATCAATCTGTTTTCCACACTTCCCTGTCATGGTAGGTGCCTGACCATTCGTGACTACATCACGCGGGCTCCCTTGCCAACAGACTTGGGTTCTGCCAATGGGAAAGTAAAAGGGCAGAAGGAGAGTTGGGATCTTTACTCCTGCTCCCTCCCTGCTTGGGGCTGCATCTCTGGCAGTGGCTGACATCTGTCCACAGGGCTAGAGCTCTAGTTTTCACTGGATTCTGAAAACACCATTTCCTTCTATGCTCTGAGGTCTAGGAATGGTGATGCCTTCCCGTTCTTGCCAGTCTCCAAGCACAATATCTCTTACTGGTCTCCTTAGCTTGGTCCACACATGGAAAGGGTGGGGAGGCAATCTCTTCATTGAAGTCTTTTGAATGGAGTTGGAAAAGCAGGTGCCTACTACCTTTTTCCTCATGACATTTTACTGCCCTCTGCTGGAAACTTGTGGTAAGCAATATGCATTTCTTAAGTCTCCAAAGGGAATGCTCCCACTTAGATGTGGGTTGAAGTAAACTCAAAGCACGGCAAAGTCAGAGGCACAACATTGATGGCTTACTATACCTATCCAGCCATCTTGTACCTCAGGAAGGGACCCCAAAGCCTCTACAGTTAGTTATCCAGGGTGTCATCTGTGAATGCTTCTTCATTCTGTTTCTCTCTTCAGCCTCTTTCATTATTTCAAGGCAGAGGCAAAAAAGAAAAAAAAGATAACACTAAATATTTGGATCATTTTTACAGAAACTGTGAGCTATGAATGCTGTTGTTGTATGAATGAATTATTATTTGGTGGGGGGCACACTTACATGAAAAAGTATTCATTGTTTATCTGAAGTTCAAAATTTAACTGGTCATCCTGTATTTTTATATACTTAATCTGGCAACTACTCCTTGGACCATTAGCAACACAAACATTGTTCTAGGGCCAAAAACATAAGAGAAATGTAGTTGATTCAGGGTCACACTTCTACAGGGCAGGTCTGATTTGTCCTACCATATGCCTTCCCACTGCTTGTTTGTCCCTTGAAGAAACTTCTCTTTATCAGTACTGGTGTGCTCCTTCCAAGTGCAGCTGTGTCCTTTCTGGGATGTGAAAAGAACAAATGTCACCACTTAGAGTTGGAATGTAGCTTTATTGTTTCTGTAAGATCCAGATAGTGAGCAACATGGAAAATAAAGGGGGAAGTTCTGTTATGTTCGCATAATTTTCAGTCTCAACTTTAATGTCTTAATATTATTTACTGATGATTAATAATAAAGGGTCCTTTAAACACCTCATTTTTTTTTAATGTTTATTTATTTTTGAGACAGAGAGAGACAGACCATGAGCGGGGGAGGGGCAGAGAGGGAGACGCAGAATCCAAAGCAGGCTCCAGGCTCCGAGCTGTCAGCACAGAGCCCGACGCGGGGCTCGAACCCACAGACTGCGAGATCATGACCTGAGCCGAAGTCGGCCGCTTAACCGACTGAGCCACCCAGGTGCCCCTAAACACCTCATTTTTAATTACTTTGCCATATTGCTGATATTGCCCTGGTATAAATGTTAATATATCATCATTTATCTCAAATGCCTTATTAAAATACTACTAGTTATTCAGTTTTGACCAGATCAAAACATTATAAAAATACCAAACATACCCTTACTCAAGGCCTTCTCTATGGTACATGTGTCTCTTTGTTATGTTTACACTTACTTTTCATTCACCAACACATATTTTTAATATATAGAATGAAAATGACATTTTTTTAAAGTTTATTTTTGAGAGAGAGGGAGAGAGAAAGAGAAGGAGAACGTGAACAGGGGAGAGGGAAAGAGAGAGGGAGAGAGAGAATCCCAAGCAGGCTCCACGTTGTTAGCACAGAGTCCCATGTGGGCCTCAATCCCACAAAGGATGAGGTCATGACCCGAGCCGACATCAAGAGTTGGATGCTCGGGGCGCCTGGGTGGCTCAGTCGGTTGGGCGTCCAACTTCGGCTCAGGTCATGATCTCGCGGTCTGTGAGTTCGAGCCCTGCATCGGGCTCTGGGCTGACAGCTCGGAGCCTGGAGCCTGTTTCGGATTCTGTGTCTCCCTCTCTCTCTGACCCTCACCTGCTCATGCTCTGTCTCTATCTGTCTCAAAAATAAATAAATGTTGAAAAAAAAAAAAAAAGAGTTGGATGCTCAACCCACTGAGCCACCCAGGCGTCCCAGATATTTGATAGGCACAGTGTGCAAACAGTGTAAGGCCCCCTCACTGGCTCTCAACTTCATACTTTGACAAGGGCACCACAAATACTTGGTGGTTTATATTAGTTACTCCTATATAACAAATTAATCCAAGTCTTAGTGGTTTGAAACAACAGCATTCATAGCTCACAGTTTCTGTAAAAATGATCCAAATATTTAGTGTTATCTTTTTTTTCTTTTTTGCCTCTGCCTTGAACTTCCTAACTGTCCCTCCTGTCCCACCACTGCCATCCTGGGTAGAGCCAGCCATCTCTCTCCGCTGGATCACCACCAGAGCCTCCCTTCATAGCCACTCCTGCCCCTCCAACATCGTCTACACAGCAGGAGATGATCTTAAAACCAAACCACACCTCTGCCTTCTCCGGACCCACCCAAAGTCTTATGCATTTATACCCCACGGAATCTGGGGGCACAGCTTAACTGGGTCCTCATACCCCACGGAATCTGGGTGCACAGCTTAGTGGGGTTCTTTGCTCCAGTCTCAGAGTCTGGGGTCCAGAATGGCCAGGACTACGGTCACACCTCAAAGCTTGAGTGGGGAAAGAGTTGCTCTCAGCTCACTCAAGCTTATTGGCAGGATTCAGTTCCGAAAGGATTGTTGGGCTGAGGGCCTTAGTTCCTCACTGGCTGTCATGTGCTCTCAGTTTCTTTTCAGTTGTTTCTTTTCACAGAGGCATCTCTACACTGCAGCACAGAACATGGCAGCCAGTTTCTACCAGAGCAAGGAAGCAAGAGGGCCAGGGAGTGCCAGCAGGAAGTCACAGTCTTTTGTAACTTAATCATTAAAGTTACACCCTCATACTTTTGCTATGTTCTGTTTGTTAAAATGAAGTCTTGAAGTCCAGCCCTTAGGAGAAATTAATTTTAAGAGCAAAAACTAAAGTCACCTTTAATATACTTTAATTTCTGGTTTTGTTTTCTAAAAAGTCTGAGCTCATTGAAGTGATTACCTTGACAGAGAAGAATAGAGGGGAATGGTTTTTAAAGTAAGGATGGGTGAGGTGGGGGGGGGAGGGGGCGGTGGGGTGGGAGTGGCAGGAGAGATGTCCTGAGGAAAGAAATTGGCAGCCAAGGAATCTGTTGAGAGCGACTGCCTTTTGGCTGAGTGGGAGGAGGGATCGCCTTGGTCTTAGCTGGATTTAAAGACAATAAGTGCATATTTCTCCAAAACCCACGTAGATTTGTGGACTGAGAGTCATAGTCACTTCTGATATTTGTTAATGTTTATTCACTTTAAGAGCAGACACATGATGGAGAGGGGCAGACGCCCAATGCCTTGAACTAATTGCATAGTCATTTTATGGGTTCAAATCTTGGCGTGTATAATTTAAATTGGTTGTTCGTAGAATTCTGTAAAGCCTATATTAAATCATGCTAGGTAGAATTAGTTCCAGAGCAATTATTGATGCTTCCACCAGGTTTAATATTCCTTTTCATAATTATTTTCCAATACATGAAATACTGAAAAAAAGACCAGAACAAATGAGTTTTTCTCATTTAACTTACTATTTTTAGTTATCAGAATATAATGTTTATTGGACTTGGGAGATACAAATGTTACAAACATTTCTGAGTTAGAGATAAAATCTTAGTCAAATGAACAAAAATAATGATACATTCCATGCCTCATTCTTAATTCTATTGCTTCTTCCATTTGGGGTGGGAGAGTGCGGGGTGGGGGAAGAGGCAAAAGCATACGCTTCAGTAAAAGAATCAAAAATTCATATAATGAATGCCGCCATTGTATCACTAGAGTTTCAGTGTAAAAATGTCCCTCCACCCCACAAAACATAAACCTGTTTCAAACAAATGTATAGTTTTTGGGGTTTTTTTAAAGGTATTTTTCTCTTTTGGCACAAGAAAGCTACAGAGAATAAATGACATACCATGCGCCCTGTAATTGCTTAGCTCATTGTAATACTATGTAAAATTATGAGAGTAAACATTATTCCTCAAGAAAAAAAAATCAAACATTTAGTGTCACTTCTTGTTCTTCTATCTGGGACCTCAGCAGTCAGATCACACGACTCCCTTCTCAAGACCCACCCAAAGCTTCTCATCCAGCTTTGAATAAAGCGCAAACTGTTCAGCTCTCCCTAGCCAGCTTCTCCAACATTAACCCTATTCTCCTCCATCCTTTGTTTCTGTCCTCATACTTACTAAATTCTGGAGCTTAATTTAGATGAGTGAAGCATGCTGAAAAACAAACAGATGAATAAACAAAATACCTTATCTGCTGGAGGTAGTCAAAGTATGCGCACTGATTATTTTCAATGGATAGGTTTCCCATGAGCTTTTGCCTGGATCCATTCATGTTCTGTCTCATGGTAGAGCCTCTAGTTCATTCTGTCAAATGACTGAATATAATTGAGGACTTAGTGTGGGAAGCAGATTAACCCAGCCTTCTTTGCCATTACTCTCCAAGGTGAGTGAAAATGGCCTGTTTGGCTTTTGGCGAATCTTTTTTTTTTTTTAATTTTATTTTTTCCTTTTTAAAATTTACATCCAAATTAGTTAGCATATAGTTCAACAATGATATCAGGAGTAGATTCCTTAGTGCCCCTTACCCATTTAGCCCATCCCCCTCCCACAACCCCTCCAGTAACCCTGTTTGTTCTCCATATTTATGAGTCTCTTATGCTTTGTCCCCCTCCCTGTTTTTATATTATTTTTTGTTTCCTTTCCCTTATGTTCATCTGTTCTGTGTCTTAAAGTCCTCATATGAGTGAAGTCATGTGATTTTTGTCTTTCTCTGACTAATTTCACTTAGCATAATACCCTCCAGTTCTATCCACGTAGTTGCAAATGGCAAGATTTCATTCTTTTTGATTGCTGAGTAATACTCCATTGTATTTATATACCACATCTTCTTTATCCATTCATCCATCAATGGACATTTGGGCTCTTTCCATACTTTGGCTATTGTTGATAGTGCTGCTATAAACATGGGGGTGCATGTGTCCCTTCGAAACAGCACACCTATATCCCTTGGATAAATACCTAGTAGTGCAATTGCTGAGTCGTAGGGTAGTTCTATTTTTAAGTTTTTGAGGAACCTCCATACTGTTTTCCAGAGCAGCTGCACCAGTTTGCATTCCCACCAGCAGTGCAAAAGGGTCCCTCTTTCTCCTCATCCTTGCCAACATGTGTCAGTTGCCTGAGTTGTTAATGTTAGCCATTCTGACAGGTGTAAGGTGGTATCTCATTGTGGATTTGATTTGTATTTCCCTGATGATGAGTGATGTTGAGCATTTTTTCATGTACCTGTTAGCCACCTAGATGTCTTCCTTGGAGTAGTGTCTATTCATGTCTTTGCCCATTTCTTCACTGGATTATTTGTTTTTTCGGTGTTGAGTTTGATAAGTTCTTTATAGATTTTGGATATTAACCCTTTATCTCATATGTCATTTGCAAATATCTTCTCCCATTCTGTCGGTTGCCTTTTAGTTTTGCTGATTGTTTCCTTTGCTGTGCAGAAGCTTTTTGTTTTGATGAGGTCCCAGTAGTTCATTTTTGCATTTGTTTCCCTTGTCTCCAGAGATGTGTTGAGTAAGAAGTCGCTGCGGCCAAGATCAGAGAGGTTTTTTCCTGCTTTCTCCTCGAGGATTTTGATGGCTTCCTGTCTTACATTGAGGTCTTTCATCCATTTTGAGTTTATCTTTGTGTCTGGTGTAAGAAAGTGGTCCAGGTTCATTCTTCTGCATGTTGCTGTCCAGTTTTGCCAGCACCACTTGCTGAAGAGACTGTCTATTCCATTGGATATTCTTTCTTGCTTTGTCAAAGATTAGTTGGCCATGCATTTGTGGGTCCATTTCTGGGTTCTCTATTCTGTTCCATTGATCTTAGTGTCTGTTCTTGTGCCAGTACCATACTGTCTTGATGATTACAGCTTTGTAGTATAGCTTGAAGTCTGGGATTGTGATGCCTCCTGCTTTGGTTTTCTTCTTTTTTTTTTTTAATTTAAAAAAAAATTTTTTTTTCAACGTTTATTTATTTTTGGGACAGAGAGAGACAGAGCATGAACGGGGGAGGGGCAGAGAGAGAGGGAGACACAGAATCAGAAACAGGCTCCAGGCTCTGAGCCATCAGCCCGGAGCCTGACGCGAGGCTCGAACTCACGGACCGCGAGATCTGACCTGGCTGAAGTCGGACGCCTAACCGACTGCGCCACCCAGGCGCCCCTGGTTTTCTTTTTCAAGATTGCTTTGGCTATTCGGGGTCTTTTCTGGCTCCATACAAATTTTAGGATTATTTGTTATAGCTCTGTGAAGAATGCCGGTGTTACTTTGATAGGGATTGCATTGAATATGTACATTGCTTTTGGTAGACATTTTAACAATATTTGTTCTTCCTATCCAGGAGCATGGAATCTTTTTTCATTTTTGTGTGTGTCTTCTTCAATTTCTTTCATAAGATTTCTATAGTTTTCAGTGTAAATATTTTTCACCTCTTTGGTTAGATTTATTCCTGGGTATTTTATGTTTTTTGGTGCAACTGTAAATGGGATCGATTCCTTGATTTCTCTTTCTGTTGCTTCATTGTTGGTGTATAGGAATGCAACCAATTTCTGTGCATTGATCTTATATCCTGCAACTTTGCTGAATTCATGAATCAATTCTAGCAGTTTTTTGGTGGAATCTTTTGGGTTTTCCATATAGAGTATCATGTCATCTTTGAAGAGTGAAAGTTTGACCTCCTCCTGGCTGATTTGGATGCCTTTTATTTCTTTGTGTTGTCTGATTGCAGAGGCTAAGACTTCCAATACTATGTTGAATAACAGTGGCGAGGGTGAACATCCCTGTCTCGTTCCTGACCTTAGGGGGAAAGTTCTCAGTTTTTTCTCATTGAGGATGATATTAGCATTGGGTTGTTTATATATGGCTTTTATGATCTTGAGGTATGCTCCTTCTATTCCTACTTTATTGAGGGTTTTTATCAAGAAAGGATGCTGTATTTTGTCAAATGCTTTCTCTGCATGTATTGAGAGGATCATATGATTCTTGTCCTTTCTTTTATTGATGTGATGAATCACGTTAATTGTTTTGCGGATATTGAACCAGCCCTGCATCCCAGGCATAAATCCTGCTTGATCTTGGTGAATAATTTTTTTAATGTATTGTTGGATCCGGTTGGCTAATATCTTGTTGAGGATTTTTGCATCCATGTTCATCAGGGAAATTGGCCTATAGTTCTCCTTTTTAGTGGGGTCTCTGTCTTGTTTTGGAATCAAGGCAATGCTGGCTTCATAGAAAGAGTTTGGAAAATTTCCTTCCATTTCTATTTTTGGAACTGTTTCAAGAGAATAGGTGTCAACTCTTCCTTAAATGTTTGGTAGAATTCCCCTGGAAAGCCATCTGGCCCTGGACTCTTGCTCTTTGGCAGATTTTTGATTACTAATTCGATTTCCTTACTGGCTATGGGTCTGTTCAAATTTTCTATTTCTTCCTGCTTCAGTTTTGGTAGTGTATATCTTTTTAGAAATTTGTCCATTTCTTCCAGAATACCCACTTTATTGGCATATAATTGCTCATAATATTCTCTTATTATTGTTTTTATTTCTGTTGTGTTGGTTGTGATCTTTCCTCTTTCATTCTTGATTTTATTTATTTGGGTCCTTTCCTTTTTCTTTTTGATCAGACTGGCTCGTGGTTTATCAATTTTGTTAATTCTTTCAAAGAACAAGCTTCTGGTTTCATTGATCTGTTCTACTTTTTTTTTTTTTTTGGTTTCAATAGCATTAATTTCTGCTCTAATCTTTATTATTTTCTGTCTTCTGCAGGTTTTGGGTTTTATTTGCTTTTCTTTTTCCAGCTCCTTAAGACGTAAGGTTAGGTTGTGTATCTGAGATCTTTCTTCCTTCTTTAGGAAGGCCTGGATTGCTATATACTTCCCTCTTATGACCGCTTTTGCTGCATCCCAGAGGTTTTGGGTTGTGTTATCATTTACATTGACTTCCATATACTTCTTAATTTCTTTTTTAACTTTTTAACTTGGTTAGCCCATTCATTCTTTAGTAGGATGTTCTTCAGTCTCCAAGTATTTGTTACCTTTCCAATTTTTTTCTTGTGGTTGATTTTGAGTTTCATAGCGTTGTGGTCGGAAAATATGCACAGTATGATCTCGATCTTTTTGTACTTACTTAGGGCTGATTTGTGTCCCAGAATACGGTCTGTTCTGGAGAACGTTCCATGTGCCCTGGAGAAGAATGTATATTCTGCTGCTTTAGGATGTAATGTTCTGAATATATCTGTTAAGTCCATCTGGTCCAGTGTGTCATTCAAAGCCATTATTTCCTTGTTGATTTTTTTATTAGATATCTGTCTATTGCTGTGAGTGGGAAGTTGAAGTCTCCTACTATTATAGTACTACTATCGATGAGTTTCTTTATGTTTGTGATTAATTGATTCATATATTTGGGTGCTTTCTCATTTGGCGCATAAATGTTTACAATTGTTAGGTCTTCTTGGTGGATAGACCCCTTGATTATGATATAATGCCCTTCTGCATCTGTTGTTACAGTCTTTAAAGTCTAGATTGTCTGATGTAAGTATGGCTACTCTGGCTTTCTTTTGTTGACCATTAGCATGATAGATGGTTCTCCATCCCTTATTTTCAATCTGAAGGTGTCTTTAGGTCTAAAGTGGGTCTCTTGTAAACAGCATATAGATGGATCTTGTTTTCTTATCCATTCTGTTACCCTGTGTCTTTTGATTGGAGCATTGAGTCCATTGACATTGAGAGTGAGTACTGAAAGATATGGATTTATTGCCATTATGAGGCTTGTAGAGTTGGAATTTCTGGTATGTTCTCTGACACTTTTTAATCTTTGTGGCTTTTGGTGTTTATATATATATATATATATATATATATATATATATATACATCTTTTCTCCCCTCAGAAAGTCCCCCTTAAAATTTCTTGCAGGGTTGGTTTAGTGGTCACAAACTCCTTTAATTTTTGTTTGTCTGGGGAACTTTTTATCTCTCCTTCTATTTTGAATGACAGCCTTGCTGGATAAAGAATTCTTGGCTGCATATTTTTCTGATTCAACACACTGAATATATCCCGCCACTCCTTCCTGGCCTGCCAAGTTTCTGTGGATAGGTCTGCTGCAAACCTGACCTGTCTTCTCTTGTAGGTTAGGGACTTTTTTTCCCTTGCTGCTTTCACGATTCTCTCCTTGCCTGAGTATTTTGTGAATTTGACTGTGATATGCCTTGTTGATGGTCGTTTTTTGTTGAATCTAATGGGGGGTCCTCTGTGCTTCCTGGATTTTGATGTCTGTGTCTTTCCCCAGGGAAGGAAAGTTTTCTGCTATGATTTGCTCACATAACCTTTCTACCCCTCTTTCTCTCTCTTCCTCTTCTGGGACCCCTATGATTCTGATGTTGTTCCTTTTTAATGAGTCACTGATTTCTCTAATTCTTAAATTGTACTCTTTTGCTTTAATTGCCCTCTTTTTTTTCTGCTTCGTTATTCTCTATAAATTTGTCCTCTATATTGCTGATTCTCTGTTCTGCCTCGTCCATCCTTGCCGCCGCTGCATCCATCTGTGACTGCAGCTCACTTACAGCATTTTTAATTTCATTCTGGCTAGTTTTTGCTTCTTTTATCTCTGCAGAAAGGGATTCTAATCTATATTTGACTCCAGCTAGTATTCTTATTATCGTGATTCTAAATTCTGGTTCAGACATCTTGCTTGTATCTGTGTTGGTTAAATCCCTGGCTGTCGTTTCTTCGTGCTCTTTCTTTTGGGGTGAATTCCTTCATCTTGTCATTTTGAAGGGAGAAAAGGAATTAATGCGGTAGAAGAATTGAAATTTAAAAAAATTAAAATTACAAAAATATTAAAATTAAAATTAAACACACACACACACACACACAAATCGAATAGATGATGCTAGATCCTAGGTGTGTTTTGGTCTGGATGTTGAAAGTGGTTTGACAGATTAGAGAAAAAAAGTGGGGGGAGAAAAAAAAGGAAATCGTTTGAGAATTTGAAAAAATGAATACACTGAAGTAGACTAAAATGAGATGATGGGGGTAAAATAGAATTTGAAAAAATATACACAAAAGTAAAGAATATAGTAGAAAAAAGTTAAAGAAAAATATTTTTAATAAAAATTAAAAATAAGTATGAATTTTTTCTTTTTCTGTGTTTAAGAAAAAAAGAAAAGAAAAAAAAGAGAAAAAAGAAAAAAAAGAAATTGGTTGAAATTTTGAAAAAGTGAATATACTGTAGTGGACTAAAATAAAATGAAGTAAAATAGAATTTGAAAAAATTTACATAAAGGCAAAAAAGATAGTAATAAAAATATTTTTAATAGAAATTTAAAGTAAAAATTAAGTTTTTCTCTCTCTGCATTCAAGAAAAAGAAAAGAAATGAAAAAGGGAAAAAAGAAAAAGAAAGAAAAAAAAGGAAATTGAAAATTTAAAAAGGTGAAAACACTGAAGTAGACTAAAATAAAATGATGGAAGTAAAATAGAATTTGAAAAAATTTACACAAAAGTAAAAAATATAGTAATAAAAATTAAAGAAAAAGATTTTTAATAAAAATTGAAAATAAAAATGAATTTTTTCTCTTTCCATATTCAAGAAAAAGAAAAGAATTGTAAAAGAAAAAAAAAAGAAAGAAAATTGAATAGATGAACCTGCTAACAGATTGAAGTAGGACTGAAATTGCTTCGTTTTCCCCTAGAAGTCAGTCTATGTAGCTCTTTATAGTCTATAAAATAAGCCAGCGGTGAGACTTGTGTTCTTGAAGAGTGAAGTTGGCCCAGTTGTGCAGGGCAAAGTGTAACCGCTCTGCTCTCCACTAGATGCCACTGCTAGCCTACTGGGGTGGATTGTTGCGGTGCTCATAGGTGCGTATGTGCATGCGCGGGAGCGGTGAAAATGGTGCCACCCAGCTACCCAGTCTGTTCTCCTGGATCAGCAATCG
The DNA here is from genome assembly GCF_022837055.1 of Prionailurus viverrinus. Taxonomy (NCBI): domain Eukaryota; kingdom Metazoa; phylum Chordata; class Mammalia; order Carnivora; family Felidae; genus Prionailurus; species Prionailurus viverrinus. The sequence continues at coordinate 106,633,706 of NC_062565.1, forward strand.
TGCACTGGTCCTCTCCTTTCAGGTTTCGTCCACTCCCCACTTTTTCACTCTCTGTGACCAGGCCCCAGGCAATACCTCTCTCCCAAGTTTTGTCTCAGATGTGGCTGTTTTCCCTGGCCCATTACTTCTGAAGGGCTGTGGCTTTGACCTGCTCCACCCCTCTACGGGAGGGTCTCGCTGAGCAATGGCTGAATGAGCAATGGCCGAATATTGGCTGTACCCAGGAACTCCTGCTGGACCCTGCTGCTGCCGGTGTCCCAAGACTGAGGCCAGTTGCCAGCCTGTCCCAGAAAATGTTCGCGAGATAGTGTAGCAGCAGCTTTTCAGGGATTATGGAAAATCACAACACACATCTGGCACCAGGCTTCACCCTTAACGACCTCGTTCCAGCACCAGTGAATGTGGCCGTTTTTCTGGGGTCTGCTGGGACCAGGTGGCTTCAACAGTCTCTACCAAATGTCCTTCCAGCAGTGGAACTGCTTTTCCCCGTGTGGCCTGAGAACCTCCCAGGCTTCACTCTGCTCCTGGGGATTCGCCCTTTCCACCAGAGCACCGCCAGGTATTGAGCTGCAGAGTTGCAGCCTTTGTGCTCCCCTTGTTTACAGTCTTAATGGAAGTTAAACCCTCTCCTTTCTCCTTTCTCCCTTTTTAAATTTAGTCCCTGTGGCTGTTTCCAATTTTCCACTTTCTCTCCAGCTGCTTTTGGGGAGGGGTGCTTTTCCTGTATTCTCCCTCCCTCCCTCCCCAGTCTCTGTCCTCTCTCCTCCCGCAAAAGCGGTTCCCTACCTGTCGCGGCTTCTCACTCCCCAAGTTCAGCTCTCCGTACCGCATACCTGCTAAATTCTGTGGTTCAGGTTGTGCAGATTGTTGTGTTAATCCTGCAATCAGTTTTCTAGGTGTGTAGGATGGTTTAGTGTTGGTCTGAATGTATTTCATGGATGCAAGACACACAAAAAACTTTCATGCTGTTCCGCCATCTTGGCTCCTCCTCCACTTTTGGCTAATCATTTGAAGAGGGTTAAAGGTTCATAATGTATCTGTTTGATGAAGTTGAGCAGTAGTATCTGTGGGCCAGATATTTCATGGTATTTAGAGACTAGGCAGTGGATTGTGAGCTTGGGCAAATTTATTTGTTATTAAATTCTTTTTCCTTCAGCTCACCTCATGAGCAGATATATAGTTTTCAAAAATAAGCTGTCAACAACTTTGGAATCTCCCAGTTGGGTAGGTCCTTAGAGAGGAGATAGATTTTCTTGATTAAACAATGTACCACCTCACTAGACAGGCTTGAAAGAGATGGAAAAAATGGAGTTATTAACCATCTCAGTGCTCTTCAGAAATTGCAATTTCTATTTCAGCAAGGCAAATAATTTCTCTTTGGGTAAATAACAAAAGTGGACTGTAAACTCTCCTTCCCTTTGTCCTATGCCTGAGAACTCAGGTCTGTGAAGATTCCATAGGTTCACTTCCTTCTCCCAGTTGTCTGTGCATGGTGGACAGAGTTGAGGCCTGGAAATGTTATGTTATGACTTTTAGAGCTCTCTCAGAGCACATCCTGCCTACTGGGCTTCAAGTTCTCAAAAGAAAATATAAGATGTTGTGCAAATCATATATTAACAAGATGATGAAAAGAAAACACAAGATGGTACATTAAAAGCGTTCATCGTTTCCTCCAGAGATTCAAAGACATGCCTATCAGGCACCTATAATATGCTTAGTAATTGGTTAGGATGAACAAGCCATTTATTGGGCATTCAGTAATGACATATACATGATGAATAATAGGAGTCAAATATAGCATGATAGAAGACAAAATCAGATACCGTAGGGACCAAAAGGATGGTGGTCAAGAAAACTGAGATAATCAGCAAAACCTTTAAGAGTCTTCACTAGTGAGAATGATTTGCCTAGTAGCCAAAGCCTTCATTGTTTTCCTTATGGAGCCAACATGATACATTCCCTGATTGTTTTTTATCAGCTAACATTCCATGCCCTCAGAAATGTGATCATTTAGGCCACAGCAGGCTTCTTCTACAGAGGCCTAAGTCCTCCTGAGTTCTTCTATTTATCTGGGGACTCCAGAAATTTGCAGTGTATGGTCAGGCTTATGAACCATATGGTCGAGGAGCCCCTCAAAGGGCAGCTGGGCTTCAGAGACATGCCCAAGGGTGAGCCTTTGGAAGAGATACTCAGCCAAGCCAACCTATGGGCCAATGAGCCTGCAGATCTTAGTCAGGTGTTTCCCCATATCCTTGATGAGTTTTACCTCTACTTCCAGAAAGTGGTTCTCCAGGAAGTCACAGACATGGGAGTCTACTCAGGCAGAACCCAGGGCATGCATATCCAAAAGGGCCTCGTTCAGGTTCTTTTCCAGAACCAGGTGGCTTCTGAGGTGTCCAGGGTTTTACCTATTCATCCTGGGACAACTTCTGCATGTTCTAGAAGAGGGTGCGGCTGCTGCACTGGTTTTGCATCTTCAAGAGAAGCTCAGTGCCCTCCAGCCTCTCCTCAGCCAACCACAGAAGAAGTGCCCCCTTCCTCACCCCCCACCCCCCAGCCACATCCTTGCAGTGGAAATAGAAGCCAAGAGAGAGGTAGGTGTAAGAGGCCCTCAGATGCATGTTGATCATGAGGTTGTTGGCAACCTCCACCTCAGTGTAATAATTCTAACTAATCTGGGAGCTCATGGTTGAGCTAAGTTGGAAAGAAAGTATTCGTTGGTCCCAGAGGCAGATGGTGGCCAAGAAGATGGCTCTGGTTGCCACTGGCAAAAAGGTTGGAGGGTGGTCAGAGGCTGGTAGAGGGGGCATTCCTGGGTCTGTTCTGTCCAAATACTGTTGAAGCAAAAGACAGATCCCTGGAACCGCTGGGCACACCGCCTCACTGCCCCCGTCTTCTTCTCAAGCCTTACTGTTATTTTTTTTAATGTTTATTTATTTTTGAGAGAGAGAGAGAGAGAGAACAAGCAGGGGAGGCACAGAGAGAGAGGAAGACAGAGGATCCAAAGTGGGCTCTGTGCTGACAGAGGCTTGATCTCACAAACTGTGAGGTCATGACCTGAGCTGAAGTCCCACTCTCAACCAACTGAGGACCCAGGTGCTCCTCAAGCCCCACCATTATCGAAGGGGCACAGACCTTGGAATCAAAGCGAACTGGGCTTGAGGGGTGCCTGGGTGGCTCAGCCAGTTAAGCGTCTGACTTTGGCTCAGGTCATGATCTCACAGTTTGTGAGTTTGAGCCCCTCGTCAGGCTCTGTGCTGACAGCTCAGAGCCTGGAGCCTGCTTCGGATTCTGGATACCTCATAGCATTTGGAATTGCCCCTCCAGTGAAATCCTAAAGATCTACATTTTTTACATTACCTTTTCATATCATTCTAGCTCTCTTATTTCTATACTCATACCTATTCTCCAATTTTTCTTGATTCTCCATTCATCCTTGTTCTTCCTCTCCTTTCTTGTGTCTCTAAGTATAGACAAGACTAATAACGCTCTTTGACAACTTTCTTGTTTCCTCATCTAGCCTCATTTAGCAGCAAAACTCCACTGCTAAATCAAACCACATGATTACCTCTTCTGTTTTTATACCAAGTCTCTAGAGAGCTATTAGAAAAACAAGATTAAACTTTGGTGGGTATTTTTAAGTATACTTTTTCCAGCCCAGCTCTGGTGAGGTTCCTTGGAGCTCTTCACATTTCAAAACACAACATTCTCCTTGGGTTTCCTACATATCACCTCTCTGAAATCTCCCAGCTGAAACTCTAGCCATGTACATCGTGAGAGGAACTGCCCTATCTTTTCTGCTACTTCCCCTCTCTCAATCGTTTCCCAGTTCCTCCCCCTATAATTACATAGATCCACATAGTAGAAGGTTCTGTACTTATCTTTTCCTATTTACTTTAGGACGTCATTCTATTGTTCACCCCTCTCTCTTCTGTTGCTTTATCCTTCATCTACGTACTTTCTTTCTCTCTCAAATTGAAATATGTCCAGGGTCTTCTCTCCTTCATATGCTCCCCTTCCCCAGACACTATCTTTTCTTTAATATTTATTTATTTATTTATTTATTTATTTTGAGAGAGAGAGAGAGAGAGAAAGTGTGCATGTGAGTGGGGAAGGGACAGAGAGAGAGAGAGGGAGAATCCCAAGCAGGCTCTGCACTCTCAGCACAGAGCCTGACTCAGGTCTCCATCTCACAAATCATGAGATGACGACCTGAGCCTAGACGAAGAGTCGGGACGCCTAACCGACTGAGCCATGTAAGTGCCCCTCCCCAAACACTATTAACTCTCAGTTTGAAACATTCCTACTGGTCTTTGCTGTTATAAATCTCCTACCTCTCCTTCCTCCTCCTCTTTCTCCCCCTCTTCTTCCTCCTCCTCCCCCTTCATCTTTGGTCTTCCAGTAAATACCTGAACATTTTGTAGAGTTCTATCTTCAACCCTTTCCTACCGTCATTCTGGATCATCTCATATGGAGATTCTGGTCACAATATTTAATAACTGGCAAAGGTGGGCATGGACAAATAGAAACAGATTCTGGCCATAAGCATCTGACAGAGCCATGCCAGAGCATCACAGCTGAGCATTAGCCCTGCCTCCACGGCATCCACAGTCACCTGTTCCCCAATCTGTACCACCACCCTGAACCTCTTCCGTAAATCAAAGTGGACACATTCACTGGGATGTAGCACAGGCACCATAAGTTTAACATTTCCTAAACTGAGCTCTTCTTTCCCTCTTTCTTCCAAATGTATCTTCTCCTGCACTGTCTGCACTTCTAGGGAGTACAGAGAGGGGAGTGGCATCCTATTCTATGTGGAGTAAAACTGTTTCACCGCTATGATCTTAGGTCCATTTTCTACCTTTGCTGCAGTGAGAAGAACACAAATCTTGAACTGTGAACTTCCCTGCTAAAATCCTACAATGGCTTTGAACTGCTTTGAGGATAACAATCATACTCCTTAGGGCATCCAAGGCTCTTGCAGACTTGGCTTCCGCTTACCTCGTTGACATGATTGACCTCTCAGCATGTCTCAGCACCCTTAACCCTTCATGCCCTCCACTTTATGCTAGATGTAGCCCCCAATATCAGTCCCCAAAGATTGTGCTAGTTTTTCCTTGTGCCTTTCCACAGCACCTCTTGGCTACCTGGGCCATCATTATCACCACCAACTCACCCTGACTTCTTTGTTAGGATAGCTCCTACTTAACTTTAAAAACCTAATATCTAGTTTTAAAAAACACAAAAAACAAATAACAACAACAACAACAACAACAAACCTAGTCAGAGATGTCATTCCCTTTAGGAAGACTTCTTGAGCTCCCCACTTTCCAGTTTGGGTTAAATACACTCCCCCTACTCATGACACCTCACGGTTACCTCTTCCATTCCACTCATTAGAAATTAATGCATCTCTCTATTTACCTGTTTGCTCTTCACCGCGATGTGAAGTCCTTAAAAGCAGTTGGATTAGTGGCTGGCACACAGTAGGAGCTCAAGAGTTTATGGATTAAGGGGCTAATTGCACCAAGCAGGAAGATCATAAATGAACACCAACATGTGACATCGTGGTGTCTGTTCTTTGTTGGTAAAAAGGTTTGTTTATCATTTGAAAAAGGCTTGAAACACTGCCTGGTCTTTGTTCAGTGTTTGGAAAAACTATCAAGACACACGAAGTGTCCCTCAGGAGTTTCTGAGAATCTAAAACTGATGACAGGGCTCCGTGAGCACTTCCTGCTCCCCTGTGGGCACCACAAGTGCCTAATGAATCTTGACTGACTAACTCTACCTCTCCCGGTGCTTTGCCAAAACGCCTAGAAGGCTTTAGGTTAGTTTCATTTATCGTCCTTCTTTCTAGATTTTTCTCTCATGGAGTAGAAATGGTAGCCAAATGGACATAGGTAATACCTTTGCTTTGTATTTTGGGTGCTTTCTCAAATCCTGTCTCTATTTTAATCATTTCAGTAGAGCTAAATAATTTATCTTGTAATGTTTCTCTGTTGCCTGTAATTTTGTCACATCAAAGTGTGTTCCAGACACAAATTGTGATTTAGTATGTATTGTTCTGGATCCTGTATTGCCTGCAGCCATTTGATTTAAAATTCTAGAGAGAGATGTTGAGCTTACTAGAGGCTGAGCCACTGTGTCTGGGTGGGGGTGGGGTGGGGTGGTAAATATGTGGGGAAAAAGCAAGTCTGTGAGCAGGGAAGGAAGAGGTCACCTTTAGTCATTACAGCAGGCAAAGTAATTGGGAACAGATTAACTGCACTGTGATAAAGGTCTCCTTCTTCAGAATCATCTTATAAATTGTTTTCCAAATTGTGGTTAAAACATTCCCTCACTTGCCCTTCCCATCCTCATCTCTTACTGCCCAACCCAACCGCCCCCCCTCCAAGGGAGATTAGCAAAAAGTGGACAAAATTAATTTCTCAAATTCTTAAGTAGAAAGAAGTTCAAACCAATTATATCAGAGCATTTTATCCTTCTTGTGCAGATGCTGTTGATGATAATTTGAATTTTGCTTATGATTGAAATGCAAAGTAACTTCTTCCATTTGTGATTCTTCCTGGGGCTTCCTGATCTTATTGTCTGTCTCAGACCATTCTCAGTTTCTTTCCTTCCAAGGCTAACCACCACAGGGCCTGTGTTGTCTTCTGAATGTCCAAATGGCAAGGCTGGTGTTTCTTAATTCCACATTAGCATTAAGGAATGTAAGGGAATTAGCATTTATTGATCACACAGAATGTGCTAGCACAGTGCTGGGTGCTTACAGATGCTATCTCCTCTAATTCTCACCATAATCTAGCGATGAAGAGATTATTTTCAGCCTGTTAGATAAGTACATTGTTGATTTGACCAACAGAACACAGATTGTGGGGGAGCCTGGACTTGAATCCAATTAAGATTGATTCTGAAAGCTCATTATCATTCTGTTGCAAAGGTTACATCCTGCTATGACCATGGAGTATCACAAATTTAGCATTTAATTTCTGTTATTCTTAATTGAGTTTTTCTCTTAAACATTTCATTGTGGTTCTTTAAAAAATATTTTGTAATGTTTATTTATTTTTGAGAGACAGAGACAGAGCACGAATGGAGGAAGCGCAGAGAAAGGGGGAGACACAGAATCCAAATCAATCTCCAGGCTCCAAGCTGTCAGCACTGAGCTCGACATGGGGCTCGAACTCAAAAACTGCGAGATCATGACCTGAGCCGAAATTGGATGCTTAATCGGCTGAGCCACCCAGGCGCCCCCTCATTATGGTTCTTAATGAATTCTCTATGTCTCTTATGAAGTGCTTCAGAGGATACTGTGCATGCATGTACACATACATGGATATGCATTAGAAATTAGAGATAGTTCTGTTTATACATTAGGATATTTAGCCAATAGCATTTTCTATTGAGAATTCTTCCGTTTTCTATACTTATATCCTAATACAAGGAATGTGTTGGCATTATTTAAGGGCCGAGTTAATTAGATGTTGTGATATACACCATAAACAGAGTCTCACATGACCCAATCTTTCTAGCCTTGTCGTTCTGTCCTAAACATACTCAGGGCTTTGGCTTCCTCACACCTGCTTTGTGCCATCGGCCCCAGTCACCAGCTTTTCTCCATTTTCACTCGCAGAAATTCCTTAAGGCCCATGTGTGCTTCCAGAGCATCCCATAGTCCTGCTAGCAAAGCACTTACAACAATTTAAATTATCTGTGTGGCTGGGTAACGTATCATGACCTCCCTGTGAGGCTATTATATGTTCATTGCTTCAGAGGAATAATGTGGAGAGTGGAGAGCAAAAGGCTCCTTCAACATTTTGGAGGGAGAAGGACTTCCCTCTGTGGCAGAATTTGCTATCATGGAACAGAAGAGTGGTTCCATTTGTATCAATGGTGGCTGTGGGGAAATAACTTCACATCAGTAAGAGCAAAGAACAGGTTGGGTGAGCCTTCTGTTGGGGGATTTGTCCTTTGCTTCTCAAGACCAAAAAGCTAAATGTCACTGAATCTATTTCCAGGAGGACAACATGAGCTACTTGAAATAACAATTACCAATGGCAGAAGACTATCACTATTGTGAAGGCTCACTCTCATCCGTGTTTAACTGTTAGGGTGCCAAGCTATAGCAGGCTTCCATTGTGATAGTTGATTTGTAAAACATGAGCTTATGCATTTCACATGCTGTGTCCTCATGACTTTGATTTCAGTCATAATGAGCACGAGCAGATATCAATAGTGTTTTGTTTGTTTATTTACATATTTTTTTCTAGTGAAAAAAAATTTCAATGTAATTTATTGTCAAATCGGCTTCCATACAACACCCAGTGCTCATCCCAACAGGTGCCCTCCTCCATGCCCATCACCCACTCTCCCCTTCCCCCACATCCCATCCACCCTCAGTTTGCTCTCTGTATTTAAGAGTCTCTTGTGGGTTGCCTCCCTTCCTTTCTGTTTGTATTTTTCCCCCTGCCCTTCCCGCATAGTCTTCTGTTAAGTTTCTCAAGATCCACATATGAGTGAAAACATGATATCTGTCTTTCTCTGACTGACTTCTTTCACTTAGCATAATACCCTCCAGTTCAATAGTGTTTTTATATGAGCCAGAAATACATTTGTTCATGACTTGAGAGTAGTTATTTTTGATATACGATGATGTAAGATAATTTCAATACTGGATTTTCATTTCACAGGGTAATTATAACCACAGCAATAATTACCAACATTGTCATGATGGGGACCATTTGTTGAGTGCTTACTTGGAATACCAGTTGTTCTAAAATTAATTTTGAACCTGTGGTTTAACTTTTTTTTTTTAATTTATTTTTGCAAGAGAGAAAGCATGTGCACACAAGCAGGGGAGGGGCAGCGGAGATGGGGACAGAGTTTTCCAAGTGAGCTCTGCACTGCCAGCAAAGAGCCCAATGCAGGGCTGAAACTCACAAGCCCACGCCATGAGATCATGACTTGCATTGAAGTCAGACCTTAACTGCATGAACCACCCAGGTACCTTGTTTTAACTGGTTTTGAACCTAGGCCTAGAAAAGAAGGAGGTATCCTTCTCCTGTCCTTCTTGGGACCACATCTTGAGAGCCTTATGGGAGCAGCAGAAACTCCCAGAGTGGCCTAGGGGAAACAGAGTATGGGAGACTGGAATCTCACCTTCTTGAATATAGCTTGGGGGTTGCCAAGACTAAGAGAGTCTCTGAGTTCAGGATGGTAGAGGGTTGAATTGTGGACTCCAAGGGATACGTCCACCCAGAAGAGCAGAATGTGACTTTATTTAGAATAAAGGCCTTTCTTTTTTTAAAAAAAATTTTTTTTTCAACGTTTATTTATTTTTGGGACAGAGAGAGACAGAGCATGAACGGGCGAGGGGCAGAGAGAGAGGGAGACACAGAATTGGAAACAGGCTCCAGGCTCTGAGCCATCAGCCCAGAGCCCGACGCCGGGCTCGAACTCACGGACCGCGAGATCGTGACCTGGCTGAAGTCGGACGCTTAACCGACTGTGCCACCCAGGCGCCCGGAATAAAGGCCTTTCTAATGAAGTTAAGGTAAAGATCTTGAAATGATATCATCCAGGATTAGATTGGACTTTAATGATATCACCCAGGGTTAGCTGGATCCAATGATGAGCATCCTTATTAGAGATAGAAGGAGATACAGAGAGAAGGCCTGTGAAGAGGAGGGCAGAAATTGGACTTATGCAGCCTTAAGCCAAAGAACGCCAAGGGTTGCCACCAGAAGTTTGAGAGAGTCTCAGAACAGATTCTTCATTAGATCCTCCAGAAGGAGCCAACCCTGCAACGCCTTGATTTCAGATGTCTGGCCTCCAGGACTATGAAAGGATAAGTTTCTGTTGTTTTGTGACACCCAGTTTGTGATAATTTGTTACAGCAGCCCTAGGAAACTAACGCAAGAGCACCAATAGTCAGGCACGGGCCTGAAAACAGTCTTCCAGACACAATTTGCAAATCATCACGTAGAGAGCCCCTGACTGTCCCAGCTCAAGGGGTTGTTCTCCAGCATACAGCTGGAGCAGCCCAGAAGAGATCTCAGGCCAGGATAAGAGGACAAAGGAGGATAAGAGTGTGGGTTGGTTGTCTATTAAGTTGTAAAAGTTCTTTATATCTTCTAGAAAAAATCCTCCATTGGACATATGCTTTGGAAATTTTTTCCCAAGTGCGTGGCTTGGCTTTTCATTTTTCATAACTGTGTCGTTGGACGAACAAAGTATATAATTTTGATGATGGCGAGGCCTGCAACTTTTGTCTGTATAGATCTAGGAGAGGCACTGTGACTCTGGTCCCAACAGTTGTAGATGCAGTGGTTTCTCCTACCTAGGGTAGGAGATTCCTGGAGCTAAAAGCTACAAAAACTGTTCCCTGTCCCCCTAATATACTGGTCTTTTGCCTATTTGCTTACACTTCACCCTGCCTTACTGTGGTCTGTGTGTGTCAGGGCAAGCTCCCTTTGCAGATTCCCTCCCCAGTGGGTGTTTGGTTATGTTTGGCCAGTGGGTGGCGATGTCAGGAGACTGGCAAGGCAGGTACAGAGAAGTGAATTCTGTCCTTCCAGCATTTGGAGGAATAGTGGTGAGGGCTACAGTGGCTGAGGCTGCACCAGCAATAACAGTAGCTGGAGTACGGGCTCTGGTTTCTGCACAGGCATCTCAGGTCCAACGGGAAGCTCAGCAGCACATTGAGCCCTGGCTACGAGTAATGCTATTTTCCCTTTCTGCTCCTCCAACTACTGCCGGTAGTGGTTTCCCACAAATACAGATCCCCAGGGAACATTATTTTTCTTCTTTTGTCTTTCCAGCTGTTCCAACACCCTTGCAACCAATGCGTGTATTAAATTTCCTCTGTTGGAAATTGAGAGAAGTGTTTTTCCCCCTACCCCGATTGAACTTGACTGATATATTTTACTTCCAAATGTGGCAGAGAATCCTGTCTGCTAGCAGGCCAGCTCTGCAGAATTGTTCTAGGAAGTATTGTTGAAGGCTCTACCTAAAGGCTCTCCCCCTGCCCTTCTCAATTATTCAGGAGGCTTTCCCTTGCCCTTCTCAATTATTCAGGAAACACCCTGTAGAGCCATCTCTCTGATCTAGCTTGGGTCTGTGGTCAGGAAGTCACACATACGATCTGGTGACCAGAGATCCAGCATCTCTTGAGTGTCATAAGAGTGAGTGCTGATTGCCAGCAAGAACACAGTGTGGACAGGTTGGGAGTGTTTGTGGATTTCACTTTGTTGGGTATTTGTGACCACAATGATCAGTTGTATGATGGCTTGTAGGTGTTTTGTTTTTGTTTTTGTCTTTTTTGTGGTTACTGTTTGGGGTTTTCTTTTCTTTTCTTTTCTTTTTGCACACATTGACAATAAAACAAAGTGTGGCAGATATGCACACAAGTTTTAATCAGACAGATCTGAGTGAATCCAACTCTTCCCCTTATGGCCTGTTGGTTAATGTCACACAGTCTCTATTTTCTCACTGAGGGTAAAATGTCAGCAACAGCCTTCTAAGATTTTGTACAAGATTAAGTGACATTACCTGTGGATATATATGTAAAGCACTCAGCTTAGAGTTTGGCATATAGGTAAGTATTCAGTAAAAAAATAGTTATTAAATTCCTGGATTTGCAACATGGTTTTTTTTTGTTTTTTTTTTTTTGCCTGTAGGTATACCTTTTAAGGACGTGAAGGTGCAAATTACCAATTTTAGCAAATCCACCAACTTGGGAGACTGCCTGGGCCGGGGCCAATTTGTGTCACTGGATGCTGTGCCTTCTCCTGAGACACAAACCCAGAGGTCTGCTTTGAGGAGGAGATGAGAAAATGGCTACTTACTCTTGCCGGCCACAGTGATAGTGGATCGTTCAAGATAGAGCATGAGAGGAGCACACTAGGAGGAGTCCAGGTAAACTCCCAGCTGGTTTCCTTCACAGACCTTTCCTAAGAGGCAAATGTAGTCACCACCATCTCATAGAAGTCTGCAAAAGGCTGCTGATGAATGTGTTCCACTTTCTCAGTAGAGTGCAAGTTTTGAGCTTGGGGGCAATTTTTTGATGTCTTAACTCATCAGCAACTAAAAAAAAATTTTTTTTTAAGTTTATTTGAGAGACAGAGACAGAGCATGAGTGAGGAAGGGGCAGAGAGAGAGAGAGAGAGAGAGAGACAGAATCTGAAGCAGGCTCCAGGCTCTGAGCTGTCAGCACAGAGACCGGCATGGGGCTCAAACCCACAAATGGTGAGGTCATGACCTGAGCCCAAGTCAGAGGCTTAACTGACTGAGCCACCCAGGTGTCCCACTCATCAACAATTTTAAGAAAGTCTCCCTAAAACAAAGGCCGTTTCTGGGGATATGCCTTACAGACCTCCATGAATGATTCTTGGGAGGAAACCTGTAGAGAAAATTTAGCCACGGACATAAGAAATCAACTGGGGGATTCTAGGAAAGATCTTCCGGGCTGCAGGAGACTCATCCCGTCTTTCCTGTTTTGGAACTTATCAACATTGTGAGAAGTTGTGATGCTTGGTGCTATTGCAGCCATCTTGCAACCATAAGGTCACAAGAATCACAGAGATGCACGGGTAGCACTCTTACATTATGTCCCCACCCCGTAAGTGCCTACTCTATTGTATTGCTTTGACCCTGATTCAGTCTGGGCACAGTATGATGTCCAGTTGGAATTTGATAATATCTACTGGTTGGTAATATCTACTTGAGTGTTGCTCCCAAATTTTTCTCATTATACTTTCTGTACCAGACTATACTTTAGAATATATGGCAAAGGAGTCTGACTCTATTGGTAGAGACTTTCTGTCTCTGAATTGATCTGGTACAGAGGAAGATTATGTAGTGTGGCCACCCCTCATCCTGGTGTCTCTGGTAAACAGGCTTACACACACAATTTTGTCAGGGGAGCAGAGATTTCCATACTGAGAGACCTTCAGTTATATTACTGCTGTTTGGCTGTAGACAGGCTCATGCTTGCTGTCATAACCTCGGTAATTGATTCTACAAGTAGCCCCTCCAATCCTCACATCAACTGAAGCAATACATTCCTGATGGTTATATTTCTTTATTTTTTATAGCGGCTCTTATACAACATTTTTGTGTCATCTTCTTTGGCTTTTTATGTTTGTTGGTTGTTTTGTTTTTGTTTTTGTTTTGCTTTTTTAATTCTTGAATCCTTGAAATTTTTGTGTTTGGCACCAAAAATGTGTTTTGCTTGCCCTAATGGCTAATTACTTGAAGTGGGAAAAAATCTGAGCTACAGACTGATTGACAACATAAGCTTGGAAGTTACCACCCACATGTGGAGCCACTCTTTTTCAATGAAAATATTTCACAGATTTACATGAATCCATAAAGAAGCTTAAACCATATATTTTGGGAGAAGAGGAAGCAGGCTTTCCTTGGAAAGACTCTTGTGACCTCTATTTAATCACAACAGAGATCTATTTGTATGGTTATAGCCCTGGCATATTTTAGAGTCAAGAACAGGCATTGAAATTGCTGGCAATTTTGCTCAAATAACTTGACTGGATATACATATTTAATAAGAAGTTTTAGAAAAAGTTATTATTCCAATAATTTCCATAAGATATAATATTTATACATAATACCATTTCAATAACATTCTGTAAACTTGAAAAAGAGCATCCCTTCTTTTAAGAGAGCTATCTTGGTTTCGTTTTGATTGTAAGAGTAACACATGCTCTGTGACAAAAATTCAAACTACATATTCAAATGTTCAACGTATAGTGTGGAGGTTCCCTGTAAGCTCATCTCCCAGAGACAACCACCGCTAACTCTTTAGTGCATAGACTTCCAGTTTTTCATGCATACATAATATATTTATATAAATGGGATCTTACTCAACATACAGTTTTATAAAGTGCTTTTGTCACTTAAAAAATATATCTTGGGGTGTCTGGGTGGCTCAGTCAGTTAAGCGTCCAACTTCGGCTCAGGTCATCTCACAGTTCGTGAGTTCGAGCCCCGCATCAGGCTCTGTGCTGACAGCTCAGAGCCTGGAGCCTGTTTCGCATTCTGTGTCTCGCCCGATCTCTGCCCCTCCCCCCCTCCCTCTCCCTCTCTCTCTCTCTCAAAAATAAACGTTAAAAGTTAATATAGATATAGGTATAGATATAGATATAGATATAGATATAGATATACCTATAGATATACCTATATATATCCATCTTGGATATCTTTTCACTTAAAAAATGTATCTTGAGCATCTTTTCAAGTTAAAAGTTACCTACTTCAGCTTTTAAAACAGATGCAAACTGGTGCAGCCACTCTGGAAAAAAGTATGGAGGTTCCTTAAAAAAGTAAAAATAGAACTACCCTAATGACCCATTAATTGCATTTCTAGGTATTTATCCAAAGGATATAAAAATGCTGATTCAAAGGGGCACATGCATCCCAATGTTTATAACAGCATTTTTAACAGTAGCCAAATTATGGAAAGAGACCAAATGTCCATTGACTGATGAATGGATAAAGATGTGGTATATATGTACAATGGAATACCACTTGGTGATGAAAAATAGTGAAATCTTGCTATTTGCAACAAAGTGGATGGAGCTAGAATGTATTATGCTAAGTGAAATAAGCCAGAGAAAGACAAATACTGTATGATTTCACTCATTTGTGGAATTTAAGAAACAAAACAGATGAACATGGGGGAAGGGAAGGAAAAATAAGATAAAAACAGAGAGGGAGACAAACCTTAAGAGACTCCTAAATACACAGAACAAATACTGAGGGTTGCTGGAGGGGAGCTGAGTGGGGAGATGGGCTAAATGGGTGATGGGCATTAAAGAAGGCTCTTGCTGAGATGAGCACTAGGTATTATATGTAAGTGATGAATTACTGCGTTGGACTCCTGAAACCAATACTACATTGTATGTTAACTAACTGAAATTTAAATAAATTAACTTAAAAAAACAGATGCATAATAGCATAATGGGTAGCTATACTATATTTTATGTAATCAAATAAATAAACATTTAAAAACATTTTTTTTACTGTTTTAAATAAATCTACAGGTAACACCTGCATCCGCATATACTTTGATTATTTTTCTGAGGATATATTCTAAGAAATTGAATGACTTATTAAAGAATAGTTTAAAATTTTACACAATTTGCCAAATTTCTCTAGAAAAGTTATCTCTTTTTGCATTCTTGCACACAATGAATAATTCCTTTACCAATATCTTTTCCATTGCAAGCAGTAACAATTGTTTGAATGCTTGTCAAACTGAAAGATAATATCACTGATGTTTTGTTCTGTAACTAATGACTGGTGTGGTTGAACATCTTTTCATTGGTTTATTGGCCACTTGCATTTTATACTTTGTTAATCGTTTGAGCATATCCTTTGCCTTGGTCAATAGGAGGGTTAATCTCTTACACATGAGAGTTTTTACAGATTAGAGGCTTCAACTGTTTATGTTTGTAGAGGTTACTTACTGGAGATTATTTATCTAGTTTATGGAAGGTTAGTCACGCATATGGCCCCAGTCTTCCTGGGAAACAAGTTGAGTTAGATGGTTCTTCCTCTTTGTTTTGTGCACTTCAGACATGCATTCACTAGAACACTTGTCACTCAGTACTGACTCCTTCATTAGACATGTAGCTCATGAAACACAGGGAAAATCCTTGTTCATCTTTGTGCCTTAGTATGAGGATGACACTATGAGAAACTCACTGAAAGCGGTAACCAAAGCAAAGCCTTTTGGGTTTCCCTTTTTCCTCCATCTTCCAAAGTGCCGCTCAGGTTGAATCTGCATAGTAATAGGGCATGCAGGTTCGCTCTCTCCAGCCCAGTGTTGAGCACTTTCTGGGTGCCAACATTAGAACAGAGGCAGGTGATGACCAGAAAAGAAGGACTAGATCCTCTTAGTCATTTGACTATTTTTCAGTTCAAGGGAACTCTCTCCCAAATTTGGAAAGTAAGGGCCAAACTGTGTATATGTGATACTGTATATGAACGGAGAAAATGGAAACAAAATGACAGATGCTGGCAAGATTTAGCCTTAAAAATGCCTCAAAAATGATAGCTATAGATATGACAATGACTACATTTTGAACCACAATTAAGTATTTACTCATTTATTTCTAGATGCAAATGTATCCAGCTTTTGTAAATTCATTTTGTAGCTTATTCTCTTTCTAGTGATCATGCTGATAACTGAAATTTCTGAAGAGCTGTTGCTAAGCAATGTAAATTGAAGCATGTAATGAAGCTTTCTGGTGACTGCTTAAATGTAAGAAAGTCCTATCGTAAGTTTACTACTTCGTTATCAATGTACTTTTAATGTTTGTATGATTGTATCATTCCTTCTTACTTAATTAAAAAATTTTTTACAGTCATCTAAAACTGATCTAATAAGGTAACTGAAGACTAAGGGGGAAGTCTCTTTCAGAGAAAAATATTTATATAGTGACAAGGAGAGAAGACTTTGGTATTCAACATTGGGTTAACTGTCATTATCTAGCTGGGTGACTTTGAGCACCCAGTCCCTCCCTCTTTCTAACTCAAGACTTTACTGGAAGTCTCAGCCAATGTGATAAGACAAAGGACATGGAATATAAGCAAGGGGAAAAGACAACATTTTCTGAGTAGGTTGTAGTCTATTGTATATGTTGAAACTCCAAATGACTTTGTGGACAAGTTATTAGATATAATAAAATAGTTCAGCAAGTTTTCTGTATAAAAGATTGACATATGGAGTACCTAGGTGGCTCAGTTGGTTAAATTTCTGACTTCAGCTCAGGTTATGATCTTGCAACCTGTGAGTTTGAGCTCCGTGTCAGGCTCTGTGCTGACAGCTCAGAGCCTGGAGTCTGCCTTGGATTCTGTGTCTCCCTCTCTCTCTGCCCCTCCCCCGCCGGCACTCTGTCTCTGTCTCTGTCTCTCTCCAAAATAAATAAACACTAAAATAGAAAAAAGATCACCATACAAAAATCATTTGTACTGCCATATCAGAAATAAATAAGAATAAAAAATGAAAGAAAGATGTCATTCCAAGAGCACCAAAAACCCAAAGGTAACCTAGAAGTAAATATATGTGAGTTATCCATGGAGAATATTAAAATACATTACTAAAGGACCTAAGGAAAAAATCTGAACAAGTAGAGGTATATACTATGTTAATAGATGAAAAGAATTGATATTGTTGTTATTAAAATACTTGATGTTATTTTTTCCCCCCAAAAGCTTACCAACTCAATAACATTCCAATAAAATCTCAATAGAGTTTTTCATGGAACTTGACAAATTGACCCTGAAATTCATATGAAAAAGGCCAAGAGGCATCTCATATATGGGCCAGGAGGAGCTAAAACAATTTTGAAGAAGGCAAAGAGGGGAGGCTCACCCTTCAGATATGAAGATAAATTATAAAACTATGGTAACACAAGATTGTGCTTTTTTCCCCCAGAGATAAACAAAGATTAATGGAACAGATTGGTACAAAATAGAGCTCAGCAAAAGCCCAAACTCATATGAGCATTTGACACTTGCCAAGGAGACCGCTATAAATCTGTAGAAAAAGCATGGGCCTTATTAAATAGTGACAGTACAATTTAATAGCATTAGATAAATTTAAAAATAAATTCCAGGCAGATTAGAGAATTAAATATGAAAGACAGAATTTAAAAAAAAAATTTTTTTTTTCAACGTTTATTTATTTTTGGGACAGAGAGAGACAGAGCATGAACGGGGGAGGGGCAGAGAGAGAGGGAGACACAGAATCGGAAACAGGCTCCAGGCTCCGAGCCATCAGCCCAGAGCCTGACTCGGGGCTCGAGCTCCCGGACCGCGAGATCGTGACCTGGCTGAAGTCGGACGCTTAACCGACTGCGCCACCCAGGCGCCCCTGAAAGACAGAATTTTAAATCTCTTAGAAGAGAATACCAATGACTATCTTCATAGTATCTGTTAGGGAAGTATTTCTTAAATATAAAATCATGAAAAAGGATAAACAAAAAGTTTGATAAATTTGAATATATAAACACTGAAAAGTTCTTTGGTTATAAAAGATATTTAAAAGGCTCATTTACAACTAACAGACTGGGTAAGATATTGAAATAAATATTATTTGGGGCACCTGGCTGGTTCAGTCTGTAGAGCATGTGACTCTTGATCTCAGGGTTGTGAGTTCAAGCCCCATGTTGGGAGAAGAGGTTACTTAAAAAATAATAATAATTTAAAAAAAAACTACCAGCTTTTTTTTTTTAAAGAAAAGAAGTGTAATTGACAGAATTAGTATCTAGGATGTGTAGAAAAGACCTACAAATCAATGGGAAAAAAAAGCAAACAGCCCATTATAAAAATGGGCCAAAGATACATGTGAACAGGCAATCACAGTAGAAGAGAACACCTGAATGGCCAATGAACATATGGAAAACAGCTCAACTTCTAGTTGGGAAAGCGAAAATAAAAGCAATCATGAAATAACATCTCACATGCACAAGATTGGCAGAAATGGAAAAGCTTGATAGTATTAAGTGTTGCAGGACTTTGGAGAGATGAGAACTCTCTTCTAGGACCTTTGGAGGCCAAAGAGAAGAGAGCTTAGTGTTTACTAGTGCGGACTCTGGAGCTATGTGACATACTTCAAATACCCAGACCTCTGCTTCCTTGTCTACAAAACACTAATAACAGTAATAAAAATAATTTAAAAAATGATAATAATAATAACCACACTTAAACAGAGCTTCCTGAGACTGGGAGGTATCTGTTCTAAGGTACCTCATAGGGTTTGTGTGACGATTCAATGAAAACAGTGCCTTGTCCCAGTGCTTAATTCATGAGAGTTAATACTGTGCAAGTGTCAGGTTTTTTCTTTTTTTAAGTTTATTTATTTATATTGAGAGAAAGAGTGAAAGAGAGCACATGTGAGCCGCAAAGAGGCAGAGAGAGTGACAGTTCAGAGCCCAAACATGGAGTCTGAACTCCTGAACCGTAAGATCATGACGTGAGCTGAAACCAAGGGTCAGATGCTTAATCGATTGAACTACCCAGATGCCCCAAGTGTTAGGCGATTTTATTTGTTATTACCTAGTAAAGCTAAAGCTGTCCATACACTTCAATCTGATGATTTCAGTTTGAAGTGCAGACTTTTGCACATGTGCTTCAGGGAATTTATAATATGTATTGCTGTGTTGTTTATTACAGCAGAAAGTAAAACGGCCCAAATGTGTAGGAGAAAAATAGATAAGTAAATTGTGGTACTTTCATTCCATCTTGTAGGAGCTCCATAGAGTTGCATGCGTAAGGGTCAAAAATATAATTTTTTTCCCAAAAATGTAATGTTAACTGTAAAGCAATACATAGATTGACACATGTGATAAGGTACCATTTATTTAAAGTTTAAACACATGCAAAACAACATGATGTGTTTAAGAACAGCTGTAAGTGTGGCAAAAGTATAAAAACAGTTATGAAGGACCCTACCAACTTCAAGATAATGGTTACATGAAGGTCAGAGAGGGGCATCAGGAATCAGGGGAATCAGGGATCCAGGCTGATGGGACCACAGTCATATCACGGTTGCATCATCTGGAACACACAACCTCTTCTGTTGCTGCAGAAGCAGACCAGCAAGACAGGAAGGGCACTAAAGAGCTTTCTACAAGCTCAGCCGGGAAATGACAGAGGTTATTTCTGCTCACATTTCACCAGCTAGAACTAGTCACATGATCCCACCCGTCTGTAAAGGACTGGGAAGGGCATATTTTGACAAGCACTATTGATGTTTGCCCACACTTGACCTGTAAACTGACTTTTTTTTTTTTTTTTCCTCTTGGTCTGAAACTCCTCAATAATTCACTTTCTCTGGATCCCTTGATCATTGGATCTTCAGGACTAGATCTGTCGTCAAATGACTTGAATGCCTTCATAGATACTAACTGTTCATTTTACAGAATCACCAGATGGGAGCAGAGGTTACCAGGATTTTCTCTGACAGTGACTCAAAAAGAAAGTCTGCAGTGGTTCCCAATCTTTTGGAGGTTTTGTACAAGTATCTAGAATATTTTGGTTAAAAAAGTAAATGTTAAATAGTAGTTGTTTATAATTATCCTTTAAAAATAATTTAGGATAACTCCTTAGTGACTTAATAAAGCTCTTTGATTAGAGTCTTTGAATGAGGTACATGGTGACTGGTGGATCATCCATGAGCTTGGGAAGCTTTGAAAGGCTCATTCATCAAAGCCAGCAGTTTTGGCAAACTCTGAGCTACAGCTTTAATTAGCATTATGTTGCTTTCTTCAGTTTGGATTTTGCATAAGTTAAAGCAGCCAGGGAAACATTTTGCTCAAATCCACATGCTCACTCAGCATCACCTACCGCTTTGGTTTTCCATAAATAGCTCAGGATGAAGAGTTGACAGTCTACTTGTTTCCGTACTCACAGCTTGGGTGCCTCAATTGAACATACGGAAAGGTAGATTTCAGGGGCTTTGTGACTCTTTCTGAGCCAGGGAAGTGGGTACCTGAGGCTGTTTTTTTAGTGCCTTCCTTGATCCCCATCTGGCTTTTAGGTTTGGAGCTGGCCTTATAATTAAGTCAGAGCTCTAGCTGGCTTTGATGTTGCCTTGGCGTGATCTTCTACTTTTTCTGACTACCTTCAGAAACCAGCACTCTCATAAGTCACTCTCAGAACTGCCTAGATCCTTGTAGACACCTGTGTCGATGTGACTCATAATCCAGTGTAAGTGTTAAATAATTTGGGTCTACCATTAGGCCAATTTCTATAAACATACTATTGGAAGAGAACAAAAACCTCTCTGTGGGATATACTGTATTTTACAGTTAGTGCTCCCTATTATTGGTATATTCTTCACTCATTTCTAATTGAATAGTGTATGAGTTTTGAGCATTTGTCTCCAGCACTGGATGGGACAGGAAGAGGAACATGGATGAAGGTGTGCCGATTATAATGGGGCTAGCCATTCACCATGCTAGGAGATTGCTTAATGCTTTCTGGCAGGTTGGTGGAATCTCTTTGTCCTCCTTTGCTTCTGGAAATGGATACCTGACTATAGAGAGACCCCATATCTCACAGAGTTTATTGATCCCCTTTGAACCAGTTGAGCACTTTCAGTGCCTTCCAGGATAAAAAGGGAAGTGGATCTTTTCTCTCTGCATTCCATATTCTTCTCTCTATGAGCAGATGAGCATGAGAGTTCATTTAATGTAAGCAAGAGTGTGTTGAACATGGAGATACATCTCCCAGATTCTTTCCAGTGGAGAATTTACCGCAAGCCTCTCACTGCTCCTTCAGCGTCAGCTGCCTCACTCAAGGGCTCACCTGGTCAAGATGGGGGTATAAAGGCCTGGACATTTGGGCCTGATGACCAACTTTGATGGGCAATATTTGCCTCTGAGGTCCCCCCTGGGATCGGCTGAGGCTTTATCATGCTGCATTATAGACTTTTCCCTCCACCCAGTACTGCTCTTTCCTCTCCCTTCCGTAGGTGCTGATTCTTCATAATTCCCTCTATTCCCACTGTGTCTCAGCATCTGGTTTTGGATAACTGAACCTGCAATACAAAACAAGGCTCTTTCCTTTTCAGCCAACCACATATGCCACACTCAGCTGTGACTTCTCTATATCCAAGAGCAGTGGCCAGTGGTGGTGGGGGGAGGAGTATAGAACCCAGGTGGGCCATGAAATTATGGATTCCAAAGATACTGATAAGCTAGGGCGTGGGTGCTTTGAGTTCATCGAGTCCAGATTTTCTGAAATCGTATTCTGAGGAAGATGTTAAAGAGCATTCCCTGCAACAAAGTTCCCAGGGTGGAAACATTTAGGAACTACAGCACATTACATTTCTCTTTGGAGACTTGTCATGCATATTAATGCGAAATTCTGTTGTAAAGAACATAATTTAACTTTAGCTTAATGATCATTATCCAAATTTATTTGATTTTGGAATCCTTTTATTCCCATGAAACAACCATTAGCAGCCCACAGTGCTACAATTCTTTTGATAGCCCTTTGGGAAGCTTCAATGAAGACATATGTAGAAATTGAATCTTGAATAGACACAGTAACTCCCAATAGTGGCAGAATTAACTCTTGGTAGAATCAGGACTAGAATGTGGGGCTCTTGATTTTTTTAAAAATATTTTTTAAGCATTTATTCATTTTTGAGAGAGAGAGAGAGAGAGAGAGAGAGACAGAGAATGAGCAGGGAAGGGGCAGAGAGAGGGAGACACAGAATCCGAAGCAGGCTCCAGGCTCTGAGCTGGCAGCACAGAGCCCGATGCACACAGAACTCACAAACTGCGAGATCATGACCTGGGCCGAAGTCGAAGTTGGACGCTCAACTGACTAAAGCCACCCAGGTGCCCCAGGGCTTTTGATTGTTTTCCCAGTACTTTACCTGTGAGGTCCAGCTGCCTCTCTTATGTAATCCTAAGGGGATGTTAAATTGTTTGGTCTCATTTTCAGCCGAGGTTCAAAGCCAGTAAGAGCAAACTTCTCCCATATTCCAAATTATGGTGTTAGACCTCTAAGCAAGACTCCCCACATGATGAGGCAGACCACTTGGAGCCAGCTCTCACTAAGAGGCTGAAGTGGGAAACTGGACAGTTGTCTTAAGAGAGTGGTCATTATATAATGACATAAGGGGTGTTACCTTGCCCTTCAAGTACAGTGACAGTGGCTTCCAGGGACTCCCCCAAGGGCTACTTTGCATCTCCTGCCCAAAGGGAGGCTGGAAATCATCCTGCAGCTGCAGATCAAAGAGCTATGCTTTAGGAAATAACCACAGTCCCACCAGTGATGGGACAAAAAGGACATTTTCCCACAGTGGATTCATGAGAGAGTTGACCTGGAGTCCTCAAAAAGGGCTTGGTACAGGAGTAGCTTCCTGGAGTGGAGATCAAAACAGAAAAATGATTGTGAAGGTGTATTACTGAGTTTCAGAGCCAAAGAAGGGTTTCAAAAAGCTACTCGGAAGACACAGGAGGAGTGTCATCCAGTGACTGGGGGTTGTCCAAGAGCTCACAGAGTCTGCTGCAGAGACCCAGTCAGGTTTAAACACTAGTGTGGCCAGGATGAGCTAATGCTGGCTCAGTGTAGGAGGTATTGGCCCCTAGTTCTCCCTTACCTACTTTCTTTTCCTTCAACATCATGGTAGCTGCTCATGGGAGAACTGGAGGAACTGGCAGGCTGAATGAAGAAGCAGCCAACCAGGGCCCCTCTCCCGGAGCAACACCCGCAATGGCCATTAGCTGAGAAGTGCTAGGTGCTAAGTACTAAGTGCTAGGAGATGCTTGTTCGGAGCTTTACGAGTTAATATTACATTGTACTTCATCTATTATTTACCTAATAGTGACTGTTCTGATGCCTCCAAGTTACTTGAAGACTTTTATTCTCTAGAAGAAAGGCTGTGAGATGCCCAGGATTTCATTCAGGGAGGGAGTGAGGTACAGGTTATCTAGACAAAGGAGCTGACAACAGATTTGCAGAGGCAGTGCTGAGAAAGAAACGTCACTGGATGAATCCACGAGAACACTATAGTCGTGAAGAGCAGGGGCTGTGGAGCCAGATCATCTCAGTTCACACCCTACACGTTGCTGTTTCCAAGTTAAATTCTCTGTTCCTCTGTTTCCTCATCTGTAAAATGGGAATAATAATAGAAACTACCTCATAAAGTTATTTTGAGAATTAAATTGGTTAACGCATAGCAAACACATAGAATAGTGCCAGACATCATAATAAATGCTTTATAAATATTGGCTATTATGGGTCTAGCACTTTTGTTACCTGTTACATAAGCACGAATGAGGATCCCAAGAATGACTGTTTCAGAGTTGATGGTAAACCAAAAACCAAGTTATTAAGTGAATTTTCTCCCCTCTTGAACTACTTTCTGTAGTTCAGGGATTGGTCTGTGTCCCATGATAATGAGGTAAGCTCATTACCATTCTATTGATAGTTCCACAGATTTCCTTTCTAGGAAAAGGTATGATGTATGCACAGTGGGCTGTGTAGACTCTGGCATAACTCCCTAGCCTTCCAGTCTTCCCTGAGGCCTCTGCACCAGGCCTTACTGTTGAAGGCAGATTTCATCTGCACGTCAGCAGGAAGTGCTGTCCCTGGGCCAATCTGGCAGAATTGGAACATGCCATTCAGTATTCATGACCTTGTGCCATAAAGTGAACGTTTAGCATCGTCTGCAAAAGATTTCAAGTCTGATTTGTTGAGTCACATGAAGTCCAGCGTCCCCTAATAGAAAATCTTTTTCAGTTCCTTGCCCGTGACTTCAATCTGTACCTTTGCCAAGGAGGAAGGGGTAGAAACTCAGATTTTTTCCCATCTCTTGGAAAATGAGATGTTAGAGGTTTGAAATCTGCCTAGTAGTTTCCAACTATTCAAAGCAGAATTTAAAACAGGAAATTGAAGAGAATTTGACATTTAATTTCTATATTAATGAGTCATGTCACTTGTTCTTAACTATGATCTACACACTTAGCATTTAAAATCAGCAATCCATTTTGCACCATATGCAGTTGAGTTAAATAATAGTCACATATGAACAAGAAGGTCAAAGATGTATTTTTTAGTTTTATGTTCCCAGTTCGCTTGTCTCTGTTTTGTATTTATTTCTTCTCTTGTCACATAAATGATCTGAAACATGATATTCCAGCACTAGGGAAATGACTGAAACTATATCAATATGATGACTTTATATATGGTCTAACTAAATTATTATGAATACAGAATAGATATTACCTTGTCAATGTGGAACTTATAGACACACACATAAATTAATTGGAGGTGCATTGTTTAGATTTCTTATGTATCTTTATCTGTGTGACAAACCTTTGACTTCTTAAAAAATATAACTGAAGTCAATGACTACTAATTTTGACCCTATATTGGTCTTTGAAACCAAGAGCCATTTAGTTAGTTCTGTCTTCCTAAGATCATTGTCTCCTCACTGGAAACCTCTGAAGGAGATTTTGCCTGGTTAGGGGTATGTCGGAAACAGTGCTTCAGCCAACTGTCATCTAGAATGACTGGACCACTCTGCAAAGTTAATTTTATGACAGTTTATTTCATTTTGTCATGTACTTATTAGAAGGAATAACTTGTCTAAAGTTCTATTTATGGTAGGAGAAAGTTTGTCGTGTAGCAGTGACGGAACATTCAATGGCTCTATGATGTTGGTTTCATAAGATGCAATTGACCCCTACACAATGTGAGAATATGTGTTTCCTTTAATGTGAATTCAAATTTTCTAAAACTCCAAATCTCTTATACACATTAAATATTAAAATCCAAATAGCTCTTACTAATCTTATATATTCCAGGTAAGAGAGAGACCCCAAGCAATTAATTGGTTCCAGAAGAAGCAATCATTAATCTTATGTGATTTAACAGAGCGTAAGTATACCTGAACCTAGCAACAGATCTGCTCTGGCATTAAATATAATACATTTAGCCCGTTGTGGGTCATAGATTTTTTTTATAAGCTCTCTGGATGCATCTCAACCAGAAATGGAGCTAATTGGTGAGTCAATTGCTGTGGATTCTAATGTACCTCTCAAGGGAGAGTGAAGTCAGATAGGAATGTTGCTAGCCCAAGATTTGAACCCTTAGCCAGAAGAAGACTGGGGGAAATTTGCTCTGTAGGGCTTACTAGGATTTATGTCAGTCCAGTTAAATGTGTGAATTAGATATCCATAAGAAGCCAGAACTAACCAGAAGAAACTCATGGCTCCGTGAAGTAGGAATACACTGCTTTTCCATTATTGCCTGGTAAACTTTTGATAAAAGCCAAGGAGGGAGACCAAACCAAGAGCTTCATAGCCATTAAGGACAATAGGGTAGAAAGAGGTTTAGGAACAAAGGAAAATTCTCTTTAGTTTGAAGGACAGCTGAAAACTTACTTGTGTGTGTTTTTTTCTCTGTTTCATCTTTTATTGATGGCATATGTGTAGAGGTTATAAAGTTATTATAAAGTGAGAACTGTTTATTCCTGAACACTTTAATGAATTGTCTTAATCTGAGTTATAGCAACTCTTAAAGAATTTTCTTCACTGGGGATTAGTTATCGGCAACTCATTAACAACCCACCAAAGACATTAAAAAGTTTCAGGAATCAAAATCTGCCTCTCTACTCATTCTACTTGTGAATTCAGTGAAAAAGAATTCATCCAGTTTTGGTGAATTTTCCATTACTACCTGATATTTTCAGATTTGTGTCAAATGCAGTAAAGGTAAGACTCATCCAGTTAATAAATGGTAAAAAGAGGACTACATTTGTGCATATCAGAAGGGTTGCCTGGATCAGACTACATGTGTGACTACTACAATTGAGCTAGAACTTGGCTGTGAGTGGCCTCACATGGGAGATAACATGACATAGTTGAAATCATGGTGACTTTGGTTTAGGCAGACTCCTTAGCGAAGACTTCAAAGCCATTGGAATCTTATGAATCAAGGCCTGAGTTAGGGTTGGAGAGATGGTACCAGGTCATGCTGTTTGGCTCAGGCCTAACTTTCTTCATACTAAGGACTTCTTTTCCAGACTTTGATGTCATTTCCAAATCAACCTGCCAAATATCACAGTTACAGCATTGAAAAATGACATTTATCACCAACTTCCACTCGTGTCCCCTTCCCAGACCACACTGACTATAGTGGACTATGAATTAATAGTCTGTTGTAGGTGTTTTATGTTAAAGGATTATTAAATGTAAACATTCAAAATATACAGAAAATTGGTGACATTTTATTTTTAATATAATGGTAGCCTTTTTAAAAAATGGAAGTAGCTTTGTCTCTATTATATTGTATGTAATTCACCATCTACTTAAAAGTGATTAGTTAGCATTTGAAAAATCATAATCAGGAATCCAAACTCCAGAGCTAGCTAGTTAAATATTGTTATCTAAATCTGCAAGAGAGGGTTTTGTTATTTAGACAAAGGGGTGTTACAAATAATTCTTCACTGGAGGAATGAGTAGTGTTCAGGGTAAATAGTCAACTAGAAAGATTGAACAGGCATTTTTATCCATATATATATATATATATATATATATATATATATATATATATAAAAGTGACCCAGCAAAAGCCAATAAATATAGCGGCATGAAATGTGTGGAGGTGAAATGTGCACCTTAGCTCTAGAACTCCCTTTAGTCATTTGTGTCTCCTGTACTGGAAATCTAAAAGGCTTATTGATCCTATCTTCAAAATATCATTAGATCTGCTTTGGAATTTCCTACAGCATGCTTTTTAGAGCCAAGAGTTGTCTTAGCTCAGGCTGCAATAACACTTACTTCTCACAGCTCTAGAGGCTGAGAAGTCCAAGATCAAGTTGCTATCATGGCTCAGTTCTGATGAGAACCTTTTTCTTGACTTGTAGATGGTTGCCTTCTTGCTATATCCTTACATAATGGAGAAACAGAGAGAAAGAATGAGAGAGAGAGAGAGAGAGAGAGAGAGCACTCTGGAGTCTGAGTCTTCTTATGAGGGAGCCTACTTCCATCATAGAGGGTTAACTCTCATGACTTTAGTGAAGCCTAATTACCTCCCAAAGATCCCACCTTCAAATACCATCACACTGGGGGTTAGGGCTTCGACTATGGATTTGGGGTGAGGTTCAAACATTCAGTCCATAACAGGGGTACTCTGAGGGAAGACTTTATTAAGCTTATGGGAACTGGTTGCTGGTTCTGTACCTGCTTGTAAAGATATGTTTGCATGTGTGGCACAATTCAATCTGACTTATTTTCATTTAACACACACTCTGGCAGCCAGGTGGTGGGGAGGAGACGCATAGTCCTGTTCTCTAATTGTTGCTGTCAACCTTGGGAGGTCATGCTCTGAATATAACAACTTCATTCTGTAGCTTTCATTAACCTTTCAGACTGGAAGACCAGTTCTCAACTGGATTGTATTTTTTCATCAACAAACCCAAACCATGTAAATAATGTGAAATCATATGAATGAACTATGTATGTAAAGAATTTCAAACATGATCTGGAGATATTTCTTCATGCAAAGAAATCATTCCTTATTACTCTGAGTCTTGAACCAGAGAGATAGTTCAAGAGGATCACAGCAGAAAGGTATGAGGCACTGAAAACTGTCCTTAGAGATAAGCAGAAGGAATGGGGCAATCAATCGATTATTTAATTTCAGTGACTCAGATTCTTCCTAGATTCTTTCATTAACTGTGGAAGTCTATTTAATTTTTCATGTTTCTAGTCTACAAGTCAGAAAGGCATTCTTTTCATTTTTAATTAAACAAATTTTTTTAAATTATAGTTGACACACAATGGTACATTAGTTTCAGGTATAGAAAGGCATGATTTTAGTGCAAGTATTGCACTCAAGTATTGCACTATGGGCAATGCCCATAGAAAACAAGTTATTTAGGGGTGCTTGGGTGGCTCAGTCGGTTAAGCATCCGACTTCGGCTCAGGTCATGATCCCACAGTTCGTGAGTTCAAGGCCCAAGTGGGGCTCCAAGCTGACAGCTCAGAGCCTGGAGCCTGCTTCAGATTCTGTGTCTTCCTCTCTCTCTACCCTTCCCCTGCTTATGCCCTGTCTCTGTCTCTGTCTCGCTCTCAAAAATAAATAAACATTAGGAAAAAAGAAAGCAAATTATTTATTTGGAATTTACTTTTATCTTTTCTTCTTATTAAGCTACTCCATTAAGTGTTATTTATAGGCTTACGCTTTTATTTTTTTATTTATTTGTTTTGTTATTTTTTAAATGTTTATTTATTTTTGACAGAGAGACAGAGTTCGAGTGCGGAAGGGGCAGAGAGAGAGGGAGACATAGAATCCAAAGCAGGCTCCAGGTTCCGAGCTGTCAGCACAGAGCCCAACACAGGGCTCAAAGTCACTAATGGCGAGATCGTGACTTGAGCTGAAGTCGGATGCTTAACTCACTGTGTCACCAGGCACCCCGATAGGCTTATAATTTTAAAAGTGTGAAAGTGTGACCATTTGAATCTCTTTGCAAGGGTGACAATGTGTTATTTTTAGAACAATTGCAGATACTTTATTGACACTATTTGCTCAGGGATGAAGTATTTGGAGTGTGGAGTTTGAAGTAGAAATTCAAAAATGAAGGAAGGACTGACTAGATAAAAAATTCAAGGCTCAGATTGGTGACAAATTAGTGTAATATGCCTTAAGGATTTGCTTATGCTAGATTAAGAGCCTTGTCCATTAAAATCACTGTATATGTAGAGCCTAGTAAAATAACATGTGCAATTAGGAAATTAGTACATTTTATTTGACCAGGGTTTGGGAAAGCACTCTGAGACATTAAATCAGGCGTGCAGAATTTTGCCTGACAAAAAAGATTCCCTCTTCCCACACTGGATGTTTGTGTGTCCAGAGACCCT
This sequence comes from Prionailurus viverrinus, assembly GCF_022837055.1. Lineage (NCBI taxonomy): Eukaryota > Metazoa > Chordata > Mammalia > Carnivora > Felidae > Prionailurus > Prionailurus viverrinus. The sequence continues at coordinate 106,663,114 of NC_062565.1, forward strand.
ACTTGCCAGTAAGGAAATGAGACCCACTGACTTTAGAACCCAAGGTATCCCCCGTAATCTTTCATGTGGATGAAGTTTAAGGGCAATCCATCAGACCCCCAGGTCTTGTTAAATACAAGTTTCGTTATGTCATTGACTCTACAATTAAACTTTTGCGTTTCTTCAAAAGTTTAGCACAGATTATTATTTTTTTCTATCTCTAACTTACTTCCTAGTTTCTTCTGATTAGGTATAGGGTATCAGCATGTTTATTATTATTTTTCAATATAATATCTTTGATCCCTTTGTTTCAAAAGGCAATTTGAAAGTGGAAATCTTCCTTTTTCTAAAGTAAAGACCAAAAAGGATATCAAATAAATCCACTTTATTTATTTAAAAAAAAATTGTTAACTGTATTTTGAGACAGAGCATGAGCTGGGGAGGGTGGAGAGAGAGAGCTTGATGTGGGGCTTGAGCTCATGAAACCATGAGATCATGACCTGAGCTGAAATCAGAAGCTGGACGCTTAACCGACTGAGCCACCCAGGTGCTCCAAATGAATCCACTTAAAAAAAACCCAGAGATCTTCACGTTCTAGGCGCTGTGTTAAATGCTCTAAACAACAACCAAAGACTCATTGCTTTTGCCTTTAAATCTACTGATTGCATGCTTTGTTCTGTAATTATGAAACATTCCCTCAGAATTTGAACCTGGTTGTCTCTCTTGAAATTTTAAAAACGCATTTTCACTCCTTTGCAAAACTGTCCTTGAATTTCTTCTTTTGGAATCTGCATAATTTCTGGTTTTTCCTTAATTTCTTGTTTGAATTTGCTTCTTCTCCTTTCTTTAGCCATTTTTCTGTTTTAAAAGGATGCTTGCTTCTTCATAATGCTCTTCTACCCCCAACCCCAGGTCTCATTTTGTGCTTTGGCCGATATTTATTCAAGGACTTTGAGAGGTTGTATTAAGTCATTTCCAGGCTTCTTGGGGGCTTCAAAGCCTCCTGTTCTAAAAGTTAATTATTTGTCCTTATACTAACTTTGTTTTTCAATCTCTTATGATGAAATAAAAATTCTCCATTATTATTATTATTATTATCTGAGTTATTACTTCTTCTCAAGGTACTATAGCTTTTTGGTCAGTTGCATTTTCGAGTCCAAGTTAATTTTGTCAAGCACAGAACCACCCACAGAGGGTTCTGTAGTTTCTTACTTAAAAAAAAAATGTTTATTCATTTATTTTTGAGAAAGAGACAGCATGAGTGGGGGAGGGGCAGAAAGCAAGGTGGGCAGAAAAGATCCCAAGTGGGCTTTGTGCTGACAGCAATGAACCCAAAACAGGGCTTGAACTCATGAACTGTGAGATCATGACCTGAGTGGAAATCCAGAGCCGGATGCTTAACTGACTGAGCCACCCAGGCGCCCCTTGTAGTTTGTTTTTTGTCCAGTAAATTGTTTTTGTAAGACTTCTATGCTTTTTTCATGGATACAGTCCATTTTAGTCCCCCTTTTACATGTATTTGTACCCTTTAGAATTCTTGGCTCCGCTGAATTCCATTGACTGTCCTCATGTCTTCAAGGATCTAGGTGCTGTTTTAGTCAGCTTGAGCTGCTCTAACAAAGCACCATAGCCTGGGAGGCTTAAACAGCAGACATTTATTTCTCACAGTTCTAGAGGTCCGGAAATCTAAGATCAAGGCGCTGGCAGATTCTGTGTCTGGTAGGGAAATTCTTCCTGGTTTGCAAATGACTGCCTTCTTGCTGTATCCTCACTTGGTAGAGAGAAAGGACCCTTCCCCTTCTTATGAGGGCACTAGTCCCACCCTGAAGGCTCCACCTCCATGACTTTATCTAAACCTAATCGCTTCCCAAATGTTTCATCTCCAAATATCATCATATTGGAGTTCAAGGCTTCAACATATGAATTTGAGGGGAGCAGAAGCATTCAGGCCATAGCAGGTACTTATTATATGAAAGCTCTTGATTGTTTTTTTCCACGGAAAGCTTTAGTAATACACACGCACGCGTGCACGCGCACACACACACACACACACACATGCACATTTTTTTAAAAGAAAAGTTTATGAATAAAACCATCTGATTATGATGATCATTAATGTTGGGTAAGATCACACCATATAAATTTTAAGATAAAAATTATCTTAAAATAAGACATCTTTGATCAGTAGATCCTTGGAAGTTAAGAGATCATTGCAGTGTATGTATGCTAATGGTATTAGGATTACTCTGTAATATAAATGTAATCAATATTTAATCAACTCTTCAATGGAATAAATTATTTGTTCTCTCATGGATAGATTTATAAAGAATCACAGTTTCAGCTGTGATATTTGAAACACAAACTGGAGTAAGAGGAAAGTCAGAAGCTGTTGGTGAATTTACATATCGTTGCTGCATTTATTTTTTAAGGGAACACAAATATCTTGGGAGGGGCAGGAAGAAGCAACACTTTTATGTCCTGCCAAGCACAGCCAAATGCAAGGTCTTTATTTTTTTTTAAACATTATGTATTCATGCCTGATCTTATGAAGTTATGAAGACAACTGAGCCTTTGATTATTTAAAAATATTAAAAATGATGGTACAAAACATAAGGTTTTCTGGGGTTCACTTTTATAAACGTTTAGAAAAATAATAAATAAGAGGAAAATGTATTCTTTTTGGTGACATTTCTTTAAAACTTTAAAAAGAAATTTTTTAATGTTTCTTCATTTTTGAGAAAGAGAGAGACAGAGAAAGAGAGAGAGAGGGAAAGTATGAGCAGGGAAGGGGCTGAGAGACGGGGAGACATAGATTCCAAAGCAGGTTCCAGACTCTGAGCTGTCAGCACAGAGCCTGACATGGCGCTTGAACTCACGAAACCATGAGATCATGACCTGAGCTGAAGTCTGACGCTTAACAGACTGAGCCACCCAGGCGCCCATTTTTGGTAACATTTCTAACACCATATGTTTTAGTTTGAAAAAATGTAATTCAGAGTGCCTGGGTGGCTCAGTCGGTTGAGCAGTTTGAGCGACTGACTTTTGGTTTTGGCTCAGGTCCTGATCTCATAGCTGTGGGCTCAAGCCAGGAGACAGGCTCAGAGCTGACAGCACAGAGCCTGCTTGGGATTGTCTCTCTCCCTCCTTCTCTGCTCCTCCCCCACTTGCACACACTTTCTCTCTCTCGCTCTCGCTCTCCCTCCCTCAACATAAATAAATAAACTTAAAGAAAAAATGTAATTCGGCATCACAAGGAGTAACAATATAAATAGCCAAAATACGTCAGGAAGTAGATTCTTGAGTATTTCTCCTGAACCAAATTTTTTTCTGAGAAAATTCTGTCTTCCAATACCAATTCTGACTTGTTCAGTGGATGGCTCTGTTCTCTGCGTCCTGGCATTAGAACTAGGCTGTCCTATTAGGTGATAAAGATATTCTAATACTGATATTTAATGGTTCATACACAAATACTTTTTAGTAGGGTTTATAAACTCTGGATTTTTGTGATTTTGTCCACGTAAAGTTCTGCCAACAAGTCATTTAATCAACATTATCAATAAAACCAGCTAAAATTGGTGAAACTGACTGAGTTTACTTTCATTAATTCAATAAATTTTTATTGAGCTCTTACTATGTGCCAGATGCTGTTCTAATCAGAGTAAACCAAACAAACCTCCTTGGCCTCAAGAAGCTTAGTAGGGAAAACACACAAAAATAAATAAATATGTAGCCATACATACATATAGAGAGAGATCTAGAATAATGACTGGCATGTAATAGGCATTCAGTAGCTTTTACAAAAATAGTTTTTATTGGAGTAAAATTCTCGTAAAATGTGGTAGGTAAGACAATGGCCTCCCAAAGATTTCCATGTCCTAATCCCTGGAACCTGTGAATGTTACTTGATGAGGAGAATTAAGGTATAGATGGGATGAAGATTGCTAATGAACTGACTTTAAGGGAAGGAAATTATCCTGGATTATCTGGATTGGTCCAATGCAGTCACAAAGGTCCTTCAGGTGTGGAAGAGTCAGTGTGAGAGTAATGCAGTGTGGAAGGACTTGAATAGCTATTGCTGGCTTTGTAGATGGAAAGAAAGAAAGAGCCAAGGAATTCCGGCGGCCCCTAGAGGGTAGAAAAGGCAAAAAAATGCATTTTCCCTTAGAGCCTCCAGAAGGAACCAGCCTGTTGACACCTTGATTTCAGACCACTGAGACACGTTTCAGACTTCTGACCTACAGAATTGTGAGATAATACATTTGTATTGTTTTAAGCCACTAAGCTTGTGTAATTTGTTGCAGCAAAGATGGGTAAGTAACTAATATATACAGTAAAATTTACACATCTTCAGTGTATCATTTGATAAATCTTAACAAGTATCTTCACATATGTAACCAACCATGTTACAGACATTTCCATCATCAAGAAACTTTTATCATTAGCTCCTTCTAGTCATACCATTCTCCCCCCAAATAGAAGGAATTAACTGATTTCTTTTATTTTTTTATTAAAATTTTTTTGTTTAATTTTTAAAAAATCTGTTTATTTTAAGAGAGAGAGTGAGAGACAGAAAACATGAGTGGGGGAGGGGCAAAGAGAGAGGGAGAGAGAATCCCAAGCAGGTTCTACACTCAGCACAGAGCCTGACATGAGCCCAATCTCAGGACTTCGAGATCACGACCTGAGCAGATATCAGGAGTCACTTAACTGACTGAGCCACCCAGGTGCCCCTAGATCTGACCTTTTATGTAAAATTGCCCTTCAATGTAAAGAACTTCCTTTAGCATTTTCTTTTTTTAAAAAAAAATTTTTTTTTAATGTTTATTTATTTCTGAGGCAGAGACGGAGCATGAGTGGGGGAGGGGCAGAAAGAGGGAGACACAGAATCAGAAGCAGGCTCCAGGCTCCGAGCTGTCAGCACAGAGCCCTATGCGGGGCTTGAACTCACAGACCGCGAGATCATGACCCGGGCTGAAGTCGGACGCTCAACCGACTGAGCCACCCAGGCGCCCCTAGCATTTTCTTTAAAAAATTTTTTAAATATGTTTTTAAAGTTTATTTATTTATTTTGAGAGAGAGAAAGAGAAAGAGAGCATGAGCAGGGAAGGGGCAGAGAGAGAGGGAGAGAATCCCAAAGAGGCTCCTCACTGTCAGCGTGGAGCCCGACTTGTAGCTCAACCCCATGAAACTGTGAGATCATGGCCTGAACTAAAATCAAGAGTTGGATGCTCAACCAACTGAGCCACCCAGGCACCCTTCCTTTAGCATTTTCTAACATTAAAAACAAACAAACAAACAAACAAACAAAAACACCATTTCTAACCAGAAGGTTGGGGAAAAGTTCCCTTGGTTTTATTTTATCTGAAAAAAAATCTTTGTTTTATTCTTATTAGTTTTTTTTAATGTTTATTTTTGAGACAGAGGCAGAGAGAGAGAGCACGAGCAGAGATGAGCAGAGAGAGAGAGGGAGACACAGGATCTAAAGCAGTTTCCGTGCTGAAAGCAGAGAGCCGAATGTGGGACGCAAACCCAAGAACTTTGAGATCATGACCTGAACCAAACAAAGTTGGACGCTTAACTGACTGAGCCATGTAGGCACCCCTATTTTATCCTTATTTTTGAGGCATTTTTCACTGGATATAGAATCATAGTTTGACAGGTTTATAAAAGTTTCTTTCGCTATGGGTTGATTGGCATGTACCTCCATCCCCTATCATATGTTGATGTCTGAATCCCCAGTACCTCAGAATATGGCCTTTTTTGGAGATAGGGTCTTACAGAGGCAATCAACTTAAAACAAGCTCACTAGGGGGCCTTAACTCAACATGACTGCTATCCTTAGGAAAAGATGAAATGTGGATACAGAGACACACATATAGGGAAGACAGTGTGAAGAGACATAGTGAGAAGACAGCCATCTCCAAGCCAACAAATTCCCTCATAGTCCTCGGAAGAAACCAATGTTCTCAGGATCTTGATTTTGGACTTTCAGCCTCTAGTACTGTGAGGCATAAATTTGTGTTGTTCAAGCCCTCAGTCCATGGTGTTTTGTTATGGCAGTCCTAGAAAACTATTACGCTTCTCATCACTTTAAAGATTTTGTTCCATTTTCTCCAATATTTTTTTCTAATGAGAGGTTAGTTGTCATTCTTATGGTTATTCTCCTATATGTAATGTGTCTTTTCTTCTTCTGCATATCTTAAAGATTTTTTTCTCTTTGGTGGGGCTCAGTGTGGTTATCTTTGTATTTATGCTGCTTAGGGTTATGCAAACATTTTGGATCTATGAATCAATTTAAAAAATTTTTTAATATGAAATTTATTGTCAAATTGGTTTCCATACAACACCCAGTGCTCATCCCAACAGGTGCCCTCCTCAATGCCCATCACCCACTTTCCCCTCCTTCCCACCCCCCATCAACCCTCAGTTCTCAGTTTTTAACAGTCTCTTATGCTTGGCTCCCTCCCTCTCTCTCTCTTTTTTTTTTCTCCCCCTCCCCCATGGTCTTCTGTTAAGTTTCTCAGGATCCACATAAGAGTGAAAACATATGGTATCTGTCTTTCTCTGTATGACTTATTTCACTTAGCATAACACTCTCTAGTTCCATCCACGTTGCTACAGAAGGCCATATTTCATTCTTTCTCATTGCCACATAGTATTCTATTAATTTTTTAAAAATTTTCAAAAAGATTTTATTTTTAAGCAATCTCTACACCCAACATGGAGCTTGAACTCAACCCCAAAGATCAGGAGTTACATGCTCCATTGACAGAGCCAGCCAGGCACTCCTATTAATTAATTTTTTAAATGAAATTTGGGAGCATATCTTCCATTACTTTTCAACGTTTATTTATTTTTGGGACAGAGAGAGACAGAGCATGAACGGGGGAGGGGCAGAGAGAGAGGGAGACACAGAATCAGAAACAGGCTCCAGGCTCTGAGCCATCAGCCCAGAGCCTGACGCGGGGCTCGAACTCACGGACCGCGAGATCGTGACCTGGCTGAAGTCGGACGCTCAACCGACTGCGCCACCCAGGCGCCCCTCTTCCATTACTTTTAAAAATATTTTTTCTAAGTCATTCTGTCTCTACTCCCTTGGATGCCAATCATCCAAGGAAATTATATTGTCCCACAGATTATTGAGGCTCTGTTCGTTTTTTTTCAATTTTAGTCCTTTTATTCAACTTGAGTAATTTTTATTGATCTGTCTTTATGTTCACTAATTCTTCTTCCACAAAAAAAATCTGATTTTAAGCTAAGTCAGTAAATTTTTAATTTCAGATATTGCATTTTTTTAGGTTTAGGATTTCCATTTAGTTCTTTTTTTTTTTTAATTTTCCATTTCTCTGCTGAGCTTTTTCATCCATTCATTCGCTCATCATCTATGGTTTCTTGAACAAATTTACAATGTTTTGAAGAGTTTATCTGCTAAATCCAACATCTGGACAATATTGGGGTCTGTAGCTGTTACCTGGCTATTCTTTTTATTGCTGATCACATTTTCCTGCCCCTCTTCCCTTGCACATCTAGTGTCTTTTTTATTGTGCACCGGGTATCATTGTGGATGACACATTGTGAGGAGTCAGGATCATTCTGAGCTTTGTTCTGGCAAGCAAATCAAATAACTGGTGAATCCTCTTGACACTGTCTGGATTGGTTTTAGGCTTTACTGAGCCACATATATTTTGGTCTAGTCATCATTCTAGGTCATGACTGCTATTCTTGGGAGTGCTACTTATTCTTAAGGCATGGCCTCTCTGGGTCACATTTGAATGCCTAGTGCTCAACAAGGTCTCTCAACTCTGGCATGGTTAGGACACCAACTCCTCTCAGAATGGCCTGACTTTACTATCTTTGTTCAGCTCTTTGTCACCCATGAGTCTCTCTCTGCTATATCCTTGGGGTTTTGTGTTGTTATGATCAGTTCTGTACTCAGACAATTACCCAAAGGTAACCACCACACCCATATCTGGGGTCCCATCTGTATTGCTTTCTCTTAGCTATACTGTGATATGTGAATTTCAGTCACCTCAACAGCCCCAACCTATTCTGCCTCCTCACATCACTGAGATCATTGCTCTTCTCCTGGGTTCCATATACCGGGGTGGCCAAGAAAATGCCCCAAGGAAGAAAATGGCAGTGAATGTGTAGCTCCCTTTGTGTGTTTCCTGTCTCTTAATCATCAGAACCAGTGCTCTCTGTTGTTCAATACCTGAAAAAAATTTCCACTTATTATTTGTCCATGTTTATAGCTGCCTTAGAGGAAGAATAAATCCAATACCATTTACTCCATCATGGCCCAAAGTGGAAGCCCAATACTCAGTGCATTTTTATGCATAAATGTGGGAATTGAGTTCACGTTTCTAGGGTTCAATATAAAATCCGGCACAAGAAGAGCATAATAAATGTTTGATGGATAAATTTCTAAGATTTCAAAGAAAACCCACCCTCAAATTTTATACTGGTCTACTAAAAGTGGAATACAGGAAAGTAGGACTAGAGGAAGTTATTAAATATTGTCATGGCACTTTTTTTCTTATTTCAGTTATCTTTTATTTTGTGCAAATAGAAATGTTTGCATATCTGGAGCCATTTTATTGGTAAACTTTTCAGAGGAGACTGAGGTGCACTGGCACAGTGAAGATTCCTTTCTAGCTAGAGAGAAAATGGACTTCTATTGCAGACACGGCTGGGAAGAAACAACCATGTTGTTGAGACCGGAAGTACACATGATCTTCTGCAGGGAATAAGAAACAGGTGACTTGTGAAGAGATTCATGTATCACTTGATTGTGGATGTCATTACTAGCTTTCCAAGATGCTCTGTAAAGAGGACAAACTTTTTCCCTTTTCAGCAATTTCCACTTTGTTTTCAGAGGGATTGTGTGTGTGTGTGTGTGTGTGTGTGTGTGTGTGGTGTGTGGTTTCACACCAGGCCCAGCTGGGTCTAAGCAAAATTGGCTGGGGGAATTCTTCTGCATTTGGGTCCTGCAATTTCATTCTATGTCACCCACTGGGGTGGGAGTTGTCAGCGTTAAGCTTAGTTGTCAGTAGATGGTCTGCCACCGCTACCAGCATGGTGACCCCTCCCCTTTGTGCCAGCAGAATAGAATATTCGTTGCTTCAAGTTTTCGTAATGACAATGCTTTCACTGTTCTCCTTTTCAAGCTGGGACTCCCTCTAGAATATCAGTTAGAGGAACCAGCTGGGATTCACTGTTGTAGCTTGATGCCCACTCTTTTTCTTTAACCCCTTTACTCCAGTTCTCTGCACATTATATGTAGATACGAATGTCTGTTCTTGTTTCCTCGAGAAACAAAGAGGCAGCAGAGTTAAACTTGGCTAATAAATCATGTGACCATCTATAGTACAAATTTTATTGAAAAACGGACTAGAATTATGCAGATCTCCCTCGCTGCCTGAGTCCTGACATTTCTTCCTTCAAAGAATTAATTGGATTCAAGGCTCTGGAAGGCAAGAAGATGAGTAAGATATTAATAAGATTGATTTATGCAAAGGAAGCCACAACAATGAATATATTGTGCATTATCCAAACCAGAGGCAATGCACTTCAGAACCAGAGTCACTTGAAATCTTAATTACAATGACTATACACTGAAGTACACAGCAGTGACAATGTCCCACATTAAACATTTAACCTCAGAGCCATCAAGTAAAAAGATGTACATTTAAGAGAAAATGTGAAAAAGCAATTAAAAAATCACAACCCCTAAACTGTTATAAATTTATATGTATCTCTAGACTTAACAAGTATGACAAGATGACAAGTGATAAAAGACATCTGACATGTGACTTTCTGCTCCACAACATACCTTATGTGCCTAACGAGGATATAACCTTTTCTATTATAATACGGCTCACATCCCACTGGGGAATGAGGCAGCCATTAACGCACAGCTGTTAGCTTCCATGGAATGCATGGATACGGAATGAAACAACCTCTATTTAGCTGTTGCCTTTTTGTGAAACAGCAGTGAAATTTCCTACAATAATACTAATGATAATACTCCCTTACATTTATGTAGCGATTTACAGTTTACAAAGCGTGTGAAGATAAAATAACAATGGCTACCATGTATTCACTGTTGTGTGTGTGTGTTGGGCACTTTCTCAGGCGCATCTCGCGTACTTTGTCGGTTTAACTGTTACGAGGGCTCTGCGAGGTAGCTGTTGTTGTTCACATTTTCCACATGAGAAACTGAGCTTTGAGGGATTAAGCGATTTAACTGAGATCATGTAACTAGTAAGAGGTCAGAACTGAGATCTGTGTGACTACAAAGCCAATCTTCAAAACGGTGTTAAACTGCCTCATTTGATGTCGCAGCAAATACATTCTCATGTTAAATAATTATAGCTGCTCCCTATCGTGCTTCCAAAGTGTTATATACTGTTATGATTTGAAAAATAATATATTTACATAAAATGAAGAAAAAGGAAAAAGCTGTTGCCTGGCTAATTTTTTCTCTTCATTTGCATAATTATGCTCCGTATCTTCTACACCCTCACATACAAACACCTCAGACAGAGCATGCCATTCTTTACCCTGTCCCCCGCTTGCTGTCCCTTATCCTGGAAGTCCTCCTGGCTTCCCAGTCATGAGACAAGCAGCATTCAATAGGGGACTCTGTTCTTCTATGACAAATATTCCACTGTGTGTGTGTGTGTGTGTGTGTGTTTATGAGGGGGGGGAGGGAGGGAGAGAGAGATTGAGAGAGAAAGAGATTAGAGCCAAGTTTAACAGAATCACATACAAAGGGAGAAATTGGTTTTTCTGTGGCAAAGGTGGTAGGCTTTGCCGAGTCATGCCTGGATATTATTCATATTCTCTCACTCACTCACCACTCACTCATTCAATGAGTAATATTTGAGCATCAACTCTTCACCAGGCTTTGCACTAGATGCTGTGGAGGTATAAATATAGTAACAGATATATTCCTTGCCCTCAGGGAGCTTATAGTCCAGCTAGGAGAATAGATGTTACCCATTATAGTATATATGAAGAAGGAGGTTTTGCAAATGGTAACAAAGCACAAATCAGAGACCAGCAAAAGCAAAGTAGCTTTTGGGAGTGGGGGAACACTGCCTCTGAATTCCTGATCTTTCCATCCTTGCTGGGGGACGTGAATTAGGGTGACATCCAGCATTTCTCAGTTTGTATTTCATTTTCTGGATGTCATTCTTACTTGTCTTCACTTTTGGCCATCACCCTTTTCCATTCAATCTTACCTGCTTGGTGAGTTTGAGAGGAGGGATGAGACACAGAGAGAGCTCCCCCCACTTCCATTCTCTTTCTCTTTGGGGCCTCCTGCCCACTGGAATTATACCCCCTGTCTGCTTTTCTATGGTGTTCAATTATCTCAGACAGGCTCTGCCCTCTGGGAAGGGTGGTGGATTTCAGCCCTGCCCGAGACTGAGTAGGTGAGTCTGTTTAATTCTGTGGTGCAGTATTTGAAACACATTGTTGCTGACCATTGAAGCCACGCTCTTCCATATCAACTTAAAGATTAATAAAGGTGATACTTTCACCCCAGTGCATCTTACTCGCTGGTATTATTTCTCAAACGGCTCAGAGAAGCATTTGAGTGGGGAGAGACTGTTGTAAGTTAAGTTCTGTACTGATCGTAACAAGTATCTTTTCAAGCATCTCTACTTTAGATGAAGATGAAGAAACATGGAATTATTTTCCTAACCCAGCTGTCAAAATGATTACTGCCTGTTATTTTATTTCCTACAGCAATGTCATTCCTACAGAAATCTTTGTACAAACGTAATGCTGGAATGAAAAGTCAAAAAATTGTTCTGTGTCCAATTATTGATATCTAATTCCTCTTTGACCTTTACTACTTATATAATTATTAATGGTAAATGTAACTTGTAACTTTTTATGAGTGAGTTTTCCTAGTTCTGTAATATTAAGTCATGAGATTCATTTCATTTTTTTTTATCATTATGTAACAGTTATGTGGAAAAGTTCACAAAATATAAATGCCCACCAGCATGAATTGAATTATTGAATTCTTGGAGTTATTACTGGATATCCACTGCTCATGGTGCAAATTCTGATGAGGAAGGTAACATGATGGGTACGTTTTTATATATTTTTTTGAGGGCTTCCTTCATCAATGAATCTAGGAAGCTCTCACATCAGCTAACATTTTGGCCGCTCACCCTCATCTGAGCAGTGCGGATGTTAGAATACAATCGGTGATCAGAAGGACACCTTCCCAACCTGTGACTTGCCTCTTACTGACCACGTGGGTGTTGTGAAAACTGCTGTTTACTCTTACCTCATCAGCATCTGTCATCATGATGTGTAAGTGTAAAAGGTTCATAGAGAAAAGCTGTCAAACTGATAGTATTATTACATTTCCTCAGGGACTTAGCAGGGCTGGAGGGGAAAAAAGAGAAAATTTAATCACCTTTTTTTTTTTTTTCATTTTAAGTGCTATAAGTTATATTTTCAGAGACGAATCCTTTGGTTCACTTAACTGAGAGCTGCATCTTTGCTTGATTAGCTCCAATCCAAATACAATCAACTCTTCCTCGAAACTGTATATGTGTGCAATTTCCACCGTACAGATCTGGGTTTGCTAGGTGTTGTTCTTGTGTTCATTCAATCATTTATTCAATGTTTAGTAAGCCCTTTGCTTGGTCCTGGGAATGCAAATATGAATGGGAAGCAGAAGGATAACAAAGTAACCAGCTCTGGAGTAAATTTAAGGAGTAGATGTGGAAGCATGGAGGAGAAAGTGTCTAACACAGATTGGAATCAAGAGGGAAGACTTCAGGGTAAGGGAAGGAGGAAAAACACCCTGGGGGGAGAAGTTTATTTACAGAGGATTTGGAGGTTCAAAGAGTACAATGGAGCAGGCGGAGGTGAAATTCGGAAGTGAGGAGCTAGCAACGTGTGGAAGACCAGTGAGATGGAAATGAGGCTGGAGGAAAAGGTGTATCATCCCAAGGGCTTGCATTCTGGATGACCATGCAGAGTGATGTGAAGAAAATTAACTGGCTTCAAGGTTCCAAAATGAGTGCAGGGAAAAATTATTTTGGAGATGCCCAGACTTCAGCTATTTTTTTTTTTTAAATACTCATGGGAATGCTATTGGGGTCAATATGGCTCACTATCAATTAGAAAGGAGAAATGTTGGAAGGCGAGGATGGCAAGAAAGAGTTTATACTTCAGAAAATGCATTTCTGAACTATCTGGGTTGTGATAATTATCCTCTTACAGTATACGAATGTGACCTTAAATTCTTTCACATGCTTGTGTCTCTGTGATCCTTTTTTTTCTAATATGGAAGCTGTTACATTTCAGGAATCATACTTTAATTTTTCTTTTTTTAAAATATATACATATTTAATATTTATTTGTTTTTGAGAGAGAGAGAGAGAGAGACAGAGCATGAGTGGGGGAGGGGCAGAGAGAGAGGGAGACACAGACTCCAAAGCAGGCTCCAGGCTCCGAGCTGTCAGCACAGAGCCCCATGTGGGGCTCGAACTCACGATCGGTGAGATCACGACCTGAGCCCAAGTGGGACACTTCACTGACTGAGCCACCCAGGTGCCCCTATATTTCGAATTTTTAAATCTACGTCTCCATCCATCACTTCATAGTACAGAATTTATATATTTTGTTATAGCTATTAAGTATATGACAATCTTTTTTTGGCTGTAAACTTCTTCAAAGCTGAAACTTTAGTCATCCTTAGTTATTAGCTTGTATTTAGTAATCACTTGATAAATGTTTCTTGAGCTATAAAAACAGAGCTAAATTGAACAGACGAGGCTCAGGTGTTGCTGTCTTCCATGAGCCTAAGGAAGACAGGAGAACAACAAGTCTCCAGCATGCTAACTCCTGTTTTGTCTTGATCTGTAGACATCCAAAGTAGATGCTTAACATCTACCTCCCACCCCAAGGAAAATATTCTCTGTGAAATAACAGAATATGCCAAGACCTGTCAAAGCTAACAGCTGTAAATATTAATAATTTTTCTTCTCTCCCCACCCATAAGCCTAGCTTAGACTTTAGAGAAATAGTGAGAGAAGTTTTTCTCTTCTACATGACACTATCAGCCTTATTGAACGTCTTGTTGATGTAGAAGAAAAAACTTAATTAAAAAAACTAAGTATTTTATGTTATTTGTTAGGACACTTGCTTCTAAGATGTTTCGCTTTGTGTGAAAACTGTTGGTATTTCATGATCTCCAGATCTCAGAGGGATATATATATATATATATATATATATTTTAAGTTTATTTATTTATTTTGGGAGACAGAGAGCTAGCAAGGGAAGGACAGAGAGAGGGAATCTCGAGCCAGGCTCTGTGCTGTGATCATACAGCCCGACATGAGGCTTGATCTCATGAACCATGAGATCATGACCTGAGCCGAAATCAAGAGTTGGATGCCTAACCAACTGAGCCACCCAGGCTCCCCTCAGAGGGATAGTTTTAATGAACAGAGAAGGAAGCAATATGACGCTGAGTGACAATTACCTGACAATGATTTTCATCTTCTGTTTTGATTTTTTAAGTAAGCTTTTACCTTTTAAAAGAGTTGTAGATTGACAGAAAAATTGTACAGATGATACAGAGTTCCCATATACTTCTTACCCAGTACCTCTTGTTGTAATTTCAGATGAATGTGGTACATTTGTCTTAATTAGTGAGCCACTCTAGACATATTATTATTAATGAAAGTACATATCTTATTCAGAATTCCTTAGTTTTCCTCCACTGTCCCTTTTCTTTTCCAGGATGTCATCCAGAACACTACATTACATGTAATCACTATGTCTCCTTAGGCTACTTTTAAAAGTTGGACATGTTGTATCAAATAATAGGAACTAAGGTGAATAAGCCAATAGTGGGTGTCTTTATATTAATTGGGCTAGAAGTTGGGCTATATTAGTGTCTGCTGTTGTTAACAGTTGTTACAGCCTTAAAAATTCCTTTACTGATCTTGTTTTTGTCTCCTTCCTTGACTTGGGGTTTCCCTCAGTACTCCCCCTCAGAAAGAGTCTTTGTCCTGAAGTTTTCAGCTACAGTCCACTTTGATTATACTGGAATCCTGTTGCTATTGTGATAAAGTGTGGACCTGAAATAGCATTCTGTCATCTTGCAATGAAATCTCTGTCTTGTAGTGGGCCAGCATCTTGGGGTTGTGATCTTTCTAAATAGTTCTCTGGTGGTACAGCTTTTCCCTCTTGCTCCCTACTCCCTCATCTCACTGTCACATTGCTAATCTATTTTCTTGAAGCCCTGATTTCTGTGGACTATGCTTTTTCCCTTTTGATGAGCCTATTAAAAATTTTATTTAACATTTACTATGTTCCATGTATTGCTTTGGCACTGGAAGAATGATTTAGTATTGAGAAAAAAAATTGATGTTGCAGGGGAAATTGAGGATAATATTTGGAATGATGTCCTTGATTAGGAGACAAAGGATATGATTTGGTTTACAAGTGGAGAGATTAGCTTTAGATAGTAGCTTGTATAGTTGATCATGGGAGCTTGTGATAGGAAAGAAGACAATAATTTGGCCCAGATGCAAATAGATTGATTTGGCTTCATGAGGGATTGAAGCCAGGAAAGTCATTGGAAACAGACAGCTAATTATTCTCTCTCTCTCTCTCTCTCTCTCTCTGTTATTCTTGAACTTCATGGTTTCTCATAACTCTGGTTGTGTGCCTCATTCTTTATGCTTTCCAAAGGCTGATGTCCAATACTTAGGCAGAGATGTGATTGATAGGAAATGGCTCCACCAAAATTCTCTCAGGTCATTAACTTAAGAGCTTAGAGTTGCTGTGTCTCAATTACAAACTTCTGGGAGAAAGAACTGCATGGTTTTCCCATCTGAGGTTAGGTGACTATCACTGTTTCAATTACTAATAGCCAGTAATTTGCCCTACAGCTTACTTTTTAGGGATTGAATAACAGATATGAGCAGGTTCTGTAAGAGCATGTGGAGTTAAGGAGGAAATTATTTCAATTTCTAGCCAATGAGCACGTGTGTGTATGTGTGTGTGTGTTTACATGTGTGTGTACATGCAGGCAAGTAAAACAACCAAAGTTAATCTGTAAATTTCATTTAACATCCTTAAAAATATAACTCTGCTCAGGAGAACTTAAGATTTGATTTTGGAGGGGCACCTGGGTGCCTCACTCTGTTAAGTGTCCAACTTCAGCTAAGGTCCTGAGCTTGAAGTTCGTGGGTTCAAACCCCACGTCAGGCTCTGTGATGACAGCTCAGAGCCTGGAGCCTGCTTCGGATTCTGTGTCTCCCTCTCTCTCTCTGCTCCTCCCCTGCTCGTGCTCTGTCGTTCTTTCTCTCAAAAATAAATAAACATTAAAAAATTTTTTAAAAGATTTGATTTGGAGTTAAGAACCCAAGAATAGGGAAATTATATTTTGTTATAGTTTAAATTATTGATGCATAGTTTAAATTATTGGTACATATTTTCTTACTATGTTTGAATTTCGCACTCAAAAATATAGTTAAATATATATTGCCAGATGAATTCTACAGTGTGGGAATGAACTGTGGTTCAGTAAGTGCAGAAGTGATTACTCCTTTGCTTTTAGTCCTGTTGCCACACCCCAAAATGTCTTTTGAAAGCTAGCCTTTCAGCCCAGATGGCTTCTCCTGTTTTGCTTGATGACCACTTAACGATAAAAACAAATTCTGCTTCGTTGTAACACTTGCTAACACTAGCTGAATTATTTAGACAATTGGACACTGTTGGAACTATTACTGAAGACAAGTCTTTATCCCTTTGGCAAAAAGCAAAATTGCATAAGCAGTAAAATGCCATAGGAAAAAATTCTATTTTGAATTTATTTCTTTAATTATTGAGTATTATAATTGTACAGTCCATCTGGAAAATAATGTATTTTAAGTTTAGAAACCTCCTTTCACTTGGTAAGAGCCCTACATGAGAACAGAGGTGGGGAAATAGGTAACCTTCTTTCTCTCAGTATGTTTTATTGGCACATGTGGTTTACCAGTTGTCCCTCAGAATCTAGCCTTCTTCCTTGGTGATAGAACCCCCAGTTTTAATCTAGGAACAGGCAATAGGATAAAGACTACATCTTTTCTGAATCTCATTCCTTACAGCTGGATGCGACTATAATTAATTTCCAGGAGGTCTTCTTAAAAAGAGCATTTTCTCCTTTGTCACCCCTTGTTGGTTTTCCACTCTCTGGGATGTGTCTATTTGGATGTCATAGCTCAGCAGCAATATTGGATGATGAAACAGAAGCCACAAATTGAGGTTCAAAGCTGAAAAATATAAGGAGCTTGGGTCCCTAACACTTCTAAGCTTTCATGCTTGCCCGACTGCCTTGTTCCTATATCGTTTCTCTATTGCCACAAGAATGCTAAGTAAAAAATATTCACAAAGCCTGAACAGGGTACAAAACCACTTATTTCTCATGCATCTGTGGAGTTCGGCTGATCTGATCTCTCCTGCTTCCAGAGGTCAACTGAGCCTGGTCTAGGCTGGGTTCAAATGGGACAGTTGGTATAACTCAGCTCTGCTCCATGTGTCTTTCATCCTCCAGCACAGCAGTTGGGCACATCCTTCTCGTGAAAGACAGAGGCACAAAAGATCAAGTGGAAACACGAAGAACTCCTTAAGGCTTAGGCATGGAACTGGAACACCAGCACTTCTGCCTCCTTCCGTTGGCCAAAGCAAGTCACAAGGCCAGCTCAGATTCAAGGAATGGATTCCACCTCTTTAGTGAGAGGAACTGCAGGCTACATAACAAAGAGGATGATATAGAAGAGGGAAGAATTGGGCTATTTTTGCAATCTTTCTCATTGTCAGCCTTCTTTTATGTAAGAGACAAACCGCTGTCTTGTTCCTGTAATTTGGTTTAGTTTAATTTTGTTTTTGTTATATGTAGCTGACCCTAATGCTACTTGACTTACTGAGCTCTCAATGGAATGTGAATTCCATGAGGACAGGATTTTTGTCCTTTTAAATTCACAGCTGAATGTGCAGAATGGAATAATGCTTGTTCATAGTAGGCACTCAATAAATGTTTATTGATACAATAAATAAATGATATGGCAATTAAGCTTCGTATTTTAAAAAAGAACCCATCTGGAGAAAGAACACAAACATGCAGAGTAGAAGCCTCCCCACCACTCCCTCCCCCTCACCAGAAAAAACCCCAAGCAAACAAACAGGACTGTGAATAGCTTTAGAACCAAATTAGACTGCTATAAAATAAATGTTTTAAAATGCTAATGTGTCTTAAAATAATTTGGTGACTATGGCAGATACTATAATTTGGCTCAGTTCCCATTCTAATTCTTTTTATCTTGACTTCTAGAACCATGAAGACTATAAAGCTAAAATCTGTATTTTCACATTCTCTACCAACCCTGGTGCTTTGGGAAATCTAGCTTCCCCCAAGCTGACCCACCTACACTTGGGTTAGGGTTAGCATTGTGCAATATGGGTGGTGGCAATGCACAGGTACCTCCCAGCATGACTGAGGGTAGATGTACCTAGTTCTTCTGGGTGGCTGCAATGAGGTTTCTGACCTGGGGTCACAGGTACAGAGTGATGGGGGGCAGTGCACTTGTGCTTTGTCCAATGGTGTCTTTCAGCTTTTCTCCTGTCTGCAATCTTCTGGCTGTGTGTATCCAAACCCAGTACTTGGACATCCCAAGATAGTTATAAACTACATAATATTTCTTTTTTTTAAATTTTATTTATCTGTTTTGAGAGAGAGAGTGTGTGAGCGGGGGTGGGCGGGCACAGAGAGAGAGGGAGAGAGAATCTCAAGCAGGCTCTGCACTGTCAGCATGGAACCCAGTGTGGGGCTTGAATTCACGAAATGTGAGATCATGACCTGAGCCAAAATCAGGAGTCAGTAGCTTAACTGACAGCCACCCAGGTGCCTCAGCTACACAATATTTCTAAAAGAACTTTTTGGGGCACCTGGGTGGCTCAGTCGGTTAAGCGTCCGACTTCAGCTCAGGTCACGATCTCGCGGTCCGTGAGTTCGAGCCCCACGTCGGGCTCTGGGCTGACATCTCAGAGCCTGGAGCCTGCTTCCGATTCCGTGTCTCCCTCTCTCTCTGTCCCTCCCCCATTCATGCTCTGTCTCTCTCTGTCTCAAAATTAAATAAACGTTTAAAAAAAAAATAAAAGAACTTTTTGTCAACCACACAAAGGGTTTTCTGTTGTCTTGCAGTTACTTTCAGAAACAACCAAAGATTTGATCATTTATGGTAGCATCACATTTGCTAGGGTGCCACTTTTTGGATCTTCAGTTAAAATGCTGTGGAAACTTATTTTTGGTTGAGGACAGAGGTGGGGAAACATCATAAATGGGTACCTGTTAAAGATATATCTTTGATTTTTTGTTTATTTAAAAAATATTTCATTGGCCAGCAAAAAACAGTGACATTACAAAATGGAATATATAATTAAAGCATCAAGAAGTGGAAATTATTAATACTTCAAATGTGTTTTACAATAATTGTTTTCTATATCCATAAAGTATAAAGATGAAACTTTATTTTGTTCCTTTTTTCTACATGCCCTTTCTTATATCCTTGAACAGGTTTCTAATCCCACCCAGAATACTGATAAACATGAAAACATTAGTAATAATGCCTTTACTTTCAGTGATAGTTTTGGTATGATGTTTCTAAATGAAGTAAACTGATTTTTAAAACATTGTTGTTTATTTTGAATAAACTGATATAAACCCACAGGTAATGTATAATTGTCAGAAAAATAAATACAGATTAACACACGTAAGCCTGCACTTGGCTCGCTTAACCTCAGCATAATGACATTCTGAGCTGGACGATCCTTTGTTATGGGGCCTGTCTTGGGTATTGTAACATGTTTAGCATCATTGTTGGCCTCTACACACTAGATGACAATAGCACACACCTTCCCAAGTTCTGACCATCAAAAATGTCTCCAGAAATTGCCACATGTTCTCTGCAGGGCAAAATCACCCCCTTCCCCACACTCAACCTGTTGAGAACACCGAGAAAACATGGAAGCAATTTCTAATGGAGTATTTAACAATATATTTCAAGATTTGAAGAACATCTTAATATGTGAAATATGCACCACAGATAGCACGTTAATATCATATTAAGGGCTTGTAATGTAATGGACACCTCTTTCCACTTTCTTACTTCATTGCTCCAGGGACATGAAGTTGGTGTTCTGCATAGAAGATCTAAATGAGCAAACTGTTAACTTGATAAAGACAGAAACTCAGGCCTGTATACAATGGAAAAAGAAAACACAAAACTTGAGGCACCTAGTGATTACCTGTGATTCATTTTTGAGCCCGTGGTGTTTTCATTTTAATTCCTGGGAATCGTCTTAACAGTTGGAATCTAGTCCTGAGGGTGGAATGAAAAATTATATTCTTCTTTTCTCAGCAGCTGAAAAGAAAAATGACTGTTTACCTGAGTTCTGTTCTCAAACCGTGTGGCCCTTGAGCTGAACTGTCACCGTTGTTTGTTTATGGGTTCTGTGATCCCAGTCTGGGAGTGCTTCGGGGTTGCGGGAGCAGTTCTGAGACCTTAGAAATAATAATTAATTTTTAAACACCTTGTCAAAATAAAAATTTTTTTTCTGACTCAACAAACATTTGTTTCAAATTCAGCATCAAGGATTTTCTCTTAGCATGAAAGTTTCAATATTTCAGACTCATAGGGAAAGATTTTTTAAGTGTTATGCCAGAATGACAAGCAAATGGAAACTATGGTTACAAGCATAGACATTTGACTTGTTTAGGTAAATGAAATAAACCACCTTACTTTTAAAAACACGTGTTATTTAACAGAAATTTAGGAGATCCAAGTTCTCATCCTACATCTGAAACAGACTAGATCTATGATTTTGAGAAGGGAAGGAGGAGAGGAGTCCTTTTATTTATTTTTTATTTTTTATTTTTTTTTCCCCCTTCCCCCGAGGAGTCCTTTTAAAAATGACTTCGTGGACCAGGGGCTCCACATATGTTCTCCCAGATAACTTCCTTATGTTATTTCTAGTCACTTACCTCCTCTATGTCTGAATCCCTCACCTCTAAATTGGGTTGTTGGATATGGCCAAGCTTTCTTTTTTTTTTAATTTAATTTTTTATTAAAAGAAATATTTTGATGTTTATTTATTTATTTTGAGAGAGAGAGAGAGAGAGAGAGAGAGAGAGAGACCAGACAGCATGAGCATGGGAGGGGCAGAGAGAGAGGGAGAGAGAGAATCTCAAGCAGGCTCTGCTTGTGCTTTCAGTGCAGAGCTTGACGCGGGGCTCAGTCTCACGAACCATGAGATCATGACCCGAGCTGAAATTGTAATAAATTAAAATTAATTTAAGTTTTAAATTTATTATTATTATTTTTTCATTTGAGTAGAGTTGACACACAATGTTACATTAGTTTCAGGTGTACAGAGTAGTGGTTTAACAAAGTTATACATTATGCTATGTTCACGACAAGTATAGCTACCATCTGTCACGGTACAACACGATTACAACTGTTATCATTTCGTACATGTAATATGTAATATGTAACATATCATTGCCTATATTCCTTATGCTGTGCCTTTTATTCCTGTGATTTATTCCTTCTGTAACTGGAAGCCGGTATCTCCCACTCCCCTTCACCCATGTTGCCCATCCCCCACTCCCCTCTTCTCTGGCAGCCATCAGTTTGTTCTCTGTGTTTATAGGTCTGATTCTGCTCTTTGTTTGTTTGCTCATTTCAGATTCCACATAAGAGTGAAATCATGCGGCATTTGTCTTTCTCAATCTTATTCATTCTACTTAGCAAAATACGGTCTGGGTCCTTCCATGCTATTGCATACGTTGGCCAGGATTTCTAAATTGAGAATCCATGCATGGGATTCAGGGCAGTCTGTGAATTCCCTAAAGCTGCATGAAGAGTTCTGGGTATGCATGTGTGTGTAGTATTCTGTGGGAGATGGCTCAGAGTGCCCATCAGTTTCTAAAGGGATTCAGATCCTGAAAAATAACCAATTCATTTAAAACAAACTAGGATGTGTACGCCCCTGGGAGTAGGCAAATCCAGGAGGTGTGCTGGCATAGAAAGCTCTAAGTACATGTATTTCTGTTCCTTAACTTCCTTGTATAATATGTACCAAAATGGATGTGTCTGAGAGAGTATGAGTGTGAAAGCCCGTGTCACAGGGGGTTGATACTTCTCTCCTACCTCCTCCTTCATAACTACCATTTTTCATTTATAAAACAAGGTTTTCATCCCAATTGTCTCATAATCTTACCAAAAATCCCCATGGTGCCAAACAGAGGGATATTTCAAAGTATTAGTGTTGAGATTGAGAAAGTAAATGACTTCAATGACTAGATAGCAATTCTTTTGTTTCTTTCATGGTTTGCATTCAATCAAATTGAAAGAGGACTTAAATTATTATCTGATAAGTCATTAATTACATTTTTTGTTGATTGGTCCCAGTAATTTTCTCTACTTTGTAGTTCTTTCTCTATTTCATTCATTTCTGCTCTTACCTCTATTATTTCTTTTCTATTTTCTTTGGGTTTACTATACTGTTGTTATTGTTCTTGTTTTCTAATTTTGGGTGGTAACTATTTAAACCATTGATTTTTGGGGGCGCCTGGGTGGCTCAGTCGGTTAAGCGTCCGACTTCAGCTCAGGTCACAATCTCACCGTCTGTCAGTTCGAGCCCCGCATCGGGCTCTGGGCTGATGGCTCAGAGCCTGGAGCCTGTTTCCGATTCTGTGTCTCCCTCTCTTTCTGCCCCTCCCCCGTTCATGCTCTGTCTCTCTCTGTCTCAAAAATAAATAAAAACGTTAAAAAAATTTATAAAAAAATAAACCATTGATGTTTTAACTTTAACTTTTTATCTAATAAATATATTAAGCTATAGGTTTCCTTCTAAGCTTTAGCTGATATCCACAAATTTTGATCTGTAATATTTCATTATCATTCAATTATAAATATTTTCTTATTTCCAATATGATGTTTTTGAGCATGCATTACTCAGAAGTGCATTGCTTAATTTCCAAACCCTAATTTGGGATATTATTTTAGTTATAGATTTCTAGCTTAATTACACTATGTCTATAATCCATATTTTGAACGATTTCAATTATTTGATGTGTTTTATGACCTGTAGTCAATTTTTTTTTAATTTTAAAGATTTTTATTTTTTAAGTAATCTCTCTGCCCAATATGGAGCTTGAACTTACAAACCAGAGAGTAAGAGTCTCATGCTTCACTGATCGAACCATCCAGGTACCCTTGACATGTAGTCAGTCTTGATAAGTGTTCCATGTGCACTTGAAAAGGACATGGAATTTACAGTTTGACCTGACAGCTCTCTTGACCTTCCCCAGTTCCCTCCTTACTTTCCTTTATAGGCCTCAACTGCACAAAACTTTTGCATGGCTAATCCAGTCTGCTTCTTAGAAGACCTAGACTAAGAATTCATTTACCAGCCCCCTCCCCTGTCTTTTGTGCTATTGTTGCAGTGTATTTACTTGCACACATATTTTAAATTTCAGAAGGCATTATTATCTTTCATAGTCAATATTAATTTTGATTTATCCTCTTTCTTTCTTTCTTTCTTTCTTTCTTTTATTGCTCTTTATTTCTTCCCACATTTTCATGGCCCTGCCCTCATAGAACTGGGATCACATTTTTTATTCTGCCTCCAGAATTCCTTTGGTATTTTCTTTAGTGCTGGTCTCCTGCTGATGAAATTTCCCCCCCTTTTTTGTCATCTGAACACATTTTTATTTTGCCTTCATTTACTAAAGATATTTTTGCTGGATATAAAACTTTAGGTCTTCTTTCTCCATGAAATTGTGGCAAGCTAATTTACTAACTTGCAAGTAGGATATGATCCCCAACCCTTCACAGTTCTTGACAATTATTACCTGAAATTGTATTTTTATTTACTGACTTGTATGTTATCTGTCTTCTTCTCTAGAATTTAAGTTCTTTGAGAGGAGGGACTTTTCACTCTGTATCTTTAGCACATATAATAGTCTTCAGCACATGGAAGATACTCAATAAATATTTGCTGATTCAATAAATGAGTAAATAAAAATCTTTTCTAGCATAACTTTTTGAAAATCAATAGAGCCATCCTCATCATATCCTAAGCCAAACAAAATCTATTTTCTTATAGTTTCTGCTGCCTTGATCATTTTTCTCCCTGACTAGACTATTACTTCAAGTCTTCTCCCAGTATTCATGTTATTTACCATTTCTCCCAAATCATATTACATTTGTTCCCACTGTAAGGGTTTAGTCATGTGGGTAACATACAAGAGTACAGAGGGTATAGACTCTAGAGCAAAACTGCTACTTGTCTGATACTGGCTTCACTCCTTTCTAGAAGAAACTTAGGTTTTTGATCTTTAAAATAGGGATAGGAATGATGCCTCACTCATATGATTGTGACTATAATCAGAGATAATGTGTGTAAAGTCCTTAGCAGAGTACTTGACCTGCAAAACATATTTGATGAGCTGAGCTGTCTATGGAATTTGGACATGGTTCTTCCTCCCTGACAGTGCCTTAGAGTTAGAACTCTCCCCAGCTTTATGTATATGCTCTTTGTTCCCCGCTGAAGGAACTTACCCAGCCAGTGAACAATATGCTCAGAACTGTAGTGCTCTGAGATGTGCCCCTAAATATTCACCCAGCTTTTTATTTGCTGCGGATGATCTGAGATCCTGTCTCCAAAGTAAAAGGGGAGCAGAAGAGTTGGGCAAATCTTTTAAAAACTCCAGGAATTCAAAAGTGATGCATTTTGGTTTTGATCTGCATTTCTATGTTTCCGGTAGTTGAAATTTTAATGTGCTTCCTTCGTCAGAATTTCCCTCTGAATGATAGTCTCAACGCTCCGCTTTATTAAAATTAGAGAATAACAATGTCGTTGAAGTCTCATTTTACCAGACAGGCAACCTGAGACATTGTGGTGACAGAACAAAAATGTGATAATGGAGATGCAAATTCTGGCGGGATAGAGATTCATGACTCCACAGCTCAAGACCCGAGCTGAGTGCGTGAGATCATTGTGTAAGATATTAAATAATCATTGCGCTGCTAGATAAGAGTGTAACCATGTAATTTTGACATTACATTTTATGTTTTTTTAACTGCGAAGGCTATCTGAGGAAAGTTTCTGACCAAGCAGAAATATTGAAGATGGGGCAAGCTTCTTTTGCGAGGGAGCACCAAGACTCAGCAGACTTGGATTCGTCTTTCCTCAATGCTGGCAGCCAGCAGTCGTGTGCAATTGGTAGCTCAGGCAAAGTCACGGTACATCGTGAACGCCACGTCAACACCAGCGCAAAGGGTTGCTAACAAATAGACTGAAAATTTGGTGGTTACAGATAGATTTCTCGAAATAGATGAATTTCAAAAAACAGAAATAGAAAAGGCTTGACATTCTCGGATGGTGTTTTATTTACAAGTTGCTCTAGCGAATGAAATTGAACGCTGGTGACAAAGCATTCACCAGAAAATAAATAAGTAACAGAAACAGTCCCTTGGGCCTGTGACTGAGGATGGCATTTTGCTGTCTCAGGCTGAAAATTTTTCTTAAGTAAAGCTAAACCTGAGGAGTGTGAGACACAATGAATATAAGCAGCAGCTTCAGAGACACAGGGTTAGTAACAGATGCCAAATGCGGAAACACATTGGGTACTTTTTCCTCTAAGAGCATTATCATTGTCCTCGTTACTGTCAAAACCCCATGTCATGCTAGGTTGACCGCCCACCATGCATTCTGGCTTGTCCAGGCATTACTGGTTTTTATTTGTTCTTGTGACCCTGCCTACTAGGATTCCCTTTGACTCACACAAACGTCCTGGTTTGGAGAATAAATTATATGGCCACTTTGTGTATGGCACGTTCTTAGGCAATTGGAGGTTAAGCAAGAAGAACTGTGGCCGCTGGACTTAATGGGATTTATTTTTCTCCTTTACAAAAGATAAGGGGCTGAGGGCAGGAACATGCAGCCCCTTGGCTCCTATAAGACTTAATAAGTGGGTAAGTTGATTGAATTAAATACTTAATCACCCCAGAGCCTCTTGGGTTTAGGTAAATACTACACCTCTGCTGAATATTCCAAGGGCTTTAAAGAATACTGTAGGCCAGGGGCACCTGGGTGGCTCAGTCAGTTAAGGATCTGACTTTGGCTCAGGTCATGATCTCACAGCTCGTGAGTTCGAGCCCCGCATCAGACTCTGTGCTTGACAGCTCAGAGCCTGGAGCCTGTTTCCGATTCTGTGTCTCCCTCTCTTCTGCCCCTCCCTCACTCACACTCTGTCTCTCTCTCCTTCAAAACTAAACAAACATTAAAAAAATTAAAAAAAAAAAAAAAAAAAAAGAATACTGTGGCCCAGTCAAAGAGAAGTTGTGCTTAACCTTACCTATTGGAAGGTACCATGACAACAGCGTTTAACTAGAAGGCTGGAGTGCGGACCAGCCTTTCTCTGTATGCCAAGAAGTGAGTAGAGTGAGTTAATCTTTTCTCTTATCTGGATGAAGTCCCAAGCATGTGCTTTCCAAAGCTAAAACACTTGTAAAGCTACTACTTTTATGTTTATGGACTAGGCATCCCTTTGCCACTTATCAAGGAAAGTAATCAATCAGCTGGGTCCTGAATAGAGTTTATTGTTTGGAGATGCTTAAGTTGCCAAAGTCTCACACCAGAAATAAAGTTGAGGTTATCTTTTTAAATGAATAATCCATTTCCTCGTAGGCATTAGTGATAAAAGAAAATAAGATATAAAATCTAAGCAGGATCTTAGATTTTTAAATAGCATCTGACTTCAAGACAATTAAAGAAAAACAGAATTCTTTCTCAAAATCAATTTTCACATTCTATGAAGGAACAGATATTAATATCTCTGATCTCCATAAAGCAAAAAACAGGTATTACTATCTCCGTTTAGTTGAGAGAGGAGACAAAACATGTTGTTTCAAAGATGTATATATGCGTGGTGAAATAATGACATTTCAATGAGTTTTACATTAAGGAAAATGGGTAAAAATGATTAAAATTTTACCTTGTGTTATGATAATAAGGATATGCATGGAGATCAGGGGCTCAGAGCCAATGCTATACAGGAGGATTAAATAATTTTTTCATAAATCTGTTCTAAACCTTACTCTTAGTTTAATTATCTTGGGTTAATTGTCAAAATAGTTCATCAGAGTCATTTATCATTAAGAATCAGCTATTGCTCATCTGAAAACACACATCCATCCTAAAGAATGCATTAATTTATTCAACGAAGATTTATTTATTATTTATTATCTCAGTCGCTTTTCTGAGTGCTGAGGTGAACAAGACAGACAAGCTTTTACTGAACTTCTGTGACTGATGAAAGACGGATGTAAACATCAAGAAACAGGTTGACTCCAGACAGGGTAAGTACTATGCAGATGAATTAGAGACTGCCATAAGCTAAAAATTCCAGGATGGTGAAATTTACGCAAATGCAAGGCAAGGGACAGAAAAAGTGGTTCGAGAAATATTCACCAGAATAAAATCAGGTATTAGCGATAATTTTTCTTTTGCTTGCTGCCTTCCTTCGGTGTGGAAAGCCTCTTTGTTTTCCTGCAGTTAGGCTGGTTGCTACTCTGTATCCATTTCTTACATTGAGCCCCTCTGCAACCCAAGGAATCTATGAATCCTTCCCCAAATACAGACGGAATCAGTTTGCAACCCAAACACACACTGCTGGAACTTTTCTTTGAGGCTGTTAATTTTGGCAAATGTGTCCCTCAGTTTAGTCCTCTGTCTGGTGATGATATGTTGGCTTGGTTCCTCTATGGGAATTACGTGGTTGCACAGAGGAAATGGTGGCACTAATGCTTTCATGTCCTGAGGCCCAAAGACAGCTGGTCATTGTCACAGGTGAGTTCTGCAGTTGCCGTTTGGTTTTTATTCATGTTGTTGTTGTTCTATATTGTTTTAATATCTCCCTGTCTTAGTTGCTTTCTGTTCCAATGACTCTTCCACAAGGTTGCCCAGAGGTTTTTTTGTTTGTTTGTTTGTTTTTTTAATATTTATTTATTTTTGAGAGAGAGACAGAGACAAAGACTGAGGGAGTCACAGAATCCAAAGCAGCCTCCAGGTTCGAGCTGTCAGCACAGAGCCTAACGTGGGGCTCGAACTCATGAACCGCGAGATCATGACCTGAGCTGAAGTTGGATGCTTAAGCGACTGAGCTACCCAGGCGCCCTGAGTTTGTTTCTGTTTTTCCTTTTTCAGGAACAAAATCTAATAGTTGTTCAGGTTGTTCTCCTGTACTCCCTGCTAAAAATTTCAGGTGGACATGCCTGCATCTGGTTTGTTAGTTGACTTTATTATAGTCAGTGTATGAATATATGGCCTTTTGTTTGTTCCCTTATTACTGGCATTTTAGCTTGTTTCAACTTTGTTTCTAATATTGCAAAAGACATTTATGCAGGTCTTCTTTGGTATCAGTGAAAGAGAACAGATACCAAAATACTTTGGAATGTTTGAAGCGAACATTTTTTTTGTTTTTTTTTTTTTTTAAAGTTTATTTATTTTTGAGACAGAGAGAGACAGAGCATGAACAGGGGAGGGTCAGAGAGAGAGGGAGACACAGAATCGGAAGCAGGCTCCAGGCTCTGAGCCATCAGCCCAGAGCCCGACGTGGGGCTCGAACTCACGGACCGCGAGATCGTGACCTGAGCTGAAGTCGGACGCTTAACCGACTGAGCCACCCAGGCGCCCCTGAAGCGAACATTTTCAATGATAGAAATTGTTAAATACTCAAAGTTGTTGTGCCAATTTATCCCCTCTCCAGGAGTTTGTGAACATTCCCATATTCCCACATCATCTCAATACTGGGATGGCACTTTTGCCAATTTGATGGGGGGCCAGATAGCATTGAATTGCTTTAACTTGTATCTCTCTGACTGCAAGGAGGTCAAGCATTTGAAATGTTTATCTCAGGAGGAATTCCCTTTCATATCTTTTACCGATTTTCATTTTGGTTTGTCGTTTTTCTTCTGTTGATTTTTAAGAATCTTGTGTATACTTAAGTTAATAATCTTTGTTTTATTGCATGTATGTACCGCAAATATTTTCTCTCATTCTGAGGCTTGCCTTGAAGTTTTAAATTTTGATGGGGCGCCTGGGTGGCTCAGTCGGTTAAGTGTCCGACTTCGGCTCAGGTCATGATCTCAAGGTCCGTGAGTTTGAGCCCCGCGTTGGCTCTGTGCTGACAGCTCAGAGCCTGGAGCCTATTTCCGATTCTGTGTCTCCCTCTCTCTCTGACCCTCCCCTGTTCATGCTCTGTTTCTCTCTGTCTCACAAATAAATAAACGTTAAAAAAAATTTTTTTTAATTTTGATATAATTAAGTTTACTAGTCATTTTTCTTTATGATTTATGACTTTAATGCTTTTCTAAGAACTCCTTCTCTCTTGTAAGGTCATGTAGACATGCTCCCATAATTTGTTCTAAAATGTTTCAAGTTTTATTCCCATTTAGGTCTTTAATTCATCTGGATTTCATTTTTCTAAATGGCATGAGAAGGAAATCTAAAATACTTCCTTTATCAGATGGATAGCCTTCATCCAAACACCTCTTACTTTGTATATAAGCCCATATTTTCCTTGTGAACTTGCAATGTCCTGTCAGATAAGATCAGATGTGTGAATATATTTCTGGGTTCTCTGTTCTGTTCCACTGACCTATTTGAACCTATCTGTGCCAATACTATGCAGTTTGAATGGGTATTGCCACATTAAATCTTCATAGCTGACAAAGTAGTCCCCCTTTTTTTATACTTCAGAATTATTTGGGGAACTCTTGGCTATTCCACTAGGAAAGGCTTATAGAGGTCTGACAAAATGTGTGGACTTTGACTGGGATTGCATTTGATATAGACTAAATCTGACAGGACAGAGTTCTTTTAAATACTGATTTTTCCTTCCACAAACATGCTATAGCTTTCCATTTTTTTCAGATCTTCTTTTATATCCCTCAGTAAAATTTTACAATTTTTTCCATAAAACCCCTATCTATCATTTATTAAATTCATTTCTTGATACGTTATCATTTTTCTTATCTTATCATTCTATCTAGGACCTTGAATACAATGTTGAATTTCAGTGGTGACTGTGGGAATTCTTGTTTTGTTTTTGAATTTAAAAAGAATGCTTTTGAAAAAATAATTTAAAAAGAATGCTTTTGCATTTTCACAATTAGATAGAAGATTTACTCTGTGGTAGATACCCTTTGCTGGATTCACACAAAATCGTTCTATTCTTAATTTTTATTTAAATCACAGATGCATGTTGGGTTTTATCAAGTGCTTTTTTGCATCAATGAATATCACCAAATGTTTCCCCCTTTAATTTTTTTTATTGTGGTAAATAATTGTAATTCTAGGTCAAAAAGTTATAGATGTGTCTTGTCTTTTTGTAAATAGCATGTAAGAGGATTTTTTAAAATTCCTGTACGACTACTTCCTGACCTTCTGGCACTTCAAGATGCTCCAGACTCATCTTGTATTTTCCCTGCTCCAACCATAGGACTAGCTATTCCTCAAGGAGCCTGTTTCTTTTTATTAGAGAATGGCCTTTAGAAAGTACGACTGGCCACCAGGTATGTTCACTGCTGTCGGGGTACCCTAGCCCTCTCAGTGGACAGAGTTAGGGAGTATATAACTGTATATAACTATGTCTGTACTGAGTTTTAATTTCTAAATTTGTGGTTGTAACTTCACGCAGGTGATGACAAATTGAACCTAATATCCAGGCATGGCTTTCAGTTTCAGTTCATTGAGGGCAACTCTTTTTCCATTCTTCATCCAGTGCTGCCAGCCTGCTTTCCATGGTGTATTCTTGGGCCAGTAAGCACAGGTGTTCTCTCTGTTTCCTGGACTGGACTCTTTCTGTCTCCTATCTTCAAGCAGAGTGCTCCATTCCCAATATCCCACTGAACACACATTTGTAGCCTCACCCATCATCGTCTCTCAGGCACCAGATTCTACCCCCACCTCATGTCTGATACTCCTCAGGGTTATTTTTCTTTTGTTAGTGCTTCAATCTTAAGTTTCTTCATAGTTTCGGTTACCGATGGGTATTGTTTTCTTATTCGAAACTTTAGTAAGGATAAGAAGAAATATCTGATGTTGTACTGTATCTAATATTATCGTGTGTGTGTGTGCGTGTGTGTGTGTGTGTGTGTGTGTGTGTGTGTGTATCTTCACATTGGCTTCATCTGCTCTGTTGAACAGAAATTCTATTTACAGCTAAGGAAACAAACACTAGAAAATTTATGTGACCCCAAATCACATAGAAACGTAGGGCCAGACTATCTGCACTCTCATCTCTAAGCTTCCCACTTTACTTTCTTGCTCCTGTGGTAACTGTAATAGTTTCACAAAATTTTAAGCCTCTTCATATATGAATTTTTCTTTCCAGAAACTAACTCATTTCTAAAAACTTCCAGAATTCTATACTGTGATTAACTTTCCTTGAAATGTTGCTGTATAACTGATCGGGGAAGGCAGAAAATCACAATAGACTGAGGATGGATTCCCTTTCATTCTAGGACAATCTGCAGTAGATTTAATTTGCAAGCCTAATTACGGAATAGAACAGTGCTTGGGAAACACAAATACCCCTAAAATGGGAGAGTTCCTCTAGAACTCAAATATTAGCCATATACAGACTCCTGAATTTGTTGGAGTCTATATAGACAATACTTATAGCCCTTCATTTTAAAGGTATTTTATTTTTATAAATTTTTTTTAATGTTTATTATTTTTGAGAGAGAGAGAGAGAGAGAGAGAGAGAGAGAGAGAGACAAAGCATGAGCAGGGGAGTGGCAGAGAGAGACAGAGACACAGAATCTGAAGCAGGCTACAGGCTCTGAGCTGTAGAGCCCAAAGCAGGGCTCAAACCCACAAACCATGAAATCGTGACCTGAGTTGAAGTCTGGTGCTTAACCATCTGAGCCACCCAGGCACCCCTTTAAAGGTATTTTAAATGATTAGATTTAAAATGTCTAGATTTGTTGTTAGGAATCTCTTGTGGTTTGTTTCCCTCTCTTTTCTTTTTACCCCCCCTTTCCATATGTTCATCTGTTTTGCTTCTTAAATTTCACACATGAGTGAAATCTTATGGTATTTGTGCTTCTCTGATTGACATTTCATTTAGCATAATACATTCTAGCTCCATCCATGTCATTACAAATGGCAAGATTTCATTCTTTTTGATGGTTGAGTAATATCCCATTATACACACACACACACACACACACACACACACACCACATCTTCTTTATCCATTTATCAGTCGATGGACATTTGGCCTCTCTCCATAGTTTGGCTATTGCTGATAATGCTGCTATAAATATTGGGGTGCATGTACCCCTTCGAATCTGTAGATGGAGGGAGGGAGGTGGGAGATAGGCTAGATGGGTGATGGGCATTAAGGAGGGCACTTGTGATGAGCACTGGGTGTTGTATGTTCTTGATGAATCACTGAATTCTGCTCCTGAAACCAATATTGTGCTGTATTTTAACTAACTAAAATTTAAATTAAAACAAACAAACAAAAATAAAATGTCTGGATTTAGAGATATAGGTAAAATTCTGAACTTTCTCTTAGCAAGGAAGAGGCTGATGTGGGGCGTACCAAAATGGGAGTAAATATTTGTTTCATGGTTAAAAAGCTCTCCCTCTTCATCGTGCTTCATCAGTTCTCCCTTATTGCAGAGTCTTTGTAACTGTTGATTGCCTATTTATGCCTGTCTCATGGCATTTAAAAAGTGCTAATACTAAGAAAACCAAATACTCCCCAAATTAAAAGTCTTTATTGATAAGACAAGTTGTATGAAATAAGTCAGTTAAACACTGTAAGTTTATAATTTTTTGCTGAGAAACAAGTAAAGACAAAACAAACAAACAGAATAACCTCCTCTTGACCTCTAACTAAACTTCTCTATTGATACCAGATAGGTATCAGATATAAAACACGACTGACACTTCAGGACTCATATTATTTTTAAACAGAAGAAACGACCCTATCAAAAATGAATTCTACATAATCCACTGCTATAATGTGAGAATCACTTAACTAGATTTCTTTCTTTAATCTGACATTGACGTTAATGATCTGTAAAGCTGATTAAAATTCAAGGATCAGTGATGGATGGGTAAACCACAAAAGTGACTTTTTAAGCCTAAATTCTCCATTTTTTTTTTTTTTTGGTAGCAAATATCATGTATCATGGAGCTTTGGTATGTACTTGTGGGTTTCTCAAAAGTAAGTCTGAAATTAACAGTGTCCTTGCTTGTTTTATGGAAAATTATTAAACCTTTAAAAATATTTATTAAAATATAGTCACTGGAGCTGTATTTCAATTGACTTATCCTAAGAACCAAAACGTAATATACAACCGGAGGATTTTTCTTCATTCGTTACGACTGAATATCAAAGTCTGATTAATGTTAGCTGGAGATGACAGAGTCCATTGACTGTCAATATTTATGCAGCGAAAAATTTTTACTCATCCGCATAGTCTGGCAAATATTAAGGGAAGTTGCTATTGAGCATGATGTTCTCATTCTGGGAAAGACTTATATAATTGTGGAAGAGAGAGATCTCAAGTCCAAGATTATTAGTTGTCATTCACTATAAGCCTTTTAATCTTTTCTATGAAAAGAGAATGAGATATAAATTAAAGTATTAATTTATGTTAGTTGTCCCAAAGACGCTTTTGCAGTAATCACTGAGAAACAATTTGGAGGCCCAAGAACTGTGTGCACATTTGATGAATTAATGTCCCAAATTACCTCATGGGCGTCACGAAATCCCAGTAGTTTAGATTATTTCCTTTACTTTGGGACCCGGGCAGTTTAGGGCCATGGGCCTAAAATCGCAAAGAGAGAGCCAACATCTCTGCTTAATTCCTGCAGGAATTTACCCGTTCTTTACATTCACATCGTGACCGGACAGATGAATCCCTTAGGCTGTACAACCGCCATCTGTTCTAACAGTACGCTCTTTTACATTTTGTTTTTCTCTCTCCTGCTTTCAGAAACGTTCACGGCAGTTCATTAGAAAATAGCATCCATCCCCACAGCAGCCACCATGGTGAGCAGATCACCTCCTGCGTGTTTCCCCTGCAGTGGGTCTGTGGCGGGTACCTGCGGCCATGCCCGCAGCAGCATCGTGGTGCACAGGACATCGTGTCTGCTCTACGCAGAGCCTCGCTCAGGCATCTGCTTTAATGTTGTTCTGCAGACGCAAACCGTAATGTTCTTTAAAAGAAAGGAGCAAAGTATTTTCATTGTTCTTCTTCACCCTTCGCCTTCTTCGGGTTCTGTCATGAACATGTGTTTTCTCTAAGGAAAGAGGTCACCGTCTGACCCTTTGATTTATCCTATAATTCCCAATTGTGCTTCGCTGAACAAAAGCCTTTTCAAGAGGACAGTGGGAACATGTTTCATTACTCTTTCTGAGAAAAAGAAAACTAGCGCAACACAATAGAGTGGCGGTTCTATAGCATTAGAGGTCTACCTGTTTCTTTCACTCATTTTCTTTCTGGAAGTTCTAAAAGCAGAATTTCCTAGTTACTTCTGGTCTGGAGAATAGAATGTGGGGTGAGTGAGTGTGTGTGCGCGTGCGTGTGTGTATGGCATTAGATAAGACGTAACAGTCGAATAACTGGAGAAGCAAACAAGCCACTTTTTATCCTCCTCACGGCCCTTTCACTAAACACGTCTACCCTAACCCATTCTGCTAGCCATCCTCCGCGCGTCTCCTTACCGACCTCATGAGACGGTAGAGCTAACAACTAGGATGCTCTTTTATCTTGTAAACAGGCAGGTAGCACTGGGGAGAAATCCACCGGAAAAGATTTGACTTTTCCCTCTTAAAAAGTAACCGAGTTATTTGAAAAATGGTGACACATTGGCAATTGGCCTATTTAGGTTTTCTAGGTGCTCTTGACAAGGAAACAATGGTGACACGGGAAGAGGCTTGACACTTTGACAAGAGGATCACGCTCTTTGATGCTGGTGAAACCCCGCAGGGAAGAAAGTATATTTTACAGAAATCTTTTGTGAAGTAAGTGGTGGCTGGGAGTGAGATATTTGCCCCATTGTGAGTATTTAGTGGGCAGTAACAGGATGCTAAAGACCCTGCAGAGCATGGGGCAGCCTTATAAAAGGAAGAAATGTCCCATCACAATGTCAGAAGTGCCACTGAAGAAAAACCCTGGGTCTAGTGCGTATCGAGAAAGGAAGAAGTTGTCCTCAGTTCCTCCTAAATTTTCCACTTGACAGTTCCTCCTCTGTGTTGTGTACAGGCCCTGTAGCTCCCAGCTTCACCATGGGGCCACTGGTCACCCTGCTCCGAGTCACTTGCTGACACTCCACTGGATGCTGCTCCCTGTCCGGGGAACCAGCACGGGGACCAAATCTGCTGTGCCTGCACTCTTCCTAGTTCCTGTTTCCTATCTGATTGTACTGAGACTTTGGCATACCCTCAGGGAATGACCTTGGAAACATTTACTCTAAAGATGACTTTCTCTGCAGTTCAAGGTGAAAAAAAGCACTGAAGTCTGCTAACCATGCTTAAGTCTGAGAACAAAGTCTGAGATGTTCCATTAGAACATTCGCTTCTCTTCTTTTTAAGAAAATTTTAAATTATTTTTTATTTTTATTTTCTTAAATGTTTATTTACTTTGAGAGAGAGAGGGAATGAGAGTGAATGAGTGGGGAAGAGGGCAGAGAGAGAGAGAGGAAGAGAGAATCCCAAGCAGGCTTGTGCTGTCAGAGCAGAGCTGGATGTGGGGCTCCATCTCATGAACCGTGAGATCATGACCTGAGCCGAAATCAAGAGGCGGACACTTAACCAGCTGAGCCACCCAGGCACTCGGTTAATTTTTTTTTATTTTTAAGTAGTCTGTACACCCAGTGTGTGGCTTGAACTTACAACCCTGAGATCAAGAGTCATATGCTCTACTGACTGAGCCAGTTAAGTGCCCCCATTCTCTTCTTTTCATTTCTGCCACGTGAATACATCTTTCAGAAACTTTGTGCCATACCCACAGAATTATCTATCAGCTTCCTCAGCAGTATATTGCCTGAAGTCTGGGTAAGTCTAGTTAGAAACACACATCCATACGATAGGTGATGGATATATTACAGCCTCTGACACTAGTAGGGATTCAATCAAGACTTGTTGAATGAATGAATGAGTGAATGAATGAATGAAAAAGCCCCCCTACTCTCCTTTCTCTCTTTCTTCTCTTCCTCTTCCTCCTCCTCCTTTTTCTTTTGGCTGGGATAGTTAGATTTGGTTTCTGTTGCTTGAAGTTAATAATCCTGATGGATATAGAATTGAATGGCTTTAAAAAAAAATTATCTTCTGAGAGGGAAAATTCAATCCAAACCCAGTATTTGCCAACAGATAGAGTTTGTCAGTTACCCTCTGCTCAACTCTGCCCTTGGGCACTAGGTAAAAGCCCTTCTCAGAGATACAGTCGGATAATACCTGATACATGACCCCATTTCAAATGTTTAGCAGACTTTCTTCTAGTGCAGCTCTATTGAACTGAAATGAGGTCTCCTAACCTTGCTTTCTAGCTTTCTGAGTAAATCACATGCACAAAAACTTCCCTCCCCATGAATGCTGTTACCAGCTCTTCCTGACTCCCTTACCTAAAACTTTCTGAGACCAAGCCTTCACATTTATCACTCCTTCTCTGTTTGTGCCTGATTGTTTTCTGGGTGTAGCCATCTCTATGACAGTAGAAAGAGATTCTGAGGGAGAGGGAGGTAGAGAAGGGACTCTGACTTCTCAAAAAACATCATTCATATGGCAAGTTGCCCAGTTTTCTGACTGAGGTTTTTCTGACCCAGTGATTAAAGAGTGAGTAGTAATGTTGTCTCATTCCTCACTGTCATGTGAGTATCATACAGTTGTTCTGTGTGCTTAGTTTTATCTGTTGTACATTTAGAGGAAATTCCTCTCAAGTTCTGCAGATCAGCTGAGTATCATTTTTAGGTTGCAGCCTTGGAAATGTATACATCCTTTTTGGGTTTGTTACAAAAATATTTTAGTAGAAGTTTAGAGAGATCATGTTAGAACTTAAACTAAAAGGCTTAATGTTTATTTATATACAAGTTAAATTTCAAGTATTTTTTAGTTTGTTCAAATATGGTACATAAACTCACGTCTGATCAAACTAGTACTTCCATTCACACACTTCATGTTTCAATAATGTGATTCTCTAATTTGGAGGCATATTTTCAAACTTTGAGCTTTTATGATTGCCACTGTTGAAACCCTGGTCCCCTCATCTCCATTACAAATCTTTCCAGTCCTCAAGAAGTGCTCAGTGGTAAGTTGTCAAAATATGCCTCTTGCTTTGAGGTCCTCTGTTCACTGTTGGACCATTGTTTCCAATGATGCTGGTGGCCCTGGCATGACTTTCAGAGTTTATCTGAAGCCTTATTGATGGCAGTCACAACTTTCATTTTCCTCACTGATGAATGCTCTTGAAGTTCTTCTAATTCATCTGGAATTAAGTTCTTTGAATGTGGGAGTCATGCCCTATAATTTGTAAGAAGCCTGGAGACCACTTATATACTCTGTGTCTTGCACAGAGGGGATACTTGATGGTTGTTGGTTGATTGATTACTGGTGAGGCTATGGTTGTTATGTGTCAGGTGGCAGGCTCACAGATGGGGACACTGAATCTCAGCTCTACAGGCTCTGTAAGCCTTTAGAAATCCATCATGCGAATGGGGAAGTAGTTACTATAGGTATTACCCGTTTTTATCAGCATTTTCTGTTTGTAGTAAGCACTTCCTGTGTGCTGTCTCATTTCATTTACTTTTTTTTTTTTTTTAATTTTTTTTTTCCAACGTTTTTATTTATTTTTGGGACAGAGAGAGACAGAGCATGAACGGGGGAGGGGCAGAGAGAGAGGGAGACACAGAATCGGAAACAGGCTCCAGGCTCCAAGCCATCAGCCCAGAGCCTGACGCGGGGCTCGAACTCCCGGACCGCGAGATCGTGACCTGGCTGAAGTCGGACGCTTAACCGACTGCGCCACCCAGGCGCCCCTTACTTTTTTATTTATGTTAAAATTTATTGTTGAAGTACAGTTGATATACAACATCATATTCGTTTCAGGTTATAGCACCGTAAGTCAATATCCAAAAACCTTACCAAATGATTACCACAATAAGTATAGTTACCATCTGTTGCTATATACAATATTGTTGTCTGTATGTCCAATGCTGTACTTTTCATCTCCATGACTTATTTAGTTTATAACTGGAAGTTTGTACCTTTTAAAACCTTCACCTATTTTGCCCTTCCCCCCCACCCTCTTTCCCTCTGGCAACTACCACAGTGTATTCTTGGTATTTATGACTCTGTTTCCATTCTGTTTGTTTGTTCATTTGTTTTGTTTTTTAGATTCCACATATGAGTGGAATCATATGGTAATTGTCCTTCTCTGTCTGACATATTTCACTTAGCAAAATACTCTAGTTCCATCTAGGTTGTCACGAATGGCAAGAGTTCATTCTTTTTTAGGATTGAGTAATGTTCCATTGTGGATATATCCCACATCTTCTTTATCTATTCATCTGTTAATAGACACTTGGGTTGTTTTCATATCTTGGCTATTTTAAATAATGCACTAATAAAAATAAGGGTGCACATATCTTTTCAAATTAATGTTTTCATTATTTAATTCATTCTTCACTGCAGATATTATTATTCCATTTGTACTGACAGGAAAATGCAGGTTCAGAAGAAGAGATTACATGGTTATAGTAATTAGAACAACAATGACATACAATTACATTCTGGAAGCTAAAAAGGAAAAATCGGAAGATGTAGATGTATGGGAAAAATTCTTTTCTTTTTCAAATTTTTAAGGTTTATGTACTTATTTTGAGAGAGAGAGAGAGAAAGAGAGAGAGAGAGAGAGAGAGAGTCTACAAGAAGGGGAGGGGCAGAGAGAAGGAGAGAAAGAATACCAAGCAGGCTCTACACCATCAGTGCAGAGCCCAATGTGTGGCTCAAGCGCATGAACTCTGAGCTTATGACCTGAACTGAGATCAAGAGTTGGACACTTGGGGCGCCTGGGTGGCTCAGTCGGTTGAGCAACGAACTTCGGCTCAGGTCATGATCTCACAGTTTGTGAGTTCGAGCCCCGCATCGGGCTCTGTCCTGACAGCTCAGAGCCTGGAGCCTGCTTCTGATTCTGTGTCTCTCTCTCTGCCCCTCCCCCGCTCATGATCTGTCTCTGTCTCAGAAATAAATAAACATTAAAAAAAAAAAAAAAGAGTTGGACACTTAATCGACTGTGCCACTCAGGTACCCCTGTATGGAAAAAAAAAAAAAACTTTTTTAAAAGTTTTTAAAAATGTTTATTTATTTTTGAGAGAGAGGTTGACAAAGTGTGAGTGGGGGAGGGGCAAAGAGAGAGGGAGACACAGAATCTGAAGCAGGCTCCAGGCTCTCAGCTGTCAGCACATGAGCCCAACATGGGGCTTGAACCTATGAACTGTGAGATTATGACCTGAGCCGCAGTTGGACGCTTAAGTGACTGAGCCCCCCAGGTGCCCTGGCAAAAACTCTTAAAGTGTGATGATGGGTAAGAAAAGTCTGTCTGCTGGGGAGATAGCCCGGGCCAGGGACATAGTTGGCCCTCCATAGAGACTGGGAGTTCTAGAAGCATAGACTTCAGTAGCTGGAACTTTAACTTATGGGCATAACTTTTCCTTTTCTTTTTGTTATTTTTATTCCAAAGAACTACAACAGGGAATCTGTATAATAACATAAGGGAATTTGGAATTTCTTTGATTACTTAGCATTTTATGTTACTAATCATGCTTGAGTTAGGCATCCAGAGTTCCTATCAGAGCAGTAAGTAGCCTATTCCTGATTGTGGAAAGCTATGCTTCCCCTCCTACCCGAGGCCTCGTCTTCTAATTCCCCTGGGGAGAAAATGTATCTAGTTCTGTGTTTTCAGTTTGCAGAATCTTCCCCTTGAGGCCCTATAGTTTGGCAGTGTAAGTTCCAGCCATAGTCTGGTATTTGTCTAGTACAGCATAGTCCT
The DNA here is from genome assembly GCF_022837055.1 of Prionailurus viverrinus. NCBI lineage: Eukaryota > Metazoa > Chordata > Mammalia > Carnivora > Felidae > Prionailurus > Prionailurus viverrinus. The sequence goes on from NC_062565.1 coordinate 106,703,259, forward strand.
GTGAAATTTTCTGCAGTGATGGATATGTCCTGTATCTGCTCTGTCCAATACCATAACCACAAGGCCCACGTGGCTGTTGATCATTTGAAATGTGGCTAGTGTGACTGAGTAATTAAAATTTAATTTAATTAATTTAATTTAATATAATTTAATTTAATTAATTTACAGGTACATTTAAATAGCCACATGTAGTTAGTGCCTGCCAGGTTGGACAGTGCGGCTCTAGAGTCTGGTCAGAAAAGAAACCGGAGCACCTGGGTAGCTTAGTTGGTTGAGCGTCTAACTCTTGATTTCGGCTCAGGTTATGAACTCATGGTGATGAGATTGAGCCCCACATTGGGCTCCGGGCTGAGTGTGGGGCTTGCTTGGGATTCTCTCCCTCTGCCTCTCTCCCCTGCTCTGTTCTCTTTCTTTCACTCTCTCTCAAAAAACAAACAAACAAAAAACACAAAACAAAACGAACAAACGAAAACCCAAACAGATAAAAAAACTAATCAGTGTCAGGTTACATCTCAGTTGGTTCTTCCTACTGAATTCTTGCCTCAACAGAGCTTTTTCCTCTGTACAATCATGTGAGTACTTCCTGCTCTCACCTCACTCAATTAACTTTCTCTCTTATCACTTGTGTCTCAGCATTTTAAAACAATTACCTACTTGCTTCCAGCAGGAATTTCAAAATTGCTTTATTGGACAATTTTTTCATAGAAGCATTGTTTTCCTGTTTCTCCCCCATACTTGGAAAATAAAACTAATAGTTTGTGAAAGCTGTTCCTTTTCATATTACTTATTAATGCAAAGAGGTATTTCCCAAAGTGTGGAGCATGTGCCCCTAGTGGCATAAAAGACAATTTTAGGTGATATGATACTAAGCATTTACATAACTTTATTACTTATTTTTATTTTAATGACTACTGGGAAAATGTGATTAGTACCTCAAATGTGTAATTTCATGGATATTATTGCTTAACATGAAACTAAAGTAGACATTCACGTTTTACAAAGAGAGTCATTTAAAACAATATCGAGTAAATAATAGTACAGGTGGTGTGCAGATATGGTAAAACTTATTAATTTATTTTAAAAATGGCTGAACTCTGGGAAATGCAGTTGTTAAATAAACTTTCAGTATCGACTCCATTCCCTGCCACTTCCTACACATGCTCTGAGTTTCAGCACACTGCTCATCATTTGCAAACGGGCTGAGCACTTCTCCATCAGGCCTTTGTTGATTTCTGCCCTTCTGTTCTGGACCTGTCATTCTCCATCAGGGGAAATTCTGCACAGCCATGGAGGCCAGAGCCAATCTTCGGAGAAACCATCCATGCCACCTCTTCTTCCTGGACTCTTTCATAACGTGAAACTCACCTGCCTTCTTAACCTCACGGCACACTATTCACCCTTCCAGCGTAGCGCTTAGCATTTGATGCTTTAGTTGGTTATATGTGGATCTGTTTCATGCACTGGGATTGAGAATCCCTTGAAAGGAGAGACGTTGTCATAATCATCTTTGTACCTTAGTGCAATCACAGGGTCTGGCCTGGCACATAGCCAGTGTTTATGAACTATTTGTTAAGGGACAAACTCAGCTTTTAAATTAAACTTGATTATGTGAAGCCAAATTAAGCACCTGGGCCCCTTTCCACTCACATTCAGTGCATTTACTAACATTTGGCCACACCAGGTTAATAAATGCACAGAATGACGAGTTACATTTAGTATTAGCCAAAAGGAGACACATATGGATTTTAAAGCTGGGAGGAAAAGCTTTGTAGCTTTGCAAAGTTAAAACAAATGATTCTATGAAAATAATTCACACCTCTGCTACCAAGGAGTTTTTAGACTGAGACTTTAATTTATTCAAATAATGCAAGCTAAAATGCTCTGCTATATTTCAGGGGGAAAAAAGGCATCTTTTTGGTTTCAGTTTCTTTTTTTTTTTTTAATTTTTTTTTTTAATGTTTATTTTTGAGACAGAGAGAGACAGAGCATGAATGGGGGAAGGTCAGAGAGAGAGGGAGACACAGAATCGGAAACGGGCTCCAGGCTCTGAGCCATCAGCACAGAGCCTGACGCGGGGCTCGAACTCATGGACCGTGAGATCATGACCTGAGCCGAAGTCGGACGCTTAACCGACCAAGCCACCCAGGCGCCCCTGGTTTCAGTTTCAATTATAAACTTTGTCTATACTGATTTCTTTCACCATTGCTTAACCTTTCTTTTCGTTTTGTTTGGATAGCTGTATTACAAATACACCATTACATGCCTCTTTGCTATTGAGGTCAGATAATAAGATATGTATCTAGAATACCTGAATACAGTAAATTTTCTGTAAGCCTTCTAATGTGAATGAGTCATTTACTAATGTCTAGGAGAGTAAAAGTATGCAAGATAGCCTGTATTTATAGAAACAGTTTCTGCCTGAATAAAAAGTTTACTACATTATTTTCTAGAAAGTCCTTGGCCTTTTCTTCTCTTTAAAATTTTTTTTTTTAATGTTTATTTATTTTGAGAGAGAGAGAGAGAGAGAGAGAGAGCATGAACAGGGAAGGGCAAAGAGAGAGGAAGACACAGAATCCAAAGCAGGCTCCAGGCTCTGCCCTACGCGGGACTCAAACCCACGAGCAAGGTCATGACCTGAGCTGAAGTCGGACGCTCAACCAACTGAGCCACCCAGATGCCCCAACCCTTGACCCTTTCTTATAGTGTTTTCTAGCTTAGATAGGCAATATATTTGTTCAGAAGAGATTTCCTTTCACGTTAGCTTTTCCCCTCCAACCTTAAATGAACTCTAGTAGGTAAGACCTTGTTCCAGTTACACTCTTTTTTTTTTTTTTCAACGTTTATTTATTTTTGGGACAGAGAGAGACAGAGCATGAACGGGGGAGGGGCAGAGAGAGAGGGAGACACAGAATCGGAAACAGGCTCCAGGCTCTGAGCCATCAGCCCAGAGCCCGACGCGGGGCTCGAACTCCCGGACCGCGAGATCGTGACCTGGCTGAAGTCGGGCGCTTAACCGACTGAGCCACCCAGGCGCCCCGCAGTTACACTCTTTTAAACAATGTCTAATTTTGACAATGTGTGGGATAAATTCTTAAGTCCATTTCTTCACTGTCAGTTAATCATTTGACAAACACTTATTATATGCTGGACTCTGTCTTACGTGGTAGGATACAAGCTGAACAAGACATGAAGCTTACAGTCTACAGAGAACCACATAAGAAAATGATGCTCTGTTTGGTGCACATGCAGAGTGCTGTGATTTTATGAAGGCATCTAACTGGGCTACGGGGTCAGGGAAGGCTTCCTGGAGGAAGTGACTCCTGAGGTAGTTTTTAAACAGTAAGTAGGCATCAGCTGGACCAGGAAAGAAAAGAATATTCAGAGTGGCATATGGGAAGGCCCATAGGCATGAAACAACTCCTCACAGTAGGGAACTGAGCATTCTTTGTGGCTGTGCAGAGGGTACTTAACACTGGGGAAAGGAAGGAAATGAGGCCTAAAAGGGGTTGACAAATGGCCAGAATATGAATGGGTCTTCCATTAAGCTAATGGATTTGATTTTTGTCCTGATTGCCAGTGGAGCCATCGATGAGTTCATAGCAGGGAAGTGGCAAGTTAGGTTCGTGTTTTGGGCAGGGGACTCTGGCAGCTTGGTGAGGGGTGCACTGGAGCAGGGCCAGACTGGGATAGAAACCCAATCAAAGACCACTGTAATGATCATACTGTGATGTAAAAGAGCCTGGGCAAGGCTTAAGGATATGATGGAACCGGGAAGGGCAGGAGGGGATTTTAGGAGATAGCACTGTTGGGGCACCTGGGTGACTCGGTTAAGCGCCTGACTTCGGCTCAGGTCAGGATCTCATGCTTTGTGAGTTGGAGCCCTGTGTCAGGCTCTGTGCTGACAGCTCAGAGCTTGGAGCCTGCTTCGGATTCTGTGTCTCATTCTCTCTCTGCCCCTCCCCGACTTGTGCTCTGCCTCTCTCTGTCTCTCAAAAATAAATTCATGTAAAAAAAAAAAAAAGGAGATAGCACTGCAAGAATGGGTGACCACAGGGTGAGTGAGAAGTGCCATGTGGGCATCTCTCAGGCTTTGCTTGAGCACTTGGGTCACATATAATGTTATTCAAGGAGCCAGGTGTCTCAGTGGGAGGAAGTTGTGGGTGAAGTTTCCTAAGGTTCATTTTTAAAAGATAAGTAACATCCAGGGAGAGAGGGGTGTAGGAAAGTTTCCATGAAGAGAGTATTGTGCAAGAATCCCAGAAGTGAAAGAGGATTTGTGTTGGGTTCAGTTCAGAGGCTGTGGCTTCACCCCATTGAAGAGACAGGCTGTGTAGTAGGGACGAGGCAGTGGGGTATGGAGTGAATGGATTCAGGAAGCATTCAGGTGCCTGAATGAGATGTTGAAGGTGGGAGAGAAATGGGGCCATTGAAATGGTTCCTGGACCCAATTTTAACATACGTGAGGAGGGGGGCTTCCCCATATACCACCAGGCAATTTCAGACAGCAGTAGGGTTCCCAAGAATTCAGCTAAATTCTGATACTATCAACCTGGAGATAGCATCAGATTCCACAGGTTAAGAGTTCAGTCCTACAAGACCGCCCCCCACCACGACCGCCCCCCCCCCCACACCTGCCCCCAGCAAAACGCACACAACTTCAACAGCCAGTCATAAATCACAGGCTATTACTGTGCCTCTGGCTGACAGACTACAGATTGGAGGTTACCACGACTCTCTCCTTGGACTTTAGATGCCAGTCACAAAGTCCAGATTGTTATTTGTACTTCTGACTGGCTATAAATCAGAGGTTCCCACAACCCTCTCTTTGTGTTCACTTAATTTGCTAGAGGAGCTCACAGAACTCAGAGAAACATTTTACTTACTAGATTACTGTTTTTTTATAAAAGGATATAATGTAGGAGCAACCAGATGGGAGAGATGCCTAGGGCAAAGTATAGGGAAAGGGCATGGAGCTTCCATGCCCTCCAGGTATACTACTCCCCATCACCTCCACTTATTCATCCACCCAGAAGCTCTCCAAACCCATTCTTTTGGGTTTTATGGGGACTTCATTACATGGGCATGATTGATCATTAGTGATCATTAATAATTGAACTCAATCTTGAGCCTCTATCTTCTCCCCAGAGGTCAGGGGGTGGGACTGAAATTTCTAACCCTCCAATCACCAGGCTGTTTCTTCCGGGAACCAGCCTCCATCTTTAGGTGTGGTTCAAAAGTCACCTCATCAATATAACAAAAGACATCTTTATTGCTATCATCACTTAGGAAATTCCAAGGGGTTTAGGAGCTGGGAGCCGGGAACCATGGACAAGGATCAAATATACGAGAAATAGTTCTTACATCAACCTTAAAAGTAAAATGTTTTTACTAGCAAAACATGGGTTTATTAGGGAATAGCAGAGAATTGCCATTCGGGATATTCAAGCTATGGCAAAACCAAAACCATAAGCAAATCTGAAGAGAAGGTTAGTTTTAGGAGGAAACCGGGGAGGGTTGTTCCGAACAAAAGATCATTGAAGAAGAAGAGTCTGAGGTTGTGGCAGTTTCTTACTGGCTGCAAGTGGCGATCAGTGTGTTGTTGCTGGGACAAGGAGGGATCTTTTTTTTAGGAGCAGGAGATAAATTTCTGTGTGAAAAGTGTCCTCCCAATGTCAAAGTAAAAATCATCTTCCTCCTCCTTACTGCTGGTTTTATAGGCTGAGATGAGTGGTATATGCATGAGAGCTCCCCTTCAAGGGCTTCTGGACTCTATTTTAAATGAGGTTGCCTTTATTCATTTTCACGCTTATAAATCACAATATCACAGCCATTCATTGGATTACCAACGAAGTCACTTCAGGAGAAAAACACTGGGTTCAGTTTTAGCGTTTGGGGTTTGAGATGTTTGTGGGATTGTAGATGATAATGTAAGCCATAGAAATAGATGAGATTTCCCATGGAGAAGTTGCGAAGCAAAAGAGAAGCATTTGGGACAGAACCTCAAGGATCACAACTAAGGGACACACAGAGAAAAAGGTCGTTGCAAAACAAGTAGAGAAGGAACAGTTAGAGCAAAAAACCCAAGAGTACAAAAACCAAAGGAAGAAATTTTCAAGACAGTCATCTGTGTTATATGTTTTATACATTATAAAAGAGTCAACAAAGTAAAGACTGAGAAGTGTTTGTAGGATTTAGCAACTAGGAAGCCCTCGGTAACTTTGGAAAAAGCAATTTCTACGGAGTGGTGAGTGGGAGCAGGTGTGGGCAGAAACCTGGCTGCATAAGATTGATGAGTGGGTGGAGGTTAGGAGAAGGAGACAGCAAGTGTAGACAACATTGTCAGAAGTTTCACTGTAAAGGAGAGAAAATGCCTTTAACTAGAAGCATTGATTCCTCTGCCATAAAGTCAGAGGTAGCATTGTTTTTTTTTCTTTTTTCAGAAGAGAAAGATTTTAACATGCCTAAATGCTTATAATGAGACAGTAGAGGGGAGAAGATAAAATACAGGAGAGGCAGTGGTACTTCCTTGATCAAGTTCCTGAAAAAGCAAGAGGCCACAGGACTCAGCACATAGGTGAAGAAAGTAGGCATAGGAAGGGTGAGGGATACCTCATTCATTATGAAAGGCAAGAAGGAACAAAAGAGATAAATTTGTAATGGTTGTGGGAAACTGAGGACGTTCTTCTCAGTGGCTTCTGTTTTCTCTGTGAAGTAAGCAGGTAACTGATGAGCATGAGAGGAAGTAGAGATGGTAGAAGTGATGGTAAGAAAATAAGATGGTTTGATATATATATTTCAGAAGGCACTCAGCTTTTTGTAAAGGTAAGGACGATGGGAGTGAAGGAAGAGTTGAAGAAAAGATCCTTGAAACTAAGGAACAAAGCTATCAAGGCATTGGGTGGTTCCTTTATTTGAATATTTAAATGAAAGGGGTCATAGGAATAGGTATGTGATCAATTAATGAGGGGGTTGGCAGCAGATCAGTAGATGACAGTAATAAGAGGGGATAGCAAGTTGTCAAATGTGATGTCCTGAGTCCTTTTTTTTTTTTTTTAATTTTTTTTTTCAACGTTTATTTATTTTTGGGACAGAGAGAGACAGAGCATGAACGAGGGAGGGGCAGAGAGAGAGGGAGACACAGAATCGGAAACAGGCTCCAGGCTCTGAGCCATCACCCCAGAGCCTGACGCGGGGCTTGAACTCACGGACCGCGAGATCGTGACCTGGCTGAAGTCGGACGCTTAACCGACTGCGCCACCCAGGCGCCCCATGAGTCCTTTTTTTTAGATGTCCTAAAAAAAAAAAAACGAATTTTTTTAGAAGTGGAGGAGAAATGTTATGAAAGCAACAGGAAGCAAGAGGCTCCCTATCCTACTTTTGGGACCAAAGGTGAGCAGGATGTAAGAGAAAAAGCAGCATCCACTAAAACAGGGCTGCAAGGGAAGAGGAATCATCAGGAGATATTCAGATTTCAACTAGAGCAAAACTGTGGAGATGATGAGGATGAAAAGAGTAATTTTCAATAATATACCATGAGTTCTAGAAGGCAGGGAGAAAAAGTGAAGGGTTTGGGAAAGGTGGAAGATTATCTCAGATTAAAGGATATATGCATAGCTATCCTTATATCTGGGTGATGTTTGATGACTTAGGAAACTTGGGATTTTGAAGGTAACAAATAATCAGATGTGAAACATGATGGACTTAGTCTTGATGAGGTTGCCATATTCGATTAAAAACTATGGGGCCACTGAAGTCTTTTCTTTGTTTCCAGTTCATGGTTGCTTTGTTGCTAAGAGATAAGGCAAGGTATTTCTTTTAGGCAGCCATTGACATATAGAAATAAGTAAAATCATGGGCATGGTGAACTTATCTCAGGAGAATAGGGTGATAAGGAAGGGGTCTAAAGACTGAGACTTGAGAAATTCTTACACTTGATGGCTGGGTATAGGAGAACAAGCTTATAGAGAAGACCGGGAGAAATCACAAGGTTAGAAGAAAGCCAGGAGCATGTGGGTCATGATGGGATTCACTGGGAAAATATGTTTTACAAGGAAATAATTAGTTAATATTGCCAAAGGCTAAGGTGAGGAACAAAAGCTCCATTATAACTAGGAGATTGTTGGGGCACCTGGGTGGCTCAGTCGGTTAAGCGGCCGACTTCGGCTCAGGTCACGATCTCACAGTCCGTGAGTTCGAGCTCCACACCAGGCTCTGTACTGACCGGTCAGAGCCTGGAGCCTGTTTTGGATTCTGTGTCTCCATCTCTCTCTGACCCTCCCCTGTTCATGCTCTGTCTCTCTCTGTCTCAAAAATAAATAAACGTTAAAAAAAATTAAAAAAAAATAATAACAAGGAGATTGTTGATAATCTCAGTGGGATTTTTGTGTGAAGTTACTGCACAAAAGCCAGATTGACTAAAGAGTGAAGGAGAAATGAGAAAACTGGGGTAATGAATTAGCAAGTTCAACATTTTGGCTTTGAGGAGATTATGAGAAATGAGAGGGTGACTTAGGAGGTAGAGAAGGCATTTTTTTTTTTAAGATAGGAGAGACTCGAGTATATTTGACTTTCTTTGGGACAAGGAAGAAGTTTTATGTACAGGAGGAGAGAGAAGAGAAAAGAGACAATATAAGTTTCCAAGAAACTGAGAAAGATGATATAATTGGGTTTTTTTTGAGAACACACTGAAAAAGTTTGGTTGGGAGGTCAAAGAGTAGAATAACAGAAGGAGCCTGGGAGTTAAAATTAGTAGTCTTTGTGGTTGACTCCTAAACAATCTTTAATTCCAGATGTTGAGTGTTAGCCAGTCATGGTCATGTCACTCTTCTTGCCTCAAAAATCCAGGACTGGTATTTGACCCAATCATGGCCAATGAGTAAGAAAAATCTGCTCATGGGTTTCTGCAAAAGAAGACATGGCTCCTTTCTTCTTCTGAATGTTGGTGTATATGGATATCACACCCAGAAATGCAATATTCTGGCAGCCCCTGAGGGGAGCCAAGCTGAGGGCAGAACCAACGCATCGAGTCTTATAGAGAAAGATGGAAAGAATTTAGGTCTATGATGATATCTTTGAGACACTATTAACTAATTCTGGCTCCTGCCCAACCCCTTGACTTCTCTTTATATGAAGCAATTAAGTTTCCTATTGTGTGAACCAATTTGAGTCGAGGTTTTCAGCTCCTAGCAGTTGGATATGTTTTAACAAATGTGGTAGGATTAGTTGTTCTCAAGACTTAGTACTGATGCAAGTGTGCTGGCTGGCTTCTAAGGCTCGATAATATTAATATTTTGAGATCCTGTCAGAAATTGTGGCTTTTATATTGGTTTTAAATAGAACTTTGATGCTATTTATTGTTGTTATTTCTGAATTGTATAAGCCTCAGTGCTGAGTGACAGAAACATTATTTTAGGACTGAATCAATACACAAGTAGCTAAGGCTTACATGTTCTTATGACCTTGCAAAGTTCAGCTCTGAGTTTACCATGGAAAAAATTGGCTTTCAGTAAGGTTTTTAGCCTTTATGAAACTTATTAACAAACAGAGAATGTGTCACGTTCATGTCTGAGTCACAAAAGAAGAAACTGGCATTAGGTACAAAATTAGGAGCTCACTTGGGTTTCTAGGTAAACAAAAATATCACAACCATATTTTCATATGTTTTTCAGGAAGAATAAGTAAAAATGCTTTAAAAAATAGAATTTAGAAATAGAAGTGAAGTTGTTACTGGGATGGAGGTAGACTATTTGCCTTTTCAATATTTGACAATTCAGTGTTGAAAGATAGCCTATATGAGACAACTTATTCCCATTGACTTTAAATAACCCATTGACTTACAGAACCTTATAGGAGAAAGGAAAACCTACTACATCCAGTTGAATGAATAAACTCAACCATGTTTAACTTCTGATTTGCAAAGTGAAAAAAAAATGTATTCACTATCTTCCTTCTCTCCCCATTTTGATGTCAAAATATGTTAACTAAAAACTGATGTCTCACTGTTTGTTCATATTCTACTGCTTTATGTCAACTTAAACGACGAGAAAGTGTTTGTTGAATTGTGGCTGAATTCATCTGTTGGGAAATTGAGGGTTTATCAATGAGGACATTATAGATCTCTCTAGAGAATGGAAGCACAATTAGCGAATTAATGAATCTGCCTGTAGATTTACTATGACAATTTATTTGTTAGTTTATGGTAAGAAATGATTGCAGCTCTTGTAGTGATCCCTAGTCTTCTGCCTTACTGGCAATCTGCTCAGGAAAGTGTCTTAACAACACCAAGAACTCAATGGAGAAAAAAATATGTCAGGGTTGCACTTCTATATTTTACTTTCTTTTTGAAAGAAAAAAAGTATTTATTTTTTGTCAAATTTATACCTGCGTATGGTTGAAAGAGTTGAATCTATAAGGTTTGTTAAGTGAAACAGTAGTGCTCCTCCTCCCTCTCCACCATTTCCCCTTTCACCATAGGCAATCAGTTTCCACTCTCTTAGCTGATTCTTTTATGGATTCTCACAATGGAAGCTGTGGGTTTAGCTTTCTTTTTTTCTGGTCCCAAATATACATATATGCCATTTAATTCTCTCATCAATCAAATATAGTTGTAAATTTATCTAGATCAAAATTCAGTGTATGCGTTGTTATGGCTCAGCAAACACATTTCAGAACTTAGTTAGTAAACTATGATTACTTTTAATCTCCTGTCTGAACAACTGTTTTTTTTTTTTTTTTTGCTGAAGTTAATATTGTCATTTTGTTAAAATTTCTTCGTACTTGTTAAATTCAATTACAGATTTTCTAGCGGTTGTCTAAATTTACTCTTGAGAGGGTAAGATGCATTATATTTGTTTGCTGTTTGTTTGTTTTATCTATTTCATCTTGAAGATACACTCTCCCAGAGTCTTTTGGTGTCTTCCAACATGGGCTATTTGTCCTCAATGACTTGTGCACACCTGTAGTTTTGAGATCACCCATCATTGTCACAGGTATTCCCTTTGCTTCTCTTCTGTGCTGGATCTCTTTGTTCCTATTTCTTCTTCATTTAGACTCTAATTTTGGTGGAATATGTCAAGTAGGTTCCTGATAAAAGGTGCATGGGAGGTAAATATTCTGAGACCTTCTAAGTCTGAACATGTCTTTACCTATACTCATTGTAGATTGACAATTTGGCTGGATATAAAATCCAAGAATGAAAATAATTTTCCTTCAGAATTCTTAAGACTGCTCCACTGGCTTCTAATTTCCATTGTTGCTATTAAGAAGACTCAAACAATTCTGTTTTTTGTTTTTTGTTTTCCTTCTCTGGAAGCTTAAATTCTTTGGCCCCAAATTATTGGACTTTCACAATAACGTACTTGGTGTAGTCTATTATGCTTAGTCTTTTTGGACTATTAACTCATGTTTTTCAGGTCTTGAGAAATCATTGCATTATTTCATTGAAATTTCCTCCCATTTCTCAGTCCCCTTATGAGGAACACCTATTTTTCAAATGCTGACTTCCTTAACTGACTTTCTGATTTTCTTACCATTTTTCTCTTTTTTCCACTATTTTTTTTTATTTCTTGGTGAATTCATTAGATTTATCTTGCAAACCACCTATTGTGTTCTTCATTCCTCCTTCAAACATTTTAATTTCTGAAAAGTTTATTTTGTTCTCTGAATTTTACTTTTTTGTATGTGTGTCATTCTGATCCTATTTGAAGTCTTCAAAATCTTCTCTTACTTTCTGAGGATATAAGTGATGTTTTTCAACTTTATTAAAGGCATATTTTGCATATCATAAAATCCAACCATATCATGCCTACAACTCTATGATTTTTAGTAAATGTATCTAATTGTGCAACAATGATGATTGTTTTATTAAAATCAGTTTTATTATGCACTGTTTATTTACTATTTACTGGTTTTTTTTTCAAATTTTAAATTATTCTTTTGCTTTTTTTTTTGTTATGTGTTTTGTTCAAGTCTAATATTTGAAAATGCTGACCCTTTATTAACAAGAATCAATAGGAAATATAGGATCCCTCCCCTCTCCTGGCCTTCCTCCGGGAAGCCACCACCATTGCCTCATTGGCTGGATGCTGGAAGAGTCCTCCATGTGTGTGGACTCAGGATAACAGGGCAGTCTCCTTCTGTGGTTGCTGGGCTTGTGACCGCGGCAGTATCTTTTGACTTTCAGTGTCTCTAAAGTGTTTTTAAACCATTTTGCATACATGGCTCAGTGCACACTTCTCTTTGCTTTTACAGTTTTCCACTTGGTATGGTCGGTGTGTTAACAACTTCTTCCATGACTATGAGGTTTTTTTTTTTTTTCTTGCCATTTACAGTCTTTAAAGGTCTTGTGTACAGTCTGGAAGAGCTGCTGGCCCTCTAGGGAGACACCAGCACTGATTGCATAAGCCTGGCTCAGCTTCTCCTCCTTCTCTGTCCATGCTTTGCTGGTAAGCTTACTAACATTGAGTGCAGCTAGTGGAGGATGGGTTTCTGTTCAGTCATTATTTCGCCATCTTGGGAGAACAACCTACTATTTGCTGTTAATCCTCGTTTCCACCTTTGTCCCAGGCAACCACTGATCTACTTTCTATATCCATAGATTTGCTTGTTCTGAACATTTCCTATAAGTGGAATCATTTATTATGTGGTCCTTTGTGTCTGTCTTCCTTCACTTAGCATAATGTGTTTGAAGCTCATCCATCTCCACATATATCTGTAGTTTGTAACTTCTTACTGTTGAGTAATATTTTATTGTATGACTAGACCACATTATTGTCTATCCATTGACTAGTTGATTAACTTTTAGTCCCCCCCCCCCCCCAGTTTTTGGTTATTATCAATAAAGATTCTACAAACATTTATATGCAAGTCTCTGTGTGGATATATGTGTTCATTTCTCTAGGGTAGATACCTAGAAGTGGGATTTCTGGGTCATAGGGTAACTTTATGTTTAACTTTTTAAGAAACTGCCAAACTGTTTTCCAAAGTGCTTCACCATTTTATATTCCCAGCAACAATGTATCAGTGTTCCTGTTGTATACAGTTTGTCAACTTAGCAACCATCTGCCTTTTTTATTATATAGCCTTGTGGGTGCGAAATGATATCACATTGTGGTTTTAATTTATATTCCCCTAATGACTAATGATATTAAGCATCTTTTTACATGCTCATTAGCCATTCATACATCTTCTTTGATGAAATGTTTATTCAAATCTTTTGCCTATTTTTGAATGGTTTGCTTGCTTCTTATTGAATTGTAAGAATTCTTTATATATTCTGGATCCTACATAACTATATATCCTTCATCAGATATGTATTTTATAAGTATTTTCCTCCTGATCTGTCGCTTGTATTTCCATTTCTTAATAATGTCTTTTCAAGCACACAGTTTTGAATTTTGATGAAGTTCATTTCAATTTTGTTTGTTTATGGACCTTGCTTCTAGTGTCATATCAAAAAAATTTGCTTAATTCAAGGTCTCAAAGATTTTATGCTGTGTGTTCATATAAAAGTTCTATTGTTTTAGATCTTACATTTACGTATGTCATGCACTTTGAGTTAATTTTTGTGTATGGTGTGAGGCAAAAGTCTAAGTTCATCTTTTGCATATGGATATCCAACTGTCCCATACCATTTATAGAAAATACTTTTCTCAATGAGTTTTCTGGGCAAATCACTCAAATGACCATGAATATAAGAATTTACTTCTGGGCTCTCAGTTCTGCTCCATTGATCTCTGTGTCTATCCTTAAGCCAGTATCATACTGTCTTGATAAATGCAGTTTGATAGTAAGTTTGAAAGTGGTAAGTAAAATTCCTCCAACTTTTTTCTTCAAAATTGTCTTGGCTATCCAAGGCATTTTCCATTTCCATATAAATTTGAAGATCACCTTGTCAGTTTTTGTAAAAAAAAAAAAAAAAGGCTGGAAGGATTTTTATAGGGATTATATTGAACTTGTAGATCAATTTGAGGAATATTGCCATCTAAACAATATTATATCCTCTGATTCGTGAACATGGGATGGCTTTCCATTTCAGTAGATCTTTTTCAATTTATTTCAGTAATCCTTTATCATTTTTCATGTATACATCTTGTACTACTCTTGTTATATTTATTCCCTAAGTACTTTATTCTTTTTGATACAATTATAAATGGAATTATTTCTTAACTTCATTTTCAGATTGTTCATGACTAGTGTGTAGAAATACATTTAATTTGTGTATATCAATTTGATATTCTGCAACCTTGCTATATTTGTGTGTTAGTTGAAATAATGGTTTTTTGTTTTTCACTTTTTGTTTGGTAGATTCCTTAAGATATTCTATATGTAGGATCATGCATCTGTGAATAGAGATAGGTTTATTTTTTTCTTTCCTATCTGGATGCCTTTTATTTATTTTTCTTGCTGATTGAACTGGCTAGATTGGTTCTACTTCACTGAGTAGGAGTAGTGAGAACAGATATTTTTGGCTTATTCCCGAACTTGGGGGGTGTTCAGTCTTTAAATATTAAATATAGTTTTCACTATAGTTGTTTTTTAGATGTTCTTTCAGATTCAGGAAATTCCCTTCTATGACCAGGTGTTTGAAAGATTTTATCATGCATGAATAGTTGAATTTTGTCAAATGCTCATGAAATTTTGTTCTTTGATTAATGTGCTGTATGACATTAATTGATTTTTAGGTGTGAAATCAGCCTTGCAGTCCTAGGATAAATCCCACTTGGTCATGGTATAAGATTGTTTTTATATATTGTTGGAGTTGGTTTGCTAATATTTTGTTAAGGATTTTTGCATCTACGTTTATGACTAATATTGGTCTGTTTTTATACATCCCCCAAGCCTAGAAGAGATTTTTACATTTTTAACTGGCTTAAAAACAAAACAAAAAAAGGAATATTGCTTGATATGTGAAAATTATATCAAACTTAAATTTCAGTGTTCATGTATATGTAAAGTTTTATTGAAACATAGCCATATTCATTCATTTATCTACTGTCAATGGCTGCATTCACATTGCAACAGCAGAGTAGTTGCAAAAGAGAATGAATGAATTGCCTACAAAGCCTATCATAGTACTACTTAGTCTTTTAACCCTTGCTATAGATTATTAGCAACTTTTTTCTGCTTATTTTTATCTGTAGTAATTAAAAAAAATTTTTTTTGACGTTTATTTATTTTTGAGACAGAGAGAGACAGAGCATGAACGGGGGAGGGTCGGAGAGAGGGGGAGACACAGAATCCGAAACAGGCTCCAGGCTCTGAGCTGTCAGCACAGAGCCCGATGCGGGGCTCGAACTCACGGACCGCGAGATCATGACCTGAGCCAAAGTCAACCGCTTAACCAACTGAGCCACCCAGGTGCCTGTAGTAATTTTTAATTACTTACTGGATGTTGTGAGTATAGGCAATAGAGATTTTGGATGATGGCATCTTTCTCAAAAGAACGTTAAATTTTAATCTGGAAGGCAATCATCACCTCTGTCATGTTGAGGTTTGGTTTTAGCTCTCTTAGGTAAGGTCTATCATTGTTCTTAGACTTCTAAGTTCTTACTAGAAGTTCTTACTACTGTGACATGGTCCTTATACTTAGGGTATGGCCATTTTTTTGAGTGGTGACCCAAAGTCTGGGAGCTCATCAGATACTGTCTATAATCACTGGGTCTAAATACCAACCTCTATCCTTTCCAACCTGTGCTGCCTCTGAAATCTCTGTCTAGCTCTCCACCTTTCTTTGCTGGGCCTCCCAAAGTCTTGCCTTGCATATGTAATTCTTAGGAGTTGGCTCTCAGTACAATTTTCACACAGAGATTTTAGGCTCATTTTCCTAGGTTTCTCTTTTCTAGAATCCTCACCAGAAATTGCAGTGGTCTTTGCAGCTCTAAACTCTGGTATCTTGTCTCTTCTACCCTGTGAGACCATCACTCTCTGATTAGGCATTATTTTTCTGAATGGTGGTTGGAAAAGCTGAGATGAATATGCAGCTCATCTAATGTGCTAATGTGTTTCATTTCTTACGTGTTTCTTGTTTCTAAAGGATCACGGCCTTACGTTGGCTACTTAATATTTAATACAGCTTTTAGAATTGTTTATGGGGACCATTCTAATATTGCCCATCCCATCATATCCAAGTCTGGATCAATTATTATTGTTTTTTTTAAAATATAATTTATTGTCAAATTGGCTAACATACAGTGTGTAAAGTATGCTCTTGGTTTCTGGGGTAGATTCTGGTGGTTCATCACCTACATACAACACCTGGTGCTCATCCCAACAAGTGTCCTCCTCATTGCCCATCACCCATTTTCCCCTCTCCCCTATACCTCCCATCAACCCTCAGATTGTTCTCTGTATTTAAGAGTCTCTTATGTTTTGCCTCCCTCCCTCTCTGTTTGTAACTATTTTTCCCCCTTTCCTTCCCCCATGGTCTTTTATTAATTTTCTCAAGATCCACATATGAGTGAAAACATATGATATCTGTCTCTGACTGACTTATTTCATTTACCATAATACCCTCCAGTTCCATCCACGTTGCTACAATTGGCAGGATTTCATTCCTTCTCATTGCCAAATAGTATTCCATTGTATATATAAACCACATCTTCTTTATCCATTCATCAGTTCATGGGCATTTAGGCTCTTTCCATAATTTGGCTATTGTTGAAAGCACTGCAATAAACATTGGGGTACGTGGGACCTTATGAATCAGTACTCTTGTGTCCTTTGGACAAATTCTTAGTAGTGCTATTGCTGGGTCGTAGGATAGTTCTATTTTTAATTTTTTAAGGAACCTCCACACTGCTTTCCAGAGTGGCTGCACCAATTTGCATTCCCACCAACAGTGCAAAAGGGTTCCCTTTTGTCTACATCCTCACCAACACCTGTTTTTCCTGAGTTGTTAATTTTAGCCACTCTGACCAGTGTGAGGTGGTATCTCAGTGTGGTTTTGATTTGTATTTCTCTGATGATGAGTGATGTTGAGCATCTTTTCATGTGTCTGTTGGCCATCTGGATGTCTTCAAAAAACCATAGAGGAGAAAGCAGGCAACAACCTCTTTGACCTCAGCTGCAGCAATTTCTTGCTTGACACATCTCCAAAAGCAAGGGAATTAAAAGCAAAAATGAACTATTGGGACCTCATCAAGATACAAAGTTTCTGCACAGCAAAAGAAATATTCAACAAAACTAAAAGGCCACTGATGGGATGGGAAAAGATATTTGCAAATGACATATCAGATAAAGGGTTAGTATCCAAAATCTATAAAGAACGCACCAAACTCAATACCCAAGAAAACAAATAATCTAATGAAGAAATGAGCAGACCAATGATTTTTTTAAAAATACCTTTTATGCCAGATTCTTTATATACATTATTGCTAGTCTGTGTGTGTCCTGTAAAGTAGACATTATTATCCCCATTTTCATTGATTAGAAAACTGATGCTCAGAATATTTTAACAATTGACTAAAACTAACCTAGTCAATAGAGCTGGATTTAGAACTGAGATTTCTTTGACTCCATTTTCTACTATAACATAGTCTTTCCCCACCTAGTCACTGACAAGTCAGTATATAAATTCCACATGAGAGTCACTGCAATTTTACCAAAACTTTTGCATTAATACTTTTGTGAATTAAAATGTCTAGAGGGGAGAAGGTATTGATGTCATTAGTAAAAAATTATAAATGAGGTTTATGTGAGGATTTTGCTGCCCTATTCAGAGATAATTGATATCTGTATTGAAAATAATAAGTGTTTCTGGGGTATTGCTATGAAATGAATGTTTGTGTCCCCCTCCCCTCCACCACCAGTTTATATGTTGAAACCCTAATCACCAATGCCATAGTATTTGGAGTTGGACTTTGGGAATTAATTAGGCAACGAGGGTAAAGCTTTCATGAATCATATTAGTACCCTTATAAGAAGAGACAAGAGAGAAATGATCTTTCTCCACCATGTGAGGATGGCCATTTGCACACCAGGAAGGAGGTTCTCATCAGACACTGGGTCTGCTGGTGTCTTGATCTTGGACTTCCTAGCCTCCAGAACAGAGAAATAAATGTTTGCTGTTTAAGTCTGTGGCATTTTATTATAGCAACCTAAACAGACTAAGACAGAAATCATTCACGTGTTTTTTTGGTTAATATCTTGAGATATTAAAATAATCATGAGGAAATTGGAACTCCTAAATCAGTGCCCTTACTGAATATGGCAAGTTTTCTGTGGTCAGGGACTCATCATGTCACCACGTCAGAGATACACAATATGATGCTTTTGGAAATAGAACACTTGGAAGACAATACTTAGACATTTTTGACCTATCATAATGTAGTCTGACCCTGGAAAACTAGCACTTATTCACAACCAGTAACACTAATCTCCTTCTCCAGTGCTTCATGTCTCTTATCAGGAAAGGTCAATTATAAGCCTATGAACAGTATTTAGAGTTTCCCCCAAAGAAATACGTTTCCAAAGCACAAAAGAAAAAAATTAGCTAAATAAAGAGAAGAGGCATGTAAAATGTGTGAACAGTCTTTGAAACCTGTTGTCTACTGCCCATCTCCCTGCCCTGTGCATATTTTTCCTATCCACTAATACCATCTACAGACTGTCTTTAAATGATGAGGAGGCTCACTGAAGTTCTGCCAATGTGATCTCCCAATTATTTTTATCCATTGGCCGGATATACATTTAAAGACCTACCTATCCTACCTTCCCATCTCTGTAAGTTTCCCACCAGCTTTGCTTTCTTCTCTCCTCTGTGAATTGAATTACGTGAATCAAAACTCTGAAGTTCTATCATTCTAGGTGCCATGTGTTTAGTAGTGTGTGTTGACAAGATTCAACAAGACTTAGGAGAGAAAGAAAAAGAGTAAGAGAATGGCACAGGGAGAGCAGGTGGGCCACTGGGCGTTTGGAGTAGCACCAGCAATTCCAGGCAACTGGTCAGCAATTTGGACAGGATCATCAGTCACTTCTGGAGCATGACTGTGAAGCTTTTATCCAAGTACAACACACAGGTGCAGTCTGTGCTAAACGATGAGTCAAAATGCCTGGTGACTCTAAGGGCTGAAACACAAGCCAAATGCTACTCTTTTCCCATCCCATATGAGTGGAAATGCCTTCAAAATGAGCACCATTGAAAAAAAAAAGGTGTAGCTGAGAGTCAACTTCTGCTTCCTAAAGGAATTCAACAGAGCTAGCACCGGGTCAAGTGAAAATCAGATGATGTAATAGTAAGAGCAGAATGGAAACTTTGCAATAGTATGGCACCACTAACCATACCTAGTCAAAGAGAGGTAAACTGAGCAGTAACTGTGGTCCTGGAATCACGTGCCACAACTAAAAAACTATATACTGGTCCACAACCCATTGCCTTCATCCCTTTTGCCTTTGTTCAGAGCTCATGCAGGATGGATTTTTTTTTAATGTTTATTTATTTTTATTTTGAGGGAGAGGGACAGACAGAGAGAGTGCCAGCAGGAAGGGGCAGAGAGAAAGGAAGAGCAAGAATCCCACGTAGGCTCCTCGCTGTCAACGCAGAAGCCAACGTGGGGCTTGATTCCATGAACCATGAGACCTGAGCTGAAATCAAGAGTCAGACATTCAACCTACTGAGCCACCCAGGGGCCCCTGGAGAATGGATCTGAAGGCCAAGGAGGCAGCAGAGAAAAGGGAAATAGGCCTTCCCCTCATCTCTTTTGTTTTAAATCCGTGTGGGACTCACCACTATGACATGTGCCCTTTAAAAACCCGTTTATCTCTCAAATACTATTTAGCTACTTTTTAAAAAAATTTTTTTAAACATTTTATTTATTTTTGAGACAGGGAGAGACAGAGCATGAACAGGGGAGGGGCAGAGAGAGGGAGACACAGAATCTGAAACAGGCTCCCGGCTCTGAGCTGTCAGCACAGAGCCCGACGCGGGGCTCGAACTCACAGACCGCGAGATCATGACCTGAGCTGAAGTCGGCCGCTTAACCGACTGAGCCACCCAGGCGCCCCTATTTAGCTACTTTTTAGGAGACGAGGCTGAAGCACAGAATTGGAGGTAAGAACGGATCTGATGCTGTATCCCCTTTACAATAAGGAAGAATGAAAGACCTGTTTTGGGTCTTAATAGTAGGGTTGAAATTTTACATCTCTCATCTTGTTCTTTTCCCACCCTGGCTTTCTCCCTTCCTGACTCAGTGGAGATTTAGATAACTTGGGTTCAGCAGTCCCTCTGGAGAAGTGAGCAGACACAAATGCAGACACTGAAGTGTAGGCATAGCACTGAGTTGGGAGGTGCCAAAAACATTCAAAAGTGAATGTGAAGGAAGCCAAGTGTGAAGGAAGAGGGCACTGAAGCAACCAGTCATTCAAGGCAGACATCTGAAATGATCACAAATGTTGTTTTAATAGAGATTCTTACCGTGGTTTGCTTCCAGGGTGAGCTGAAGTGAGATATGGTCCTACATTTGGTGGGTCCTCCGAGGGCAAACTCATTGTGAACTATTAGAATGTTAATGCCTGTGAGGTTACAAGCTTTGGTTCTGTTGGTAACATTTCTTCAGAGTGTCTTGTCCAAATCTGAGGTGGAAAAATCTGAGAGTCAAAAGTTGTTGAGGAAGAACAGGACAGTATGTTAATTATAAAAGGGAAAATGTTCTGATCTGGGTTAATTTTTGTATTAAAAAAACCTCAGGGATATTTCAGATAGTAACCTGGTTTTACATAAATTGAAATATAAAGAGTTTTTTGAATAGACATTTCCTCAAAGTTTTGACTATTAAAAAAAAGGGCTCCCAATATTGTTAAAGGGATGGCAATGTAAAAAGAATGTTTATTTATTTTTATTTTGAGAGAGGGAGAGAAAGAGAGAGAGAGAGCACCACCAGGAGAGGGGCAGAGATAGAGGGAGAGAATCTCAAGCAGTTTCCACCCTCCACTGAAGAACCCCTGGCAGGGCTCGAGGCCACCAAATGGGAGACTATGACCTGAGCAGAAACCAAGAGTAGGAAGCTCAACCAACTGAGCCACCCAGGCATCCCAAAGGGATGCCAACTGCTTAACCAAATAATGAATCTCATCTTTTCATCCTCCCCTCTCCTTTTTGTTAATCAGACACGGTCAATTCCTTTCTTGAATGTTTTTTCCTTAGTTCAATTCTCTGTGGCAAATCACCAGTATTTTTTATTTGTGCGTTTGGATTTGGTAGTGGTATTAGTATGCCTTTCTGCAAACATCCTTACCGTTCAAAGATGTTCAGGGCAAATAAGTCCACATGCTGCACTAAAATGGAAAAAATTCAAAAATTCCTATCATTGTTCAGAGCAGGATCCTTATCCAGGCAATGTAGATAAAGGAAAATGGGAAAATTACAACTCTCTTAAGAGAGTCAGTTATTAACTGGAATCTGGAGCAATCGGTATAAGAGATGCCTGAGGCAGGAAATCAGTTTCCTTTGGGAGAAATACGGTCTTGTTTAGGGCTAAGGTTTCTGGGTCAGATTCTCAGGGGTTTTCCTTTTTGGGAGTGGAGATCCTCTGGTCAGAGCCCCACTGAAGAATCCATCAGGGCCCCCTGCTGGGTGGTTTGCCTCATTTAACTCTTACAACTGGGAGGGGGGGGGGGGGAAGATACGCTTAGCCTCGTTGCACAAAGGAGAATGTGTCTCAGAATGTAAGTACACAAATTGCATAGGGAATCTCTGCTAACAAGTTTTAGAGGCACAATTGGAACTGGAATCTGCCCACGTTCCCTTCGCAGCGCTACAAAACGGAGACGTTGAGTTGGTCTGACAAGCTTTTTCCAGTTCCCAGAATGAATTCTTTGTGCGAAGTTGTGTCTCCTCCAATTTCCTCCAGGCCCATTATGGTGAGTGTTGGTGTAATCCTTAGGATACTTGAGTTTTGGTGTTTATTTCGGGGCCAGCACCTTGTCTTCGGGTCCTGGCGCTGTCCCGGAAGGGTGGTACTAAGATTCTGCGGTGTCGCGGCAGGAGGCGGGAGATCCCGCCAAGTGAAGAGGGAAGATCTATCCCCAGCCTCACGCGAACAATAAATTACATAAATAAATAAATAAATAAATAAATAAATAAATAAATAAATAAATAAATAAAACAAAAGAAAACAAAAGAAAACAATCATCGCAACCCGGAGCGCGGGGCTCGGGTGGACCCGGGTGAGGAGGGTCGGGGCAATGAGGCGCCTCCCGAGCGCCCTCTGGCGAAGATGGAGCGCGTGTGTCCCCGCCCCGGCCCCCCTTCGCCGCCGCAGCCGCCACCGCCGCCGCGGCGCCCCCGCCCGGCTCTCCGGGTTCACTCTCGGTCTTTCACTCCGTGAGACACAGACGGCAGCTTTCCGAGCGAGCGGGGGACAGGCTGAGGCGGCGCTAGCACTACTGCTGCCGCTCGCCCAGAGACGAACTGGGCGCCGGGAGAGAAGGCGAAGCCCGGACCCCCATCCCCTCTCTCCGTGGAGGTCTCCTGAGCCGACGGGCAGCTCGGCGGCGGCGCGCGACCCCCTTCCCGGCCACTTCGCGGGGCGTGCCAGGACTTGGGGACGCGGCTCGGGAAGAGCCGGGCCGGGAGGCGGCGGCGGCGGCGGCGGCGGCGGAGCGAGGGGGCGCGCACCCGGACTGGAGAGGAGTGAGTGGCGGGCTGGGCGGCGGCGGCCGTAGCCGCGGGTGCCTCCCCGCTTCGCCGCTTCGCAGGCAGCGCCGCCTCCCCGGGCCGCGGCCGCCCGGCCAGGTCCTCTGCGCGTTCCCGGGCCCGGAGCCGGCGCACGATGCGCCCGGCTGCGTTCTGATCGCCGCCGCGCCGCCGCCTCTGCCGCGATGATCCCCCCCGAGCCGCCGCAGCAGCAGCTGCAGCCGCCGCCGCCAGCCCCGCCGAACCATGTGGTGACCACCATCGAGAACCTGCCGGCCGAGGGCAGCGGCGGCGGCGGTGGCGGCGGCAGCCTGTCCGCCTCCTCCCGGGCTGGCGTGCGCCAGAGGATCCGCAAAGTGCTGAACAGGTGAGCGGCGGCGGGGGCGCGGGGCGAGGGCTGCGGGAGCCCGGCCCCGGGTCTCCCCCGGACCCCCGGCGGCCCCTTGGGACTGAGTCGCGGCCGAGGGAGGCTGAGGAGAGCTGGCGACGACGCGCCCCGCTCCTGCGGGGAGGCCGTGGCAGCTTTGTCCCAGAGCCGGGAGCCCCGGGGCGCCCGGGCTGCCGGCTGGTCCGAGGCGGGAGTTCGGGGAGAGGCGGGGTTTGCTGCTTGGCTGCTGTGTGTCTGCGCTCACACCCTCGCACACGCGTGTCGCTCACTCCTCTTGCTCACTGAACCCCAGCTTTGCACCCAGGGGACAAGAGGGAACCGAGGGTGGCCCGGACGGAGGCGGGAAGGCGCGGGGCTGCGGGGAAGGCGAGGAAGTCGCCGGCCTCGCGCTGTCGCCCGCCCCGGCAGGACGTCTCCGACCTCCACGGGGCGGGGAGGGGGGAGGGGGGAGGGGTTCGCGGCAACAGCCGGGGCGGGCAGGCGGGGGACCCACTTCTCCCGTTGCCGCTCCGACTCCTCCAAGCTGGGACCAGGGAACCCGAGGCTAGAGGCCTGGATCAGACCCACGCAAAGTGCAAAAATGTTGCGAGAAGGGTGGGAGCTGGAGGAGCCGGGTTATTCTAAAGCGGGCGAAAGCCAGAGGAGGCGAGCACCCATCGCCGGCGCCTCCAGTGCTGGAATCTGCGCAGTGGAGGGATCAAGGACGAGGCGTTTTAGGTTGAGAACCGCGTTGACGTGAAGATGGGGCCCCTGGCGTCCTGACTCAACTGTGATGTGAAGGGGACTTTTTCTACTTAAGTAACTTGAAATGGTTGAAGAACTGACACTTAAAAAAATCAGAGAATTTGTTTTGTGTGTTTTTATTTGAGTGCGTGTGTGCTTTTTTGAGGCATCTGCATGGGTAACTCTAAAGGTCGCGCTGTTCTTACAGGTTTCCGTGTGGCACTGCTTCGGGTAGCCGAGACTTCCCATAGAGCCATGGGGAGTTCACGTACACCTTTATGGGGCTTAAAGCTCTAGTGGGGGCACCAAATATGTACAGAAATCAAAGCTTGAAAGCTCTCCTTATTTTAGGAGTAGGGTTTAATTCAGGTGTAACAAGTCCCAAACCATTTGAGTCCCTTGTGAACGGGGTATATATTGGCTTACTTAACGTATATATTGGCTTACTTGTGGGCACTTCAGTATGTTTCCGTTTATTAGCAAACAAGAAGAAATTCACTCTGAAGTGAGACAAGAGTTGGTAATAGAAAGTCCCGCCTTTACTTTCCTTCGAGTTGTAGCTTAGGATAACACCTTCCAAAACATCACATTCAAAAGACAGTGAATAGAATAAAGCAAGAAGATGCTGGCTGAGTACATATTATGTAGGTTTCCTATTCTTCATGAATACCTGTGGGTTTTTTTTTTTTTGCATTGTAAATGCCCAGGCATTGGATCTTTATTTTAAGCAGAATGTATTAAATATTAATATCCCTCATCACTCTGGCAAAAGCTGATGCAATCATTCATTTATCTTTGCTTGATTATAAGTTATTATTGATTCCGTGCAAGTTATTTCTTGATATTCAATGACTCTTAGAGTCCAGAATAAAAAGATCACTGAGGAGACTTGGTGGTCACCATTTCGCAGCCAGTAACCAGCCACGTGGCTCGGGGGCAGAGCTGCGCATCTCCCTGGGTCTCGGTTTCTGCATGTGTAAAATGTATTTTATAATACGTGTCTTACCTCCCTTGTCTTGAGATAATACCGAAGAGAAAACACTTGCGCGAGTTTAAAGCTCTACACGAATTCATTTTGTGGTCTGAGGTGGGTCAGTGGGAGCATCACAAGCAAATAAAGTGAAGTCGTATACCATGAGTAGAACTATGTGTTTTACTAAGCTGTCGGTGATCTGTATGACGTGAGTTGAACGATTCCTGATTTATAGAGGAAGAATTTAGACTGGAAGGTTGGGTCAATGATAGATCATTGCAGGTACATCTGTGAATGGGACTCCAGGTTATAGCCTTTCCGCTTCAACTCAAACATTTAATTGTCTTTCAGAATTCTTCAGAATTTCCAACATCATATTTTGCATTGAGCTCATGGTCTTTCCTTATCCGTAAAGAGACAAGAAGAAAATATTTCTTTTGAGAAGGAGCATCTGGTATGGAGACTGAAAAAAAATCAGATTAAATGTAAAAATCTCGGTGGAATAATTTCATTAGCATGCTGATGAGCTTGGCTTCTGTACCATGATTATGTCAACAGGAGACAGCATTGGTAGTGGCTGAGTGACTGGGCTCTAAGAGTAACAATGTGGGAGGAAAGTGGAATTTTAAAGATCTTATGCCAGCACTCAGGTGTGGCTCCCCTTTGGTTTGAACCCTCCAAGTATGTTGAATCAGTCAGTAATGGCTATCAGACTGGCCCACTGGGACCGTATCACAAGCATCTTTGTTCATTTTCTCAAAACTTAAAATCATTTTTCCCCTTCTTTTTCTTCTCCTTCTTTTGCTCTTCCTTTTTCCTTGATACTTCTGTATCCTTCACCTCTATTGCCCTGTCAACTTACTGTCCTCTGGGTTTCAGTTGCTTTTTTTTTTTCATTTACTTCTGGCATGCAGCAACTTAGCTGCTAGCAGAAAGTGAGGTTGCAAATCTGGATGTTTGGAGCCAATGTAAAAAAAATATCCCTTCAACTTTTGGCATGCAGATATATGGTTGGCAGCATCCTATTGCTGTGAGCTGGCCAGGAGTCTCTTCAGTGACAGAATGGGACATTGCACCACTGTTAACTTAGCCCTTAGCCTCCGATTGGGCCAAAGGGGCAGTGCTGACAGACTGAGGATGGTGCAGTGAGATGGGGAGTGTTAGACTATGAGCAATGTAAACCTGGTGATTTGCCTGCCACCGGTGGCAGTCTATAACAATAACTACCTGCCAACTCAGAGGAAGAAATGCAAACACATATGCTATCTATATCTACCGAGGGATAGGTAAAGGGAAAAGTACTGATTAATAATGAAGTAAAGGTACTTGCTCTCAAGAAGCATAAAATGAAAATGTAGTGTTACCTTAATGAAATCTGCCTGACATTATACTATACCCTATGACTTTCCTCAGTATAGTTACTCATTCTTTCCCCTTTCTTTATGGGCTTGTAGAATTGGATTGCCGTATTTTGTATGCGACAGTTGGGGCATCTCACTGATCACTCACTTTCTGTAAAGCAGTTAGATTAGAATCCAGTAGTACCAAGATTTTGGTGAGAGAGGAGGTGATAGATCATCTTTTTTAAACCGGTTAATGGGATGTGTCACATTCTTCTCCCCATAGTGTTCAAAATTGTTTTGGCAGTGGGATGCAAGAAATCCAAGGTGATTCTTATGCGGAGATAACTGTTGCTTCTTTAATTCCCAAAGATTTAAAATAATGTGTTGGTTCCAGCAAGGAGAAAATAAGGCTTACTCTTCCTCATTTATTTCTTAGCACAGAATAGTATTTATTACTCTGTCACGACTAAGCAAGATATGACAAAAAAGAAAAAAAAACACTTCAAGGGTAATGGTTGGTGACCCTCACCAAAAACTGATGATACTGGTAGTTTCTAAGAAAGATAAAGGAATGGGTACTGGTCTATATAGTATCTGAAGATTTTCTCCTCTAAAATGATTACTTAATGAAATGTTTGTGAAAAATGAGTAATAGCTTGTTTTGTGTTTTCATGTGTGTGGTTTTATTTATATTTCCCAGTTGAATATTATTTTCAAATCTTAACGAAAATAACTGTGAATTTCTAGTTTTGACCCACTTTCTTCCCCATAAGAGATTCATTGCCTTGTCTCAAGTTATAAAAGGGTTTCTGCCTTTTTGAGTCTTGTAGTGAGCATGTTTAATCATTAGAATGGATCCACTAGTGTGATGCTGGGTCATCCATTTATTTGATTTGGAACTAACTGATTTCCAACTTACATTTTGATTTGTACTACTAATTTCAAAATTTCTAAAAAAAATTTTTGAGTTGAAAACCAAGAATCGTTAAAGAGGATGTATAAGAGAATTGGTGACAAGCCGAAGTAAAACCAAGTCCACGTGGGAAGTTACCATATAAGATAGAACAATATATGTATATAGCATTTCTGACTCCTTATATAAGGTGGACAGAACACAGTGAACCAAAAGAATGACTGCCAAGGAACAGAGTTATGCTTGAACCACGTATTAGGTACAGTTGAGGAAGACAGATATTATAATTTAGATGATCCTTTTTTATTAAGTTGGAAGGCTCTTGTTGACAAATTGAATAGTGAAGCTCTTCCTCAAGCTACTTCTTCTAACAGATGTCAAAATGAAAGGGGAAGACCAACTTGTAATGAGGATAATTTTATACACGATTATTCCAAATGGAACTGGGTGGTGTGATTAAAAACAGACATTTCGGAGATCAGTAGTCTTACTGAAAGAAAGGATGTCAAAGGATGCATTTATGTTTTTCAGTTTACTTATTTATTTCTGCGAGAGAGAGAGAGGTGGGGGGCAGAGAGAGAGGGAGAGAGACAATCCCAAGCGGGCTCCATGCTGAGCTTGATCCCAAGAACCATGAGATCATTCATGAGCTGAAATCAAGAGTTAGATGCTTAACTGACTGAGCTGTCCAGGTGCCCCAGGATGCATTTATTTTTAACTAAAGGACAAAATTATGAAAATAAAAGATCATCCTGTGTACTTATTTTTTATACACAGGGCTTGGAGAAATGAATGTTTATAATGAAGGAATATTTGGCTTACTTGGGATAGAGATGATACATTTCCAAGTAATTGATGTGTAAGAAAATGGACGTATCTTTGTGTAATTTTCCTTTGAGTGTTTACCATCTCAAGATGTTTCAGGGCCATCATAATAGAAGCCTGTTTTTATTGTGCCCTGATGTCTGTGTAGATGATATAGGAAAATGAGTTGGCTGCCCGTATAGTTCTAAAGTTACTTAATGCAAGAGCTAATTTATTATTTAACTGCTATTTCTTGTAAAAGTAGAATGCAGAATGTGAGAATACCACCACACGGTTTTGGTTTAGCTTTCTCATTCATTTGAGCTCAGGCCAATGAGCATTCACTGTACATTTTCAAACACATTAATTCTTGATTATGTTTCTAAAAAAAAAGTATGCTTAGGAAATTAAACTCCAGTAGTCACATGGAAAAATACCTCACAAATATTTGGCATATTTCTTGACTGTGGCATGAACACATACAAGTGCACATTCATTTATTCTTTGTTTTTAGTGGCCAAAGCACATGACATAAAATTTACCCTCTTAACCACTTCTAACTGTACAGTATAGTAGTGTTATTTGTATGCACATTGTCATGCAACCCATGTCTAGAATTTTATCAGCTTGCAAAACTGAACCTGAACCCATTAAACAACTCCCCGTTTCTTCTTCTGCGCTGACCCTGGCAACCACTATTCTACCTTTTGTTTCTGAGAGTTTGACTGTTTTGGATACCTCATATAAATGAAATCATGCAGTATTTGCCTTTTTATGACTGGCTTAGTTCACTTAGCATAATGTCCTCAAGGTTCACCCATGTTGTATCATACGATGATTTCCTACCTTTTTTAGGCTAACATTCCGTTGTATGTATATACCACATTTTCTTTATCTATTTGTCTGTTGATGGACATTGAGGTTGCTTCTTCCATCCCTTGACAATTGTGAATAAAGCTTCAATGAACATGAATGTGAAAATATATCTTCAAGATGCCTCGTTCAATTTTTTGGGATATGTACCCAGAAGTGGGATTGCTGGATCATATGGTGATTCCATTTTTATTTTTTGGAGGAAACTCTATACTGTTTTTCATAGCAGTGGCACCATTTTACATCTTCACTCACAATGTATAAGAGTTCCAATTTCTCCACATCCTTGCCAACACTTGTTACTTTTGGTGGTTTATTTTATTTTATTTATTTATTTTTTTATTGTGGTCATCCTAATGGGTGTGAAGTGGCATCTCGCTGTGGTTTTGATTTGTGTTTCCCTAATGATTAGTGATATTGAACAGTTTTTCATATGCTTGTTGGCCATTTGTATGTCTTCTTTGGAAAAATGCCTATTTGCAGCCTTTGCTCATTTTTAAATTGAATTGTTTGGAGTTTTTAAGTTGTTGAATTGTAGGAGTTCTTTGTATATTCTGGATATTAATCCCTTATTAGATATATGCTTTACAAATATTTTCTCTCATTCCACTGGTTGCTTTTATACTCAGTGGATTGTTTTCTATGTTTATTTGTTCTTAATCACTTATTGTGTGCTGACCTCTTTTCTGGAGGACATCTACGTGACAAAACATTATTCTAACTGGATAATGTGGTGTGTGTTTTGCTACTGAGACTGAATCATTATAATCTGTAACCCGAGTTTTTATGCATAATGTCTAATTGTATGCTTCCAAATGTCTAGATACTGGAGTCCTATAAATAAGTTGTTCAGTATGCATTCCATATTACATTTCTCATTCTGTCATTTTGACCTTATACAGGGACTACTTGAATGTGCAGTAGTTAAGAAGAAATTTCATAGGAAATGCCAAGGAAAACAATAAAAGTAAATACATCTTAGAAAGTGTTTTCTTAGAAAAATGTCAGGCTTCAGTCAGTGGCAACATGAATGTAATTTGTTTAGGAATACTATTATTAAAAATTTTTAAATATTGTTTTGTATTGGATTTAATTCTAAACTTTCTCTTAAGAAACTTTATGTGTGTGACTCTGTGATGGTTAAAAAAAATACCTTAAATACCATTTTGCAAGTTCTGTTGTTATGTTCCACTAATTCCTTCCATTTTATTTATTTATTTTTTTTTAATTTTTTTTTCAACATTTTTTATTTATTTTTGGGACAGAGAGAGACAGAGCATGAACGGGGGAGGGGCAGAGAGAGAGGGAGACACAGAATCGGAAACAGGCTCCAGGCTCCGAGCCATCAGCCCAGAGCCCGACGCGGGGCTCGAACTCACAGACCGCGAGATCGTGACCTGGCTGAAGTCGGGCGCTTAACCGACTGCGCCACCCAGGCGCCCCTAATTCCTTCCATTTTAAACAAATTCATTAGGAAAACCTACTATGACTGAATAAACAAGTTAAGGATTTTAAAAAACAAATCAATCTAATTATGTCCAGATTTAGAATGACAGGGCTACAATTCCCGATGATTCTTGACTTTGAGATAGAAAAAGTACTGATCCATTGTATAAGAGAAATTTTTTACTAGTTTCTCATTCATTCATTCATTCATTCACTCATTCATTCCATGAATATTTATTGAGTTCTTCCTATATGTTGGGCACTTCAGGATCAATGTAGTGAACTAGACAAGTATAGGCTAAAGAGGACTCTTGGGTGCTGTTGGTAGAGTTTCTGACTGTTATTACCCTTTCAATATAATTTACCAAGGGGACAATTTAAGTAAAGTAGAAATAACGATAACATACATCACCTCTCAAAATGATTAGATTTTTCAAGCTGATCTAACAGAGGTGTACAAAAAAGCCCCATAAGTTAGCTGTTTCACCTGTAGGCAAACTACTCAAGAGGAAGACCGAACCCATAATAAAATTACTTGAAGTGTACACAGAGTCCAGAGGGTAGATCTTTCTTGATGAACACAGTACAATTTGTTTCACTTAGGACTTAAAGAAAAAAGGAGACATAGCCATTCAGAATGTTAGGAGAAAAAGAACAGATTTGAAACGCATCCTGTCATTGCAAGTGAGCCTATCAAAGGTCATTGCCACATAAATCAAGAAAACAGACTTTTCTGACAGTATTAACATTCTGACAAGTGCATATACAGCTTTGAGGGAGCTTGGACATATATTCATACATTGCAGGTAAGAGAAGCTTAGAATATGACAATAGCATGAGGATGAGTTGGTGGAAAGACAGCATGCTTTATTATATAATTTGATGCAGTGTTTGAGTTAAAATTAGCATTTAGACAGTGGACCCAATTCTTACATTTTACATTATAAAGTAAGCATTTTATATTATAAACTATATCATGTGTTATTCTTATGACAAAAGTGCTTATTATCATCCTTTTATAGGCAGGGAAACCAATTTTTGTAGTCACACAGCTAGGTGCTTTTATAAGACTACAGAGGAAAGAGACACCACACTAGACTGGACACAGGGCAGGAAGGTTCAGGGATGGCATTTTCTCTTGGCATTGAGAGATAACGTCTTACCAAGGACTGCTTTAACGAGATACTGTAGACTAGGTGGCTTAAACAACAGACATTTACTTCTTACAGTTCTGGAGGCTGGGAAGTCTGAGGTCAGAGTACCAGCAGATTTGGTGTCTGGTGGGGCCTTCTTGACTTGCAGACAGCCATCTTCTCATATCTTTAATTGGTACAGCAACAGAGAGATCTTTCTCCCGTCTCTTTTTATAAGGCTACTAACTCAATTATGGAGGCTCCACCCTTGTGACCTCATCTGAATCTAATTACCTTCTGAAGATCCCACCTCCAAATATCATCACATTGGGAATTAGGGCTTCAATTCATGAACTTTGTGGGGACATAAATGTTCTAATCCATAGCACATGGGTAGGAAAGGAACATGTGGATCCACATATTAGTGAAAACATCTTTCTCTCCTGACTTATTTCACTTATCAGAAGACCATGGGGGAGGGGAAGGGGAAAAAAAAGTTACAGAGAGGGAGGGAGGCAAACCATAAGAGACTCTTAAATACTGAGAACAAACTGAGGGTTGATGGCTGTGGGGGAGAGGGGAAAGTGGGTGATGGGCATTGAAGAGGGCACCTGTTGGGATGAGCACTGGGTGTTGTATGGAAACCAAAGGAAGATGTGTAAGAAGGGGGATGGTAGAAAGGATGAAACCAAATATGGGGTAAGATCAGAAGAGGATTAAGTGTCCAGTTTGACAATATTATGTGGAGGTAAAAAAGGCAGTGGAGTGAAGTAAGGTGAGAATTATAGGCTGGAGTCAGATAATGGACACCCTTGGGTGCTTTGATAAGGAATTAAGACTTCATTCTGTGGGTTATTACTATTGCAGGTTATTGAGCAGAGAAAGGATATGATCAGAGATGTGCTTAAACATGATATTCTGAACCATATCTGTAGGACAGATGGAGAGAAGAAGGACTGGGGTGTGTGGGACAAGTTAGGGGCTACTATAGCCATATAGGGGAGAGGAGAAAGGAGTCTAAATGGGATGGGGATGGGGAGAAGGAAGTGCTATGATTTGGACAGAATCTGGATCAAGATCAGGAAGAGGAGGATTAGATTATTTTGGAGAAAGCACTCAACAGTGCCTACACCATTGTGGGTATTTAATACTTGTTTCATGAACGGTTATTTGAAAGTTGCCTCAAAGAAGAGATATGTTCACCAGGGCAGAAGAGACATACAGCCAGGAGGCCAGCAACCAGCTACTCAAAGTGTGGTCACGGGACCTGTGCTGATTCAGAAACTGCACAAACCAGAATGTGATATGAACAGAAATCAAGAGTAAGCATTTAGAAATATCTATAGCAATCTGACAGAACTTTTATGCCTTTCCTTCTAATATTAAAAATGGGGTCATGTATTTTGGTAAGTTTTTGTTTTTTGCCATTTTATTTTTCTAGTAGTTGGCTTTTTAAATTGCATTTTACAAAAGTATTGCCTGCAATGAATTGAAAGAAGCAATTGATATCTTACAGTAGATAGTCTGAGAGGTACTGGTCCCCACCCAATATCCAATATCCAGTATTGATATCCAATATCAACTGGTCCCTTGGATACTGGGTGGGGACCAGTTGATCCAAGAGGGATCAACAGTGAGTCTGGATTCAACAGTGAGTCTGGAAGTGCATCTAATCAGGTATTAATGGTAGCATTAGGCTGGTGCTAGTCATGGCCTTGGAAATCTGTATGTCCCAGCTGGTGATATGGAGGCAGTTGATTAGGTCTGATAAGAGCTACATTAAGTATCAAGGACTCAACCCAACAGCCTGGGTTGAGGCTCCCACCTTAAATGTTAAGCAGAGTAGCTTTTAGAAGTAAAAAGAGATAGCATCCCAGTTCTGTGGAATGGGTTTATAAGTGGAGAGTGCTACCTTTCAGGGATGCTGAAGTTAAAGAGAGCACATTCTAGGTCTGAATGGCAGAAGGGAGAGTCAGGGTTACATCACAGCTCAGCATAAGTGGCAGAACCACTGGTATGGCTTCACTTCAAGCTCTGAGTTGCTCAGACTAGGAGCTACTTAGCCATTCAACAAAGAATTACTGAACCAGGTAAGAGGCATCATCTGGATATTGGGAATACTGCAAGGAACAAGACCTAAGATACCTTCATTTTCATGGTGACAGCATTCAAGTTAGTACAGGCAATGAACGATACTAAGAAAGATGTCTAATTGTGCTAAATACCACGCAGAGAATTCAAGTGGGGTGATGTGACAGAGAGGCAGTGGGTGCTACTTTCATTTGAGTGGTCAGAACAGGCCTGTTTCTCCCTGGTGACATTGAAGCTAGGATTGGCATGACCAGGAAGAACTGGCCAATTGAGGGTCAGGAGGAAGTGTGCTCCAGGCGGAGATGGTAAGATGAGACAAGCAGGCATAAGGTACTAAAAAAGAGGGAGACTGAAGTGCAAGATGGAAGTGAGCAAGGGAGGGGAGGAGCTCACAAGGAAGGGAGGTGTAAGATCTTTTAGGACCTCAGAGGCCGGGAGACAAGCTTGGGTTTTATTCTAAGTGGGCTGTGAAGCAACTGGAAGGTATTCAGCAAAGGAGTAATCTGGTAGAGTTTTGAAAAGACCATTCTAGCTGCTGTTGGGGAATGGATTGTGGGAGAGATAAGTGGTTACTGGAGGGAAGAGATGTTGGAGGCTTGGACTGGAGGGTAGCAATGCAGGTAAAGAGAAACGATCGTGTTTTGGAGTGATTTGCATGAGGAGATGGAGTCCATGGGACTGGTGAGTGATTTGATGAGGCTGCTGAGGGTAAAGAATAAAAAAAAAATTCTAGTGTTGGGGCCTTGAGAAATTGGGTGAATGAAGGTGCTATTGTCTAAGATGACAAAGGCAAGGAGAGGAAAATATTTGTGGGGGGAAAGTTGGGAATTTACTGTGGCGAGTTCAGTTAGAAATGTCTAGTGGAAATGTTCAAGGACTGCTGGAGTCTAGGATTCTTGGGAGAAATCAAGGGCTGGGGATTTGATGTGGGAGTCACTGGGGTGGTCCTAGAGGAGATCATCTGGAGACACAGTGTAGACAGAGGACAACAGGGGTCCCAAGGTCAATCTGGGCAGTGCATCAACGTGTGGGTCAAACAGAGGAGGAGGTCCCAGCTCAGGAACTTGGGTCTGAAGTAGGAGGGAAAACAAGAGAGTATGGTTCAGAAGCCAAGGGAAGGACTTGTTTTGAGAAGGAGGAAATAAGCAGTGCACTGTGTTGAGGTATTAAGGGAAGGGCAGAGACATGGCCTGGTGACGTGAGAACCTTGGGGGCCATGAAAGGCACAGGTACAGAGTGGTGGTGCAGCTGGGAGCCTGGATGGAATGGCTGGACAGGGAATGTGAGATGGGGGCTTCAAAACATGACTTGTGAGACATTTTGCCCTAATGAGGAGCAAGGGGAGGAGAGTCTTTGAATGGAGGAGATAATGCAAAAGGTCTGTGTGCTGACGGGAATGATCTAGTGGAAAGGGGAAAAATTGTGTCTGTGGGAAGGAATGGGATAATGGAAGGAGGGAAAAGCCGTGAGAAGGCTAAGATGGTGGGATCCAAAGGAAGGGGGAAAGGTGGGCCTTTGAGAAGAGCCAGACATTCTCCGTGATACAAGAGGGGAGCCACAGCCTGTGGGTGTAAATGAAGGTGATTTGGTAGATTCGGTGGTGGGACTAAAAGTTCCTGGCTGGTGGCTTCTCTCTCTCTCTCTGAGAGCTCTGAGGCAAGGATATCGGTTGAGGATGAAGGAGCTGGGTGCTGGGGACAGGGTGTAGGACATTTTGTGCAGAGGAAACCGGGAAACAGTCATTTTGAAGAGTCAGAAAGGAAATACACAAAAGAAGTATAACAGGATTGAAGGACAGTGCTGTGAGTTTATTTGACATTTGTGGTAGGGATGGGGTGGAGGGGGTGTGATGGGCAGAAAGATGTTGCCTTAGAAAGGGCTAACTCAGAAACAGGTGTGGGCCTGAGTGACCTGGCAAGGAAGAACCATCAGTGAACTCAGCTATGAAGAAGTCAGGATATTGGTATGGGGCATATTTTGGGGGAGCTCCGTAGGATTTGGGTCCTCATGACATTTGAGAATAGCGTGTGAGAGACAGAAGAGGGAATTGAAAGTCACTTAAAGATATTGTGTCTGGGCCATTGGTGTGATGGTGTCCCCTTCAGAATGTGATTGATATGTTCTCGCAGGCAACTGACTTAAGTTTTGGGTGCCTCAATTTTCTCATTTGTAAACCAGTTAAAATAATCCTAGCCTTTCATTTCCCATTGCATTTTGGGGA
Organism: Prionailurus viverrinus; assembly: GCF_022837055.1. Taxonomy (NCBI): domain Eukaryota; kingdom Metazoa; phylum Chordata; class Mammalia; order Carnivora; family Felidae; genus Prionailurus; species Prionailurus viverrinus. Next base: position 106,738,797 of record NC_062565.1, read on the forward strand.
TTTTTAACTGAAATGACATCTGGGTGCGGGCTTGGACAGCTGCCAAACACAATGCAATTGTTATCCTGGTCACAAAATTCAAAGGAGAGCCGGGTTTTGGGGCTTTGTGCTGTCTTCAGGCCTGTGATAAATGCTGACTCAGCCCACAGAGGACTTGGGTGCAGGCCCTGCGCTGGCCTGGTCGTTTTGTCAGCCTTGTCAATCAGAATCTGAGGGGAAACTCACCCATCTGTGAACAAGGCAGGAGTCTGTTTGCTTCAATGTACTCCAGTTTTGAAAGCTAGATACCATTAATTTTGTTTTTTGTTGTTTAAATATTTATTTTTTTGTGGGGTGGGGGAGAGAGAGGGAGAACAAGTAGGGGGTAGGAGCAGAGAGAGAGGAAGACACAGAGTTTAAAGCAGGCTCTAGACTCTGAGCTGTCAGCGCAGAGCCTGATGTGGGGCTTGAGCTCGTGAACCAACAGATCATGACCTGAGCGGAAATCAAGAGTCGGGTGCTTAACCGACTGAGCCACCCAGACGCCCCTGGTTTTGATTTTTTTTCCCAGAAAGCCTCTTCTCGGGAAGACTAATTTGGCAGAAGGTATACGTGCTGCTGCCTGATTGCTCCCCTCCCAGCAGTAGTGCTTCGAAGGTACCTGTGGTTTGTCACGGAGTTTGACAGGCTTTCGGGAAGGGTTAGTGCCTCTTGAACTGGGGAGGTTTCAAAATGAGCGTGGGCCTAAAAGGCTCCATAGAGGCCGGCAGTGGGACAGACAGAGCGGCTCAGAGGGAAAGGACAGAGCAGCTTTAATGTGCTAATGAGGGGAAGCCCAGATGCCAGCCGGATCAGAGGAGCTCTTTGTGACACTGGGTTCCCGGGGATGGCTGGAGTCTCTGTCCCTATCTGTATCCTGCTGCGGGCAGAAGAAACACTGTGCTCTCAGAGAGGGCCCTTTCCTCAACAGATAGCCTTACAGACTGCTCTGAACGCCTGTGGGTGGTGAGGGGCCTTGGAAAATCCCAGGGTCCCTCGACTGCTTGAAAACACGGCGGCTGTGAGGTGGGGGGAGGTGTGTGTGGGAGGACAGAGGAAGGGTGGGGAGATCTGTTCTGGAGGGTGTGTGCAGTCCCAGAGAGCTAGGAAGGATATTTACAGCTTCACAAAATTAACTGTTGTCCCTCCAGTACTGCCACGCTTGGTGAATGGCACTCAAGCCAGTCAACAGGAGGTGATCTGTCCTTGAAAATACTCAAGGTGGGGCGCCTGGGTGGCTCAGTCGGTTAAGCATCCGACTTCGGCTCAGGTCATGATCTCGCGGTCCGTGAGTTCAAGCCCCGCGTCGGGCTCTGTCCTGACCGCTCAGAGCCTGGAGCCTGTTTCAGATTCTGTGTCTCCCTCTCTCTCTGACCCTCCCCGGTCCATGCTCTGTCTCTCTCTGTCTCAAAAATAAGTAAACGTTAAAAAAAATTTAAAAAAAAAGAAAGAAAATAGTCAAGGTAGTTTGTAGCTAGTTACGGAGTAAGTCTGAAACATTACAAAACCAACAAAACTACCACCATCACCCAATGAGTGCTGGAATTAAATTCATGGTCTTGTTACTTCATTCGGTGATGGCTCCAGAGTTGCTAGTGGGGAGGGGTTGGAAGCAGGGTCAGGGAACTTGTCTTGAAGCTGACTTTGCATAGCAAGAACACAGTATTTATAAAGATTGTGTGTTTACTTGTACTGACCCCGTCTACTGGTGGAGTCACCCCTTAAGGCTGCCTCTAGATTTCATCATGATGTCTAGGGTTGTTGTCTCTGGAAATATGAGTCCCCAGATAAGACAGACCAATGAAATGAAGATGATCAATCCGTGGTATCTTGACCCTGTTATCTTTGCTACTTTTCCTTTCTGAATCTTTCTGGGATATATAAATATTTAATATAGTACAGTATATATATTATTTCCCAAATAATGTATATTAGATATAATTTGTAATCAATCTTTGTCTATCCATCTGTCTGTCTTTGTTTTGCTCTGTTTTTTTTCTGACACGCACACACACACAACTGATTGGTAGATGATAGTTTTCCGTTTGTCTTCCTTATTTGAAAATAGCTCTTAGATTTCCTCACCATACTTTTTTTGGCTCAGAGTTGGTTCAAGAAGAATGTTTTATTTTTAACATGTTTTATTTTTATTTTGGGACCATACTGAATTGGTATCGTCTAAGAAAATAAAAATATTCAGTGTGGAATTACCTATGAACTAGCTATATCGGAAAGTGTGAATGTACCTATAGAACAGCCACCCCATAAGGATTCTTCCCCACCTATCCCACATTTCCCTGAGTCATAGATGGTTTTATTACACTTCAGCTCCAGGTGATAATGAGTCTAGTGACTTGACTTTAAAATTTTACCTTTTTTTCCCTACTCTGATTCTAACGGTTTGTGTGATTTGTGTTTTTGAGGCAAAAATTTACCTTCTCCTCCTCCTCTTTGTCCTCTTCCTTCTTCTTGTCCTTTAAAAAAAATATCCTTCTTTCCTTGACGCTTCCTGTTAATTTCCTGCTCCTAATGGGATACATGCATCTTGGATTGACCTTCCCTAGTGAAAGCTTGGTGCTCTTGATCCTATCAAGTATTATAGACAATGAGGTGCTTGCTTGCACTGGTTTTGGAAGATCAGTCATTTGCAACTCAAATGCTGATAAATGAACTCATTTGTGTCCAATTCAAAGAGACCATAATTATTACTTCCCTAGCCCCCAAATTAATTGCAACCTGAGAGTCTGCCTTCAACAATCACAGAGGAAAAGCACTGTTTCAAGCATTTATGGCAATGAATATCAGATAGCTCATTTTGGATACCAGTTTGTTAAAGAAAATGGTGGTTATGCAAAGTATGCAAATGGGAACGAATGCAGTATGGGCTGGTGCCCCAGGGCTGCAGTTTGTTTGGCTATTGAGATACAGCAACAAAAAATTTTTTTTTATCGGATTGTCATCACCCGTTTCCCTCTGTCACAATTGCAAAGCAGTTCATTAGCGTCAGGAACCTGAAGGTTCTCTTCCTTTTTGGTTGCAACTGGAGAAGCAGGTAAAGGGCCGGAATGTGTAGTGCACTCTTTTTCCAAAAAAACGAATTTCCACAGGTTGATAGACTCTCCCACAAACTCTTCCAAATGGTGGTTGGGAAAGATAAGACATACAAGGAGCAAAGGATTTTTAAAGTTTTTTTTTAATGTTTATTTTTGAGAGAGAGAGAGAAAGAGAGAGAGAGAAAGAGAGAGAGTGCGCACAACGTGGGTGGGGGGGAGAGAGGGAGACAGGATCTGAAGCAGTCTCAACGCTGTCAGTGCAGAGCCCAATGCAGGGCTCGAACTCATGAACCTAACTGTGAGATGAAGACCGGAGTGAAATCAGAGGCTTAGCCAACTGAGCCCCCCAGGCGCCCTGACACAAAGGATTTTTAAAGTGAAACACATAAGAAAATGGATACAGGGTGGGAGGGAAGCCTTGCAGAGAATTGGCCTTGCATTTCTAATATTGCTCTGCTATTTTAACCATTAAAGTAATTGGCTTCATGAGGCATAGAATGTTGATTCCTGGCCCCTCTGAGGGAAATGTTAGCAAGTGAACAACGGAAAAAAGCCACAGAAGACGTATGACATATTAACGAATCAAAGTCACCCTCATTCCATGTCAAAATCTCCATTTTGGTGAATTACTAACTTTCTCTCTGGAGCTGTTTTGATCTTAGGAAATGAATAAAGTAAAGCGATGAATGGAATCATAAAAACCTGATCCTCAGTTTTGAGGCACTACCAGGCAGAGCTATAGGCTAGCTATACACTACAATCTAAAGAGAGGGGCACCTGGGTGGCTCAGTCTGTTGAGCATCCGATTCTTGATTTCGGCTCAGGTCATGTTCCCAGGGTTCCCAGGGTCATGGGATCGAGCTCTGAGTGCAAAGAGCAGTAGGCTCTGCACCGAGTGTGAAGCCTGCTTGGGTGGGATTCTCTCTCCCTCTGCCCCTCTCCTACTTGTGCTTTTTCTCTTTCTATTAAAAAAAAAAGGCTGTGACATAGAAGCTTGTTTATGAGACATAACTATTCTTCAACCAAAACACAAAGGCACCTATGCATCTGAAGACCTTGACATCCACCCCCCAACCCCCAAGTCTGGGTTAGATGCCTCATTCCAGTTACAGGCTATTTTATATCATTTACGGTCTACATTCTTTATGTGTCTGAACCCTCCCAGCGGTTAAATCTACGAGGGTGTTCTCTACCCAACATCTTACATAGAACCTGGCATAAAGTTAAGTGCTCAATAAATATTTGTTGAATGAAGGGGCAAATGACCTGCTAGAAGCCCTTTCAAGAGAGGTATTATTTTATGTTCTCTAATTTTTAGTTTCTCAAATAATGTATGTGGTAGTGCCTGGCACAGAGTAGGTACTCAATGAATTTTAGTTTTAGTTTTTTTTCAAATTGATCTATGGAGAAGTAGGGGATATAAAAAAGTATAGAGAGATAATTTGAGTGGTTCCAGAGTTAGGAAAATACTGAGGTGCACTGCCTAAGTCCTACTCATACTTTAAAACTCAACACACGTGTCTATCTACCCACTGTTTCCCTAAAATTTTCAATTCCATCTGCCAAGAAATTTCCGTTGGGATAATCAGTTGTAGAAATGAAAGCAGAAGTCACTTAAAGCTTGTTATAGACAGCAGAAATTGAGAAGAGGGCTACTTGCTTATTTTGGTATCTTAGCGCTCTGATCTCAGAGACCTCAGTTTCTTTTCTGCTTACAGGTTGTGTTGAGGACTAAAAGATTTTATATCTATATACATAGATTATACAGCTATCTATCTATCTATCTATCTATCTATCTATCTATCTAGTGCACTTAGAACAGCATCTGACATAGAGAAAGTCCTACTCAAACTTATTTTATTATTATCATTACCGGCAGGTATAAAGCCTGGTGAAAAATGGGGAAGAAGGAACCGATTACCAAGAAAACTACATGAGAGTAGTAGAGCCCATGCCTGGCTGGTTTAGTGCTTTCCGCTCTGTGCTCCACATACTCCTTGAATTTAATATATGTTGATAATAATTGTTTGATGAATTAATGGTGTATTTTCAGTGGTCTGGGGAAGGAATGGTAAGAGGGTTATATGGTAGTTAGAAGTCCTAGCTCAAAGTAAGCCAGGAGAGAGGAGAATGACATTTCTTATGCCTGGTCCTAAATATTTTCCTAAGCAATTTCTACCAGTCAGAAATTAATTTGAGATAAATTTCTTCTTCAAATACATCACCCCGGGAAAATTAAACAAGATTAGATTTATATCCTTTGCATGTCTGCTGCAAGGAAAACAAAGTCCTAAGTGTGGTTCGGAGATGCAAACACATAAGGTTAGGTCTCTGCTCTCAAGCATATTTTAATCTAGTTAATCAGTTATTATTTTAGTCAATCAGTTAGACTGCTTTTCCCTTAAGAGCTGAAATCAGTCATAAGGAAGGGTGGGAACATTGCTTGAAGGCGTCTTTGGAACATGGGACATGGGACATGAGAGAAGGTCTGGTTGGGTTTTTTATAGTGTGGGAAGTTGTACCACTAGAGAGCTATAAGTATTTTTGGTTGGAGGAGATCAACTTTGCTGCCTTTGGAATATGTCCAGGGCTCTCCATCGGTGAGATCAAACATCACCTTCCCAGATTTTCAGAGGCATACTGGTCAATAAATGCATGTATCTATGAGATATGAGAATGTATCTATGCAACAGCTATGAGAATTTTGACAAGTCATTTGAAATCCATGGTCACTAAATCCCAGTACAACTCTTTTGGTGCATGATTATACATGACAATAAAACCCAAAACCTTGTGACAAATCAAATGAAGTTTATTTTTAAAGCTATATTATATATATATTATATATATATGTTATATATATATATATACACACATATATTTGCATATGTATATATATAGCTATATATTTATATGTTTGTATTATATATAATAATATATAATATATTAGAAAATATATGTATCTATATGTATATTTAAATATATGTATGGGTATATATATATATTGCCTTTCTTCTTCATCTGCTGATACTCAGAATAAAATGACAGTCCAGCCATTTCAAGAATGGTTCATATGTGCTGTGTCCTCGGGGCAAAGAGACCACATAGTTAAGTTAAATATCTTGTGTGCTAGATTAGAGTTCCAACCAAAGAATTATTTGTTACCTCAGTGTATTTAGACAAACCCTGCAAAGGGGGACTCAGGATAACTTGATAAGTTATCTGCCCTGGAATAGAATGGAAATTAGTGTAGTATTTTTTCTAAAAGTGTCAGTTATCTAAGTTGGCTTTTAAATTTCTGCCCCAGAACACACAAATGTGACACACTGGAGAGCAATACAGGGCTGGAAGGTTACTACCTGTAACAGCCTTTCTTTTCCTCTTTCCAGCCTTTGTTGCATCACTAAGATGGGATGTTTTATCCACTATGGGGTGATGAAACTTCTGCTTTATGACATTATCGAAGATCTGCGTACATAAAGAAGAGTAATGAAGTCATTTGGCTTACATTTTTGATACCATTTGTATTGCCTCTGTGCAGGGTTGAGTGAAGCAGTTTCTCTAGCTGCTGTAAGCAATAAACCTCTAACTGTTGAATGCTGACTCAACATAAGCGTGTTGGCAGAAGAACATGATTAACTTGAAGAGAAGCTAGTGTCAGCAAGAAGAAATACAACCACACATCCAAAAGGAATATGGAGTATTTACATGTGACATCTTCGGGAGCCATTGCAAATAGAAAGAGAAATATAGTTGTGTTACGTGGGAATAAGTGTAGTCTTTTGCTTCTGTCCTTGGCATTGCATATTTTGTCCTCCGTAGTCTCTTGTTGGTTCCATCACTACTGCATCCATTTTTGCCCCAGATGGTTCTGATAAGCCAATTAGTTCTTGGCATTCTTCTGGACTCGGGAGCTGGCATATTGTCGTCAGTCTTCAGGCAGGCATAGGTCCCAGGTTGGCTCAATCATATTGAAAGGAAGTACTTACATTTGATGGTGAGGGGGAGAGATTTCTCTTTCTCTGTTGGATTTGATCAAGGAAACATCTGTTTTACCACTGGCTGTTACTGTCACCTTATGACAGCCACCTTATGACCATAAAGGAAACCAGCCTTCAGATGTCACTGATGCTGAGGACAACATAGTAGAGACAGGAAAAGTTCCTGGATCCTTGAAGATATATTGAGCAACTGACTGACTGACGTGCCACACGCTCAGAGTTTGCTCTATCACTGGACTTCCATTATATGGCATAATAAATATTCTAACTGCTTAGGCCAGGTTAAGTTGAAATTTGCTTTACTTGCAGTTGAGGGCTTCCTTAACTGATACACATTTCTCTCACTTTGCCCTTAAACTGACAACTTTATATGAAGAACAGCCAGGGCCTTTTCATCTCTTTCAGTATGGACACATGCACCAAGGAAGTGCAGAGGCAGTTTGCCCCAGTGTGTGGTGCGGAGGGTTAGTTTTCCAGGGTGCATTTGCACAGAGAGTAGAAAGAATGGGCTCCTGTGCCTGGTAGATGTCATGGATATCCACACCAGGCACCTTTGATAATCTGAACTGGTCTGGATGAGACAAATACATTGAGGAGATTGGAGTACGGGATGATAGACTCTCCCACCACATCATCCATTTGTTCATTTGTGTGATCATTTATTTTGAGCCTGCTTTGTGCCTGGCTGGTGTGAGGCACCAAGTGTAGGAAAGATCTCACAGAATAGTGGAGAACCATGGAATGCCTGATATGAGGGATTGGAGATGGCATCTGAGCATGTGACAGCTAACCTGGCAACTGGAGGGTGAGGACGACTTAGCTAGAATAAGGAGAGGAGTGTGTGTGTGTGTGTGTGTGTGTGTGTGTGTATGTGTGTGTGTGTGTGTGTGTGTGTGTGTCTGTGTGTGTCTGTGTGAGTTTGAGTGGCAGGGAATGTGTTTTAGACAAAGGAAACACATCAGAAGACTGTGGGGGTGGACGCATGGTGCATTCTGGGGAATGGAAGCGGTTCAGATGGCTGTGGCTCCCTGTGTGAGGGAGGGAGATGTTAGAGGCTGGCAGAGTAGGTGGGGGTCAGATGAGGTAGGGCTTTGGAAGCTTGTTCAGTGTGTGTGCTTTATCTTAAGAGCACTGAATAGTATTGAGGCTCTAAGCAGAAGAATGCCATGGTCAATTTTCGTTTTCACAAGCTCTGGCTTCCTGTAGTATAAACAGTGAGTTGAGTGCAGCTAGATGGTTACAAGGAGCCCAGCCAGGAGACAGATGCAGAGGAGAAATGGCAAGGTGTGATGCATTCCTAACTTCTCCTTTCTGAAGCCATGGGTCTTGATTATAATTGCTACTTAAGAGAAAGGTGAATTGGGTTTATGGTGGTCAGTGTTTGATTTTCTTTGGTGTAACAGTGGCACGACCTCAGGCAAGTTACCTGAACTCTCTGAGTTTTGGTTTCATCAACTGTGCAGTTACAAAAACACCTACCTCAGAGGGTCATTGTGTAGAATTAAATAAGATAATATATTTATAGTTCTTGGTGCCATGCCTGAAACATGTTAGCCATTATAATTATTCATACGCAGCCTGATAAATATGTAAGAAGAGGGGTAAGAACAGAAGCAGAAGAAGAGTTAGTTTGGGAGTTGAGAGTAACACGAACATCATACTTTCTTTGGGAGCAGGACTTGTATTTATTATATAGGCAGGAAATTTCCAGTAATACTTGCTCTTGGAAGGCAAAAAATAGAAATCACGACAAAAATGACAATAGAAGGTGTGCTTCATTTTGGCTAAGGAGAAGAGGAGAGAAGGGATGTTGAGCTCACAGGGCAGGGAGAGGAGGAGGCCTGGCCCTGAGAGATGCTGGGAGCAAGGGCTTCCAGAATCTGTGACTTCCCTGCAGTGACAGCCTTCTTCAGAGACATACTTTGAAGCCCTGGATGAAAGCAGGAAACAGGTGTATTTGTTTTAGGGCAGGGGCTTTTGTTTGTTTTTTAAATCATGTAGAGCAGCTGCCATATAGGAGATACTGTATTCAACAAATATTTGTTGAATGAATGAATATGAGGGATGCACACGCTTCTGCCAAGCTTTGAATTCTGGGGTCAGAATTTCTGCCTAAGGCATAGGTGCACGCTGGGTTGGGTTCCCTTCATTTGCCACCTACAAAGCAGCCTTGTATTTCTCTTGCAATTAATAGAGAAACTAATTAGAGAAGCTAATCAATGGCTGATGAACTGATTCATGCAGATAGATTTCTCAAGCCAGAGTTTGAAAGAAAAGAATGGATTCTTTCCTTGGGCGATGTAGGCAGCTATTTTTAGTCAGCAGGTGTTGCAGCTTTTAAGAGGCATTTGGCAGGGTTTCCTTCTACTTCCATTTCATCCAAAATATGTTACTTTCATCCTTTTCATTCCAGAAACATGCTGCTTTATGAGTGTTTACTGAGTAGAAAAGGGGATTGTGGGAAAGAATAATCAAGAAAAAATATATGAAGTGCTTTGCATGGAACCTGGCTCCATAGTAAATGGGCAGTAAATAAGAGAGGAGATGGAAATGCCATTCAGAGAGCGTGGGTGGAGGAAGGATGGCTGGTAGACGGTGCTCTCTGCTGAACATGGAGGAGGTTTCTTTGCATCACTGGAGATAATGCGTTGCTTTTGGCTTTCTTAGTCTGGATCAATTTCTGTACCCAGAGCCTTGGATTATAATTTAAGATGTCAATACTTATTACTCAGGAAAGGGCCAATCAGTTTTCTTTGTGCATTGGTTAAAAACAAATCCCCTCCAAATCAATGGGCGAAAAAATACAACAACTTAATGCTTCACACAGTTCTGAGATGAGAACTGGGCCTCCAGAACAGTTCTCTCCTATGATAAATTTCTAATCACACATGAGATTTGTGCCAGAGACTGATAAAGTGTAAGCCACAAATAGTAGTTTGCTCTATGTGCATATGTTCCACTGTGAGATGCCATACTTAGGTCTTGGATGAAGACAGCCTAGAAATGTCTTGCTTTTTGGAGAACAGTTGTGAAAGTCAATCAAATATAAATATATAAGATATAAGATATATAACAAAAAGTATTTTAATACATTTCTATATATTATAAATACAAATAAATATTTATGTTTTGTACATAATATGCTTATATATTATATATATGTTTATGAAAAAAAATACGTATATATGTGTATGTATGTGTGAGTGCTGTGCATATATATAGGCACATATATATAGAGAGAGACACAGAGAGACACAGAGAGAGAGAGAGAGAGAGAGAGAGAGAGAGAGACAGGGAAAATTTATTTTAAAAAATCAGCTCATGCAATTGTAGGGGCAGGCAAGTCCAAAATCTCTAGGGCAGTACAGCAGGCTGGAAATTCAGACATATCTGCTACAGTCTTTACGCAAAATTATTTTTCCAAGAAATCTCAGTTTTGGCTCTTAAAGCCTTTAGTTGATTAGATGAGACCCACCCTTGTTATTTTTTTAATTAATTAATTAATTATTAAGTTTACATCCAAGTTAGTTAGCATATACTGCAATAATGATTTCAGGAGTAGAATCCGGTGATTCATTCCCTACATGATACCCAGTGCTCATCCCAGCAGGTGTCTTCCTTAATGCCTCTTGCCCATTTAGCCCATCCCCCCACCCACAACCCCTCCAGCAACCCTCAATTTGATCTCCCTATTTAAGAGTCTCTTATGTTGCCTCCCCCGCTCGTTTTTATATTATTTTTGCTTCCCTTCCCTTATGTTCATTTGTTTTGTATCTTAAATTCCAACTATGAGTGAAGTCATATGGTATTTGTCTTTCTCTGACCGACTAATTTCACTTAGCATAATACACTCTAGTTCCATCCACGTTGTTGCAGATGGCAAGATTTCATTCTTTTTGATTACCGAGTAATACTACATTGTGTATATATATATATATATATACCATATCTTCTTCATCCATTCATCTGTCAATGGGCATTTGGGCTCTTTCCATACTTTGGTTATTGTCAATAGCGCTGCTATAAACATAGGGGTGTATGTGCCCCTTTGAAACAGCACACCTGTATCCTTTGGATAAATACCTAGTAGTGCAATTGCTGGGTCATATGGTAGTTCTATTTTTAATTTTTTGAGGAACCTCCATACTGTTTTCAGAATGGCTGCGCTGGTTTGCATTCCCACCAGCGCAAAAGGGTCCCTCTTTCTCCGCATCCTCGCCAACATCTGTCAGTTGCCTGAGTTGTTAACTTCAGTCATTCTGAGAGGTGTGAGGTGGTATCTCATTATGGTTTTGATTTGTATTTCCCTGATGATGAGTGATGTTGAGCATCTTTTCATGTGCCTGTTAGCCACCTGCATATCTTCTTTGGAAAAGTGTCTATTCATGTCTTTTGTCCATTTCTTCACTGGATTGTTTTTTGGGTATTGAGTTTGATAAGTTTTGTATAGATTTTGGATACTCTTTTTTTTTTTTTTAATTTTTTTTTCAACGTTTATTTATTTTTGGGACAGAGAGAGACAGAGCATGAATGGGGGAGGGGCAGAGAGAGAGGGAGACACAGAATCGGAAACAGGCTCCAGGCTCCGAGCCATCAGCCCAGAGCCCGACGCGGGGCTCAAACTCACGGACCGCGAGATCGTGACCTGGCTGAAGTCGGACGCTCAACCGACTGCGCCACCCAGGCGCCCCGGATACTAACTCTTTATCTGATATGTCATTTGCAGATATCTTCTCCCATTCTGTCGGTTGCCTTTTAGTTTTGCTGATTGTTTCCTTCACCATGCAGAAGCTTTTTATTTTGATGGGGTCCCAGTAGTTCATTTTTGCTTTTGTTTCCCTTGTTTCTGGAGACATGTTGAGTAAGAAGTTGCTGCAGCCGAGGTCAAAGAGGTTTTTGCCTGCTTTCTCATAGAGGATTTTGATGGCTTCCTGTCTTACATTTAGGTCTTTCATCCATTTTGAGTTTATTTTTGTGTATAGTGTAAGAAAATAGTCCAGGTTCATTCTTCTGCATGTTGCTATCCAGTTTTCCCAACACCATTTGCTGAAGAGATTCTTTTTTTCCACTGGATACTCTTTCCTGCTTTGTCAAAGATTAGTTGGCCATATGTTTCTGGGTCCATTTCTGGGTTCTCTGTTCTGTTCCATTGATCTATGTGTCTGTTTTTGTGCCAGTACCATACTGTCTTGATGATTACAGCTTTGGAATATATTTTGAAATCCAGAATTGTGAATGCCTCCAGCTTTGTTTTTCTTTTTAAGGATTGCTTTGGCTATTCGGGATCTTTTCTGGTTCCATGTGAATTTTAGAATTGTTTGTTCTAGCTCTGTGAAGAATGCTGGTGTTATTTTGATAGGGATTGAACTAAATATATAGATTGCTTTGGATAGTGTCAACATTTTGAACAATATTTATTTTTCCAATCCATGAGCATGGAATATTTTTCCGTTTTTTTGTGTGTCTTCTTCAGTTTCTATCATGAGATTTCTATAGTTTTCACCTCTTTGGTCAGTCTTATTCCTAGGTATTTTATGGTTTTTGGTGCAATTGTAAATGGGATCGATTCCTTGATTTCTCTTTCTGTTGTTTCATTATTCATAGAAATGCAACCAGTTTCTGTGCGTTGATTTTATATCCTACTACTTTGCTGAATTCATGGATCAGTTCTAGCAGGGTTTTTGTTTTGTTTTTGTTTTTTTGTGGAATCTTTTGGGTTTTCCCTATAGAGAGAGTATCATGTCATCTGCAAAGAGTGAATATTTTACTTCTTCCTTGCCAATTTGGATGTCTTTAATTTCTTTGTGTTGTCTGATTGTTGAGGCTAGGACTTCCAATACTATATTGAATAACAGTGTTGAGAGTGGACATCCCTGTCGTGTTCCTGACCTTAGGGGGAAAGCTCAATTTTTCTCCATTGAGGATGATATTAGTGGTGGGTCTTTCATGGCTTTTATGATCTTGAGGTATGATCCTTCTATCCCTACTTTCTTGAGGGTTTTTTTTTTCAAGAAAAGATGCTATATTTTATCAAATGCTTTCTCTGTATCTATTGAGAGGATCATGTGATTCCTGTCCTTTCTTATGTTAATGTGATGTATCACATTGATTTGCAGATATTGAACCAGCCCTCCATCCCAGGTATAAATCCCACTTGATCATGGTGAATATTTCTTTTAGTGTACTGTTGGATCCAGTTGGCTAGTGTCTTGTTGAGAATTTTTGCATCCATGTTCATCAGAGAAATTGGTCTGTAGTTCTCCTTTTTAGTGGTGTCTTTGTCTGGTTTTGGAATAAAGGTAATTCCGGCCTCGTAGAATGAATTTAGAAGTTTTCTTTCCATTTCTATTTTTTGGAACAGCTTCAAAAGAATAGGTGTTAACTCTTATTTAAATGTTAGGTAGAATTCCCTTGGAAAGCCATCTGTCCCTGGACTCTTATTTTTTGGGTTTTTTTTTTTTATATTACTAATTCAGTTTCTTTACTGATTATTCATCTGTTCAAATTTTCTATGTCTTCCTGTTTCAGTTTTGGTAGGTTATATGTTTCTAGGAATTTGCTTATCTCTTCCAGATTGCCCAATTTATTGCCATATAATTGTCGATAATATTCTCTTATTATTGTTTGTATTTCTGCAGTGTTGGTTGTGATCTCTCCTCTTTCATTCTTGATTTTATTTATTTGGGTCCTTTGCTTTTTCTTCTTGATCAGACTAGCTAGAGGTTTATCAATTTTGTTAATTTTTTCAAAGAACCGGCTCCTGGTTTCATTGATCTGTTCTACTGTTTTTTTTTTTTTTCAATAGCATTGATTTCTGCTCTAATCTTTATTATTTCCTGTCTTCTGCTGGTTTTGGGTTTTATTTGCTGTTCTTTTTCCAACTCTTTAAGATGTAAGGGCAGGGAAATACAAATCAAAACCAGACTCAGATATCACCTCACACCAGTCAGAGTGGCCAAAATGAACAATTCAGGAGACTATAGATGCTGGAGAGGATGTGGAGAAACGGGAACCTCTTGCACTGTTGGTGGGAATGCAAATTGGTGCAGCCACTCTATAAAACAGTGTGGAGGTTCCTCAAAAAATTAAAAATAGACCTACCCTATGACCCAGCAATAGCACTGCTAGGAATTTACCCAAGGGATACAGGAGTACTGATGCGTAGGGGCACTTGTACCCCAATGTCTATAGCAGCACTCTCAACAATAGCCAAATTATGGAAAGAGCCTAAATGTCCATCAACTGATGAATGGATAAAGAAATTGTGGTTTATATACACAATGGAGTACTACGTGGCAATGAGAATGAATGAAATATGGCCCTTTGTAGCAATGTGGATGGAACTGGAGAGTGTGATGCTAAATGAAATAAGCCATACAGAGAAAGACAGATACCATATGTTTTCACTCTTATGTGGATCCTGAGAAACTTAACAGAAACCCATGGGGGAGGGGAAGGAAAAAAAAAAAGGTTAGAGTGAGAGAGAGCCAAAGCATAAGAGACTGTTAAAAACTGAGAACAAACTGAGGGTTGATGGTGGGTGGGAGGGAGGGGAGGGTGGGTGATGGGTATTGATGAGGACACCTTTTGCGATGAGCACTGGGTGTTGTATGGAAACCAATTTGACAATAAATTTCATTAAAAAAAAGATGTAAGGTTAGGTTGTATATCTCAGACCTTTCTTCCTTCTTTAGAAAGGCCTGGATTACTATATACTTTCCTCTTATGACCACCTTTGCTGCATCCCAGAGGTTTTGGGCTTTAGTGTTATCATTTTCATTGCCTTCCATGTACTTTTTAAATTCCTCTTTAATTTCTTGGTTAACCCATTCATTCTTTAGTAGGATGTTCTTTAATCTCCAAGTATTCATTGTTTTTCCAATTTTTTTCTTGTGGTTGATTTCGAGTTTCATAGTGTTGTGGTCTAAAAATATGCACGGTATGATCTTGATCTTTCTGAACTTCTTTTTTTTTTTTTTAATTTTTTTTTTCAACGTTTATTTATTTTTGGGACAGAGAGAGACAGAGCATGAAGGGGGGAGGGGCAGAGACAGAGGGAGACACAGAATCGGAAACAGGCTCCAGGCTCTGAGCCATCAGCCCAGAGCCCGACGCGGGGCTCGAACTCACGGACCGCGAGATCGTGACCTGGCTGAAGTCGGATGCTTAACCGACTGCGCCACCCAGGCGCCCCAATCTTTCTGAACTTCTTGAGGGCTGATTTGTGTCCCAGTATGTGATCTATTCTGGAGAATGTCCCATGTGCACTTGAGAAGAATGTGTATTCCTTTGCTTTAGGATGAAATGTTCTGAATATTATCTGTTAAGTCCATCTGGTCCAGTGTGTCATTCAGAGCCATTGTTTCCGTGTTAATTTTCTGTTTAGATAATCTGTCCATTGTTGTAAGTGGGGTGTTGAAGTCCTCTACTATTTTGGTAGTATTATCAATTAGTTTATTTATGTTTGTAATTAATTGATTTATATATTTAGGTGTTTCATGTTGGGGGCATAAATGTTTACAATTGTTAGATCTGCTTGATGGATAGACCCTTTAATTATGATATAATGCCCTTCTTCATTTCTTGTTGCAGTCTTTATTTTAAAATCTAGAGTGTCTGCTGTAGGTATAGCTACTCTGGCTTTCTTTTGGTGACCATTAGCATGATAGATGGTTCTCCATGCCCTTACTTTCAATCTGAAGGTGTCTTTAGGTCTAAAGTGTGAGACCCACCCTTATTATTAAGGGTAATCAACTTAAAGTCAACTGATTGTAAATATCAATCACATCTATAAATACATTGATAGCAGCGTCCAGAATGGTGCTTGACCAAATAACTGGGCATGATAACCTAGCTGAGCTGACATGTAAAAGTTAATTTTACACAGTTATGTCACAGTGATGGTGATGATGATGGTGATAGTGATGTTTGTAGCCCTCAGGTGTCTTGGCATTGCCGTGTATCAGTCACGTGCCAGGTGCCTTACATCTCTTATCCTGTTCAATCCTCTGAAACCTTCATCTCCATTTTATTTTGTTTTTTATTTTTTTAAATGTTTGTTTATTTTTGAGACAGAGAGAGAAACAGAGCACAAGTGAGGGAGGGGCAGAGAGAGAGAGAGAGAGAGAGAGAGAGAGAGAGAATCTGAAGCAGGCTCCAGGCTCTGAGCTGTCAGTACAGAGCCTGATGCAGGGCTCGAAACCATGAACTTGTGAGATCATGATCTGAGCTGAAGTCAGACGCTTAACTGACCAAGCCACCTAGGCACCCCTTCATCTGTATTTTATTTTATTTTATTTTATTTTATTTTAAAATTTTTAATGTTTATTTATTTTTGAAAGAAAGAGGCAGAGTGCAAGCAGGGGAGGGGCAATGAGAGGGAGTCACAGAATCCGAAGCAGGTTCCAGGCTCTGAGCTGTCAACACAGAGCCTGACGTTGGCTCAAACTCATGAACTGAATGACCTGAGCCGAAGTCAGACCCTTACCTGAATGAGCCACACTGGCACCCCCATCTCCATTTTAAAGATGAAGCTATTGAGTCGGAAAGGTTGCAAATTGTTTTAAGTCACATAGACCCTGAATAACATTGCTGGAGCTTGGTTTTGAAGCCCGTGCTATTATGTGGCATTGTGTACAACAGATATTAATTGATACCACTCTGTCTCCTCCTGGTGACAGAAACCTAACTCAAGCTGGGATGCAGTTTATTGTCTCATGTGTTGGGGAAGGCAATGGTGACTAGCTTTAGGCACAGCTGGATCCAGGGGCTGAAAGGATGTGGTCAGGACTCTGCCTTTTGCTCCATCACTTGGCTCTTTTTAATTCCTTTTAGTTTTATTCTATAGAGAGGCCTTCACCATGAGGAAGGCAGGATTTACATCTTCTGACTCGGCAAGCACAGTAGATAGGAACTTTGCTTTTTTATAGCCTTATAGTAATTCCAGAAAATGACTTTGGCCTGGCTTGGGTTATGTACTTATTCCTGGTCTAGTTCCTAGGTCCAAAACATGCAGCTCTGTAGTTGGGACTGCCTGCTTTGACTCTTGGTTGGAAGGCATCGTGATGGAAGGCCACACTAGAACCAGTGGAATGAGGGAGGGCACTGCCGTACTGAAACCTCCCGCCACTGACAGTTCCTCGTGGACATTTCCTCGGAAAGGAAACTCACCCCAGACCCTCCTTGGACTGGACTGTGTGTGACAGTTTTATGTTACCCAGTGATAGAAGTTCCTTGAAGCCATTTTTGTGGGAACACTGTTTTTAGTGCCTTGGCGTATTTGAAAGGAAAGCCAGCTCTAACCTATATAGAATTGAAATATAGAAGTTTTAATTTTTTTTTCTGTGATCTGAAGCACAGGACCTAAGCAAACTTCTTTTCTAAGCTTTAATCCTAAATTAGCTTCTGAGTAGATACCCAAACATCAAAGGCTTCGGGAATGTAATGGTGCAACCTAATGCTCATGTCCCTTCATCCTTTCTAACTGAAAATCACAGACTACCTTGAAATATGGTTGTTTGTATTCCAATCTGATCTTTCTTCGATTGTGGGTGATTAGGGGGCAGGGCCCAATCTTATTTCTTTTAGTAACTCTACAGTTCCTGGCACAGATTTCTGTCACGGTGAGCACTCAGTAAGTACTTCTGAGCAAGTGAATGAATCTGAGTCATTATGGAGTAAAATAATCCCTTGTGTGCTGCACTCAGAGTTTTCTGGGGTAAGTTTTTAAAGGAGCATAGCACAGAACAGTGGTTAAGGGCAGTGGTCTGGGTCAGACTGCCTACATTTGAATCCTTTACCCTGTCTTTTTGCAAACCTCCATACCCCATCTATCAAATAGAGATTATGATAGTATTGACTGCACAGAGATCTTACGAGGATCTATCGTAAGCACTTGGTCCATGGTTAGTATTCAGTAAAAGTTAGCTAATAGAACTATCATTATTTGGTTGTTTTTGATGCTAGGAGGTCACCAGGCCTTGTTTGAGCCTGCAAGCATTTGATTTGTTCTGCTCGTAGTGGTGCCTCTGTCACATCAGAGCTTAAGTCTATTCTTGCTTGCGTTGCAAAACAAAGAAGTATCTTTCAAATCATAGCTTTCTCTTCCTCTTCTATTAAGAACAGTACTAGGGTTTGCACAAATAAAGCTGTAACAAAAACAAACGCACAATCAAAGAAGACTAGTGTACAGATGGTTGTTGTCTACGAGTCCCAGTCTCAGAAATTTAGCATGGGAAAGCTGCAGCTGGTTTGTTTGGTGATGCCCAAGGACACTCCTCCTCAAATTGCCAGATCTATTTTCACGGTGAATGTGGCCCATTTCTAAGTTAATGGTCGACTACTGGCTTTAAGTCTGTCAGGTTTACCCATGTATGATTCAGTCACTGCCTGGTACATCATTTAATTATCTTTGCGCCCAAAATGGGTCTGAGTCACCCAAAGGGTTTTTCACCTTGCAGGTAGATGGAGTGAGTCCTAAGGGTGAATTATCTGCTTAATTGTTGCTATTGGTTTCTGAGAAACTATGGATAAAGAGGTGCCTCCAGATCAAGGTGGGCAAATACCCTTATTGTTTTTTACTATTGCTGCCTAATGCCGTTTCAGATTTTTTTCAGCTATTATTATCTTCACTGTTTCACAGTGACGGAAACCAAAGAAAAAAAAAGTTTAAGATAACAGAGCAAGTAGCCAAGCTAAGATTTGAATTCAGTTGGCTTTAGAGTCTGTTATCTTAACCTCCATACTACCTACAAATATGTCAAAAAAGAACACCTTTTAAAGCCTCTTGTGGTCTCTACCCCAAAAAATTAACTTTCTGTACCCAAATCCAAGATGAAAAATGCTAAGTGAACCAAATCTCAGACAGATTGAGGATTTTCTTCTCGCAAAACCAAGACATTCAAATCCTTCATTTCTAAAAACTCATTTTGTGGTATAACTTGGTGCTGTGTGAATTGTGTCTTTTCAAGGATTATATGAAGTTTTGGGGAAATGAATATCATTGGGACTTTCAGAAACTGGAGTAACTTGATGTTCGGTCCACATTTACTCTGGAGGCAGTTGGAAATGAGAACTTGAGAAGGCCCTTCTGAATGTATGTGATCCAGATTCCTGGGCTGGGCAAGCCAGTAGTTTTTCTGTGGCCCATCATCCTCTGCACTTATTCTCTGTAGCCTCCCTGCTGGGCTTCTCAGAAGGTGCTGCTCAGAAAGCTTGTGGTAACAAAACCAATTTCTGATGATTTCACTCAAGCTCTAAGGACAAGCTTAGAACTTGTTTGATTTCTGCCTTTCGTGCTTCATAACTAGGAATTGCATAGACTTCTCCTGATCCTTGTGAAATGAATATGATGCATTATTTAGATATGTCACAGATGGGAATAGAGCACTTATAATGATAGTCAATCCTTCTCTCCTTCCACTCGCCACACCTCATAAGGCCCCATGGACGTGATACACTGTTAGGACTTATAAACCTTGTGTATTTATATCTGAGGTCATTTCTCTGTGCATACTATAGTCAGTATTTAGACTTCTTTTCTTCTCATTTTTCTCCCTTTCAACAAAAGCAAGCCCTATGAAGCACTCCAAATGATATTGTTTAGAGTAACAAATTATCTTTAAAACATAATACTTAAGGGCCTCTCATCTTCTTTTAAGCATGTATTTTTTTTTTAAAGAAGGTATATCACACTCACAATATTTCTGAGTAAGCATAGATGTCTTGTGATATAGTGGTTGCCATGGTAATTAATCACCTCCTAAAAAGAATAGTGGAGAATATAAATCCATGTAAATTACTCAGAACACTAGTTAGAACAGCCCCCTGGGCACCTCAGTTTATGAGGAATTTCAGAAAAAAAAAAGAAAAAAGGATGTTTTCCTCTTTTTTCTTTCATGGAAAGAGGGATAGAGAAAGCTGCTTTTGTGCTCTGATGGCCTGGCCCTTCCCTTCCATTGGCGGGTGCCAGAAGGTTGCAGAGCAGGAAGGCAGTCACTCTAGCTGACAGAGAGGGCTCTTGTGATAACACATTGCAAAATACACACGGGCATGGCGGGGTCTATGACTTTATGAATATTCTGCTTTCAGATTCTAAATCGCCTGTGCACTTTCTAGGACCTCGTGAGAACTCAGAGCTCAGTGCTCACTCCTTTGGCTGATGTTTTTCTGCTTGTCTTGACCTAGGTCTTCTTTCACATTGAAGTGGAATTTGCCACTGACTTCTATTCAATATGGATAACAGAAGTGGAAATTACTTTAAAGGTTGACTGTTGAGCGGGGGCCTGCTGAGACAGAGCAAGGCATTGTGGAGGAACATTCTTTAACTACAGGAAAAGGGCTCAAAGGAGAGTGAGCAGCTAAAGGGTGATTTCCAAAATTTCAACTATGATGAGCAGTGCCATCTGCTCATAGGATAGGGTTTGCCTTTTCACCTTGCTTCTTGTAGGTGAAACCCGTAGCTTCCAATCCTTTTAGAGACAGTCTTCCTTCAGAGATGTTGGTGCAATGTGGTGTGGCAGGTGTAGAGCCATTCCTGACTGAAAGGATTTTTTATAGAAAGGCCAATGGAAACAAGTGAATATGGTGGAGGTATTTTTGACTAGGATGATTCAAGGAATCCTATTAAGAAGATATTCTGTGACAATATTGGGAAGAGAAATTTTGATTAAGGAATATCTGATAACTATTAAAGATACACTTAAAAAATAGATTAATAGTCATAAAGGGAAACCTCAATACTTCATGTGTAGGTTTACCTCACTTTATGGAAGGTATTTTTTTTAATATAATTGATTGTCAAGTTAGCTAACATATAGTGTAGATTGGTAGATTACTGTGATTCATCGCTTACATACAACACCCGGTGCTCATCCCAACACGTGCCTTCCTCAATGCCCAGCACCCTTTCCCCACTCAGGCCCCGCCCCCACCCCGCCACCCATCAACCCTCAGATTGTTCTCTGCATTTAAGAGTCTCTTATGGTTTGCCTCCCTCTCAGTTTGAAACCATTTCTTTCCCCTGTTGTCCTCTGTTAAGTTTATCAAGTTCCACGTATGAGTAAAAACATGATATCTGTCTTTCTCTGACTGACTTATTTGACTTAGCATAATACCCTCCAGTTCCATCCATGTTGTTGCAAATGGCAGGATTTCATTCTTTTCTCATTGCCGAGTAGTATTCCATTGTATGTATAACCACATCTTCTTTATCCATTCATCAATTGATGGACATTTGGGCTCTTTCCTTAATTTGGCTATTGTTGAAAGTGCTGCTGTAAACGTTGGGGTACATGTGCCCCTATGAATCAGTACTCCTGTATCCTTTGGATAAATTCCTAGTAGTGCTATTGCACTACTAGGGTAGTTCTATTTTTAATTTTTTGAGGAATCTCCACACTGTTTTCCAGAGTGGCTGCACCAGCTTGCATTCCCACCGACAGTGCAAGAGGGTTCCCATTTCTCCACATCCTCACCAACACCCTTTTTTCCTGAGTTGTTAATTTTAGCCACTCTGGTGTGAGGTGGTATCTCACTGTGGTTTTGATTTGTATTTCCCTGATGATGAGTGACATTGAACATCTTTTCATGTGTTTATTGGCCATCTGGATGTCTTCTTTGGAAAAGTGTCTATTCATGTCTTCTGCCCATTTCTTCACTGGATTATTTGTTTTTCGAGTGTTGAGTTTGGTAAGTTCTATATAGATTTTGGATACTAACCTTTTATCTGATATGTCATTTGCAAATATCTTCTCCCATTTATGGAAGGTATTTTTAAAAGTTATATAAAGGGCTCCTGGCTGGCTCAGTCAGTAGAGCATGTGACTCTTCATCTCAGGGTCATGAGTTTGAGCCCCACGTTGGGCGTGGAGCTTACTTAAAAAAAAGTCATTTATAAAGTGAATTTTAGTCTCAATAAATGCCAAGTTGTTTTCGTTAGAACTCATTTCTCAGTTATGAAAGTTATAATTTTGGTACAATATTTGGTTAGGATAGAAATATCAAACATGAGAGCAAGATAAAGTATTATATTTAGTAGTTTCATTTAGATGAAAACAATTCTTGGGGCGCCTGGGTGGCGCAGTCGGTTAAGCGTCCGACTTCAGCCAGGTCACGATCTCGCGGTCCGTGAGTTCGAGCCCTGCGTCGGGCTCTGGGCTGATGGCTCAGAGCCTGGAGCTGTTTCCGATTCTGTGTCTCCCTCTCTCTCTGCCCCTCCCCCGTTCATGCTCTGTCTCTCTCTGTCCCAAAAATAAATAAACGTTGAAAAAAAAAATTTAGATGAAAACAATTCTTGGAAAAAATAAATGAAAATGATTTTTTTCTGATTTTGTTGAATAAAACAAATTTCAAGATACGAAATTTTTTCATGTCTGACTCAACAATAAGAAACAGAGTTAATGTCACAGTGTAGCCCACAGAGCCTGCTGGCATGAAAACTCACTTAGCCACTGTCAAATAATTTGTACGCAAATTCTATGCCAAGGAAACTTACCATTCTATTCCACTGAACAGAGTTTACTCTCTGGCAAATATTATAGCTTACTTTTTACCTCCTTTAGTACCCCTTGCATTAAACAAGTCTGAATACAAGAAGAGAGTTCTAATTTTTTCAGTATTTTAGTCAATGTTAGGACTTCTAGCCATGAGACATGGTAAGACAGAGTACCACAACTGGAGCCATAGAAAGGGAGAAAAATTCAAGATCAGTTATAGTAATTGTAGTGTGTCACATCAAAGCCAACAGAATTAGATTTTATGTCATCTGTGTAAATATTTATCTCTTATGGGAGGGATCTATCCTCTCAGCTGAATAATGTCCAAATAGTTTCAGTATACAGTGCATCACTGCAAAGTTAACCAGGCCATTGTGACCTCTCCCTCACTCCTCAAAATTTTCTATTAACCATGTCACTAGTGGATATACTGTGATTGAGTTACAGGAACCAACAATTTATGAACATCTACCAAGTGCTGGATAACGTTCATTTACTTTAGTCTGTACACCAAGCTAGCGCAGGTTATCAGTTACCAAGTGAGGAAACAGGTTCAGAGGAGTTACATAAGTTCTTCAAACTCATGTGGACAATACCATAGTTGAGATTTGAACCCAGGTGTCTTTTTATTAGAAAACCCCTTTTCTTTCTGTACTTAATACTTTTCAAGTGTCTTAGACAGTAAATTCTTCTTTTTATCCTGTATGAAACTTTCCCAGGAACAGCCTTATGCTTAACCATTAGGAGCAATGACCGAGTCCTTCAGATGTATTAAGCCTTCATTATTGGGAGAAAGCACATCACTGTTGGTGGAAACCCTGAAGTATCTTATCAGAGCTTTAGGATTCTGAGAGGACTTGATGGGAGACCTACTGCCCAGGTGGTCTGGGAGGCTGGGTGTCTATGCAACTTAGAAAACCGTGTGTTTGTTAAACTCATCTTAAAACAGGTAATAGAGTAGGTACATGCTCAATAAAGTAGCAGAACTTTCTGACTAATCTCAAATGAAGATAGTGGTTTCTGTGACCTAGTGTAAATGTACACCACACTGGGGAAGCAAGCTCCATAGAGTGCATGAATTTAATTTTTAATGTGTTTCTCATCTGGTGAATGGCTCTACTCTGTGTTTCTTTTCTCGACTCGACCTATTTTGTGTCACACCAGTCCTTCAGTGAGGTGTACTGACCATCTATCTCAGTTCAGGACAGGATCATAACTGTTTCTGTGTTAGCAGTATTGAAGTTAATAGAGGTGGAGAGAGTTGATCGCAAAATTGGCAGTCAGGAATTCCAAATGGCATTCCTAATTGCTGACTTTGGAAAAATCACTTATTTAGGATTATGACTTTTAGCCAAATGGGATAATATAGTTTCTTTCTTTAAATCTCTTTTGATTTTTTTTTCTTTCTAGTCTCCTTCTTTATTTTCTTTTTATTTTTTTTTAAGGTTTATTCATTTTTCAGAGACAGAGAGACAGAGTGTGAGCGGGGGAGGGGCAGAGAGAGAGGGAGACAGAGAATCTGAAACAGGCTCCAGGCAGCACAGAGCCCGACTCGGGGCCCCGACCTCACTGACGGTGAGATCATGACCTGAGCTGAAGTCTGACGCTTAACCGACTAAGCCACCCAGGCACCCTTTTCCGTCCCCTTCTTGAACCTTTTAAGTCCCGGGATTTCAAAGCACTCTTCCCAGAGGAAGGCAATGTTTATTTCCCAGGGGTCACACTGATTCCATGAAATATCCCATTGTGGGACTTTGTTTTTAATTTGGTCTTCTTCTGTTTCTCAAAGTTTATCTCCCCCTTCTTTCTCATTGGGCCTGTAATACTTTTACGTTCACCACTTAAATATAAGTGGTGATCAAAGAAGTCTGTCAAACTTAGATGTGTGTCTAAATAATTATTTGGAAGCTATTACTTAGTCAGTAATGATCAAGTTGTGCCCCATGTCTTCCTAATGTATTTATTTTTTTGTTTTGCTGAAGTACCGTAATAGTTCTTTTGGAGTGGATAGATGAGTGATCAACTTTCAAAATCCTTACATTAAAAAAATGTCTTTTTTCCCCTTGAATGCTGGTCTGGCTGAGTCCAGGTTTTATACTTAAATTTGTTTTCCATCAGAACTTTGAAGATACTGTTCCATTTTCTTTTAGCATATAATGTTGCCTTTGAGAATTCTCAAGTTAAAATGAGCCTTGTTCCTTTTCAGGAAACCTGGTTTTCTCTCTGGGAGCTTTTAGGAACCCCTCTTTATCCTTGGTATTGAAATTTTATCACATTGTGTCCACATGTGGACACAAAAATTCATTCTGCTGAGCACTTGATAGACAGTGGCAATTTGAAGACAGGTCTTTCTTTCATTTTGAGAAATCTTTTCTGTTCTCTATCTTCTTTGGTCTTGAAATTTCTACTAGGTAGATGTTAAAACTTTATACCTCTGTCTAGTCCTAAATTTCTCTCACCTACTTTGCATTTTTTTTTTGTATGTGTGTCTCTTTGCAGTGTCTGTGGGGCATTTTTGGCTTGATCTCACTTGCTAATTTATTCTAAAAGTAGTGTCCATTTTGCCATTAAGTATATTTATTGATTTTTAATTTTTATATACATTTCCCCCCAAGAATCTCAAATTATTTTTTAGACAGTATAATATTATTTTGAGGTGCAATAGCCTATCTTATTCATATGAGGATATCTACTCTACAGCCTATTTTCATTATTCATACTAGTTATGTTCTATAAAGTCATCATGAATTAGTAAATTAGCAAGTACTGAATTAGTGAATATTGAACCATTGTTGTTCCTAAGGGAAATGCAGGATTAGGTGCCTGTGAGCTCCTGGTCATGTTTCCATCAACTCACCAATAAGTAACCTTCTTTTATGGATGTTCTTGTTTATGAGCCCTTATTTAATATGTACTATTGAATCATAAACATTTAACTTACAGCCAACAATACTATAACTCATGCCTTAATGAAGTTTATTGAACACATGTATTTTCTCTCTAAAGCATGTCACAGCCTTTTGGTACTTAGAAACACTAGACAGCACTTCAGTGCTATACTTGGGGGCCATTTTAAATATAGAAATCACCAACAAAAAGCACAAAAATGTGAAAAACGTGGCACTCAATACACCACAAAAAGACACTTGTCTAGAGTATGAGAGCTGAAACACAAAAATAGAGTGTTGCCTTGTTTTCACCTAGTTGGAATGTGCACATCAGGGGACTCAAAAATTTCACCCCTCTATATATGTCTGTGATTGACTTTGGAAGCACCATGAGTGTTGACTTGGGGATTACAAATACATTTTGTCAAATAGGCATATTCACAAACATGGGATCCACAAGTGTGAGGGTCAACTATACTTATTTCAAAGTCACCTTCTCTTTATTCTGTTAAGTCGTTTCTTTAGATGTTTGTGGTTTTCTTTATTCAATTTGGTGTCTTCTCTCATGGGGTTGGTTTTCTGAAAGCATTTGGTAATTCTTATGTGTGTTCATTTTTATATTTGAGATTCCTTGCTTACTTACTGTAAATAATGTTTCTGTTTACCAGAATCTGCCTTCGTTGTCAGAGGGGGAGAGCTGGGATATGCTGCCAGGTGTGGGGTTCAAATGCTCCTTATCTGGTTGTGGGGATTCTGTATTCTTTTTGGGCACTGACAATCCAAGTCCCTCTCCAGTCCACTAACCTCACAGGCCCAGGGATAGATGCTGCTGCTACCGCTGCTGGTGGTGGAGTCGTGAAAGGTGGGAGAGTGGGGTCAGCCGAACTGCTTACCAGCGAATGACTGAGGCACTTTCCTCAGGATTCTTTCCTGCTACTTTGTCTGTCATCCCTGAGTTTTGAGTGCCCTAGAGTTGCTCTAACCTTTGCAACTGATTTCTCCTCCATGTGGTCAGGGTTGTGGTTTTTCCTATCAGTATGATTCTGTCAGTCTTTCATTTCTGGAAAGCCTCAAAATTTCTGCCCATCAATTCCACTCATTCTTATTTTCCAGCACTGTTGTGAATTCATTCTTTTTAAAAACAGATTTTCTGGTATTTTTAGGAAATTGAGGTGGGAGTAGATAGGCATAAGGGCTTAGTCTGTCATTTTGATCGAAATCCATACTATTTTATGTAAAAAAAAATAACAGTTGTTTTTAAAAGAAAATTTGTATTTTTCAGATGTTCCAGATGAAAATGTTTCGATTCTGGATTTCAAGGAATGATTGTATGGAATTTTTTTTATTGATGGCTTATGTGGGAATCTATAAGAACACATCAATAGATTCTAATTTGTAATTGTTACTATTGTATTCACTATTGTATGGATATTTTTATCTTCATAATTGTTTTAAAATACTTTACTAAATATATTTTTATATGGGTACCTTCTGTATTCTAATATATTTGTATCATAACAGTGATGCCAGGCATTTTTTGGTTCATTATCTCATTTAATTCTCACAGATACTTTTTTTTTTTAATGTTTATTTATTTTTGAGAGCCAGCAAGCGAGTGGAGGAGGGGCAGTGAGAGAGAGAAAGACACAGAATCCCAAGCAGGGGCTCGATCTCATGAACGCTGAGATCATGACCTGAGCCAAAATCAAGAGTTGTATGCTCAACTGGCTGAGCCACCCAGGCGCCCCTCATAGAGGTCTTATAAGGCAGTGGCTGTCGTTTTCATTTTTGAGGGTGAGGAAACAAGTTCACTAACTTCAGTTTCCAAGTAGGTCTCAAATATGTATTGGAGCTGGATCTGACCTATTAGCTTTCTGGCTCTAAGTTCATCAATGCATTACACTCTTATGGAAGATTGGCACCTGTTCCACAGTCCTAATTATTAGCTCACAGTGTATGTGCTCGTGCACATAAAAATCAGGAATATATGCAACGCAACATGAGAAATTGGATGTACATTGGAGGAACTGTGTGATAAACATTTAGACATATGCTACAGCCTTCTGTTCTTGGATTCTTCTTCACGTTGGAATGAATAACTGTTTAAAAGTTCACCTTTCTAAAAACAAATTAATGATCAATTTAGTGTCATTATCGACCATTAAAAAATTCCTTTCCAGGGGCGCCTGGGTGGCGCAGTCGGTTAAGCGTCCGACTTCAGCCAGGTCACGATCTCGCGGTCCGGGAGTTCGAGCCCCGCGTCAGGCTCTGGGCTGATGGCTCAGAGCCTGGAGCCTGTTTCCGATTCTGTGTCTCCCTCTCTCTCTGCCCCTCCCCTGTTCATGCTCTGTCTCTCTCTGTCCCAAAAATAAATAAACGTTGAAAAAAAAAAAATTTAAAAAAAAAAAAAAAAAAAAAAAAAAAAAAAAAAAAATTCCTTTCCAATTTAAGGCATAGCAATCAAACATTTATTTAAAGAAAATAATTCTGCTCTCCTCAGGGTTTTTCATTTGAATGATAAGATAATAAATCAGGAAATACTGTACATAGCAAGCCTCTAGCTCAGAAGAGCTCAGAAATTCTCCGAACATCTGTATTGCAAAAACTTAGAGGACTTAATGATTGGATTTAAGTTGGAAAAATCCTGCAGCTTTCATCTATAGAGATGGTGAGTACATTAGGTAAAAGCAAGAAGATCTCAACTTCTAACTTTTCCACTTTGAGCTGTTCAAACTCAGCATGAACTCAAATTCAGGAAGGTTCCCTGAGAACATGGCCTGAACAGGGCCTCATGCTATAGCCTCTCCTCTTCTTCCCCTCTCTTCCTGATTGGAAGAGAAGAGTTAGATCCCACACATGCTTTGGGGAGAAAATTTCTTCTCTGTGAGTCACTGAACCATTTTTAGAGACTTATTATTATTATCTATCTATCACATAAAGAGACATAAAAATTAAATAGAAACCTATAGAAGTCAGGCCTTGGGCAATAAGCCTAAAAACAAACCTGTGTTCCATGACTCTTTAGGTTGTTTTGTGTGTGTGTGTGTGTGTGGAGTTAGGGAGGAGGTGATTTATTGAAATCCAAAGGTTTCTGTCTCTGCCAAATACTAGTTGCTAATCTGTTCATCTAAGTCATCTGAGAAACATCACTCAGAAATAAGTCTCACTGAAATGAAGTTGGATTGTTTGTTTCACAGGACTAGAAAAAAAATGTCAACTTTCTTGATTTGGTGCATACTACCACACTACATCATGTTTACATTAATAACTAAATCTCACTGTTCTGAGTCTCACCTTGTTCCAACAGAAGCTGCAGTCTCTTGCACTAAACCTTGGAGAGTTGCCTCACATGTCTCACAGTCAGTCAGGACTCCCCTGCCTCTGGCTTCCTTGTCCCTTCTGCACGGAGCCTCTTGCCCCTCAGTCTACCCTCCTCCCCTGACTGGCACTCCCCTAGCTGGAGGAGCAGATTCCTACTGTCATTTTGGCTTCTGACAAGCTTCTACTTGCTCAGATAGCTTGGCCAAATCTCGGGAAGTGGGAAGGAAGATGTTTCCTCCTCTTGAAGATCCCAGAACAAGGGATCTTGGGCCCAAACTGTGGCTGAGTTTAGTGCAATGGCTTTGCCAGGTCACATATAAATTATTTTCCTGCCTGGGGTTTGTACTTATCACCAGGTAGCTTTGTCTGAATGGATTTAAGGACCAGCCTACTGAATGCGGCACTCAAACTTGCCTCTCCTCTCAACCTTCAGACCCTTTGCCTTTCCTATGTTAGACACCTTTTTTTTGCCCTGAATGTGGATTTTCTTTTGTGGGCAGTCCCCACTGTCCTCTCTGTACCCTGGCGTCCTTTCCTTTTGCTCCTTAAGTTCTGCCAGACATCCCTGTGTAGGCCTGAGCTCTAAATGGAGATATGATTCACGTGTGTCCCACCCCACCTCCCCCAAGGACTTTCAGCCCTAATGTAAATCAGTGGATGCAAATAGGTACTTTTGAGAACAAGTGTCAGTTAGCTTTACTTCCCAGACAGATCTGAGTCTCACTTCAGCCCAGCCAAGTACTGCATGTTAATTTTTGCATTTATTTCTTTTCCCCACAAGCTCTTCCTCTTGTATTTTTGTGGTCACACAGAACATTATAGTCCGCTAAGATTCTGTGGACATCCTGGAACTTGATCTACAATGCCCAATTAATCTTCAACATTTTCTGACACTCACGGAGAGTTACTCAAAAATTTCGGAGCCAGTTGGAATCCAAAGGACTTTCATCTGAGTAAGTTTCCTGAGAAGTGCCATTAAAATGGATCTAAAGGGAATAAACCCGGAAGTATGACAGATACCCTGCTGTGGAGTTCCTGGAAGAGTAAAAGAAGTAGGGAGGAGGTGATTTATTAAGGAACTGAAAGGTTGTACTTATAGTCACATCACTTTCCTTTTCTGCTTTTATTTTATTTTGTTTTTGTTTTCTTTCTTTTTTAAAAAAAATCAACTTTTAGTTAATTAATATATAGTGCAATATTGGTTTCAGGAGTAGAATTCAGTGATTCATCACTTACATACAATACCCAGTGCTCATCCCAACAAGTGTCCTTAATGTCCATCACCCATCTAGCGCATCTCCTTGCTCCCTCCAGCAACCCATAGTTTGTTCTCTATCCTGAAGAGTCTATTGTGGTTTGTTTTCTTCTCTTCTCTTCCCCCTGCTTCCCATATGTTCATCTATTTTGTTTCTTAAATTCCACATATGAGTGAAATGATATGGTCTTTCTCTCACTGACTTATTTCACTTAGGATAATTCATTCTAGCTCTATCCACATCATTGCAAAATGGCAAGATTTCATTCTTTTTGATGGCTGAGTAATATTCCATTATATACACACACCACATCTTCTTTATCTATTCATCAGTCAATGGACATTTGGGCTCTTTCAATAGTTTGGCTATTGTTGATAATGTTGTTGTAAACTTGTACCCCTTCAAATCTGTATTTTTGTATTCTTTGGGTAAATACCTAATAGTGCATTTGCTGGTAGTTCTATTTTTAGTTTCTCAAGGAACCTCCACACTGTTTTCCAGAGTGGCTGTACCAGTTTGCATTCCCACTAACAGTGCAAGAGGGTTTCCCTTTCTCTGCATCCTCACAAACATCTGTTGTTTCTTGTGTTGTTAATTTTAGCCATTCTGACAAGATGGTTAAAAGATGTTGAACATCTTTTCTTTTCTTTTTTTTTAAGTGTTTATTTTACTTATTTTGAAAGAGAGAGTGAAAGCATGCATGTGAGTGGGAGAGGGGAAGAGAGAGAGAGAGAGAAAGAGAGAATCCCAATGCAGGGCTTGATCTCATGAATCCATGAGACTATGGCCTGAGCCGAAACCAAGAGTTGGATGCTTAACCAATGGAGCCACCCAGGCTCCCTGAGCATCTCTTCATGTGTCTGTTACCCATCTGGATGTTTTCTTTGGAAAAGTGTCTACTCATGTCTTCTGCCCATTTCTTAACTGGGTTATTTGTTTTTTGAGTTTTGAGTTTGATAAGTTCTTTGTAGATTTTGGATACTACCCTTAATCAGATATGTCATTTGCAAATATCTTCTCTCATTCTGTAGCCTGCCTTTTAGTTTTGCTGATTGCTTCCTTTGCTATGAAGAAGCTTTTTATTTTGATGAATCCCCAATAGTTCATGTTTGCTTGTGTTTTTCTTGCCTTCAGTGACATGTCTTGTAAGAAGTTGCTCTGGACGATGTCAAAGAGGCTGCTGCCTATGTTCTCCTCTAAGATTTTGATGGTTTCCTGTCTCACATTTAGGTCTTCCATCCATTTTGAATTTATTTTTGTGTATAGTGTAAGAAAGTGGTCCAATTTCATTCTTCTACATGTCACTAGCCAGTATTCCCAGCACCATTTGTTGAAGAGACTGTCTTTTTTCCATTGGATATTCTTTCATCCTTTGTTGAAGATTAGTTGACCATATAGTTGTGGGTCCACTTCTGGGTTGTCTATTCTGTTCCACTGATCTATGTGTATGTTTTTGTACCAGTTCCATACTGTCTTGAAGACTACAGCTTAATAACATAGCTTGAAATCCAGGATCGTGATGCCTCCAGTTTTGTTTTTCTCTTTCAGGATTGCTTTGGCTATTTGGGATTTTTGTGGTTCCATACAAATTTTAGTATTATTTGTTCTAGGTCTGTGAAAAAATGTTGGTGGTATTTTTGGTAGGGATTGCATTAAATGTGTAGTTTGTTTTGAGTAGTATAGACATTTTAATAATGTTTGTTTTTCCAATCCATGAGCATGGAATGCTTTTCCATTTCTTTGTGTCCTCTTCACTTTCTTTCATAAGCTTTCTATAGTTTTCAGAATATAGATCTTTTACCTCTTTAGTTATGTTTATTCCTAGGTATCTTATTATTTTTGGTGCAATTGCAAACAGGATGGATTCCTTAATTTCTTTTTCTGATGCTTTGCTATAGTGTATACAAATGTAATAGATTTCTGCACATTGATTTTAAATCCTGCAACTTTGCTGAATTCATGTATTAGTTCTAGCAATTTTTTTGGTAGAGCCTTTCGGGTTTTCTACATACAGTGTCATGTCATCCGCAAATAGTGAAAGGTTAACTTCTTCTTTGCTAATCTGGATGCCTTTTATTTCTTTTTGTTGTCTGATTGTTGAGACTAAGACTTCCAGTAGTATCCTTTTCTACCTTTAAATTAGGAGAATTTTCCTTTTAATTTACCCCAGGGAAGCAAGACCAAGCAAGTCAGGTGGGAACAGGTCACTGATGAATATTGCTTTGGTGGGGCAGAGGGGCCAAGGGACCTCAGACACCTGTCCTCAGGTCCCATAGCCCATGATCCAGCCCACCATGAAAGGGAGAATGAGCTAAGGTGAACAATCATGCAGCATCTCAGTTGTCTTCAGGCCAGGAGCACACAGTGGATGCTCTTTTAAGTCTGCTTTTCCCCTGTTCTCTGCTGATTAAAGAGCCCCTCTAGTAATTAGCCATGACAGTTTAGCCAAGTATGATGGTGGGCATTGGCATAGAGGAAGTATGCAGAGAAACCATTCCTCATTTGAAAATGAGCACAATAGAGGGAGAGAAATACATAAGAGTAAATAGCTATTTCCTAGGCTTGTTGCTTTTGATCTCTTATAAATCGATTTTCTGAACACCCAGTGAGACAAAAAAAAAAGTAATACAGACTTTTTATTAACCATAAGGAGAAGCATGAGGCACTTTCTTTTGACGTATTGGTGGAGGATGGTTTTCTTTTACCTCTGCGGGTCATCTGGGACATTTCATCTATACTAAGACTGTCTCTATTTATTGCCTTTGTATGTTTTTTTTTTTTAGATTATATCTCTGTATCTGAAACTCCTCTTAGAAATAAAATAATGGCACCTTGCATTTGTGCCCATATGGTACCCATTTACCTGAAGGCAAGGCATCAAATTTGATCCCTGGTACTTCTTTCAGTATTTTAAGATCTAATGACCACATGTTGGTTTTGCTGTTTGTATTTGTTTTTGAGAATCTAGACCTATCTTTCTGATTTATAAATTCCATATTTAAAGTGAGTGTTTTCCTCAACACTTCCCCACCAGTGCCTCTTGAGAAAATCAGTACTTAGAATCAATTATTTTTAGGTTTTTATGCTTCAAATGAGAAAATGTATTGGAAAGACTTTCTGCTATTTTGGAACGTTTAGAAGCAAATTTGTCTCACCTCATTGTTTACGTTCAAGGTAAAGCCCTAACTGTTTCATTCTTCCATTTCTATGATCCAGGCAAGAAGGTCTGTAGAATAAGGGTAACATCTTTGATGAAAATCTTTAGTCTAACCCAATCAATAAGAATAACAAAACCAATAACAACTATCATAATAATGACCTTTCAAGTAAAGCAAGAATCATAGAGATGTCAAGGGCAACTCATCTGGTTGTGAAATGCCTACTTATATTTAAGCAAGTGACTTTCATTCTTTTCTTTCATACAATATTCTATTTGCCTTTGGAAATTATTTGTTTTATAACCAATAATGCAATAGATTAGCTTCCAATTCAGAAGCAAACTTATTCCATGGAGTGAGTTGTTCAGTTCCCACTGAAGATTTGAGCTTATCTTTAAGCAACCATATATATTTCCTCCTATTTCTTGTTTACTTCAGGCTTTTCTGAATGAAAATAGACTTTTAAAAAAATCTGAGATCCTGCATTCATATCTGAAAACACTTATAAAATTAACATGACTCAGTAGTTAGTATTGATCCTCCAGGAATTGGCTTAGCAGATTTTCTTCATCATCATATCATGGTTCATGTAATAGTTACCTTACATTTGAATACCTACTCAAGGCACACCTCACTCAAGATCATAAGCATTACCATGAAGAAGAATTGAATGGCATAAATGCCAATGTGTGTGTATTATGTAACAATTATCATTTCATCCTCTCAACAAGACTTTGAGGTATCATTGCTTTTTGTAGACGTTGCTACTTGCCAAAGTGCCTGAGTTATTTAAGATTACACAGCTAGTGAGTGCTGTGGTGAGAGGTTGAACTTAAGCCTCACTGACAACAAAGTCTTGCTCTCATTATGGGATTTGGACCAAATTCTATTGTTGTTACAGAATATGAATATATAATATGAATTATGTAAACACCATGAGCTTAGATATTATAAATGTCCAGGAACAGGGTAAAAGGATAATAATTTTTTGTGTGTACAGTCAAGAGATCAAAGCCAGTTTGATACAGAATGGTGTTTTTTAAAAAAAATTTTTAAATGTTGATTTATTTTTAAGAGAGAGAGACAGAGCATAAGTGGGGGAGGGCCGAAAGAGGGAGACAGAATCTGAGGCAGGGTCCAGGCTCTGAGCTGTCAGCACAGAGTCCGACGCAGAGCTTGAACCCACAGACCGTGAGATCATGACCTGAGCTGAAGTCCGCCACTCAACCAACTGAGCTACCCAGGTGCCCCCAGAATGTTTTGACACTGAGTATGTTCATGACTTCATGTTTGTGAATTTAAATTAAAAAAAATTTTTTTTAATGTTTTATTTATTTTTGACAGAGAGAGAGAGACAGAGCATGAGCGGGGGAGGGTCAGAGAGAGAGGGAGACACAGAATCCGAAACAGGCTCCAGGCTCTGAGCCATCAGCACAGAGCCCAATGCGGGGCTCGAACTCACAGACTGCGAGATCATGACCTGAGCCGAAGTCGGACGCTCAACCTACTGAGCCACCCAGGCGCCCCTGTGAATTTAAATTTTTTATAACATCGATTAATTTTAGTTTTTTCTAGAAGTAGCCTCCATTCTACACAGAACAGTTCATTCCATTTTTAAAAAATGTTTATTTATTTTGAGAGAGAGCACACATGTGCAGACACATGCATGCAAGTGAGCAAGGGAGGGGCAGAGAGAGAGAGAGAGAGAGAGAGAGGGAGAGAGGGAGAATCCCAAGTGGACTCCATGCTGAACACAGAGCTCAGCACAGCACGGGGCTCGATCTCAAGACAGTGAGATCACAACCTAAGCCGATATCAAGAGTCAGATGCTTAACCAACTGAGCCACCCAGGCACCCCAGCGCATTCCATTTTTTAGTCTATTTTTATTTTACTGAAATTAAGTTAATTGGATCATTTGTATTTTGCATAATTTTTAAGACAGTGACTTAGTATTTGTTCAGCTTTCTGGCATATACTAACATGTCAGTAATTATAACCTCTGTCATTGAAGTTGTCATTTTATGAAACCAAACTTCTTGGTCAAATACTGGCATGATTGAAATTATACCAGGAAGATTTAATTCTTCCATTAATGATTTTCCAGTTTTGCCAGTTTTGTGTCAGTTACATCTACTAAATCTGATTTTCTAAGATCAGGTGAGTAGTTATCACTGTCATTAGCCAGATGACATGTGCTGTTTTAGTTATTATAAATTTTCTTTTATGTTACTTATTTTTACCAGTAATGCATTCATTTAGAAACAAATAAAAATCTGATAGTTTTCATTTCTTTCTTAGCCAATCCATGAGAAAATTATATCAATTTCTCTTAGTCCACAATTTATCTTTTATCAAAATACCGTGCCAGTCTCAATTCTTTTAATTCTAACGCAATCAATAGTCAAGTGTCTTTGAGACAACTTTTCTGTCAAATGCACACTGATCTTGTTATTGATCCATTTGGATTGAGTCTTGCAGATCCTGTTAGTGGATTTCTAAAATGCACGATGCTTTATTTCAAATTCCATTTGACTTTGATACATGTATCTGTAACCAAATTGTTTGGTAGATCATTACAGCTGATTGATATTTCATGTTGAAGCTACATCTGTGGAGATCACCAAAAACACATTTTTTGAACCAGTTTCAAAGTAGTTTTATTTTGTACCCTGAAACTAATATAATGTTTTTTGCCAGTTACACCTCAAAAAAAAGTGGCTGTAGTTTTTCTAACATATGAATTTGGTAAGGGCTCCAATGAAGGCCTAGCTTTATAAATTGGAATCTAGGCAAATGACACAATTATCTCCTCTGTGTGAGCAAAATACATGTTATCAGAAGTGCTGTTAACACTCCCTGCTCTTAACTTTCACTGGACTAAAAAAAAACAAACAAACAACAAACTGAGAAATTTAATGTCAGGGAAAATTGAACAGAGTGAATTAATGCCACTTGTTAAGACTATGGACATTGATGTCCGTGTGAAATTCTGTGTAAAGTTCTTTATGGGTTTAAGCATACATCAATAGCAGATCAGAGATAACTGAAATCATCTTATAATGGAAATTGCCTAAATCCTTGCCAAAAGAGTTGGCTCTATTTAAAATGTTCCATCAAGGGGATCTCTTTTCATTCCATTGTTGCAGTGAGCATGAAGACTAGTAGTAGTCAGACCAAACAAAATAAAAACTTCTATTTGTAGGTCTGAATATGTTCTTGAATCTTAGTTGGTGTCAAGTCCTTGGTGTTAACGGTGTTGGGAGTCCCTATAGCTTTGCATTTCTTTTTGTTATCACGTCTGCCTTTAGCTATTTTCCTTTTGCCTCTCTGTCACGTGGTCTGATACATGCAAAGCTGAAATAAAGATGGTATTCCAAACTTTATAAGCATCAGTTATGGAAGCACGAACTCTGACCATGAGGCCTCCATGAGATAGCTCTTCACCATCCACAGGTCCAGTCTCTTCATGGAAATGTGAAGTCTAGCTTTGCAGGTGTGAGAAATGCACCAAAAATGGATGCTCTCGTTGTTTATTTTTGAAAAGGAGAATAAATGGCCATCACAAGATAATTTTCTGCAATTATATTTGATAGTCTGTTGTTCTATATTTTGCTTGCTATTCAAAAACAAAACATGAACAGTTATGGAGAATTCTTCCTATAATTGAACTTAGTCCAGTTCTTCTATTTGTTATCATTTTGCTTCCAATGTGCTATCTGTACACATTATTGACAGGTCAAAGGCCATTAGTATGAAAAAGGCAGGGGCACTTGGGTGGCTCAGCCGGTTAAGCATCTGACTTCAGCTCAGGTCATGATCTCACGGTTTGTGAGTTCAAGCCCCACATCGGGCTCTGTGCCAACAGCTCAGAGCCTGGAGGCTGCTTAGGATTCTGTGTCTCCCCCCTTCCCCCTCCGCCCCTCCTCTCTTCACGCTCTCTCTCTCTCTCTCTGTCAACAACAAACATTAATTTTTAAAAAAAGAAAAAGAAAGTAAAAGGTAAAGGATCTGGGTGAAGGAAGGGACAAAAATCATCTCTGAGGGCAAAGTTGTGAGGGCAGGTATCTTCACTGCCAAACTTAGCATAAATTCTGTTGTTGGGCTCAGAAATTCAGAGTCATTTTGCAGTTGGAAAATGCTATGAATAGATGAAAAGTTCAAAATGTAGTGAAAAAATACTGAGTAAATTTAATTTTTTTGTTTGCTAATTTATTATTGTGAGAGAGAGAGAGAGAGAGAGAGAGAGAAAGAGAGCGAGAGAGCGCATAAGTGGGGCAGGGGCAGAGAGAGCAGGAGACACAGAATCTGAAGCAGGCTCCAGGCTCCGAGCTTTCAGGACAGAGCCCGATGTGGGGGCTCGAACCCACGAACTGTGAGATCATGACCTGGGCCAAAGTTGGACGCTCAACCAACTGAGTGCCCCTGAGTAAATTTAATATACTGACAAACTAGTTATTACTTTTTATTTTATTTTCTGAAAAGAGTTTTTAACTTTGTTTTGTGAGATCCTTCTCTCCCAACATCCCCGCACATAAACACACACACTGTGAGAATATATTCTGGATGTAAGCACATGATAAGTATTTGTTGATTTGTTTTGACTTACTTTACTGCCATCTTTATGGATGCATCTGTTCTAGGGAGAGAATGCCTGCATACAAACAAGGCACATTTAACTAAACTTTACAGGATTCCAGTTTTAAAGAGTAATTTGTAAGCAGTTTTTGAGATGTGATTCTTATTTCTGTCGGAAGCCATTCTTACTCTTGGTTTGAGTTAAACTGCTGTCAAATCAGAGTGCTTTTACTATACTCCTCAATGGTCTGGATTCTTGCAGAAATGTAGCTGGATGTATCTTTGACAAAGTATAGCAGACTTGCAGTTTGGAAGGCAGAGCTGGGAAATCCTTCTTGGTAGGGCACTTGGAAAAGCTGCTGGAGTTCTGAGGGCCAGAGCTGTTCCCCTCCATACGTCGTTGGGCAGTCTCTCCATAATGCTGTCCTTCTCAGTTACAGTACCCTACCTCTTCTCCTTAAGTGGTGTATAGACAGGGCTGGTCCTGTGTGGAAAGGTCTGCTACAGCAGAGGGTACCTTTCTTTGTTATTGAAAAATTTTTTCGCATATAGTCACAAATTTGCTATATCACTTGATCGTCATACACATCCTGCAAGGTAAAAAGTATTTACTACCCCATTTTATGAGGTAGACTTATTTGTGAGGAGATATAAGGAGACTTAGTTAGGGAGACTAACTCATACACACACATACACACGCGCGCGCGCACACACACACACACACACACACACACACACAGTTTAAAATACTCAGTTTTTCTGAAAAATAAAATGATGATTATTTTAGAGAGTGTTGCAAGTGTTTAAGATGATCACTTCTTAACAGTTAGAGGCAGCATTCTTCTCCTCATTCTCAACTTTTTAAACCTACAAGTAAAGACAAGCTTCCAGTACTGCAGGCTTAACGAGAGTCTGTCTTTTCACCATCCATGCCATGTTTATTCGACTGGCTGTGTGTCTTCACAGCGGGATTATAATGGAAAATGCTTCTCTTCTGGATAGTAACAAAACTTTCCTTTTACATTGTAAAGATTTTTAATTTTGGAAAAAGTGTAAGTTGCTCAATATTATGGTTCTTCAGAATGAACTTTTAAAGATAGATCTCAGGGGGCATCTGGATGGCTCCACTGGTTAAACATCTGACTCTGGATTTCGGCTCAGGTCATGGTCTCAATTCATGAGATTGAGCCCTGTGTGGGGCTCTGCACTGACAGTGTGGAGCCTGCTTGGGATTCTCTCTTTCCCTCCTCTTCTTTCTCTCTCTCTCTCTCTCTCTCTCTAAATAAATACATATACTTTAAAAAAATAAAGATAGATCTCAGAAGAGCTCAGGACAGAAACATGACAAGGGGAGAGACCAAGGTCTTAAGAAAAAATAAGAGTTGTTAAAATGATGAGTGTTTTCCACAAGTTGCAAAAAGTTTTAAAAGGAATTGCAGTTTGTGTCGTTAGTTTAGAACTGAAGAGCCAAAAGTCTTACTCTTTCTTTGTGCTCCGTTATTCTGACTAGACTTTCCTGAAAAAAAAAAAATAATAAAAGGAAAATGAACTGAACGATTTCCTCTGTAACATCCATTTCCCTCCATTCCCCTCACACCTAACTTCCAAGCCCTGACTCATTTCCAGGCTTTTTTTGGAAAAGGTTGAGGATAGAACAGACAGAGAAAATAAGTTTAAGTGTGTGGGCACCTAATCCACAAACGTAGATTTAAAAAATTTTAAATTATTCTTTTAATAACATGACACAAATACAAATAAAATGATGATTATGGAGGCAGTCTGCAAACTGCCACTCAAATATAATTCTCACCACAGCTCTAAGGTGGCAGAAGGGCTGATATTGTGCTTCTTAATTTAAATATAGGTCAGTGGGGTTTTGGGAGATTGATGCCTCTCCACACCGAACTCCTAAGGGATAGAGCTTGGGTAAGAACTCAGGTCCATGACATCCAGTCCTGTCTTCTTCAGTTCACCATTACTTTCCCACTGTAAGCTAAGTTTTCTGTTGTACGTATGAAAGACCATATAGTGTATCTTTTTTAAGGTGACTGTAGCATGGTCTTTCCAACCTTCGTGTAAGTTCTTTTGAGTGATTTGACCTAGAGGAAAAGTGTTAGTAGCTAAATGGAGATGTTGCACTTTGTGGCATTATCAGAGAAGTAAGGACGTATATCCTTAGAAAGATATTGACCTGTTGTGCACTAAGATTATTTAGGTTAAATGATATTGAATTTCAACCATTGCAGACATTTTTAAGCAGTTATAGAGTAGTACCATTTGTTTTTATTTTTAACAATCTGGTCTGGAAAGTAGGAAAGCTGTTGATCTACCTGGTTGGTTGATTGAGTGAGTGAGTGATTTACTGACTGATTTATTTATAATTTAGTTATTTATTTATTGCCTACTCTGTACCAAACACAATTTTTAGGTTAGGGGAAACACCAGTAAACAAAGTAGACAGAAGTCTTCTGCTTTTATGAAATTTGGGAAAACCTTAAAGTGAAGGGGTGATCTGAAGCACGGATGAAATTTAGGTAAGGTGGTCATGGAAGACCTGGTTGAGAAGATGACTTTTGGAAAGATCTGGCAGAGATGAGGGAATAGCTATTTGGATCTGGGGAAGAGCTTTCCAGACAGAGAGAATAATAAGTGCAAATTCTGAAGCTATTGGTGCCTGGGATTCCACTCAAGAAATAGCAGGAGACAAAGGAGGCTGGAGAGGA
The DNA here is from genome assembly GCF_022837055.1 of Prionailurus viverrinus. Classification (NCBI taxonomy): domain Eukaryota; kingdom Metazoa; phylum Chordata; class Mammalia; order Carnivora; family Felidae; genus Prionailurus; species Prionailurus viverrinus. The sequence continues at coordinate 106,779,285 of NC_062565.1, forward strand.
TGGGAAAGTGGTAGGAAAAGACATTCTAGAGATGAAAAGACATCATGGGAGGAGAGCACTGCAGATCGTTTTAGGGACTTTGGCTCTTATGCTGAGTGAAATAAGAGCTGTTTGGGGATTTTTAGCAAAGGGGAGGTGTGATCTGATTTATAAGAACTCTCTTACGAAAGATAACTCTAGCTGCTGTGTTGAGAATAGACATATAGGTGGGCAAGAATAGAATTAAGGAGACCATTTAAAAGGTGACATCAGTAATCCAGGTGCAAGATGATGGCAGGAATGTAGATGATAAAAGGTGGTAGGATTCTGGGTGTATTTTGAAGGTAGAGCCATAGGTTTCTGGACCGATTGGGTGTGGGTTGTGAGAGAAGGAGAGGAGCTACGACGATGTCGAGGCTCTTGGCCTGAGAAGCTGGGAAGTTGCGGTTGCAGCCAACTATGATGGGGAGGGTGTAGTGAGTGAGCGGGGGTGAGGCAAAGATCAGCAGTCCAGGGTTGCATTTAGAATGCATGTTATGTGTTCATGTCAGCTGTTGAGTGGGCATTGGGATATAGGAATCTGGGGCAAGGTCTGGCTGAGCATATACATTTGGGAGTCATCAAATAGTTGCTATTTAAAACTGTGGAACTGGATAGAATCTCTAAGGAAGTGATATAGATGAAGGAGTAAAGAGGACCAAGGACTAAGCCCTGGGTCACTGGTGCATTATGAGCTCACGGGGAAGGAGGAACTAACAAAAGGATAAGAAGGAGTTATTTTTGAGGCATAAATAAACATCATATATTAGTAGATTTATTTTTTTCAGCATTTCTTGTAATTATGAAATAGATGGCAGTAAAGGAATCTGAGACAAAGTGGCCAGTGATGTGGGGGACAAACCAGGAAAATGTTTATAATGACAGGGCTTCAACTAAGACAAATCCTAACTGGGTTAAGTAGCAGAACTAAGTCTGCATGTAGGTTGGGGATGAAGAAGCAAGGACACTCTTTTTTTTTTTTTTTCTTCAGCCTTGGCTTGGGGATGCACCAATTCTGATTACTTTGGATTTGACCTGGTATTGAAAGATAATTTAGGTATTGAAAGATAATATCTTGGACACTAGGTAAACAGCACCCAGTCTTTTACATTATTTGGAAGTTGGGTCTGTTGCCTTCTAAATTGTTTTCATATACTTCTGAGAAGGATTGGTTAAACTTTCTCTCTGGTTTGATTCTCAGTGACATACTTTTTTTCTGATGCTTGAGGATAAGAACATACTGGGTTCTGCTGGAGGGTCTAGACTTGTCTTCATGGCTTATATTCCTCTACTTAGCAAACATTATTCAGAATCAATTGCATATCAAGCTTTGCACTTGACATTGGGGATACAAGTATTTCCCAAATCAGTTAGCTCTCCCTCCTGGAAGAGTTTTCATTCTAGTGCAAATGGGCAATTATAGTGTAGTGTGATGTGTGCTATGGTAGAGATGAGTATTGAGGAGAGATTTGTTAAGGGAACTTAAGGGAGAGAGCAACTAACTTCCTGGCAAGAGTTGAAGCGAGCTTCTTGGAAGAGGGAATACCTCAAACTTAGCCTTGAGTGATCAGTGAGTGCTCCAGCACACAAGAAGGCAAAAGATATTCTAAGCATTGAAAGCAGTATATGTGTGGGCAAAATAGTATGAAAGAAGAGGTGCAGGTTTGAGAAGGCATAAGGGGGTAAAGTCAGAAGAGTTAACAGGAGTTGGGTTACATGGGCTGTTTTATGCCCTTTGCTTGGCACTGTGCTTAATGCTTTTTGTGTATTTACCTACAGAATTCTTATAACTTTCTGGGGGTGATGCAGTATTAACACCATTTTTGCAGATATCCTAAGGTATAGAGAGATTGAGTGATTTCTCACGGTCACACAGCTAGTAAGTAGTAGAGCTAAATATGTGCATCTGATGCTAAAAGTGCTAGTTGGCCAGTCCTAACACTTTTCCTCACTGTTTTCTTCTTGGAGTTGTTAGGAACCTCCTCCATTATGGTTTATTGTTTATTCTTCTCCATGGCACACCTACTGTCCTCCATCATACCAGATATGACAAGGGCCATAGATTTTTTCTGATTATTTCTTTTTCCTCTTTCCACAAAATTGAATTTGAAGTCTCTTTATTAGGTTGGCAAGGCTTTTGTCTTGGTTTATGTGAGATGCCATCTGACCCTTTCCAGGGGCCCATGATCCTGGTATTGTGAACCACAAGCTCAGAAAAAAAAATTTCTTCCTTTAACAGAATCCATGGAACCTATTGTTCTCACCTCATATACTCATTTCCCTTATGTAATTATCACCTTCAGGTTGGACAAGGTTTGAAAAATGTCATCTGTTCACTTGTGTCCTTGAGGCTTTCAGTTTCTTAACCTGTCACTATAGGTTTCTACTGAGTGAGTGTGAAAGGTAGGGCGGGTGGCATGTGTCCAGGAAAGTGGTGCACCTCCTGGTTAGCCATGGATTTACACTGTTTACTTGTAGTCACGATACCTCTCTCTGGGGGATAATTGAAGTCCTTGCACTTGATAATGCATCCTCTTTACTGCCCTGCGGAATGAAATGCTTCTCTTTTAGTAGGTCTGGGTCCCCCTCCTTGGGCAAAGTCTCACACTTTTTCAGTAATTCTCCTGCCATGGTTTTTTCTTCTGTATTACAGTCTCCCATTCACAGCTTTCCAACCAAGTCTTGATTTCACACAACCCATTTTTTCCCCCTGAGTGTTGTTTCTGCCGAGATTGTTCATCTTCTGTAATGAGCGAGTAGAGAGGTATTCTTCAAGCTGTTTCACATTGTTGCCTAGCGAGGAGCTGGACTCTAACAGTAATTGGGGGCCACACATCTGCCAGAGGCGTGACTTTCGATGCTTGCTGAGGTAGTCCTATCCCAGAGCTCATACTGCCAAGAGGCTTGAACCTTCATCAGCTGGACTCTGAAGGCAAAGCTCTTGGTTAATGTTTTGTTGTTTCTCCATTTCTTAACATTAAGGACTATTGGCTTTGCTAGTTTTGTCCAAGAAACATATACTGAGCACCATTTATTGAGTACTCTGTGCCAGATGCCGTGGAAGACCCTTGACATCTAAAGGTTTTTCCTTTCAAGGGGGCTGGCTCCTTCTCCAGTGGAGTCACTCAAAGACTGATGTGCATGACTCTGGGAACTAATTTATTTCAAATATTGCTGGCACATAGAGCCACAAATTCAAGTAAAAATAGAGCTCTTCCATGATAAAACTAAGATGGTGGATATAGGGAATTCATCTGATATAATTTAAAAATTTAAGTGAATATTAAACATTAGCAATGAACATGCTCAAAGCCTTTAATTTGAAAATGTGCAGTATTGGAATTATAATCCCTAAATTACAATTAAGACACAGAAGGAAACAGGTGTTGAGACATCAGTGTTGGTAAATAAGGGACTTTTAAATAGTCTAAGTCATTCCTAAGAAAGAGAAAGCATTTTTTAAAAATTCTTTAACATGTAGTCTAAGAATACATTCTTAAATATGTCTAAACTAAAATAAAAATCAAAGACATGCACAACTGAATGAATTATTTTTTTATTCACTTATGTTTGGATGTTCTATTCTTAGACCTGAACAAGAACATTTCTCTTCATAAGGAATTTATTTCAATGGCTTGAATGTGATGTATGAAAAAGATGTTTTGTAGGGTTTGTTCAGAGCCCAGAACGTTTCCAGAAAGAACCGAGGGAGCTTTGGAGCAAGGCTAGAAAAGTTTAAAGATTTAAGGATGAAATTCAGTTCCCAGAAGGAAGGATTTAATCTGCTTTTTTTTTTCCGGGAAAAAATTCAACAGAAAAAGAGAGTCATATTAGAATGAGTGAAGAATTTTCTTCATATTACATGTCTTGATAGCAATCTAGACATAAAACTGTTCTCAAGATGGAAAAACAGACCTCATTTACTAGAAATTTAACAGTGTGGTTTTATTTTACCAAGCAAAATGAGCAAAATGACATTTAGTGAATTTAGTGGAATTAAATGACCTGGGGAAAATTAGGAATGTGTAGAAGACACAGTGTCAAATAACAAAGGAAACTGAAAAATAACCAAAGAAAAAAGTAAAAGAAAACATTTCTACAAGTGGGAGGCATGATCTAATTTCTCTTTTTAAAAAATTTCTGTCTTCTTTGAAAGAAAAGTTAACATGTCTGCTTTTTTGTGCTGTGTAGGTCAAGGAATACGCTAGCAATAAGAGACTGGGAAAGGACCCCTATTTAAACCCAGGCCAGTGCTCAAGGACCCCACACTAATGTGCTTTTTGCCAGGAGCCTACCCCTTGCCAAAGAATGACGGTGGTCCAAGGAGGGTGGGTGGAAGACAAGGCCAAGGGAGATGGAAAGGGATTCCATCCCGATGGCCAATGGACTGTGCCTAAAGTTGTCCGTTAAGTCCAAGGGATTCCCTGCACAGTGTCTGCCGGTGGAATGCAGAGCTTCTGAAAGGAACCTTGAAGTGCAGCTGGGAGTGAACATTGCCTGTGCCGCGGTTGCCAGCCGGTGGCCCGCCTCACGCTGCGCCCTTCTGCAGAGGGCCATCTGCTGCAGCTTTAATGAATGAATCTCTCTCGGGCTTTTTTTTTTTTTTTTTTTTTTAACAGAACAATAGCTTCTGTGGTGTGATCTGCGTTCCGATGGATGGATTGAGTCCTTTGCTCATACTCCTGTGTGTGTGTGTATGGGGTATGTGTTTGTGGGGGGTGGTGAGGGAAAAGAGGGTTACGTATCTTGAGTCCTATGGGCGGGGAGACGGTGGATGTTGTTGAGGTTAATGCTTAAGTTTGTTTTTCCCTGCAGTGTTCAATCAGCTCTTCCTTTGGAGAGTTGTTCAATTGGGCTGCTGTTCTTTTCCTGTGCATGTTCATTCCACAGCTTGTTTTTTTCCCCTCAACACTGAAGGATGGGTTCACTTCTTTCAGAAATGCTAATGAAGTACAAGTCAATGGAATAAAATATTTAAGCAGATTTCCACCCCCCACTTTATAAAAATAACCTGACATTAACTTGGGTTGATGAATCTCTTTCTGTCCCTCTTGCCTTGGCCAGTGTCTGTGAATGTGTTTGACTGTCTTTGATGCAGTACATTGGAGGGTGTCTGCAGCCCCCATCAATATCTCTTTCCCCTGCGGTGCCCATCAAACCAGAGGCTGGTTCTTCTTAATTACAAAGGAGAGAAACAAACACCCCAAAAGACAAATCAAAAACTTTACCAGGAGAGGATTGATTTGGTCTTTGGTTTAATCATCCTTAGAAACAGAAAAAAATTTTACCTTGCCTGTCAATAATGGTCCTGTGGTTATAATCGTTAGCCTAACAGAACTGAAGGAAAAGCTAATTTGGGGGGAAACTTTTGAAGATTGGTTATTTTTCTTACGGAGGTCATCTAGTTTCAGGTTTTCAAGAAAAATCTTACTCAGCCTTCACATAGGAACCAGATATAGGTGCAGCTGCTCCGGTTGAGCAGGGAGAAATGGGTATGATGGAGACCCAGTCGTACCCCAGGGTGGCCCACGTTCACAGGGCTCTGGTGGATGGAGTTTGTAAAGCTACTCATCGAAGTATTTATTTGTTTTGGGGATTTGTACTAAATCATAGTACGGAGTAGTTTTCATTATTTATTTTTATTGTTATTGTTATTCTGCCTTTATCTGTCAATAGAAGTGCTATTTTATATCTTTCCCTGGTATCCCTTCCTCTCATGAGTTTGAGCTGTATACGTCAGAAGATGGGATAGATTGGAACTAAAAATCTCTTCCGTTCTATAGCTCAAAGGCAAATGGAAAGTTTTTGCTTTTACTTTTTTGTGGATGGATGTGGAAATCTCATACAACTCTTATATGAGTTATATAATCTCGTATAACTTTCACACAACAACCTTGCCATTTGGTATTTTATTACTGGAAGACATGTGCTTTAATTTATTTTTCTAGAACATATATATATATACATACATGCCTATATATGTATTTATTTATACGCATGTACATATGCACAAAAGACATATTAGTGTAACTCTTGCATAGTTCATTCTGATAGACGCCCATATCTCCACTGGTAGAGCATCCTTGAAATTCCTGTGTACAAACCCATTTACCAAACCATAAGAAAATCCTTTTTGTAGAGGCATCAAGAAAGTCTCCTCAAATTTATAAGTTGTTGCTGCTTTTGATTTAAGGGTCATCCAGGGGGCTAGAAGAGCAGGCTAAGGAGGCCAGCATTTGTAGGTGCATTTGAATCTTATACATGAATATTTGCGTTTTTATGTGGTCCTGGGACCTCAACCAGTTTGGTGGGGGTGTAGAGAATCACATCTCCAATTGGACTCTAGATGAAGGTGTCGGAGTGGGTGGGTAACTTGCCATGCTCAAGTGGCATAAAGCAGCTAATTTGTTGTTAAACCTGGGATCATTTTGAGAAAGAAAGGAAACGCTAACTGAGTGGGATGCTGGAGCATCAGGTATCAGCCAGGACATGTGATCATCCTGCTAGTTTTACTTCCTAAGCCTCAGTAGGTGAACAGGACCTATAGCCTTACGTTATATAAACAATTATGAAGAAGATCACAACAGCTCAAGAAAATATAAGTTAACTGATTTTTTCAAAGCAGCTTGATGCTCTACAATAATCGTTTGTTATTTTTAATGTTTATTCTTAGAGAGAGAGAGAGAGAGAGAGAGAGAGACAGAGCATGCACGGGGGAGGGGCAGAGCAAGAGAGGGACACGGAATCCGAAGCAGGCTCCAGGCTCTGAGCTGTCAGCACAGAGCCTGACGCGGAGCTCGAACCCACAAACCGTGAGATCGTGACCTGAGCCGAAGTCGGACGCTTAATCGACTGAGCCACCCAGGCGCCCCTCTGCAATAATCTTAATGGGTTGTAATGGCCTTAACTTGGTCACGGATTATGAAAATGGTGTAGTGAAGGAGCCAGTAGAACAACCACGGTAATAACGGTGACCAAGAAGGCAAGGGGCTTTACGGAGACACCAAAATGTTGTTTGAGCTAGAGTGGCAGAGTCAGGAGATGACAAGTGAAGTAGGGGTGGAGATGACAGGTAGGAATCATTCTCTTGGCTGGCTGGATGTTCTGCTGCATCCTGACACCTGAGTATACAGGATACAGACTTTGCATTCAGCTTTGCATTCAGCAGCACCTTACCACAGGCTGTCTTTCTGTGCCTCGGTTTTCTCATCTATGCAAATGGTTAAATATGTGAGAAATACGGTGATGACCCTAAGGTTTTCCTACTCATTGACTATTAATAGATACTCAGTATAAAATTTGGAATGTTGAGCATATTTTATTGTATTGTAATTCTTTGAAAATATTACCTCATCTATAATTTATTTTGAACTGTCCATTAGTCTTAATATTAAATTAAGCTTCACAATCCGTTCTTAGGCTATTCCAAATACCTAGGGGCTCATACTTCATCTTTAAAATTTATCATGAGAAAATTCTTTCTTCTAGCTAATACGTTTTTTAGCATTAAGTTGACTAACATCTGAACATGACATTTATGCCGCTTAATCTATTGTAGAATCCCTGTGCTGTTTTCTATCTCAGGACTCATACCTCCTGATTTTTAAGTGATTTTTTAAATTGCTACTGCCGGAAGAAGCACCTTTTAGGAATAGCAAACAAAGTTACCGCTTACACTTCATTTTGTAATACGATTCCTTCCCCAAACTGGAGACTGTATTTCCAAAGCTATACTTGGAACTTGCACAGTGTGACAAATGGTCTGAGAAATGACTGCATTTTGCAATCAGGACTGTTCCAGCTAATGGTTATCAAACGTAGAGCAGTTGACATCTGGTAGGAGCCTTGCACAGGGTGGGAACCCTGTGAAACTTTTTGGGGTGGAGGATTGTATTGTATCTAGCTTCATGTTCTTTATTGCTTCTTTGAATCTTGAGGGGAATCTTGATGCTCCATGGGCAACAATTATGGACAAGACTTCTAAGTTTCCAAAGCTGTTCCAAGAACTTTTCTCATCTCCCCACCTCACCTGAGACCCAAAGTAAAGGAAAAAGATTAATCAGGGATAGAGAGGATGAGAGAACAGGTGTAACTGTGAGGTCTGGGCTCAATGGAACCCTGATCTAGTGTTAACCACTTTCTGTCATGCATGGCTGTGCTGACTCAGTTGCCACCTTTGTTACTTTGCTTAACTGAAAGTTGCATACCTGAAGTCAAGTGCAGGCACCCAGCCCTGCTTCAGGGTGGTCTAAAGTAATAAAAAGCAGAAATGGTAGCACAGAATTAAGGACCAGGAAACAGACGTGTAGGTGATTTATAGCCATGACGGTTCATCTGCCAGTGCAACGATAGTCATTAAGGGACATGGTGTGAGGGATCAAGACTGTGCTGGCTGAAACCACTAATGACAGTCTGGTCTGTGGGGAGAGCAGCGCTGGGACACTTGAGGGAGGTACGCACGAGCCTCCAGCCAGAGTTGAATGTAGTCTCTGCTTCCATGGCCCACCATTATGTGTCCTTCTTGCATCTGTGTAGACGCCTCGGGGCAGTTCACAGATGTTTGTTCTTCAGTTCACAACCTGGTATCTCCCTGACAGGCAGAATAGAGCACCTCAAGCTCTTTGTCTCCAGTGAGTGATTGGCATGAGTGCACTGCCCCTCCACATAGGAATGGGGGGGGTGGGCACTGTGGGCATCAGGCTTTTCCATAAGATGATCGGGCACTGGTCCTTTCGCCTCGCCCAGCCAGAGAGAACAGCAGGACGATGGTACTGACTTTTGATGTGCTGTTGGGCTGCCTTGTGCAGTGAAAGATTCTGTCCCCTTCACTGTGGATGGCAAACTGTGATTAAACCTTCAATGAGCGCTCCTTTACTAGGCAACGGAGGGACAGTGCCTGGAATCTAGTCAGTTCATTGATAAAACTCGAGGTTGAAAGCATGACTATTTCTTTGTGTGAGTGCATCCAGGCCTCATTAACGGGCTACTGTCCAACTCTGCCATCTGAACCAGCTGCTGAGTAATCGGAGGCATTGCAGAGGCCATTTTAAAGCGTCTACGAGTAAAGCTTTTAATTTTCTCTTTGGAAAATTTCAGGACTTGCCAGTCGTCACCGAGGGCCCTGTTGACAGGTTAGGATTTGAGCAGACGGTAAGAATGCAGTAGGTCTTGAGGAGGCAGGGAAGCCCCATTCTTCTTAGTGCACATGTTGTCGGTATTTTCTTTAAGCAAATATCTAACTTCAGGGCCAGGCGTTTGTTATAACTCTTACCATTAAAAAGAAAGCTGAAAAAGGAAAGAAGGTGACTGAGGAACCTGCCCACTTCTGTCCATGGAACAGTATTCTAAGGCCGCAGAAATGCCTTTCTTGTTGGCTTTGGTTAGGGAGGTTTTTCTTTCGAGGTATGTGCAGTGAGCAGCTCTCCTCGTGACACAGATACCCTAAGTGATTTATGACTTTGCCTCGGCGTGGTGTTCATCGTCTTTCCTCCCATCTTCTCCAGACATATTTCTAGGTAAAAATGAACACTTATCAAAAGAAAGCATGACCCAGATGCCCTTGTGAATATTTTAGTATTTCTTGAATCTAACTTCTTTAATGGTCATTCTACACGTCTGATAGAAATACCTTTGTTACATTCAGGTTTTATAGGTTAGTGAGGCTAGCACTATAAGCACCGGAACTCTGCTTTGGAGAAAGCCACAAGAATTAACACAAAAAAAGAGAGCATCGAAGTGGAAAGCATTGCAATGGTACTTTGTATGTATTAGAATTTTCAAAATAGGTTCTACCAGCATCTGAAGTAGCTTGAATTTTAGATGTGAGCTTTGGTAAAAGCATCTGAAAAATAGTTCAGTTGTATCATCCATTCATTATTTTTTAAGAATATTTACTGAAAAATCAAAAAGATTTATATAGGGTTGTGAATTTTTGTTATTGGCTGTTAAAATGTATCTTTTTATGCCATTTAAATGAACAGTTTTTCTCTCATTTTGTAGGCAGTTTCTAGTGACAAAGAGTGTGTCAGTGAAAGACTCTGGTAAAATATGCATTTGTTTGGTAGAGCTCGACATTTCTAGAATTTCTGATCCCTGACTGACTTGTCACTCTTATGCTGGAGACGTAGTTTAGCAGAATTAGCGCATGGACTTGAGAGGCAGACTGTTTGTTTCAAAACCCAATTTATTTGCTTTGTTTGTTGCATGATCCTAGCGAAATCACTTGAACTCTATGCGTTTGTTGCTTCATCTGTAAAATGGGGATATTCATAGGGCTTTTCTGAGGTTTATTGAGCTGATCTAAATAATGTAGGTGAAACATCTCAGTGTGGCACATGGTACACACTGATGATGTTCGGTGTTTCTTGACATTCTAAGTTGTGGAGATGGGTACAGTGATGTATTCTGTGCAGGAGGGGGAATTACAAGGGTGGTGGTGGGAGACGAGGCAGCCTCACAGTTCTTTAATAGGGCTGTGTTTGGGAGTTGAGTGCCCTGCTCTTTTGAGCACCCTATACCAAAGCTGTTCTCCAGGTACTGGACTTAATAGGGGACTTCCATGTAACAAGGACCTTTTGACATTTCAGTAACTAAACCTGACTTTGGAGTGGAGGCAAATTTCCCCAATGCTTAGGGTGGTTCTACAGCAAAGGGTTTTCCTTCTAGGTCCTAGTGTGTCATATCTGAGGGGAGAAGACAATTCTAGTTTCTGAAAATAGATATACCTTGCCATACCTGAGATGTAGGAAAAATAAGTGAAACATTTCTACATAAATTCACAGATCTAAAAATAAGACTCCAGTAAACAAACTCTTTGGCTAAATAATACATGGAATAAAAACAGAACTAGTAGGATAGCATTTGAAATTTCTCCTTTCTATGTATCGTTGAAAAATAATGCTGAGACAAACAAGAGGTTCTTAAGAGATATTATTAGGATATATTCAAAGTGCATACAATACCTGACATACAGAATTGAATAAGTGATCATAAATTGAAATGATTTTTTGATCACCTACTGTGTGTTAAACACTTTCTCAGAGCTGCCTCAGTTAATATCCTCATGGACCCGAGTGATACGTTATCATCGTTATTTTTGACGCATAAAGCTGAAGTTGCGAGTGATTTACTTGAGGCTCTATATAGCTAATGATTGACTGGGCAGCATTCAAACCCAGGAATTTCTGACTCTGAATCCAGATGCTTTCTAGTATAATCTTATTGTCTTTCAAGGATAATTTAGTTCAGTCCAGTGGAAAATTAACTGAGCCCCTGTGGTGTGCAAGGCACCGAGGAGGGTCCTGGGGATACAAGGCAGACAAGATAGGCATGCCCTCTGCCTTCGAGAAACTGACAGCATAGACAGAAGGACAACAATTAGTAACCATTTGCTTCTCTCTATCGTGCACTCCTAGGTGTCTACCTTGAGTAGACATGTTGCTACCTTGAGTACAGTTTAGGCAGTTCATAAGGCACTGTGTTCTCTTAAGGATACTATTTTTCAGTGTCCTTATTTGTACCAATATGTAGATCCCAAATTGTCACCTCCATTACCTAACATCCTAATATAGCCACCTGACATGCTAGTTTTCAGACTAGATTATGTACAGTATAGGGCCATCATCACCTTCAAAGTATAGGTTACTTTGAAGGATCAGTAGGAAAATTATAATTTAGTGAGTTATAATGTATTTCATGGTGAAACAAGACATGTGATAATATCTGCTTTCTGACTCCCAGTGTGATGCAGCTAAAGTTTCATGAAGTAGATTTGTCCTGATGTTGTGGAGCTCACATAGAAAAGGGAGAGGGGCAGGAAAGCAATCCCCCTGCAGTATCTCCAAGGAGGGCGGATGGGTGTGGATGAAGTATCTTTGTAGGAAAGAAAAGTTGTGTGACAGCTGATGCTTGGTGGGGAAGGGACAGATTAGTAGTACAGACATTTAGGAGACAAAAGTTAGGTGGCCAGAGAAAATATGGGGGAGAATATGAGGCCTAATGGGGTGTTTTAGAGCTTATTTTAGGAAAGGTGGTATTATTTGTTTTTTACCTCTCCATAGATGTATGAAACTTGCATTCCTTTGAGTATCAGATTCTTCACACCTTAGATCTGCTTAAGGGTGCAGGAGGAGAAAGATGCGGGTCATGTGACACTCTGCTTCCGGTCACTCATCTTTGCGTAACTTGGTACCACCTAAATCTAATACAGCGTTACAACATCTGCTTACGGTCTACACATGAGAAAAAACAAAACAAAACAAAACAAATGGAAAGGGAATTAAAAGGATAATTGGAATGTGTTTCATTTCTCTTAGGACTGTGAATTGCAGATTTCCTTTAGGTTTAGTGTGGTTTTTTTTTCTTCTTTTTTTTCCTTTCCTAAGTACTTGGGTGGCTGCTCATTTATAATGGGAAATCCTATAAAGAACTTCATGAAAAACTTGGAAATGAGACAACTGAATCTCGATGAATGGATAACTAAAGAATGTCTGGCAGATTCAATTATTCTGACAATGCTTTTACTCTGCTTTATCACTGAAGCTATTCAGAGAGCCGGGACACTTGCAGGCAGGACACCAAGACTCTGGTCATCTCCACAGGATGAGAACATTTAATAAAACCAAATGGAAAACTAGTGATCTCTTCCTTCCCCACTGACACTCAGGCCATCTGGACAAAGGATTGATTAATAGAAGAGAGCCCAGCCTCAAGCTCTGGGGTTTGGTCCCATCTAGAAGGGAAGTGATTTCCAGGGCTTCTCAATCCTTGTCTGTGTCAGACCTCTTCATTCCCCACTGCTCCTCCCCTCTGTTGCCCTTTGTATTCAGTCAACACGAGGCAAAGATACCGGTTTCTTGAGGGACACCAGTGTCCCTTTTCTTGATTCCACTATGGGTCTTTTTAATCTAAATACTAGTCTAAAGTCTCGTGTCGGGTATACAGCGTAATAAACACAAATTTAATCTTTCCCAGTAATCTACTGTAAAATGAGCAAGTTCTTTCCAGTACTGGACATATCTCATTTGCTTTAATTCTTATTCGACGCAACTAAATCAATAGCCCTTCTTTACATTTATGCCTCACTTGTAATGCCTAGTCTTACAGGTTATAGGTAAATATATGTGAAGGAAGATCTCGGCCAGTGTAAGATAAGGCAGTGATGGCAGAACACAACTTGCAAATGAAATAAATGCCTGTAGTGGCTGTTACTCAGGTGTGTGAGGACCTGTGTCTGATGATACTATTGAGGATGCTGTGGTTATGTTTCTAACATCTGGATGTTTACTGACACTTATATTATGGACTGAATCACTCAGTTTCCATCTAGAGGTTTGAGGTCCTTGGTATATATTTCTTTAGAGTTCAGGATTAATCCATTGCCAGGCCAGCATGTAGCCACGGACGAGAGGTAAGACAGGCAGGGGCCTCACTTTCCCATCCCATCTACCGATCTCCATTCTTCGCCCCTGTGTATGGGTGAGGAAGCCGCACAGCTCATGAAATATTCCCCCAGCATTTCAATACAGAAAAACGGAGCCCAGGTGTAATGTTTTTGTAAGACAATGAGAATTACTTATTTTTTTCTTTACTTACTAAAAGTCCCCATTGTTTCTGTAGATCTTTCAGCATGTTAATATTTTGAAATGACTCCCTCCTTGCTTTTTAAAAATGCAGGACCTTGAACACCATCACACACACAAACACACAAAAGGTTTTAAGATTCACTCGTCTTTGATACAAAACCGTGGGGTATCGTATAATCATCTGCTGGCTGGGAGAGCAGATGCTGCTCTCTTTCTCTGCAAACAAAGCTCAGATGAAAAGGGCAACAAAGCAAGGAAGATGTTAACGCCCACCACTCCTCTCCCACCGACAGGCCTGGACTTCCCTGAGGGCCTGCCAGCTCCCATTAGCTGTTCCACTTTGGGCGTTCCTGAGTGATCAAAGAAAGGGTCTTCAGAGGATAATGTAAGGAAATTTTGACAAATGCAGATTAGCCGGGGCACTCTTTAACTGTATTCGGCGGCTCTGCCCACTTTTCGTCATTCTGGAAAGCACTGATGTATACGTGGCGGGCACAAGCATGAGAGAGCCTGTGCTGGGGCCCCCGAGACACCTGGGCTCAAAACTGGGCTCCACCGTTTCCTGGCAATGTGATCTGGACAATATCTTAAACTCTCGGAGCCTCAGTTTCCTCTGCTGTGTTATGCTAATAAGTTGGCTCTGGGGCATGGGTGGAGGGGAGGATGGAAAGAGGGAAAACCTCTGACTTGTAGCTTTTGCCAACTTCTGTGGCATAACTACTTCCACTAAAGCTATAGAAGGTATCAAGGGTTGTGGCTCAGAGTCTTGCACAACTTCTGAATATTTAATAATTGGTTTATTAACGAAATGATATCGCTGCTGATCTGTAAAATGAGCATAACAGAATTTACCTCCTAGGGTTGTGGTAAAGATTAACGAGACAATGTATGCAAAGCTCTTAACACCCTAAATTCTGAAAAGTGGTAAATAGTTAGCAAATAATAACTGTTTTCATTGTTTTTGGTTGCATATCACTTTTAGGAGGTCCTTGTGGTTTTAGGGAGTCTGTGATTCTAATCCTGGCCTTAGAATATCAAATATTGCAAAAATGCTATGATTTAAAACAAACATTCTAAGGATAAAATTAATCTTACCTTATTTTGCATCTTAAAATAATTATGTGTACTACCTAACATTTTAGAGGGAAAAGAAGGATATTAAAACATGATTCTGATTCAGAACTTCCTCTCCTCCAGTTCACTCTCCGCTTGTGCCCTAACAAGCTTGGAGGTGAGGAGGGTTGGGCCCTCATCTCCTATTTACACACCTGTTCTTCTGTCTTCTAGGTGAGCTCCTCCAGTGTCGAGTGCAAGGAGGCGATAGGGAGAGAGGGTGATGTTTTATCATGTAGCCGAGTGGGGCCCATGTCCCCACTTGTGCTCTTTCTTTGGCTTGACGGGCTGATAGTCACGAGCCACTGGAGTTGTCCCCTTGTTTCCCTGAAGTGCAGGTTTAGGCTCTGGCTTGACCAGCTTCTCCCCACTCACTCCAGTCACCAGCTGCTTACCCCACAGCCTCTGTGCTGCGGTGCCAGCAATATGGTGCAAGACAGGCAGCCTCCAATGAAGGTCACGCAACTCACAGACAGTTCACAAGGTCTTGTTGCGCCAGATGCTGGGAGCAAACTGTAAGCCCCCGTACAAGCCTTTTGTCAGCTTTGCCATCTCTCTCCTGTTCTCATAAACTCTGCTCAGATAGGCAGAAATAGGCAAGGCTGCTTGCCAGAGCAGAAATCCAACTGGGGAACCAAATATTGGTTTCCAGTCTTGGATATAACCATCTTTTTGAATGCATCTCCTGGTTTGTATTTTGTTTTTAATTTATTTATTTTGAGAAAGAGCATGTGCACACACACAGGAGAGGAGCAGAGAGAGAGAGAGAGAGAGAGAGAGAGAGAGAGAATCCCAAGCAGGTTCCAAACTGCCAGTGCAGAGCCTAACAAGGGCTCAAACTCACAAACCATGAGATCATGACCTGAGCTGAAGTCAGATGCCTGAGCCACCCAGGCGGCCCAGCCTTCCTACTTCTATTAGAGAAGCAGCCTTCCCCGTCCCTGTTGCCCACTACCGCCCCCCCCCCCCCCCCCCCCCACCGTGGGATCCTCCACCATGAGCCCTGCTGTCTGCACTCAGCCCCAGCCTCCTATTATTCCCTTCCCACAGTTGGGGTTTAGATGGTATGTAGGTATAGTAGTTTGCTACGGCTGCCATAATGAAATCCCATAGACTGGGTGGCTTAAATAATAAAAATTTATTTTCTTAAATTCTGGAGGATGGAACTCTGAGATCAGGTGTTAGCAGGTTGGGTTTCTTCTTCCAGATTTCCTCACCAACCATATTGGATTACAGCCTATCCCAATTACCTCACTTTAATTCAGTTACCTCTTTATAGGTCCTATCTCCAAACACAGTGACATTCTGAGGTATTAGGAGTTAGGACTTCAACACAGGAATTCTGAGGAGACACAATCCAGCCCATAACAGTAGGGTGAGGTGGTTTCTGCTGGCCCCAGGTGCCACTGATGCTTCTCTTTAAAAATTAATATTCTGGTTTGTTTCAGCTTGGAGATGTTTTAGATTCTGAGAAGACAGGAAGAAGCCCACTTAAAATTTTATTCATTGGAAATACAAATAGTTAATGCTGAATATTTTTGAGGATTTCACTTTGCCCACATCATCCAAATAGCTGAACATATGAAATGTACAAGATAAGAAATCACTAGAGCACATGGCAGAACGAGCTGAAGAAAATGGAAGGAAAAGCTATGAAACATAGGAAAAGAACTGGAAAAAGGGGTGGAAAGTGTCAGAAATAATTGAAAATATCAAAAATCTATTTTGCGACCACAGAAGAAAACCTGGAGTGTATTTCTACAAAGCGTTCTACAGGAATAAGCAGGATGGTGCAATCAAAACTCCACTGAAGAGACTGTGTTATGAATTTAAATCATCACCATAAATGCTACTGTTATTGTCTATCAATAACTTGGAAGTTAGTAGATTATTTCTACTGACACTTGTCATCCATTTTATGGTTTATTTAGCTATTGCTTTGGCTTTTATGGGGAACTCTTAACACCTCAAGATGATGTTTGTTGAATTTGACAAATCAACACATTATGCCACTGTTTACTCTTGTCTCCCAAACTAATTGATGGGTTTTCAGGAATTTCTGAGTGTTAATGACTGCTAATGTTCATTTAAATAAACAAGACACTGAGAGCAGAAAGATGAGCCAGGCAATCTTATGCGATGAGTACATTAATGAAAGTTAGCTCAATAAATCTGCTCCTGGATGGATGCTGGTACCGAAAGTTTAGTTGCCTTAAGCTCATGCAAAGAAAAGAGCTAAGGGTAGTTGAGGGGAGCCCTTTCAACCCAATATGAACAAAATTTTAAAAATCAATATTTGTATTTCAAAACCTTTTATTTTTCATTTTTTAAATTCTTAGTTATCATGATAGACAAATGGACGTGTATGTGCATGTGTGTATGTGCATGTGTGTAAGAGAAATAATGAAATATTATAAAGAAGGAAGATGTTAAATATCCTCCCAGAGTACTATTTTATTTCTTTTCTGAAATAACTGGCAGAGAGATTAACATACATTTTGGCAGTCATTCAATATCATGTGTTTGTTTGAATTGCACTTGGGTTCTCCACCCTCGTGGACCTTTCTTGTTTGCTTAGAGTACAACAGAAATGCATTTGTGTGTGCATGTACTTCAGACAGGACCCGTTCACTCTTTCATGCCTCCTCTAAATCATATTCCTATTTTCCTAAGGAAAATGAGGACCTTGTTTTAATTCGTAAAAATAAGAAGTCTCTCCCAATTAGCTGATGTTGGCTTTCTCCCTAAGAATAGTCTTTCGTACTAGGGCTGAATTTTATCCATTATTTGTCTGAAAATAAGTTATATTATTTGGTAGTACTGGGAATCATAAAATTTTGGGTAAATTTAAGTGAAAAGAGTGTCATCATTAAGATCACTTTTGGGTTAATCCAAAAGTAACAGTGAGGGATAGAAAAGAAATTGGAGAGAGATAAAAACATGCTGGAAAGAAGATTTGGGGGATGCCAAAACTGCAAATATTTCATTTCAACTACCTTAAGGAAAATTATGTAACAAAATAACTAGTGAAGTACATATTGCTTATTTTTGTAAATCTAGTGAGATTTGGATTGGCAGTGGTAAACCAGAAATCTAATATTTGCCTTTCTAAAAGACTTTTGAAAAATGTGGCCCACAGTCTACTTGATCAGAAACATCTAAACACTCGCTAAACCTACTATTCCTGGTCTCCGGAGATTCTGATTCTGTATGGCGACATTCAAAGGCCTGAATTTGTAGAGGGCTCTCCAGATGGCTCTGATGCACGTAGAAGTTTGAGAACAACTGTTTGGGGAAATAACTCTGCTCACAGACAATTTATTCTGGCAGCACTGATGCCTGCTTGTCTATTAATCTCTTTTTCCCTTCATTCTGTTGTACAATGAGTATAAGCCCACCAACTACCCATTTTCCTCCAGAGAGGGATTAGGTGAGAAGCCTTTTATATGGAGAAGACTGTGTAGCCCAGGAAATGTTTTTTATTGACTAAAAGTGATTTCATAATTTCAGTACAAGAGTGTCTCTTTCATGAGTCTCTTAGTGTCAGATGGATGTATTTCAGCTGACATAAACAGAGAAAGACAGTCTTTCTGAAGTGAGAAACAGGTACTTTCATTATAAAACATGTTCATACGTTCACAATAAATTTCTCTGTAATATAGTTCAGAATTTTCACCTGTAGGACGAAATAACTTTGTTTAAACAAAACCGTATTCTTTATGTCCTTATTTTGTGAAAGGACAAACTGAGACATGAAGATACCCAGAAAATTTGCCCAGTTTGTGATCAAAATTCCAGCGACATGGTTAATCTTGTAAAAAAGAAAACATTTATATCTTTTTCTTTTTGCTGATTCATGAAAGTAATATATAGCCTTTGTGGAACTTTTGAACTATAACAAAAAGTATAAAAATTAAATCATCTTCAATTTCAAAACTCAGAGGAAAACATTTCTAACTTTTTGGTATATTTTTCTCATTTTCACAATGCATGTAACTGTTAATATTGTGTACATAAATCTGTAGGCAATCCTGATCATTCTTTTAGGATAGATTCCTGGACGTGAAACTCCTGCCAAAAGAGACATTTTTAGGACTTTGGATACTGATTGCTAAATTGCTTCACAGAAAAGTTGAGCTAATTGGTATTCTAACAGTTAAAAGGATAATCAGGCTTCACGGCTACAAATCAGTGTCTTTTTTTTTTTTTTTTTTTTTTTTTTTTTACCTTGTAAGGACACTTTACATGTTTAGCAAGTTCATGAATCTTTAGTGATTCTGTCTGAATTTTGTGCCTTATGCTTACTCTTTGAAGCTGAAGTTAGTGTAAGCAGTGGATTGAATGAGTAGTATATTGGACAATGTCTTCTGTCTTGCTAGTGACTCTGCTAACTGCAGTGTCTAAAGTTGAACCTGTATGATGCCCTGTCTCTAAAATGCTGTTTCTGTCAGGAGGTCTCCTGACTGTAATGATGGAAGGAACTAGCATGTGACAGCTCTTTGAGGTGCCAGGTATAGCCTCATTGCCCTTCACAACAGGTCATAAAGTACCTTCTTTCACGACACCACCCTCTTATAACAGTCTAGAGTATAACAGACGTGTATGACCTTAAATTTGTGTATGAACTTTTTCAGTAGTGTTCTGTAGGTTAGTCTTTTTTTCCTCTAGTTTTTCCTTGTCAACAACTTGAGGACAAGAGAGCTTGACCACAACCTATAATTCTAGCTGGCATCCACGGCAGGACCACCTATACCTAGATCCTCAGTGTGGAATTAGGGACACTTCGGGTTTTCTTCTCATACAAATATCCAGATGTCATGATTTACTAAATTTACACATGTTATGATGGATGTCAAAACTGTGGAATTAAAACAAAATGCAGTAATGTGAGAGAGATAGGCTGATGTATTAGTCTGCCAGGGCAGCCATAACAAAACACCACAGACTGGGTGGCTTAAATAACAGGAATTTATTTTCTTGTAGTTCTGGAGGCTAAAAGTTCAAGACCAAGGTTCTGGCAGGTTTGATATCTTCTCCTTGGTTTGCAGATGGCTGCCTCCTGGGAATGTCTTCACAGGATCTTTTCTTTATGTGTGTACATCCTTGGTGTCTCTCTTTTTGTAAGGTCATACTGGGTTAGGGCCAACCTCACATATGACATCATTTAACTTGACTTACCTCTTTAAAAGCCCTATCTCCAAATACAGTTAGATTCTTAGGTGTCCTGAGGGTTAAGACTTTAACATGTGAACTTTGGGGGTGGGGAAAGACACAATTCAGTTCATAAAAGCTGATGTATGTTTGTATGTAAGTATCTAACATTGGATATCACTGAATGTGCAGACATTATTTTATTCAGAGATAGTTTGCTGATGGTATATTGTCTGGCCTCTGTCCACATTTCAAAGTCAAGACTTGTTTTATAGAACCTATGGATTAGGATTAGTGGCCATTTCTTCACGTTCATAAATGTGAACAAGTTAAGGATGACCAAAAGTTTCAATCAATGTACGAAATCCAGGAATAAATGGTGAACTTGAAGTGATGATTTCTTCCGGCTCTAATAAGATAAACTGACTCCAGCAAAATCTTGATGTCGCTTTGGATTTTACTTTGTCATGTGCAGCTGGTTTGTATATCCAGTTGTAAGACCTTGCTGGATGTTCCAGTTATACCATGGAGGTTATGTGCACCGATTCTGCTAGTTTAAATCCTGGCTCTGTCACTATCAGATCTAGAACTTTGAACAAAGTGCTTAATCTCTCTACATCCCAGTTTCCTCATCTGTAAAAATAGGAATAATAATAATACATAGAGCCCTTATTAGGAGTAAGTTAGTTATGCCAATAGGCTCTTAGAACTGTGTCTAGTACATGCATGTACTTAATGAATGCTAAGTCTTACTATTTAGAAGCAGCCACATATTTTTTTTTCAGGCTGTTAGGATATCATTTTATTCACTCAGACTAGCAATTTACCAAACATAGTTGTATTTGCACATGATACATTGTGATACTGGGATTTATAATTAGAAATATTATAAATTAAATATCTGACACAGAGCTCCTAAAAACCCTGGAATTTCCTAAGTGAAGAAAGTGATAAAGGTGTCTCTTGTTATGTTAATGAAGTGACTTTTGAACACACCTAAGGTGAGTCACCATGTGATTAGAGGGCTGGAACTTTCAGCCCCCCACCCCAACACTGGGGAAGGTGAGAGGGGCTGGCGGTTGGGTTCAATCACCAATGGCTAGTGAGTTAATCAGTCATGGCTAATGAGTTAATCAATCATGCCTTTTATGGAAGGCTCCATGAAAACCTCAAAAGATGGGTTTGGAGAGCTTTGCTTTGGCGAATGTGTGGGCAGTCAGCGAGAATGACACTCCGAGAGCTGGAAGCTCTGTATCTTTCCCCATATCTTGCCCTATGCAGCTGTTCCATTGGGCTGTTCCTGACTTATATCCTTTTATAACAAACCAGTAATCTAGTAAGAAAAAATGTTTCTCTGAGTTCTGTGAGCTGCTCTAGCAAATCAAGCAAACCCAAGGACGAGATCATAGAAACCTCTCTGATTTATAGCCAGCTGGTCAGAAGAATAGATAATAACCTCAACTTGTGACTGATGTCTGAAGTGTGTGCATGTGTATGGTGGAGGGCAGTCTTGTAGCACTGAGCCTTTAACCTGTGGAATCTGATGCTGTCTCTAGGTAGGTTAGTGTCAGAATTGAGTTGAATTCTTGGACACCCTGCTGGTGTCAGAGTATTGCTTAGTTGTTATGTGTGGGGACTCCCCCCAACCCCTACTGCACATTGGAATTGGCCTCAGAACACCAAAAACATAGGTACTCAGTAAATTTTTACTGAATGGATGCATGCGTGATATTTGAAAATTTCTTATTCCTTAGTTCTGCAGTAGGCGAAATTTAATTTGGATTCTGAGTAGCATAAAGGCAAACAAAAATGACTTTCAACTCTGTAGCTTTGATTGTGAAAATCCAAAAAGATGTTCAACATTAATATAACTTTTTAATGCTGAAGCAAAACAAAGGTCTTTGACAGCTGTTCTCAAGAATTTTGGTCTAAGACTCTTTATACTTTTTAAAATTATTGAGGACCCAAAGAGCTTTTGCTTATGTGTACTGTATCATATTTATCATATTAGAAATTAATAATATTTATGTATTGTCCGAAATAACAAAAATAAGCCCATTGTGGGTTGGTATAAATAGCATATTTTTATGCAAAATAGTTGTAGCTTCCAAAAGAAACAAAAATTCGGTGAGTACAGTGGTGTTGCCTGACATGCTTACAAATCTCTTTCATGTCTGGCTTAATAGAAGACAGGTAGATTCACATACCTGCTTCTGCATCATTCTGTTGCAACATTTGTGCTGGGTACTTTTAAGAGACTGGGAACGAAAAAGGCAAATAACATTTTAGTGTGATTCTGAAAATACGTTTGACCGGGTGGACCTCCTGAAAGGATCGTAGGGACTCCCAAGAGCCCCAGTCCACACTCTGAGGTTACTTGACAGAACCAGAAAGTTTGATTAGTGTTAGCTACATTATAAGTGCCTTTCTTGAATTTAGAGCCCTCTAATTGGGAATGTCAGTTAAGCTTTGATCTGGGATTGGCAGGTAGCATCCCAGGAAAAGTCTGGCGGTGTTGTTGAAGTACAGGTATAGGATCTAGAGTCTTGAGAAATTCTTTTCATTTTAATATGATCTTCCCCTTTGATGTGATAGAACTAATTGCGTATCTCAGTCTGTCAGCCAGATGTGATAGTTCTTTAGTAAGATGGCAATAAATAATTCCCAGATTAGAGTGATGGGAAATGTTCTCTTTTCTAGTACATGGTATCATTTCAATGTAAAGGGGAATGTTTTCTGTCCTACAGATGCTTTGTTCTGTGCTGAGCATGTCATAGCCCCTAGGCTAAGTGGTCTCTAATTTGATTGTGTTCCAGCCTAATAAATTGTTTTTAACATGTTTATTTTTAGAGCAATGATTTATTGCTCTTTAAATTAAGAACTTACAAAAGCGACTATCTTCTCTCACTTTAGAAGGGCTTGACTCCTTCTTGGGAAATTCTTACATGTGAGCACAATTGAGTGTATTTGCCCCAAAAGAGATTCTCATGTGCTGCTGTGTGATGATCCTCACAAGCAGTGGCAACAGTACAGGAGAACATTCCAGTTGCTTCTCATGAATTTTAAGACAAGCTAACTCTCTGTTGAATGTCAGGCACTTTTCTATACAAATGCATTGTATGTTGAAAGCCTAAATAATCAGGAATTCTGGGATTTTACTCTGAGAAGTGTGGTATCTGTCTAGTAAAAACAATTGTGTGTTTTCTCCCATGGTAAATAATATACTGAAATCTTTTTCAGCTCCAAATATATATTTTTTTAAATTTCATCCCATGCTCACAAGAGGGCGCTAATTTGTATTCATGCCTAAAGTGGTATCCGAATAAATTTCCTTAAATCTCTTATGGTCAAACTGGAGAAACCTTGGCCACAAGAAAACTGCTAATTGGTTTCCTTTTCTTTTAGCAGAATAATTTGAAATTTTACAAATCTTAGGTTGAAAAAAATGCGACATATTGCATACTTGTCAGATAGATGGCAAACCCAGTTTTGAGGGGAAAATTGATTTAGGGAGTAAAGATTCTGTTTTTTTGTTCAGTTTAATTCTTGTTAATTTTTAATTGGATTGTTGACAATAAATAAAAGAGTATCAGGACTTACAGCAATCAATAAATATAAACCTATAAATACAAGTATTTAAATAAATACCAGGGTGTATGGGTCCAAGCATTGTTCATATCCTTGGATTAATCCATATTTCTGCTTTCCTTGTTATAGTAAAACAAAGCTTTTTAGCTCAAGCTAGTTCTCGTTTTTCCCCTGATTGCCAAAGAAGTACATATTTATTGTAGAAACCTCAGAAAATATAAGAAAAAATTTAAAAGGAAAC
This sequence comes from Prionailurus viverrinus, assembly GCF_022837055.1. Lineage (NCBI taxonomy): Eukaryota > Metazoa > Chordata > Mammalia > Carnivora > Felidae > Prionailurus > Prionailurus viverrinus. The sequence continues at coordinate 106,802,979 of NC_062565.1, forward strand.
AAGAATTACTCATAATCTCATAACATGATTAATCATAGTTGATATTTTGGTTTATTTCCTTCTACTCTTTTTATGTATATAAAAGTGTGATAATACTATGTATAGATATATAAATTTAGTTTTATGTGCTACTTTGAAAAACTTAATGTTGTATAAGTTATTTTCAAGGATCATTTAAATTGTTTTAGATGCACTTTTAATGACTGTCAAGTATTCCATTGTAATTATCCTATTAATAAAAATTTATATGCTTTCTTTTTTTTTTACCAGGAATAATAGTGTGATGTTTTTATTCATAAATAAATCTTTGATAATATATCTGATGATTCCTGTAGGAATCTTACAGATTCCTACAAATGTAATTCCTAGGTGGAAGAATATGATCATTTTTAAGGTCTTTGACATATACTGCTACATTGTTTTCTAGAAAGGTTTTTTACCAATTTCTACAATAGGAGAGTACCTGATGTTCACAAACTACCCTCATTAATGTTGAATATTTAATTAAAAAATAATAGCTAATTTGATAGGTGAAAATGTTAGCTAATTGTTGATCTAATTAGGATTTCCTTGTCAAGCTAGAGAAGTTAACTATTTTCTGTTTTCATTAGCATTTTTCTTTTTTTTTCCTGGGAATTATCTTTTCATGTCTTTTGTCCATTTTTCTACATGGTATATAAGATTCTCTTATCTTCATCTGCTATATTTGGAGTACTCCCTAGTTGGTACTTTGAATTGCTTATGGCTATACACGCGCGTGCACACACACGCACACACACACACACACACACACACACACACACAGGAGCAGTTTTAAGGTTTTATCTATGTAAATCTTTTGAATACTTGTGTGGTGTCTGTCACTGATTTTTCTTTTAATGTGTAGAATATTCAGATAATTCTTTATTAAAATATTTTCTTATGATAGGGACAGGTTTTCAGAGGTTCTGAATTATATTTTAGCTTCATTTAGTAAAAGATTTACAGGAGAAATAAGCAGTTGAAATAATAAATATTGAGAAGGAAAAATAACACCTAATGTTATGTTAATTTGGGAATTATGTTAATTTTACCTGAATTTTAGAAAGATTTTGCTCCATATTACACTGTAGTCTTTTCTGGTAGGCATTTACTACAGTCTTCCCCATTATTCTTGTATTATATGAGGATGATTGCAATCAAGGTGCTTTTTGAAAAATTATTTTTATTTCTTTTATTGATCTAAATCCGAGTTACTTAACATATAGTGTAGTATTGGTTTCAGGAGTAGAATTTAGTGATTCATCACTTACATATCCCACCCAGTGCTCATCCCAACAAGTGCCCTCCATAATGCCTATCACCCATTTAGCCCTCCCCCCACCCAGTTTCCCTCCAGCAACCCTCAGTTTATTCTCTGTATTTAAGAGTCTCTTATGGTTTGCTTCCCTCCCTATTTTTATCTTATTTTTCCTTCCTTTCCCCTATGTTCATCTGTTTTCCTTTTTTTTTTTTTTAGTGAAAACAATTTTTTTTAATGTGTATTTATTTTTGAGAGAGAGAGAGAGAGAGAGCACATGTGGGAGGGGTGGAGAAACGGAGACATAGACTCTGAAACAGGCTCCAGACTCTGAGCTGTCAGCACAGAGCCCAACGTGGGCTCAAACCTACAAACCATGAGATCATGACCTGAGCCGAAGTTAGACGTTCAACCAACTGGGCCACCCAGGAGCCCCACATCTGTTTTGTTTCTTAAGTTCCACATATGAGTGAAATCATATGATATTTATCTTTTTGACCGACTTTCTTCACTTAGCATAATACACCGTAGTTCCACCCACATTGTTGCAAATGGCAAGATTTCATTCTTTTTGATTGCTGAGTAATATTCCTGTGTGTGTGTGTGTGTGTGTGTGTGTGTGTGTACTACAGCTTCTTTATCCATTCATCAGTTGATGGACATTTAGGCTCTTTCCATAATTTGGCTATTGTTGATAGCATTGCTATAAACATTGGGGTGCATGTGCCCCTTTGAATCAGCATTTTTGTATCCTTCAGATAAATAACCTAGTAGTGCAATTGGTGGGTCATAGGGTAGTTCTATTTTTATTTTTTGAGGAACCTCCATACTGTTTTCCAGAGTGGCTGCACCAGTTTGCATTGCCACCAATAGTGCCACCAATTCAACATCTATTGTTTCCTGAGTTGTTAATTTTAGCCATTTTGGCAGGTGTGAGGTGGTATCTCATTGTGGTTTTGATTTGTATTTCCCCGATGATGAGGGATGTTGAGCATCTTTTCTTCTGTCTGTTAGCCATCTGGATGTCTTCTTTGGTGTCTGTTCATGTCTTCTGCCCATTTCTTCACTGGATTATTTGTTTATTTGGGTGTTGAGTTTGATAAGTTCTTTATAGATTTTGGATACTACCTTTTATCTCATATGTCATTTGAAAATATCTTCTGCCATTCCATCAGTTGCCTTTTAGTTTTGCTGATTGTTTCCCTTGCCATGCAGAAGCTTTTTATCTTGAAGAGGTCCCAGTAGTTCATTTTTGCTTTTGTTTCCCTTGCCTCTGGAGACATGTCTAGTAAGAAGTTGCTATGGCCCAGGTCAAAGAGGTTGCTGCCTGTTTTCTCCTGTAGGATTTTGATGGTTTCCTGCCTCACATTTAGGTCTTTCATCTATTTTGAATTTATTTTTGTGTATGGTGTAAGAAAGTGGTCCATTTTCATTCTTCTGCATGTTGTGGTCCAGTTTTGCCAGCACCATTTGCTGAACAGACCCATTGTATATTCTTTCCTGCTTTGTTGAAGATTAGTTATCCATACATTTGTGAGTCCATTTCTGGGTTCTCTATTCTGTTCCATTGATCGATGTGTCTCTTTTTGTGCCAGTACCATACTGTCTTGATGACTACAGCTTTGTAATACAGCTTGAAGCCCGGAAAATCAAGGTACTTTTAAATTTCATAGCTTCTCTGTAAAGTGTTGGTTACATCTTCTAAAGGTGTTGAGTCACCTGTAGCTTTAGTGATGTTACTTGACTCTAATATTTTTGTTGTTTACTGATGCACAGTGCCTGGAACATAGTAAGTGCTTGGAGGTGTTTGTTGAGTGAATGAATAAATGAATGACCTAGTATTTTTTTTACTTTTTTAGAGTAAATTAATGGTCTTATCTCTTTAGGTGTACTTACTTAGACTGAACTTGATTTTTTGTTCTATTGGGCTTATCGTCTCTTCTCCAAGCATTAAAGAGGTACCTCATTTTCTCATGCTTTAGAAGTACCAGATAACAGACATAAGGATCTAATCCTCTTTGGTTCTATTTCCAAGAAATGTGCCGATGGAAAATGAGTCCATTCCTCTCTCACTCTCTGTCTGTCTGTCCCTCCCTCCAATTTGCCAAGAGAACCAATCTTGCCAGATGACCATATGTTGGGTATGTCACGGAATTCAGCTTTGATTTCCCACGTTACTCAGGATTTCTCTTCAGGCTGGACTAGTCGCCCCTTGCATCCTCATCACCATGAGCAGCAAGCCCTGACAACAATCTGAACTTCTCCCCTCCCAGGATTCTGTTCCCAGCCACTTTCCTTTGTCTTCCAGCTCTGTTCAGACCTCAGTCGTCTCTCCTTGGGTAGAACCTGTGGCAACCTGGCAAGACAGCCCGCGTCCATGCTTTTAGGAGAGTTCTTCTCCTATGACAACGTAATACTCTTCTCTCCTCTAGGAACCCACTTCATTTGGATGTTATGAATCTGGTTGTCCATTCTTATTCTCTCAGTTAAGGCCCTGTTTCCCACTAAGGCTTCATTTCCCTCCTTTAGGGTTTCCAGGTTTAGCAAACAAAATATAAGATGCCCTGTTACATTTGAATTTCAGACAAACAAAGACTATTGTTTTTCTGTATAAGTATGTTCCATGCAATATTTAGGATATACTTATACTCCAAAATGGATAAAATGGGTGCCCTGTATTTTATCTGGCAATCCTGCCCTCATCCTGTGGCTCATTTCATAGTTCCTCTTAACTTTCTTTCTGGGGTCAGCTGGAACTCTGCCCCACTCACCACACCGCCTGTTTGAACTCCTCTCAATCAGGTCCCCATCCTGGCTTGGCTTGACCTCTTCCCTGAGCACCTGGTGTTATTAATTCTTCTACATAATTGCACACATTTTTTTCCAGTTTACTTTGTGTTATTGTCTGACTCACTTATACATTAGTTGAGGCTGTTGTGGTTGGGCTAGATGGAAAGCCACCTGAGAGCAGAAGAAGCCCCACTCACTCATGCCTGAAACTCACTCCTGCCTTAGCATCACCTCCCTTGTCAAAGGGCTTCAGCTGTTTCCATTTCCAAAAGCTGTCAGTGGAACCAAGACTCAGGTTGGTAAACTCTTCACTGTACAGCCCATACAAGGCACAACCCTCCATTACCCTATTAGAAGATTTCCTTATGAGGCAGGTGTTAGTTTCTGGTCCCTTGAAAACTGTTAAGAAGATTTTATTGGGTGTGCAGAGCAGATAGCAGCAGATGCAACTTAAGGAATGGTTTTGCTTCAGTGCTTTCCTTCTTTCTAACAGGAGTCGATTTCAGATGTGTTCATTTCACCTATCTGCATCTAGAAACTATTAATAGCCCTTTTTCTTTCACTAACACAGCTTGTTCTCTAGCAATCAGCATACTGGTGTGTTCCCGATCCTGCTGTGTTCCTGCCTTTACACCAAAAAGAGAAAATCTGGCTTAAATTACTCTTTTTGAAGCACAGAGGCATTAAAATTCTATTATTATTTCTTTTCTTCTCTTAGGCTCTTAGTGCAAGGTCACATACAAGGGTCTGTGGTAGAACATAAGAGCATCCAGTTCTGTTTCCGTGGGCACGTGCTGCGTGATCATCATTTTGTGGTCCTTTAACTTGTATCCAGTGGATCCAGCTGATGCGGTTTCCAGCATTGGAACCTTTTGTTTCCCAGCATGATGGGATGATGGAGCTTTTCGTACATCTCGGCAGGAACATTTGATTCATGTTTCTCTTAGCTCTGGCAGCAAAAATTACTTCTTAGGATTTTTTCCTTCACAGTGGTACCAAGTTGCTGTTAGCACAGCTCTGAAACTTTTTCTACCCCTGTGCTGACATTGGGGCTTCAGAGTCTTTTTCACTTTCCCGATGGGTTTCTGTTTGTGCGTGCACACAGCAGCTATGGGGCCAGTTGCCTTGCACACTTGTCCAAGCCTCACATGTGCAATTGCAGTGGCAAGGCAGTGTCTCTCTGTAATGCACTGTCACCATCTTTGTTGATTTTAAAACAACCTGTGAGGAAAGCTTCAGAAACCTGCATGACTAAACCTCACCACCAAGGTGCAGGTGGTCAGCTGTGCTTAGCCCCCTGCTAAGTCTGGTATTCTTGGAGATGCAACTTAAAGAAATATGGAAGATGATGGGGGTTGCAGGCACCTTAAATGTTAGCAAAGACTAATAATTAGGAGTGTCTGTTTATTCCCATTTCTTGAGACTCTAATGACCTTGTAAATTACAAGAACTGTATTGAATATTTGGTTCTAATGTTGTATATGTTGAGGTGTCCTACTAATTCAAGAAGTATGTACATCTCAGTGGAGGATACTACATTTTCTAGGGATATCACAAATGAAATTCAGGAGAAAGGAAAAGTGGAACAGAAAGGAGTTTCTGTTTTCATTCATTGACTGATCAGACAATTGTTGAGTACATTCTCTGCCCCACACTGTGTTGGTTGTTTTCCCTCTAGCTTTAGGGACCTCAGGGCTTGTAAAGGAGATACACATGAAGAAAAACAATCAGAGTACATTGTAGTAAAGGCTGACTAGAGATATTTAGCGTGTCAAGTGAGTACAAGAGTCAGTGTAAAAGAATAACTTAATGATGCATGGATACCATTTGGTTTTTCAAAGTTGGTGACATTTGAGTTAAACATTGATGGAAGTAGGGATTTCAGCAGTCCTAGAGAGCATCCAAGGTAGCAGGAGGGATGTTAATGAAGATACAGGGGCAGATGAGGTGTTTAGAGTTATCCCATGGCAACAGGAAAGCCTAGATGGTTGAGGCAACAAGACAGTGATAAAGGGACATCGTCAGTTCTGAATTATGGAAACAAAGCTCAGAATGTGGGAAGACTAGTTTTGGCTATGATAAAAGCACACCATAGAGGCAGTGGCAGTGGGAAAGGAGAGGGAGAGGTAAATTTGAGACAGCTTTCGTTGAGAGGAAGAGGAGGAGATCCCTTAGTTCAGTGTAGCCAGATGTTTTGAGTTGCCATCAAACAAGATTGCAAACTGAGTATGAGAAGGAGGTTTGGGAGAAGGGGAAAGAAGTGTATTCATTATATTTGGCCATGTTGGGTTAACGGTGGAAACATCCAGATGGAGATATTGGAAATACCAATCTGGAGTGCAGGGGAGAAGTATATTATTTTAATAATTCAAAATTCACAAAAGAAACAGGACATTTTGGTATTGGAAATAGTGCAGCTCGAGGCAACCCGTCAGCTATGACTTGCTGTAGATATAGGTATGGTCAAACAAACACAAGTGATGGTTGGAGCTGTGGTACCAGAAGACACCTGCCAGGGAGAATGAAACATACAAAACTGAAATCAGAATCCCTTGAACACTAAAGGTGGGGAGGAGAATAAGAGAAAGACGGCAGGAAAGGCTGACTGGGGGGTTCCCATCTGGGGTGGTAATGGTACATGAAGGGGGATGTGAGGGAGGAGACGTGTGAGAGGGCTGGAAGTCCAGTTTCCAGTTCTTATTGGAACATTGGCATTAAGCTGTTCAGATGCCTCCATATGGTCCATTCCCAGGCATCACCAGCAGACTTCTGGGTCTATGTAGGGGGGCTGAAATGAGTGGGCTACTAGTTTTACTTAGCAGTGATGAAAAGGAAAACAGGCTACCTGAGGAGGAGTATGGTTAATGGCTCATGTTTTATTTTAATAATCTACTTTGAACTTTGAATTTCCTGAACTTTGCTCGAGAATATGACGGTGGTTGGATAAATGTTTGTGTATGCCTATACAAACTACCACCTATAGCGCTCTCATAACTTCAACCTGTAGAGTGGTTGTCAGTATTAGTTTTACTTTGATTTGTTTGTTTGCTTGTTTTTCCTTTTTTGCAAAGAAATAATTTTTAGGGCAGGTAGAACTTTCTGGTGTCTCTGCTGCCTGATGGGTGTAAAGGATACTGGCATGCATCTGACAAGTTATGCATTGCATTATCCACACTTTTCAGGACCACAGCTTTATGCTTATGCTTTTAAAGTTACAACAAGAGAACCAATTCATACTTGATCTGGTGAACTAGTGCAATCCCTAAATGTATTTGGCAAACTTATATTTACTACGTATTTATTTAAGTTTTCTGTTTTTCCTTCTAAATGAATTAGCCTTTTCTGATATCTTTTTATGTGGAAATCATCTGTCTCTTAAAAATCAGATATAAGGAAGTTATTTTGATTCTAACTTTACACGGAGTATTTCTGACATATATTTATTACTAGCTTTTTCTTCTGAGATGACAAGTATCTTTGAAAGTTACTGAAATGCAAAATGTAGGAAAGGAGACCAAGAAGTCAATATTTAATGAGGATTTGGATTAGCATCAAAACCTTCATCTTTAAGAAATAAAAACTCCTATGATTTTAGACAATGACAGAGTCTTTCTTTTTGGCTTTCACTCTCCTACACATAAATATTATAAAGATAAGAAGGGCAGAAACTATTTCAGTTTTTCTTGACAACAGCACCCAAAACATTAGCTGTGGTGAATAATGTGGGATGATGAGTTGACATTTAATTGGAGCAGAATTCATGTATGGATGGACAAAGGGAACCTCCACGTTGCTGACTTGTGAATAGGTTTCTCTGGATCGTAAAGTGCTTCCAGCTGGTAGGATTATATGAATGTTACCAACATGAACTTCCCATAAGGGAGCAATGGAGGTATGGTCTAGGGCTTGGGGTACTAACGCTCAAAGAGAATGAATATGGGCCGAAATAAAAACCCATAGTTTTTTTTTCCTCCAAGTTTTCTATACATCATCACTCCTTTAAAAAAATCAGCAAAGTAAACATCCTGACTTTGGGATTACCTGAGAGACACTCTGCAAATATATTCATTAACTTTTCTACTTCTTCAGGATCTCAACTATATGATCTCAATTATCTGGCATTACTCACTGACTAATACCTTATTGAGGTGGTGGCATTTAAATTTCACCTCTTCTCCATCTACCTACTTTTCTTGATTCCACTCATTAAACTGGAGAGATTGGACTGAGGATCTTTTTCCAAAAGAAAGAAATAATAATTTTACCCTTAGCTGTCGGCAGACTTGTAATTGTATTCCCTTGGTCTCAAAGGGCAGTCAGCAATGGAGTGATGAGACATGAGTCTAAGACCTTGATAACCAACCCCAAGCACATGATTTTGGATAGGTAGCTGGTGCTTGGTCTTTTCTGGGTGAAAAATTGTCAGTTGTTAATTGCAAATATGAGCTGTGGTCATGCAACATGGAACAACTCTTATAAAAGTGGTTTTCTTTAAGTTTCAATTGGTTACTCGGTTCACCTGTCTTAAAAAATTCAGAAGCAGTCATAAATCCATGTCATGCCTTTAGATAGGAAAGGAACTTTTTTGTGGCCCATAAAACTTTTAGCTTTCTGACCCCTCTAGTGAACTAGAAAAGTCTTTTTTTTTAATTTTTAATGTTTATTTTTGAGAGAGAGAAGGAGGAGGGGCAGTGAGAGAGAGGAACACAGAATCCAAGGCAGGCTCCAGGCTCTGAGCTGTCAGCCCAGAGCCCGACGTGGGGCTCAAACTCACGAACTGTGAGATCATGACCTGAGCTGAAGTTGATGCTTAACCGACTGAGCCACCCAGGCACCCCAACTAGAAAGGTCTTTAAAGATAAAGCAGTAAAACCCATTTATTGTATAGATGAAAAAGTGAAGTAGAATAGGTTGTTTCTATGTTTAATTAAAATCCATATAGATCCCTTATTTTTGTCGTGACTGGTCTGACATCCTGAATGTTAGCTGTGTAGGTCCAGCTAAACTTGGAAGTCTAGGCTGCCATATGCAATTGGACTAGCCAACAGTGGAAGCTGCAGTGGGAAGACTGGGCCTCTCTGCTCCTTCTTGAACCCTTGAAGTTGTGTATTCTGTCATCTCATGGGCACCATCCAAACATCTTGTTCTAATCTGCCCTCCAACTACAGTTTCAACTATAGGAAAAAAGTAACACATTTAATCAAAAAGCATCTCTTTATCTATTTGACAGTGACATTATCCCTCTTCTGTTTTCGGTTATTGTTATTGGCAATACTGATGATATTTTTCAGGGTTTGCAGTGGGCAGGTTTGCTGCCTATTTTTGTACAGGTTGCAAGCTAAGAATCATTTTTACATTTTTAAATGGTTGAAAAAATAAAAATAATGTTTCATGGCATCTGAAAATGATGTGAAGTTCAAATTTTAGTGTCCAGAAGTGAAGTTTTAGAGCATAGCCACGCCCATTTATTTGTGTATCGTCTGAGGCTGCTTTCTGGCTACAACAGCAGAACTGAGTAGTTGCTGGAAACACTGTCTCACCTGCAAACCCTAAAATATTTACCATCTGGTCTTGTACAGAAAAACTTCCGCCAACCTCTATACCACTTACTCTACATATGTCAGTTTATTTAATCTGTATAACAATACTGCTCAGTATGTGCCTTTATTATTCCCTTTCTACAGATGAGTAAACTAAGGCTTACAAGGATGTTAGGTGACCACAATGAAACAGCTAGGGGATGATAGAGCTGAGAGAGGGACCCATGTTTGTCTCATGTGGAAGGGGCTACTCTTTGTCATACACTAAATTGCCTCCACTGTTGGCTAACAACTCAGTCCTTTTGTACAACCACGTTGCTGTCTCTGCAGTGCTTCATCGTTCTATCTCCATTAAATTGAGGTCAAGGAATGCACACTTGGAAGTAAATGCACAGTAAAGCTGAGCATAACATAGATCACAATTTGATAAATCTTTCCCTTAATTGAATGAGCAATCCGTCAAACTCTGCAGTTGATTGAGGCTTTGGTAGAATATATGTCAGAATAAAACCATAATGTGTTTTCTTCCTGTGATCTAGATCTGTATCTGATGAACTTCCCAGAGTAAGTGCTGAGCCAACAAACTGATGGGAGTATGGGCCAGAACCAAAAGAGCAGCTGAACCCCAGGAGGAGGACACCATGAGAGTAAAAGTAGTGCTTTAAATATGGTGACTGTGACTTGAGCTTTTTAAATTGAGCCATGATTGTAATCATTTGGGTTTCTCTATTTTTGATGGTAGGGATTAGCTAAAAACAGACATTAGACAAATCACAATTCACTTGAAATGGGCACATGGAGGGAGAAAGAGCTTGAGAAACACAATCTGAATTTATAATTCAACTGGTGTGCAGAGTTGTTTGTCACCTAGAAAAATGCAACAATTTAAAACTCATTATATTATACATTTCAAATTGGAATACTTCAAGATGTTCACTAAACAGTGCAGAGGAACATCTGAGGCCCTTGAATACCTGTATTTGAGTGGCATAAATGTCTCTGTGTACATAATCTTTAGCCATATGCTCCATATGTCAAAATATCTTCAAAGAAACTGAATAGTGCCTCTCTCCATTGGCTCACTTCCTTTTGACTTTCAAGGCTTTCAATTAGTGAAGAAAGACAATGGTTCATAAAATCGCTTCAATTTTTTTTCTTAACGTACCTTTAAATTTGTAGGAAAATTAAAGCCAATGTGCATGCACTTAATATTGGGCATCTTCTTAAAGTTAGGTTTCCTTTGTTTGCAAGGAGCAGTTGCAGAAATATCACTAGCTTGAATGAAAAGGGGAATGTATTGCGCACATGGATATGATCCAGGGCTATCTTGTAGAATCCAAAGACAGTTAGTGTGAAGGGGCATCACAAAGGACTAGGCAGGGCTGGAAATGTTTGAAGGCAGGTGGCTGTGTTTTGGTCTCATTCTCACTCTGTCAGGCCATATGGTCTCTTGTTTCCGTTTCTTCCTAGTGTCTGGTTTTGTTTTCTCTTGCTGCAGACCAGTCTTTTCTGCTTCTCCTTTCACATTTTGGAATATGGCCTTTTCACAGCCACCAGAGACGAGCCAAAGTCCCAGTTCCAATTCCTAGCAGACAGAATCTGTTTAACTTAGCTTGGCCCTGGGACCAATCCACTGTGGCCAGGGATATAGGTCTCATAGTTTAAACATGACCATTAGGATCCATTCTTGGGTTGAGGAGAATTTTCAGGAAAAGAAGTGGGAGACTGGGCAGAGTTTCAGAAATGTATCTACTACTTTCCGCAGTTGCCCATGACAGACCAAAAATGAATGGACTACTTATTTATTATATTTGTGAGATTTATTACCCAGATATATTACTGAGATTATATTTGTGTATGTTTTTATATGTTCTGTTTATTTTCTACAAGTGCTCAGGTCCCCTGGGATATTGGGCTGTTTGAAGCTGAATGTTGGAAAAGCTCACTGATTGGCCTGTATCCAAGCTCTGTTCCTGGTCACGTCTACCACTAGGCTTCTGAGGGCAATCTACCTCTGCATGGCTGACCCCAACTCTGCATAGCATGTGTGATCTTCCAGCTTCACTAGTGGGAAATTGTTATTCTATCCCTGCCACCCTGGCGAGTTTTGAAAGATGAGGAATCTCTGTATTTACCCCCCTTTTTAAAGATGACAAAAAGGGTCACATATTTCTGAGGCGCCATTGCTCTCTACTACTTCTAAAGAGCTTTTGTTCTTGACAATCACGGCAGATCCTCCTATTGGAGATGATTTCCAGCAGCCTGTGTTGGACCTCTCATGCTTAGTTCAGTTCCTTGCCTACTATGTGACAGGCAACACGTTGTGTCCTTGGGCTGGAGACACATAAAGAGTTGATTTTCACATTTAGGTAGGTATAGAGACTTAAAAATATACAGGGTACTAAGGAGCACGGGGGAAGGGCATTCAGATGAATGTCTGGGTCTGAAGTGATGTTTCTTATTCCTAAAAGTCCTTTTAGGAGCAAGCCTGTGCCCTACACCTAGCTGCTTTCTCAGTTTCAGTTTCTTCCTGTTCTGCAAAACACCATTGTCATAAATCAGGGAGCATTTATATATATATGAGTCTGTTTCAGGGTCCTGTGCATTCATCTGTTTCCACTTGTGTCCATATTGTCTTAAGCATTGCAGTTTTATAGCAAGTTTGCTATCGAGGAATGTAAGTCTTTCAGCTTTCTTCTTCTTCCACTTCCTCCTTTTCCTCACTCTCCTCCTCCTTCAGGATTGTTTTGGCTACTCATTTGCATAACAATTTTAGAATCAGGCTTTCAGTTCCCAACAAGAATTCTAGTGGGGCTTTGATTGGGATTGCTTTGAATTGGCAACTCAATTTTGAAAAACTGATGTGTTTACAACGTTGAGTCTTCCAATTGATTTGGTCTTTTAAAAACTATTTTCAATAAAGTTATGTAATTTTTAGCAGTAGAGTCTTGGATATATCTCATTAGATTTATTTGTAGATATTTAATGGGCTTCAGTATTATTAGAAATGGTATTTTTGTTAAAACTTTATTTTTTATTTGCTGCTAGTATAGAAATAAAACTCATTATTTTGTATTTCAATCTACAGTGACTTTGATATATTCACTCATTAATTCTGTTTGAATGTAGATTCTTTTGGATTTTCTGCATCTACAGGAGGTGTTCTGTCTTCTTCCAGCCCAATCCAGCACACCCAGTGAATCTGTTTGCATGGATTTAGGATTTTACCAGAGCTTTGAATTCGAGCTTATTCCACTTTCCGGCTTCTCAAGCAAGGCATCACAAAGCCTGCTTAAAAATAGAGTGGGAGGGGTAGAGGAGAGAGGGTATGGATCCAGGAAGAACAAAAACAAATTAATACTTCAGTAATTATTGCTGCAAATATAAGCCCCTTGCATAGTTAAGTACTGTCCTCTCCCAGACATTCAGATTAAGCTTGTGATTAATCATTTTCTGCCAGGATATTTCTCTAAAACACATTATTTTAATTCTTTTAAATAACTGAAAATTTTCATTGGCAATACCAAATTTAAAATTTTGCAGTCCAAGCAGTATACGTTCTAAAGCTGGAAAAAATAGCTGTTCTTTCAGGAGGCTTGAAGCTCGGGTGGTACAGTCAGAGCCCAGCAGTAGGGGGGACATTCGGAAAGGAAAGATCAGGATGCCCGGCTCCATAGAGAGGAGAACACTCAGGCAGACACCCATCACTCCCCCAGAGCTTGATCACTGCAAAGCCAGGGGTTGATCACTGCAGAGTTCCCAGCCCCTAGCAGAGTGCAGGACATAGCAAATGCTCTAGCAATGTTTATTAAATACACAACCAAGGTGAAGAATAATGAGTATCTCGTGTGTGAATCACTCAGAGCCACAATATTATTTTATCCCCAGGTGGGAGGCAAGATGGTGGGTTTTCTGTTTGTCATCATTTCATATCTATCCCAGAGCAGCAAGACTGTCTAGACTGACAGAACATCATACTCCATTCCCTATTTCTTAATTTAGTACATAGCAGAAGTGTAAGGATTTCTCAGAGCCACAGAAAACCCCTCTTAAGAGAAAACCAGTAGAGAAACCTAATTAGAATATAGTGACACTCTCAAATATCCCAGCTCTATTTGCGACTGTGCAGAGTTAAATGAACAGAGTTCTCAGCCCCAGCGCCTCAACTGAGCCTTCTCTGGAGACAAGCCCTTGGTGTGAAAGTTGTCTCAGTGATATTATTTGAACATCAGAGATGTAGCTATCATTAATATTGACCAGCTGCACTGTAACTCTGATTTGTTTTATGCTACAGGGAAATGTGCCAGCACAAAAAGTTTCCCTGGGAGGAGAGAAGTACTGTTACTTCATAGTGTGGAATAAAGTTGGTTTCTTTCTTCTTTTTTTTTAAATTTTAATTCCAGTAGAATTAATATACAGTGTCATATTGGTTTCGGGTATACAAAGTTGGTTTCTTAGTATTTATTATCAAAGTCCTATTCAGGGCCGAGAAAAGGAGGAGATGAGTAGTTGCTGTTTAGTGGCTACAGGTTCAGTTTGGGATGATGAAAAATGTCTGGAGATGGATATTGGTGATGGCTGCACAGCAACATGAATGTACTTAATGACACGGAATTGTTCACTTTAAAATGGTTAAAGATGGTAAATTTCATGTTGTGTGTATTTTACCACAATGAAAAAGTCTGTCCTATTTTATGAGTTTTTGGAGGTGCCATATTTCAAGGCAGTTACTATGACCTCCATAGCAAGAGGGGTAGCAAGGGAGTTTTTAGTATCCAAGTAGCTGATGTGGACTAAAGTCCCAGCTGATTCTTGGCCGGTGCCCTCTCACAGGTCATCTCTGGAGGGGTCACTGCATTCAGGGACCCACCCCTTCCGCCCCCTCCCTGACCCCAGCAACTCCAGCATTGCACTGTGGTAAATAACAGGTCTCCCTCTCCAGCTAGAACAGTTACGGGAACAGCATCCTTGTACCATTTTTAGCTGAACACGTTTTATTCCTTTTTCTGTCCCCGAATGGGAGACCTTCTCTGTGCTGTCAAACCATGCACTGTGCTTTCTGAAAGACTGTCAGCAGTGAGGAATGTGCTTTTCCACTTGTAGCCTGTCAGATCATTTGGGATTCTTCTGCATGTAAAGTGGCCTGTCTGAGGAGAAAGGCCTCCTCCTCAAAATAAGTTTCGGTCTGATTGTCACACGTAGTTTTTATTTTGAGGAGATTTAATCGCAGGCATTTAATTTTGGGACATTCTGAGGCCCTCTTGATTCACCGAAGGGGTTTAAAAAATGAAAATTGGATTGTAATTTCTGACCTTACAAATGATGTGGTTTTTTGTTAATTAAAAAAAAAAAAAAAAAAGAGCCCTTCGGCCCCTAGATGGTTTAGTTGGTTCAGTGTCCGACTTTTGGTTTCAGTTCAGGTCATGATCTTGAGGTTCGTGAGTTTGAGCCCCACATTGGGCTCTATGCTGACAGCACGGAGCCTGCTTGGGATTCTCTCTCTCTCTCTCTCTCTCTCTCTCTCTCACTACCCCTTCCCTACTCATGGGCATGCACGTGCTCTCTCTCTCTCTCTCTCTCTCTCTCTGAAAATAAACAAACTTAAAAAAAATCCCTCATAAATACAGTATTTAAAGTTAGGTATCCTAAAACTGGGAATAATTACTAAGCTTAGTGTTGGATTTAATTCATTTCCTCAGTGAATATGGATACAGGTTTGTAGTGGTTTATAGGTAGAATAAAGTAAAGCAATAAATATTAATGGCATTGTATGCTTTATAAGAAAAAACAACAACAAAGATGACTGGAACAAAGCTTCCAACGTGATTTTCTTACAATGCTTTCATTGGAAATATCAAGTGCATTTGGCCTCACAAATGACAACGATTTTTTCCATTTTGCAAGCTGTTTTGTTCTACTTGTAGTGGTGGGTTTTTTGTTTGTTTGTTTTATTTAGCTTTGTTTTGTTTTGTTTTGTTTTGTTTTTGGTAGCAGAGTTGAGCCCAATTTAGGGTATAATTGTGACAGTGATGCTCTTAAATTCAGAACTTTCTTTCTGCCTGAACATCTGATTCAGAGTGGCAGCTGACAGTGATCATTTCCTTTGGTTAGAAATGGTTAAGTGGATAGCTTCCATTTTAAGGGCACTTGAATTATTTGAAAACATTTTTAAAAAGCCATTAGGTGAGACTCTATATCCCAGATATTCCTACTGATATTTAGTGAAGGACTAGAATTCTGAATCCTGAACTAGAATGTGTAGCTAAATGTATATACTAAGGAACTTCTGGATTATTCTGGAGGCCAGTAGGAAGTGTGAATAGTCTTACAAGAATCTCACACTTGGGCTGAGTTTGTGCCATATGCTTCTTTTCTCCCCTAGGGTGGAATGTCTTCTTTAGTTTATTCAGTGGTAAATTTCAAGCACAAGTCACTAGATAAATGAACAAGTATATTATTTTAATAATTTAAAATTCACAAAAGAAATAGGACATTTTGGTGTAGGAAATAGTGCAGCTCAAGGCAACCCATCAGCTATGACTTGCTTGTGTTTATATCCCATTTGGAGGGATTGCACGTATATTAGCTCGCTGGTTCTTAAAATTAATCTGTGAGCAAGTACCTACTGCGTGCTGAGCCCTGCGAGGCATCAGAGAGCAGATAAGAGAAGATGAAGAGATGACTTTTGCCCTTTAAAAACCTGTTTTCGGGGTGCCGGTTGAGGTCATGCTCAGGTCCTGATCTCACAGTTTGTGAGTTTGAGCCCCACATCAGGTTTGCTGCTGTCAGCCTGTCAGAGCAGAACTTGCTTTGGATCTTCTGTCTCCCTCTATCTGCCCCTTCCCCCCGCTTGCGTGGTCTCAAAATGGACTGTTGGAATTTAGCGACATTAATAGGAGAGTGTTGTGTGGGGTTGGGGGGAGAGGAAGCCTAGCCCATGCTGGGGTAGCTGTGCCTCTGTATTAGCTGCGGTTGGAGTGTCAGTCCCATTCACCCAGTCTGCTGCTGGTTCTGCTGTAAGTCTTCAAAAATAACCAGGACTTGGCGAGATTTGCCTAACTTGTGGGAACTAATGATATTATCTTCCAAATATAAAAAAAAAATTGGGTATAAAGTTATTAGTGAATGTTTCAGTGATACAATTAATGTTTTGTCTGATGAGAGAATTGAGCGGACATTCTAATTGTAGAAATTATTGAAAGTGTAGGAAAATATAAATTAGAAAATAAAAATCATTTGTAACTAGGACCAGATCAAGGCATTCAGAGCAAATCAAGAGATTAAGCCAAGAATAGAAGGATATAATCCCTTCAACCCATGTTTGTATTTCGAAATGAAAATACTACCAAACTGCACAGTAAATATAAAGAAGTCCAACCATGTTCTGATTTTTCTCATGATGACTAATTCATTGCTTTTTCTTTTTTAATCATGAAGTTCTTTCAGAAAAAAAATTGTTGCTTTTGCTTTGCTGGTGGCTGAGCCACATTGCTACGCCTCCCTCCTATAACCCAAAGATAATCCTTCTTTTTATTTTGATGTATATTTTTCTAGAATTTTATTACATAGATAAAAGCAAATTTTATAATTAAGTTTGGGTACTGAACATGTAGCTTTTTTTTTTTAAATTCTGAATTTTCACTTAATACATCATAAGGCTGTTCTCAATACCACTAAGAAATTTCTAAAGGCACTTTCAGTGTCAGAGCCATGGCTATATTTAACCAGTCTCTGAGTGTTCCTGGTTTCATATGCTTAAATAAAGTTCTATAAACAGCTTGCAGCATACATCTTTCACTCTATTTCTGATTTTTATTAGTGTTAGTTATCTGGTTTCAGTTTACAGACAGCAATTCTGTCTCTTGGTATCTTTAACAGTCCAGAGTGGTTTTATTTTTAAAAGGAATAATAAACAACTTTTCCCATTTGATAGAAAAAAATAGTGTCTTCTTTTATTTTATACTTTTTTGGTTAGTAGCAGAATAAATTTTTGCATGTATTTACTAGCCATTTAAAAATTTCTGCTCATGTTCATTGAACATTTTTATCTCATGGTATGAAAATTTTTGTAAGTGCTGTCTTTATATTAAGGATACCAAACTTTAAAAAGTATTTCTTGGGAATATTTTGTCTCTCTTTTCTTTGCCTTTTAATTTTATGGCATATTTAATATAGGAACATTTAATTTAATATAGCTAAATGTATCAGTATGATCTTCTGAATTTGTTCATTACTTAGAAAGCCCTTCCCCATCCTGAGAGATATATCCAAGTAGATTTTTTCTAGGCTTAATTTTCCCCCCTTTTTTCTTCTTTTTAACTTCTTGTACATCTTCTGACTAATGTTTTGCACAAGGTATTGTCTATTTCCATTTACCAGTGATTTGACATCATTGTATTTGAAGTGTTCAGTTCTTAACTTTCGGAGATAGGAGGCCCAATGGGTCATCATTCCTTGTCTTAGTATTCTGAAATCTTCTCCTGCACATCAGGCAGGTGTGAACAATCCAACCACTCCCTTAACTTCCCCTCTTCATTTCCTTTTCTTTGCATTTAGGTCCCTCACTGCCTCTCATCCTCCCCCAACTATCATGTGAGGAATACAAAATCTATCTTCTGTCTCTTCAGCTGGAGATGTGGGAAGACCTGGTCACAGAGGAGTCAAAGTAGGAAATATGCTGACTTTGGACATCATATGCCTTTCTGATTGACAGAAATTGCTGACTTTTGTAGCTGTTGGGAGATATTTCCTATTTAGCTCCACTTATTTTCCTGTGAGACAGATTTTTTTTTTCATGGAATGGCTTAAAGTTGTTGTTGTTTTAATGCAAAGAAGACACAGTCAGAAGTGAAAGATTTTCAAAACTAGAATGGTGCAGAGAGAAATTCAGTTTCTTATTTTGAGAGTAATTGATAGTCTTTCCAGGAGTCACCCGTATTTCTGGAGTATTTTAGTTTCATTAGCTTCATCCCTCTACAATCTATACCAGAAAGATAGGATTTTTGCAGATGGCAGTGGGCCATGCTTCATTTCTGGTCAAATCACATCATAATGATACCACTTATTCATCCCTAAAAGCTTGTGGAAGTGCACTGAACATCTGCACATAATGCAGCCATTCATGCAAAGAAAGCCGAGGACCCTGTTTATCACAAGGGATCTGCGAGCTCTCTCTTCCTGCTCAGTCTGTCTCAGGAGTTTCAACTGTCCTGGGAGAGAAGTGCCAACAGCCCATTAGCCTGATGAGCCAATCCATAGAAACATGCTCTCTTTGCCCTCGCAGATGCCTGGCCAGAGCTGGAGAGCAGCCAACGTGATTTAGTTCTGGAGCTCATCAGCATCATCTTCCTTCTTTATCCCTTTATTCCTGAAAACATTACTATGGTAATGTTTACTGGGGACCACATGGTCTGCATAAACATAGCCAAAACAAGTTTGAAATTTTTGAAATCAGAGCAATCCCTTAAACAGATGCTGATACAGAAGTACTAGTTCAATGCAAAGCATAATAATAGTTCTCTATTTCAAGTCACCGTAAATATGCTTTCACTTGTCCAGTTAATAGATTTTTATTAAGCAGGTACCGTATGCCGGTAATACGGAGATAGTGAACGAGGAAGAAGTTGTTTTACATCCTTCCGTGTAATTCAAGTACAACAAAAGATTCTGGACTAATCCTTTGAGAACTTTATAATTTTCCTGGAGATCAATTCAGCTTTAACTTTTTGTAATTATTGCATAATTTAGATCAGAGCTTGAGGAAAAGTCTAGCAATCTGAGCAGTGTCCCTTCTGACAGTGTCCTTAACTTGTTCAGCTTCAAATAGCTTTCTTGTTTTCTTAATTGACGTGTATTTTACATTTACCCATAACACACTCCTCAATCCATATCTGTTGTAAATAATGGTGGTATGATGGGTAGGAACTTACAGTCCCAGGATGAGTCCAAATGTAAATGTATTCGTTTTTTTATTAAATTGAGGCATATTTGACATATAATATTATATTAATTTCAAGTGTATAATGTATTCATTTTTTATTGCTGCTGTAACAAATTACCACAAATTTAATGGCTTAAAAACAACACAGATGTTCTTCCACACTTCTGTGGGTCAGAAGTCTGAGTATATGTGGCTGGTTTCTCTGCACTGGGTTTCATGAGGCAGAAATTAAGGTGTCAGCCAGCCTGACCTCTTGTCTGAGGGTGCTGTACTCATTCAGATTGTTGGCAGAGTTCAGTTCCTGTGGTTGTAAGACTGAGGTCCCAGTTTCCTTTCTGACCGCAAGCTGAGAGCCTTTCTCAGTTCTCAAAGGGCACCTGCCTCTCTTGGCACATTCCCTGCTTCCATCTTCACACCAGAAATCTTGCATCTCTTGGAACCTTAACACTTTCAATCTCTCTGACCCTCTCTTCTGCTACTTCTCTCTCTCATTCTAGTCAGAGAAAGTTCTGTTAAGGACTCATGTGGTTAGATTGATTCCACCTGGACATTGCAGGGTACTTTCCCAATTTTAAGATCTGTAACCTTAATTTCATCTAGATAGTCCCTCTTGCCATGGAATGCAACATATTCACAGGTTCCAGGGATTAGGATGTGGACATATTTGTGGAGCTATTTTGCCTTCCACAGCTTCCAAAGACCTCCTCAAAAGAGCTCTTTCTGACTATTCAGATCCTTACCACAATGCTATGAGATGGGTACTATGTAGCCCGATTTTATGGGTGAGGAAAGTGAAGTTCAGAGAAGGTTGGGAACTTGCTCAAAGCCTTGCAGCTAATAATGTTGTCATTGGAATCGCCAAAGCTACTGCGTTGCATTGTGAAAAACGAGTCATATAAAATATTGTTGATTGATTGGATATGGTTTTTTTTAGTTTTTTAATATTTATTTTTGAGAGAGAGATAGAGCATGACCAGGGGAGGGACAGAGAGAGAAGGAGACACAGAATCTGAAGCAGGCTATTTCTCAGCTGTCAGCACAGAGCCCAACACAGGGCTCGAACTCGGGAATTGTGAGATCATGACCTGAGCCAAAGTTAGATGCTTAACCGACTGAGCCACCCATGTACCCTGATCAGATATTTGTTGATGTGATTAACTAATTTGGTAAAGTTAAACTTCATCAGAATGTTTCGGACTCTCCAAAAAACTAAGATGGCTGAGAACATGTATGCACCTTCTTGAATAATTTCTGCATCAGATATTTACACTCCTTGTTTTCTATCAGTTTTTCAGGGGAACCAGTTAATACAACTTAAAACGTTATTATGGAGTGAGAATACTAATGCCTTGTCATTGGTATATTTGGCATCTCAGTAGTCTAGTCTGTAAGTCAGATTTGATAATATCACACTGTTTGAAGTAGCACTTTGAATTAGCATCCTTTGAATTTAGCACCCCTGACATTTCACCTAATGTGGGAGTCTGCTAGGCACTATTTCCAACTTTCCAGACTCATCCAGCTTGAGTTTCTTCTCACTACTAGAATACTAACAATGTCGCAGTTTGCCGTTTTTGCAAGGTAGTCATTTTTACCAGTGGATAGCTTTAATAGTTATTTCTTCTTTCATAAAATACAAATCTTGCTTCCACCATTTTCCACCCCCAATGTTTATTATGAACTTTAGGAAACATTTCCAACATATTTCCCAGAAGGAGGAAAATTGGACAAATATATCCAAGTGTTCTGCTAAATACCAGTGAGGGCCTTTGGGAATTTCACTCAAATTTAAGTTCAGCGAAGGCAAGGATATTTTCTTTTTTTTTTTTAAATTTTTTTTAAAATTTTTTTTTCAACGTTTATTTATTTTTGGGACAGAGAGAGACAGAGCATGAACGGGGGAGGGGCAGAGAGAGAGGGAGACACAGAATCGGAAACAGGCTCCAGGCTCTGAGCCATCAGCCCAGAGCCTGACGCGGGGCTCGAACTCACAGACCGCGAGATCGTGACCTGGCTGAAGTCGTACGCTTAACCGACTGCGCCACCCAGGCGCCCCAAGGATATTTTCTTATACACCCAGTGCATTGGCAAATAGAAGTGCTAAGTATTTATTGAATGAATGAAGCGATAGATGGATGATGATTTACATTTTCCACATATACCAAAGAGAAACATATTTAAGTTCTCCTTAAGAAATGAGCAAATACATTTTATTGGGATGTTTTGATAGACTGGATGGATTGTATTATATAGAAAGAATGTGTATGTATAATTTTCATTTTTCACAAAAGGAGATGCCATTGTTGAATAAATTTTAAAGGAAATAAAACATCAGTATGGAGGAATCCTTAATGCCATGTTCCATATTTGGAGAAATAAGTAGCCTCCATGGCTGAGGGAACATTATAAAGGCTAGCATATAGCAAATAATTATCTTTTCAATGTGATGTTTTCTGAAATCCCCAGTTAAAAAATATGAAAACTCTACATTTGTATTTTTTAAATGAAAAGTTGAAAGAAAATATTTCAGTGTTAAGATTCTGCAGTGATTTTAGCACAGATTTTTAAAACCCAAAGGCATTAGAGCTGTGCAAGAGTGAACATTTGCACGATGGTGCTGAAGAAAAATTTCTTTTTCCCAGTTTAAATAATGGCTTTTCCAGATGTTTTTTGATCCTGTCTCAGGTGATTACTTGGTATGAGAGACATTGTCTCGACGTATTAAAAAAATTACCTTTTCTCATGATGTGGGAATTTCCAAACTGTCTGGAAGAAAAGTCGTAAGAGAGAAGAAAAAAATAGTATCAGAAGTAAGACCCTCGAAATTATTTTTGAGAACTTCAAACAAATTTGGCAGTCATTCTTACAACTCTAAACGTGCTACTTTTAGATCGGTTTTCGATTTTTCAGTTGTGTGTGCTTTTTGGAGGTTGCTTTATTTCTTTTTTCTTTTTCAATATATGAAGTGTATTGTCAAATTGGCTTCCATACAACACCCAGTGCTCCTCCCAAAAGGTGCCCTCCTCAATACCCATCACCCACCCTCCCCTCCCTCCCTGCTTTATCTCTTCACGCCATAGCCGTGAAGCCAGTCTTCATCGCTGTTGACGTCTCTGCACACAGTATTCAGATTATGCCCAATAAGTCCACCAGCACACACACTGCACACTACTTCGTTTAGGACCTACAACCACGTGTGAACTGCAGTGAAGTTCAGTTATAAGGTTATCAGTTGAATCTCAGTGTAAAATAGATTAGGATGCGTGTATGATCTTTCAAGACTCTGCCGCATCAAAATTTCCTTTGCTGTGGGATGAGTGCCCGTGTGTGTGTGTGTGTGTGTGTGTGTGTGTGTGTGTGTGAATGCTTAGCCCTGTCTGAGGAGATTCAGATGGCCCTTCTAATAAACCCAGAATAATGAAAACCCCCCAAAATAATGAAAAGATTATTTCTGAGATTCCACACACTTAGTTAACTGTAGCAGTATGATAATGTCCTGGAATGCACAGGCCCAGGTGTAGGAGGTTCTGGTTGGTTCTGGGCCTGGCTGTCCTGGCAGCCTACAGGCTGTGGTCTCTGGATGAGTTTCATCCATTAGAATGGGTGTCCTTCATGTAGTGCCGCCCTGGTTAGAGGTCTGGGCACTGGTGTGCTTCTCTTTATTTCGGCCTTCTGTTCACACGTTGAGACAGAGTCATGGAGGAGAAAAATCTCAATGACTCAGTTTTCTCATCTGTAAAATGGTAATCATAGTGCTGTGTTACTGTGATGATTGAATGAATTAATACATGTAAAGCCCAAAAGTTATGCTTCATCCCTAACTTTATATTCATGATTTTACATTCCTTTTCTTAAAAGCTGTATAAAGCTTCAGGTCCCAGAAAATGTCCTACCCGGCAGGCAGAAGTGAGAAAAACGGTCACTATTCCCACAAAGGAGATGAGGCAGGAGTGGAGGACCACAACATCGTTCATAACACGAGAATAACGACATCTTGGTTACCTCACAGAGATATTGTCAGGTTCAAAGAAAGAATGCATGTGAAAGTAACTTAAAAATATAAGTTACCAAGTTATTATTATTATTATTATTTTTATTGTTTACAGCTTTATGCAAGTCCTGTACTTTGCAAATAACTTAAAAATATAAGTTACCAAGTTGTTTATTGTTATTGTTATTATTATTATTATTATTATTTACAGCTTTGTGTGCAAGTCCTGTACTTTGCAAACACAGTAGGCAATCTGGATATATGTACAGCAGGCCACCTTCTTTTTTGTTATATTTTTGTGAAGCATTCATTTCTTTCTCAAAGATGGTGATTGCACAGGATAATTTAGGTGTAAGGAGAGCGTTATTTTGAAGTTTTTTTTTTACTTTTTTTTTTTTTACTTTTTATATATTTTTTTAAACATTTTTTTTCAACGTTTATTTATTTTTCGGACAGAGAGAGACAGAGCATGAACGGGGGGAGGGGCAGAGAGAGAGGGAGACACAGAATCGGAAACAGGCTCCAGGCTCTGAGCCATCAGCCCAGAGCCCGACGCGGGGCTCGAACTCACGGACTGCGAGATCGTGACCTGGCTGAAGTCGGACGCTTAACCGACTGCGCCACCCAGGCGCCCCACTTTTTTATTTTTTTTAATTTACATCCAAATTAGTATATAGTGCAACAATGATTTCAGGAGTAGATTCCTTAATGCCCCTTACCCATTTAGCCCATCCCCCCTCCCACAACCCCTCCAGTAACCCTCAGTTTGTTTTCCATATTTATGAGTCTCTTCTGTTTTGTCCCCCTCCCTGTTTTTATGTTATTTTTGTTTTCCTTCCCTTATGTTCATCTGTTTTGTCTCTTAAAGTCCTCATATGAGTGAAGTCATATGATTTTTGTCTTTCTCTGACTAATTTCACGTAGCATAATACCCTCCAGTTCCATCCATGTAGTTGTAAATGGGAAGATTTCATTCTTTTTGATTGCTGAGTAATACTCCATTGTATATATACCACATCTTCTTTATCCATTCATCCATCGATGGACATTTGGGCTCTTTCCATACTTTGGCTATTGTTGATAGTGCTGCTATAAACATGGGGGTGCATGTGTCCCTTTGAAACAGCACACCTGTATCCCGTGGATAAGTGCCTAGTAGTGCAATTGCTGGGTCGTAGGGTAGTTCTATTTTTAGCTTTTTGAGGAACCTCCATACTGTTTTCCAGAATGGCTGCACCAGCTTGCATTGCCACCAGCAGTGCAAAAGAGATCCTCTTTCTCCGCATCCTGGCCGACATCTGTTGTTGCCTGAGTTGTTAATGTTAGCCGTTCTGACAGGTGTAAGGTGGTATCTCATTGTGGTTTTGATTTGTATTTCCCTGATGATGAGTGATGTGGAGCATTTTTTCATGTGTCGGTTGGCCATCTGAATGTCTTCTTTGGAGAAGTGTCTATTCATGTCTTTTGCCCATTTCTTCACTGGATTATTTGTTTTTTGGGTGTTGAGTTTGGTAAGTTCTTTATAGATTTTGGATACTAACTCTTTATCTGATATGTCATTTGCAAATATCTTCTCCCATTCTGTCGCTTGCCTTTTAGTTTTCCTGATTGTTTCCTCCTCTGTGCAGAAGCTTTTTGTTTTGATGAGGTCCTAATAGTTCATTCTTGCTTTTGTTTCCCTTGCCTCCCGAGACATGTTGAGTAAGAAATTGCTGTGGGCAAGATCAAATTGCTTTTTGCCTGCTTTCTCCTCGAGGATTTTGATGGCTTTCTGTCTTACCTCTTCCTGAGGTCTTTCATCCATTTTGAGTTTATTTTTGTGTATGGTGTAAGAAAGTGGTCCAGGTTCATTCTTCTGCATGTTGCTGTCCAGTTTTCCCAGAACCACTTTCTGAAGAGACTGTCTTTATTCCATTGGATATTCTTTCCTGCTTTGTCAAAGATTAGTTGGCCATGCGTTTGTGGGTCCATTTCTGGGTTCTCTATTCTGTTCCATTGATCTGAGTGTCTGTTCTTGTGCCAGTACCATACTGTCTTGATGATTACAGCTTTGTAGTATAGCTTGAAGTCTGGGATTGTGACGCCTCCTGCTTTGGTTTTCCTTTTCAAGATTGCTTTGGCTATTCGGGGTCTTTTCTGGCTCCATACAAATTTTAGGATTATTTGTTCTAGCTCTGTGAAGAATGCTGGTGTTATTTTGATAGGGATTGCATTTAATATGTAGATCGCTTTGGTTGGTGTCAACATTTTAACAATATTTGTTCTTCCTATCCAGGAGCATGGGATATTTTTCCATTTTTTTGTGTCTTCTTCACAATTTCTTTCATAAGCTTTCTATAGTTTTCAGTGTATAGATTTTTTACCTCTTTGGTTAGGTTTAATCCTAGGTATTTTATGTTTTTTGGTGCAACTGTAAATGGGATTGATTCCTTGATTTCTCTTTCTGTCGCTTCATTGTTGGTTTATAGGAATGCAACCGATTTCTGTGTGTTCATTTTATGTCCTGCAACTTTGCTGAATTCATGAATCAATTCTAGCAGTTTTTTGGTGGAATCTTTTGGGTTTTCCATATAGAGTATCATGTCATCTGCGAAGAGTGAAATTTTGACCTCCTCCTGGCCGGTTTGGATGCCTTTTATTTCTTTGTGTTGTCTGATTGTAGAGGCTAAGACTTCGAGTACTATGTTGAATAACAGTGGCAAGAGTAGACATCCCTGTCTTGTTCCTGACCTTAGGTTGAAGTTCTTATTGGAAATGAAGTTGTTCATTTCAAATCTTGAAATTGAGTAACCCTTCTAAATGCTGCTATAGAGATAATATCAGCAGAAACTTTTGGGGTTCCATTTAGCATCCAGACTTTCTATTTTATCACAGAGAGTTTTAGCAGTGATTCAAAGTGCTTCATTCAATTGTGAATATCTTGCTTAATGTCTGAAACTTAAATCCTTGTGAAGTATGCAAACCATTTGTTTGGAACACAAAGTTCTAATCATACTAGAGTCTGTCCTACCATCACCCAAATTTCAGATAAATTAAACTCAAAATCCAACAATTTATATTGAGTGTCTGCTATGTATCAGGAATAGTTCTAGTTGCTGAGCATATAAAAGCAAGTAAAATACAGCCCTTGCTCTCAGGGAGCTCACAGTCTAGGATGGAGAAGTAGACAAACACATAACAAGTAACAACTTGAACAATTCGATGGATGTTGTGGCAGAGGTATTCATTCGCAGGTGTTGGAGTGTGACAAGAGAAGCGTCATCACTTAGATGGGTCCAAGAAGGACTTCCAGAGGAGAGGACAGACAGACATGTAAAGTATGCCTAGAACACAGTGAAACAGAGAAGGAGAGGAAAGGCATGGAAGAATGGAACAGCCTGCTGTGTCCAGAGCATGGTCCCAATATGTGCCTGCCGGCTCACCATGTGCACAATGTTATGCAGCAGAGAGAAAGCAGGCCTTAGGAAGCCTCCAGTGGGACACTTAGGAATTTGGCTGATGTTGTAGAAATCATGGAAGTCGCTGAAAGGCATGTTCCCTCTCTCTGTCAATGAAACCACTTTCCTCCAGTCACACAGATTTAAAACCACAGCGTCTTCTTTACTTTTTCTCTCCCTGTACTGTTCTCCAAACCATGTTATAACTCTCCTTTTAATCTGTCCTTCGTGGTGTCTCTAGACTTTCCCTCGTCTTACTATTTTGCCTTGTTTTTGGCTCATCTTCCCAATATGGGATCACTGCCAGGGCCCCCTGAATGCTGCCCCTGCCTCCCTATTTTCCTCTCCTCCAGTGTGTTCGATATACCTACCCATGGACAGTTAATTTACTTAAATCACTTTAGCTTTAGAAGCCTTTAGCAGGTTTCTGTAACTCATGGATTTCCTCCAAATGCAATATATAAATATTGACTTGGAATGAGCTGAAAACATCTTCACTTGGTCCACCGAGCCCATGAAGAAGCACCAACCAGCCAGTCGTCCACCCTCAACTGGACTGCCCTTCTCCCTGGTACACACCCTCTGATCCAGCCAGATTGGCTTCTCATGCTCCTCCCAGCTCTGCCACCAACCTTTCTCTGTGCCCCCCTCCCTAGGGATTGTTTCTTCCTCTCCATTTCATTTGCTGCCTCTGCCACACACACTCCAGCACGTCTTGGCACAGACATGCTACCTAGATGTGTTAATTATTATTGAGTTATTATTTTGTAATTATATTTGATTTCTTCAAATACATTTCAAACTCCTTGAGGGGAAAATTTGTAAGATAATCCATCAAGCACTTAGCACAATGCATGGCACGTAATAGACCCGATAAATTATAATTTTTCTTACTTTGTTTTTTTTTTGTCTGTTTTGAGGATATTGCTTCTTTGCATCCCTACAACAACTACCAAAAGAGGCCCTCAAAAGGATGTGCCATCCCAACTGAGCAGTTTGCTCAACATTACTATAAATGTCTGGCAAAATGCTGAGTGTTGCAAAGAAAAGGTTTTCTGCTTGCAGTTTGAAAATTTTAAAGGTATCTGATTCCAGTCATGCTCTCAGATGGAACTTTTTTTTAATTGTTAGAGTGTATCTTTTATTATTAAAAATTCAATACTTATTGCAAAAATTTCCAAGGATGTGAAGTATACATAATATAAAGGAAATATCCTTCGATCCTCAGCCCCCAGAATTCACTCCGAGAGGTAGCTCCTGAAATGAACAGTTCTTTAACCACTCTGTTATGGTACATGGTAGGAACTTGCAAGGCACTACAGATTTGTTAAGTGTATGCTGAGTCATCAAATAACTATGTTCATTATTTTCCTAATTCTTAAGAGAACATTTTATTCAATAATAAATTAACTTATTTATTCAATATTTATTAACTCAACAATACTGTTTATTGACCACCTGCTACATGCCGGACATGCTAGACAGTGGAGAGCCTTGGTATAATACTCATGGGTGTATAATTCCCATGAGCTACTTCATAGTAGCTCTATTCATTATTTGATGGCTGTGTTCCCATCCCAAGTGTAGCTCTGTGTATTAAAGGACAGTTCAACCACTGGAGCCTGGAGCCCATCTTTTTTCATTATATATACTGAATTTATCTTCTCCAGCACTCTGCCCATTCACATGACGTCATCATATGCTCATGGCTTTTCCCCCTTTGTGTTAGATTGCTGTGGCTTTGTAACAAATGACCACGAACGTAGTAACTTAAAACAGCACCCATTTATTATCTCACATTTCTGTGGGTCAGGAGTCCGGATAGGGCTTCACTGGGTTCTCCACTCAGGGTTCCCCTAGGTCAGGCTGCAATTCTCAAGTGGAGCTGAGAGTCCTCTTTTCAGCTCATGTTGGGGCATTCAGTTCCCTGTGGTTTTAAGATTGATATCCCCATTGTATCTTGCGAGTTGTTGGCCAGAGGCTGCTCTCAGTGACAGGAGACCTGGTCCAACCTCTGTGGTCTCCACAGATCTTTTCACAACATAGATGGTTTCTTTTTTTCAGGATGGCAGGAGTGCATCTCTCTGGCTCCGGATCCCTTTTGATCTGCTCCTGATCCTTCTGATCACTGCACCCAAATGAGGGCATGACTATCTTATATTCACAGGTTCCGCCTGCACTCCAGGGGAGGGATTATGCAGTGTGTCCACATCGGGGAGCTGGAATTTGAGGGGGCATCTTAGAATTCTCCCTTCCACACCCATGTGTAGCATCAATATGTTGATGTCAATATTTACGTTAATTGCAGGTTTGATATTGAAAAACAAAGCAGAGGTTGGACCATGAGGAGGTTTACTACAAGAGGCACAGTATGTGGCCGCCTTCCTTGTTTGGCACTCGCAGGTGATGGTTGCCAGCTGGGCCATAGGCCTGACCTTATATGGGGAGCATTTTAATGCTTTCGCCGAAATAGTCCAAGGATGAAAACTTAGCTCACAATTCAGGAAAGGGTAAGGGAACCTTTTCTGGAATTTACTTAGAGGAGAATTTAAACTTATATTCAATGCTAGCGATAGACCAGATTAGACCTAAGCAGATGGCCAGTGACAACTGCAGATGGTAGCAGCCTCAGTTTGAAGAGTCTGCCTATTGCTGTGGGGAATGACAATCTTTAATATTTTCCTTCCACTGTCCAAATTCCCTCTGGAGTTGCTTTCTTTGCACTTTTCATTGGAATCTGGCTCTTCTGCTCATGTTTTCGTTTCTGCTAGTAAAAACTAAAGACCTATATGAAGAATTTCAGATGGCAGTATTATAATTATTGAACATGCCACATTGGAGAACTTAAACTCCCGATAGCCCTAAAAAATATGTGCTGTCATAGCACTCTGTGCTGCCCTGAGTGCCATTTATCACTTCCTGTATGTGGAGTCAGCTGACAACCAGCGAATCAAGTGAAAGATAAATGGTGTTGGATTTGATGCATACAGTTATTTCTTTATTCTGCAAATATTTTGAGTGCCTGTCATGTGCCAGGCACTGTGCTGATGCTTGGCATGCAGCAGAGAACAGGACAGATCTAGCTCCTGTCTTCAAGGGTGAGGGATAGGGACATTAGACAGGCTGGAGAGAACCTAAAGATCCTTGTGTTCCTTAATTCTCTAGACTGAGACATTTTGCTTATTTTACAGATGGCCAAATGAAAGTGTATCAACGAATTAAGGATACTTGAGGTTAGGGAATGGGAAGCGTCACATAAGTAATGAAATTCCATCTCCCCATTTTTTTTTTTTAATTTTTTTTTTCAACGTTTATTTATTTTTGGGACAGAGAGAGACAGAGCATGAACAGGGGAGGGGCAGAGAGAGAGGGAGACACAGAATCGGAAACAGGCTCCAGGCTCTGAGCCATCAGCCCAGAGCCTGACATGGGGCTTGAACTCACGGACCGCGAGATCGTGACCTGGCTGAAGTCGGACGCTTAACCGACTGCGCCACCCAGGCGCCTCCCCATTTTTAAACCCAAGGAAAACTCAGAGGAAAATGAAATAGGTATGAAGAATAGTGAAATCACTGATCTGCTCTTCTTTTGCATTCCTGGGCCCTGCACTAATGCGATTAGACAATTTTGCTCAGGTTCACAGAGCTAATTAGAGGCAAGGCAGCAATTTGACTCTTCCAAGTCCAATTGTCTTTTGACTACAGTTCCATAAAATACTTTAATATCCTCTATTCTTTCTTCATTGCCATTTTCTAGCGTGCTTATAATTATTCACTCAGTAACACTACTTTCAAAATAACAACCTCAGTTCCTAAGTATAGATTTTATTCTCAGTTTCTCTAAAGATTTGTAGTCCAAATTGGTTCAACCATATTCTGAGATATTTCCTCTTAGATTTGTGTTCTACCTACGTCTACCCAAGGGTAGATTTTTCCTGGTCTGCGGCATCCCGCTGCCAGATGAAGGAATGTTGTTGTTTTATTTAGAAGGAAATTTGCATGCTAGGGGAGTGAGCGTTTGGAAGCTTAATGACTGCATATTTTACGTTTGACCCGCGAAGACAGAAAGTGTCCCCCAAATCCAAGTTTGGGTGCCCATCAGCCAACACTCAAGAGATGAGTTTTGACCGGAAAGGAATATGAGCTTTGTTCGAGTGGCCAGCCACCGGGGGAGAAGGCAGACTCTTGTCCAAAGGCCAACTCTGAGGTTTCTGCCTGACCCAGGGGTTTTTAAAGAGGCTTAATCAGTGAAGGTAGTGCAGTGGTCTGTGACATTTCTTGATTATATGCAGACTCAATGTCAGTTGCAGAGTTGATCTCAGTGCTTGGAGGTTGTGCAAGTTCTAGTTCCTTCGTGCCTATGGGGGTTTGCAAGGTCTGGTTCCTTGGTACCCGCAGGCTGTGCAAGAGTACTCTGAAAACTCTGAAAAATTTCTTCTTTTCTGAAAAGGATGGCAAGGCCTACAGATGTGCAAAGGGAGGTCAGTAAAGTGATTTGTGTGACCTTATAAAAAAAAAAATATTTCGCTAGCGCTAATCAGAAAGCCGAGGGGGCTTCAGACAGAGGCTTGCTGGCCTCTGTGGCCAGGGAACATTCTGGTCCTTCATTCCCCAAGGCCAGTGGTCTGCAAATCTCAAAGAAAGCAAATTAGTTCTTTTACACATAAGGGTCTTAAGTCAGCAAGCAAGTATCTTGAAGTAAGTTAACCCTTAAGACCATCCGGAGTGTTGTTACAAAACTACATACATATGTGATACTTATGCTCTTATTTGGGGTTCTTTTAAAAATAAGATACACTTTTTATGGGTGGAAATTGTCTAAAAAGAAAATCCTTCCTAACTAAATTTAGATTGCACATAGAAGAAATATTCTAATTCCAGAATCTAACGTGGCTAATTTTTCTCTGTGTTTTGAGAAGGTCACTATATCCTGGACCTACCTGTAAATCGAGAATTACTAATATTTTGATATAAATCTTCTGCTTAAGAGCCTCTTATTAGTTGGTATTATTTTAGAACAACAATGCCACTTGTTTTTACATCTGCCTCCTCAGTAAGAGATGATAACGATTCCTTCAATATTCACACACTGGAAGGATTAATTAGCTGTTTGTGAAATGCTCTTGACTACATTCCTAGAGCTGACTAATATATCCTTGTGATAAAGACAAGGGAGAATAAAAGTGGTTTATAATATTTCAAGAATGAACTCTTACTTGTAATAATTTTTTTTTACCATTTTATTAGGCCGTATCAATAAGTAAATGCTAAAAATGTTGGCTTGTTAACACATACAAAAGTTAGAAAATACATTTAGTTCTGTTAGGTTCAGTCCCCTCGTGTTGTATAAAACATGTTACTCTTCAGTGCTTTTATTATTGTTTTTCGGGTTTTATTTTTCCTCCCAGAAACTCAAAATCCTTTCACCAATCTTGTGGTGTTCACAGCAATTCTCTGAAGACCAATGTGAGGTCAGCAGAAGTTATTAAAAAAAAAAAATCTCTCACCTCACTGATCCCCAGCTTCATCCCTGCCTTGAGAGTGACATGCACAAAACTCAAAATAACTTCCTTCCTTCCTTCCTTCCTTCCTTCCTTCCTTCCTTCCTTCCTTCATTTCTTCCTTCCTTCCTTCCTCAAGGCAGGTGAATACACAGATGACTAGTAGGACCTAGGGGAGTTCTCGATTTGGGCTGATGTGGGTCCCCCAGGGTACATTTGGCAATGTCTGGAGACATTTCTGGTTATTTCAACTCAGAGGGGAGGGATTGCTATTGGCATCTCGTGGGTAGAGTTCAGGGATGCTGCAAACATCTGACAATGCACAGAACAGCCTGCACAACATAGAATTATCTGGCCCAAAATGTCAATAGTGCCATGTTTGAGAAACCTGGATATAGGCAAAAGCCCTGAGCCAAGGGACAAGAGACATCAGGTATATTTATTTGTCTCTGCTTTTTATAAGCTTATCAGAAAAAGAAAGAAAAGAAATTACTTTGCATTTTCAGAATGAACACTTTTTACATATCATAAGGTTTTTTTTAACGGGGTTAATATTTGTAATGCTAACAACACAGTTGTAG
Source organism: Prionailurus viverrinus (assembly GCF_022837055.1). Classification (NCBI taxonomy): domain Eukaryota; kingdom Metazoa; phylum Chordata; class Mammalia; order Carnivora; family Felidae; genus Prionailurus; species Prionailurus viverrinus. The sequence goes on from NC_062565.1 coordinate 106,836,037, forward strand.
CATGCATGGACTTTTAAGAAAAAGAAGGAAATCTGAAAAAATCAATAAAAAGGGGGCGCTGGGTGGCTCAGTCTGTTGAGTGTCCAACTTCGGCTCAGGTCAAGATGTTGCGGTTTGTGAGTTGGAGCCCTGCGTCGGGCTTTGCTGACAGCTCGGAGCCTGGAACCTGCTTTGGATTCTGTGCCTCCCTCTCTCTCTGCCCTTCCCCGCCCTCTCAAAAAATGAATAAACGTTAAAAAAATTTTTAAAAAAGAAAGAAATCTGGAAGGAAAAGGTTAAGAAGAAAATCTTTTTTTTTTTAATGTCTCAATATTATTACAAGTGCTATCCTATTACTGACCAAGTAATGGAGAGGACCATCACATTAGTGACCAAGATGGAGAGGAAAAAGAAGCAGGGACAAAAGAAAAAGAACAAAGAAAGATGAGGAAACATGTGGTTATTCATTTATTTAGTGAGACGTTTTACCTTTTCATAAACTTAGGAACTGTCATTTCATTGATCTCCCTCCTGAACTTGAAGCTCTCACAGGAGACAGTGTGCAGGGACAATAACTGGGAGAAGAAAAAACAAAGTAAATGGAAGAAAAGACCCTCTGGATATGTGACTGTGAGTGTCTTCATGGCGACCGCAGTAGGAAGGATTAGCAAACTGTTGTCCCACCTTTTCCAGATTTTTCCTGATGGCGGAAACCTTAGCTGAGATGCCATGCGGGGTATGTAGGCCCAGTGTTATTGAAGGATCCTGCTGCTTCTGTCCTTATTTATACTTGCTAACTTGCTAAGTGGTTCCTGGCAAATCACTTAACCTCCCTGAAGCGAGACCGTGCTTCACTTCATTTGCTTTCTGTAATTCCAGGAGAATGGTGAGAATCAGCGAGAACTCTGAATTCAGAGGTAGGTGCCATTTTACAGGTGTTATTACTTAATATGATCATTCATTAATAACATGCTCAACTGCCAGAATGGAAATGAGTGTACTATTATTCCAAACTGTTCAGCGCTCTCCTTAGACATAAAATCTTTTATGTTATTCACAGCGGAGGCCACAAGTTTTGTAAGCAGCATCTTTTGCCAAACCAGCCTTCTCTGGTGATTACTTAGAATTTGGATGGATGTGAGTCTTTTTTTTTTTTTTTTTTTTTTAATTTTTGAGCAGCTAGTTCATTAGTGCCACGGTAATCATGAAAATAGGTCAGACCCTTCTTAGAGTTGGGTTCTTAATGGCCCCCCTCCCCCACCAGAACAGCACTTAAATATTAATAACATCACTGGGAAAGCATGGCAGTTATTTCCCTGTTTTCTGCGGCTCAATGAAGAGCTGTTCAGTGTGGACCCCAGTGCTCTCTCCTCATGAATGGATGTGATTGTGAAGAAACCGTCTTCTACTAAGCCAAGACGTGACACTGTGAACAAAGGGTGATTTTTAGCCTGATGTGATGAGCTCACCCCAGGGCCCATGTGGGGACTTTGAAGCTCATCCAGGTGCCAGCTTTCTGTGTATATGACATTCTTGGGGGAGCTTTAGAGATTGGGCAGCAGGCCTTTAAACACTGATCTGCAGTGTATGCATTACAAGGTCAGATGGGGTAAGATGTCATAATTTCTTTTTGGGCTGAATTTCCCTAAGAGGAGACCTATTTCCCTTATCCCGAGTAAAGGGAAACCACAGTATTTTCAATTTGGTCAAATCAATCAAACGTCAAGATGTTTAAAAAGTAAGATTGTGTAATTATTTTCTGGGGTGGATATGTCTGTAGATAAGAAAGTACGTTTCCCCTTTTCAATATCTGCCACACCACATCTTCTATGAGGCTGTGCTAATGCCTAGGAGAAACACAACCAGGAAACCAGGTTCAGCGTTGCCAGTTGAAATGAGAAACTCTCATGGAATCAGTTTTGATTCTTGTGATGTCTTAGAGCCACTTTGATTGCTGTTTTTCTCACCGAAGAGACTGATTCTATCGTTTTACTCTCCTGTAGTCATACCTTACTGTATTGGCTCTATGCAAATGTGTCCAACTGCTTGTGGATCAAGTGAAATTAAATGACATTAGTTGCTTTCTCTATTTCCATATTTTCCATTACACCATATATTATGTGCACAATTAGTTCTTTAAGCCCCTACAATACACCTAACGCTGTACTGGGTATCATACCAACTTAGAACAATAGGAATTTACGGTCTAGACTTATAGGACAACAAAATACTATAGAATAATCTAAGACTGCTTTTGCTCCAAAGTGGGTAAAAATGATAGCTTTTGGCTCAGACTTAGGTTTGAATCAATATTTGCTAGCTAAGTTATCTTAGATAAGTTAGGTGATCTCTTAGCTTCGTTTTCCTCACTTGTGAAGTAGATACATACCTTGTAGGTACATAATCAAGATAAAACAAAGCATTGTATATAACACACCAGAACAAAGAGTACACTCAGTATATATTACCTACAATTATGAAGATCTCAAAACATGCACTACAGCTTGAGGGCTATCAGGATTCATGGGAAGGTATGTCTTTATGGGCTGGAGTAGTTTGGGAGGATTTCATTGGTATACACCTTATGTTGGGCTCTTAATGGCCTGTGAGAAATGGCGGGCCCTAAAGGTACAGGAAATCTACAGGATATTAGGATGTACTAACCATGGTAATGTTTTGAAAACAAGAATTGATAAACACAGAAACTGTATACTGGGAATAATCACGACATTCACATTTTGAAACCCAGACTCACACTTGTCACTTCTCATAGAATCTCCTTAAAACCCAGTTGTCATTAGATATCTTTTTGGGTGGGTGTGGTCAGAACAGGAAGCAGCATTGGATTTCTCTTGAGGCTGAGGCTATGGAGGCTGTGGGAGCAGAAGTTGAGGTCAACTGAAAGCTGAAGGAGCTGCTGTGTCCCTATAAGGAAGAGTCAGAGAGATGCTGAATTTGAAGGAAGCAGTATGGAGATGTAGCTACATGTCACAGAGCAAGTGTTCAGACCCTCAGACAAAATAAAAATGGACTAAGGACAAGCGAGAGGGCATCTTGGGTGCCTTAGACACTAGCCTCCCTCTGAGGCTCATCTGTATCGGCTGGCAGGTATAGATAATTAGGTAGGTCAGACTGGCTTAAAGAGCAGGTCGTAGGACAGACAGTTGCCTAGAAATTCCAGCATTGAAACTGGAGGCTTTCCGTGTTTTGGTTGATCCACAGGCTGACTTTCCACTTTCAACTCTCCCTTCTTTTCACCCATTCAGACCAGCTGAGCTTGTGTTCTTAATGTTCTATCTTTCCTAAATTCCAGTCTTTTATTTATATCCAACCTCAGTTCCCAGGGGTCCGCCTAAATGAAAAGTCCTGGTTTCCTCAGCAGGAAATAATCACATCCCACCTCTGAATTCCTTTAAGATGCCATCACCCCATTCCCACACATCTTTATTAGACTAAAAACTCCTTAAGGGCAAGGACTGTACTAATACATTTTAGCATATAACAGGGGTTTTCAGATATAGCCACAGGCTCTCAGGGAGTCCTGAACAGCTAGGAAATCCAGCTAAATAAGTCTGTACATACTTTGTTGAAAGATGATTTACAAAACTAATCTGATGCCCTGAAGATGCTTTTTTCAAGGAAACTGCTACAAAAATGGTCACACGTGCTTTTTGAGATCTGACTTCTGAAACATGCACCCATTCTCCAGTTTCCTGTTCAGTGAGTTCTGCTGCATGAGAGTCTTGTTCTGCCCTTGCTATTTCCCACATGTTAGTCGTGGAGTCAGTCTGCTGTATTTTGTAGGAGTCCTTCTGTAACCCCAGCATTCATCTTTTCTCTCTTGGGATGTTTCTAAGTCAGCCTCAGGGCATCAGGCATCCAGTCCCCTGTGCTTTGAGTGAGTGTTTTCATAGCTACCATTACCACTCATGCCTCTTTTGTGTTATTTCAATCCTTGGGGTAAATGGCATGTCTAACATTTACAGTTTCATACTGAATACAAGAAAAAAAGTCATTCATTATATAATATTATTTCCCACAGAAATACTAATTTAAGGAAAGGCTAAGGAATCTGAATTCTGTAGGCCCTTTGTACATTTGAAAACATTATTTTGTCCATCTTTATCGGAAAAGGTGGGAGGGCAAAGTAGCATAATTTATGTCCTGTTCCTTTTAAATTGAATAGAATGCATTTCTTAAACCAACATTTTAGGGTTAAACTGCAAATATTCTTTGTTCAAGAACTTCTGTTTTTATAGAATGACATTGGTTCCAAGCCATTGTATGACAGTAACTGGTGGAATCAGTGCCTGCACCATGTCTGGTGGTTAATATTTGCTTAGTGCTTGAATTAATCAGCATTGGATTCTTTGCTGGTGTCCTGGGTTCTCATCCAAGACATATTTTTTTTTTTAAGACTTACAATAGTGCTTTCAAGGTTAAAAGGCATGCCTTCTAATGAATATTTTCAAAAGAAAAGGCTTCAGACTGTCCCTGCTCCCTCTCCACAATTCTCTACCTCAAAATTTCTACCACTACCATTATTAATAACAAAAAAAGTCCCTCAACCCCAAAGCACTCTTGTGGTGAAATTGCAAGTTTGTTTTCAATGGGAGCTGGCTCAAGATACTGAGATTGCTGCTGACTTGTTCTTCTTGTGCCTATGTTATACCTAAAATGGGATCTATGGAATACCTTCCCTTCCTCCCCCCAGTCTTTCCTTCCTTGGAATATTTCTGGAAGAGTTACAGTAGCTTCAAGAGCCCATCTAGGAGAGAGGAAATAGGCTCAATGTCTTGCTTAGTTTGGTTCAATCTAGAACTGATATAAATTGTTAGGATTCAGAATGTTGTCTCACATGGGCATAGACTACATCCATTGGCCATAGTAGAATGAGTCCCTGGCCCTGGTGCGAAACTGCAAGCAGGATGTGATCTAGGGTGTGGACAAAGGGCAAGCAAGTCCATACTTGACTGGGTGCCTTTGTCTTGATGTTAAATTTCCCAAGAAAGGAACAATTCTACTCTTTCGTCCTTTTTTTCTGGTGTATGTGTCACATTGCAAAGTCAAAGACAACCCAGGGTAGGAATGTGGCTTCTCATTATGGACCTCTTAGCAGTGCTCCCCTGGAATGCGTAGCAGGTTCATCTGTTCTTGAGCTACCATTCTTCAGTTTCTGGTGACTGTGATACTCAGTGCGTAGCAAAAGCTCAAGTTGAAGTAGAGAGTGCTCTTCTAAATAATAGCAACTTGGCAGCTGCATGAGCTTGTACTAATTATGTTTCTGTCACTCATCTGTGGTAGATCTTTTGTGGCTCTTGTATAAAATAGCTCCAGGGTATTATTTCTGCACACTTATGTAAGCTCAGCTCATTAAATAAAGTGCTTGAAGTTAAGTTCCCTTTTCATTTTGTTTTCTAAGATCATCGTAATAAGAGAGGGACTGGACTGTAGTGAGCCCTTCTTGGAGAGTAGTTAATGGCAACTTGATGTAAGATCAATTTTTAAAAATGCATAAAGAAGTCAATGGGCCTTATCATTACTTTACACTTTGCTTTTAAAGTCCTCCAGCATTAGCCCAAAGTGCCACAGTGGCAGTTCATATGGTGCCTCATAAGTAGTCATTATCAGAATCTAGATTCTTTAAGTGGAGGGAGTATTAGACTTGTAATCAAAGGACAGACTTTATCTCTATCATTTACCAGCTGCATAAATCCTTCAATTTTTCTGAGCTTCTCTTTATCACTTGAAAATGGGCATGATAGTTTTTACCTTACAGGGTTCTTATGAGATTAAATGAGTCTTTTATATGTATTGATTCTTTTGTGTCTGACTAGAGCACTTTGTAGATTGGCAAATTACACACATCTTTCGTTGTTGTAGTAGTTGTTGTTGCTGTTGTTGTTGTTAATGCCAAACTTTTTAAAACAGACATATTTTAAACGTGGCTTTCTATGAAAACTAAGGGTTTTATGCTTTGAGATCTAGACATATGATTTTACAGGGACCTTTGACTGTTTCTTGTAATAAGAATAATGATAATGAGCACCACTGTGTAGCAAAATCTCCTCCAAAAAATTTCACGCTCTCTTACTGACTCCGTGGAGCTAGCTGGTGATGTGTGGCTGATGGGACCGGTTGCGGCTGCATAGTGTCCAGATCTGTATTGTCAGGCTATGCTACACACATCCTAGTTTGATTGACCTTTACTGACTCCTTCTCAACTTGGGCAGTTTTGAGGACATTCCACTTCACGCGCCATGAGAGAATTCCAATTTGCTTTGTAACAATAGCGCTTGACGAGGACTGTCACAAAAGACATAAAATCATTTAAAACAATTTCAGCCTTTAAGTTGAATGTGTCAGGTCAAACAAAACCAATGGAGGTGCTGCCTCCACGTATCTTTTCTCTTACCCTGAACGACAATGGTTTTGATCTTTTGCATGTACAAATTTATAACATGGTTTCCGTAATGTGAAACTGGTCCAGTTTTAGTACTTCCCAGCACTGGATTTGAACAAATATAGTTTTGATATTAGAATAAATATATTGAAATAAATGGTGCATTTGGTATTTTACATTGTCAATACATCATTTTACCCATATGTACATATGTTTTTTATATACTAAGTAAATAAATCCTTAGCTGATATTTTCAGTGCCGAATAATGAAACACGTTTGTGGTGTGACCATTTGAATACATCTTCTGTATAAGTATGGATAAAGGTATTACTATAGAAATTGATAGTTGAAACAAGTTAGATTTGTTTTTACTCTGAATAGTTGTATTCAGTTAGTATCATCAGAAGATAGCTAGCACCTAGTGTGTGTTGAAGCATTCTTTTTAAAAATTTTTTTTTAACGTTTATTTATTTTTGAGACAGAGAGAGACAGAGTATGAGTGGGGGAGGGGCAGAGAGAGAGGGAGACACAGAATCCGAAGCAGGCTCAGGCTCTGAGCTGTCAGCATAGAGCCCGACACGGGGCTCGAACTCACGGACCGCGAGATCATGACTTGAGCCGAAGTCGGACGCTTAACCGACTGAGCCACCCAGGCACCCCTGTTGAAGCATTCTTATGCATATATTAGGGATTGGAGAAGAGGGAGAAGGGAGAGAAACTTTTGAAAATTTAATATCGTTTTTAGGCACAAATTACTCTTCTGTACGTCTTTCTAATAGCTCCATAGTCCTCAATTCATGTTCTGTAATGCACAGGATAATATATTATCCTAAGTGACTCTATCCTCATCCATTTTAACTCCCTTATTTCAGATTGAACCCCTTGGGCAACACTAGTGGGGAAAATGTAGGTGTATCTTTATGCAATAGTTGGATGGTGGTGAAATTGTTCGATTTGGTTGCTATTTGCCTTCAGTGAAGAGGCATTTGAAGAAACCACTTATCCTGTTTGTATTGTACCCTTTATCATGATGGATCCAACTCACCATAATGTATTTTGAGTTTTTCAATGGAGAGTGTTTTTAAAACTGTTAGACAAATGTCACAGCATTTGAAACAATATTAGAGACTGGCCTCTGGCACATTTGAAGATTCAATGAAAACAGACATGGTATTTCTTTGTCTTTTAAACTAACGAGTCCTTGTACCGTCTCCATTTTTGCTCCCTTTCTCAGAGACATCATTATTAGGACATATGATGCTACTATGACTATGTTGAACTAAAACTGAACACCAATTGCCTCCTATACGTTGCACGGTCTGTGTGGTATCTGCTTCTAGTCACTAGTTTGCAAGTTGGACTCTTCTGATTGCCAGTTATGTGCCAAGTAGGGTTCCCTGAGCAAGATATGACTTGGTGCCCAACTCCCAACAATACACCAGATGGAGGAGAGTAAAGGAAAATGGTCACAAAGAAAACACTGAGAATATTTGTGTCTGATCAGGGTGGAGGAGGTTAAGCCCAAGGAGAAAAGGGTGGATCTGGATTAGAGTTTTGAAAGAATTACTAAATTTTCAAATGTGCCCCTCAGAGTACAGATGTGGAAACTGAAGTCATTCATTTGGTTGCAAACAACTACTTTGGGCAGAGTGAGGATTAGCATCATGTCTCTAATTTAGGGTGTAGGAGTTACTGAAGTAGAACTCGAGTTGGCTCCAGAAGAATGGATTAGTAGAGAGAAAAACATGAATGCGTGTACACAAGTGACACAGGGCAGGGGGATATGATTGAGCACTTTCTGTGTAGCTACGAAAAGTGGACTGGTATGGTTGAAGGGGCTGAACACAAAAGGATGCCACAGGTTTCCCCTACTGTTTGAAAGTAGAGCATTCCTATGAAGGCTTTCCTAGATGAAAAGACATAAAGTGGAGAAGCAATTGTCATTGATTTATATGGAAAACTTTTTGAGTATTCCCAGACCCCCCAAAATAACCTGTCTTAGGCTTTTCTGATACCTTAGGACTCTACTTGCTAAAGGATACACAAAACAAATTAGGATAAAGCGCAGATGCTTCACCTGTTTTCATAAAAGCAAAAGTCTTCAGTGGATATCTTTTAGGTTAGTGAAAATAGATACTAACATAGGTCTTCCTCAAAGCAAAGTGGCACAATCCATACTTTCAAAAAGTGGCAGATACCGAGACTAGGAAATAAATTGGGATAGACTTGTGGGGAGGAATTACAGGGAGCCCTTGAAAGTGAAATAGAAAGTATTATCTTCATGAAGTGGGAAATAGGTAATTATTATAGACTTGTGTGTGTGTGAGAAATAACAGGAGGCTTGTTAAGAAAATGAGCCTGAGTGCTCCACTTAAAATGTTTGGTGGGCACAAGGGTAGAATCTGGAGACTAGCTGAGGAATTGCTGCTGTAATTTAGTTACAGACCTAGACTCAGGGGAGGGATGACATTGGAGATTGAGGCGGAAGGAAAAATCTGAGATTTGCTTTTGAAACAAGCAGTGATTGGATTTTAGAGAAATCGAATATGGAGGATAATGTGGAGGAAAGGGTCAAAGATAACTCATAGTGTCCTACTTCGGGATGCTGTAGATGGGATGCTGAAAAGGGAGAACCATTTTAGAATTGGTGAGAGGTAAAACCTTCCATCTAGCACAAAGAAGGGAATTTCTCCAGCAGCCAGCACAGGATATCCTGAGTAACATCAGAAATCTGCACACCCCATGGGCTCTGGGGGCTGAGTTCAGAACCGCCACAGTATCTGCCACATTGTGTTGGTCAAAGCAAGGCCTGTTGGTTGACAGGCCCAGAACTGAGGGGGAAAAGGAGTAGATTCCACTCTTGAGGGGAGGGGAGGATTGGCAAAACTACATTGCAAAAAGGCATACATATAGGAGTGGGAAGAATTTGTGGCATTTTTGTTGTCTACGTATTATAGAACATGATCAGATTTTTCAATAAAATGTTTATGACTACAACATGAAAATGTGTTTGATGATCAGGAAGAAGATTTAGACGGGAAACATGGGGACCAATTAGGATGTCATTGCGGTAAACCCAGAGAATCATTATGGGTGTGTTAATTAAGGCAGTCGCAAAAGGGATGGACAAACATGAACAGATTCAAAGAAATATTAGGATGGAAACACCTGGAAATGGACTTGGTGTGGAGGAAGGTCAAGGATGAGGACTAAGTATCTTGTTTGGACAGTGAAAGGAAGGTGATGACTGTCACTTGAAACAGGGAACACTGAATGAGGAGCAGGCTTGAGTGGGAAGGTGAGGTTTGCTTTTTGGGTAATGTCGAGTCTGAGAGGCCTGGAGCACATCCATGAAGAAACAGGCAAAGGTCTCACCTGAGGATGAGAGGGAAGAATAATAGGGTTTTAAGGAAACTGGAGAAACAGCTGTTGTTGGGAATGCAGGGGCAGAGGACTGGAAAATATGGGATTATGGACAGTGTTGGGCAGAGAATGGAAAATGTGGATGTGGGTGGCTCAAGGCTACCAGGTTGGACGATTTTTTTCTAGTAATGCTCAGTCATTTTTAGATAGGCATATTCCTATAAAGAAATCTGTGGCTCAGTCATGACAATCAGTAGGTGATTGGTTAAATGTCTTTGCTTGATGTGAGGAAAAGAAGTGAAGGTAGAAATTTCTGAAGATCAAAATGAGATATCTTAAAAGCAATGGTCAAAACCAGCTACATAATTTGCTGGACACAATGCAAAATGAGAATGTGGAGCTCCTCGTTCAAAAATTATGAAGTTCACATGGTGATAAGAAAGCCATAGGGGCGCCTGGGTGGCGCAGTCGGTTAAGCGTCCGACTTCAGCCAGGTCACGATCTCGCGGTCCGTGAGTTCGAGCCCCGCGTCAGGCTCTGGGCTGATGGCTCGGAGCCTGGAGCCTGTTTCCGATTCTGTGTCTCCCTCTCTCTCTGCCCCTCCCCCGTTCATGCTCTGTCTCTCTCTGTCCCAAAAATAAATAAAAAACGTTGAAAAAAATTAAAAAAAAAAAAAAAAAAAAAAAGAAAGCCATAAGCCAACCTGGGGACCCTTCTGAGTGGGTAGCCCTGTGTGACTGCACATGTCACATCCTCACGAAGCTAGCCTGGTGATGAGAATCTAGAGACTATCTAGAGACTGAGGAGAATACAATCACTGAGTAAAAATTTGGATATTTCTCTTCGAACATCTCTTTTCTTCCTCTTCTTTTGTCAAACACATAAATAGCTAAGGTAATAAAAGTGATGGATGCTAGGGAAGTGGTGGGCATAGAAGGAATCTGGTGACATGATATATTTAAGGGCTGACCCTCACTATTCATCTGTGCCTGTTTAAATGGAAAAGCTGATCTCTGTGGTCTCAAGTCCTCTATCACAGTGTCTGGTCTATGACAGCTTTGGTGAGTTCTCAAGCAATATTAATATTAAAGTTACCGTTTTAAGTCCAGTTCTCCTAAAATCCTGTTTTCTTTCAAATATATGAAGCTTTCTCTTTCATCCTTTTCCTTCTCTTTGAATCTGTCTGATTTCTGGCTTCGTTGTGCTTTGGAGAGGCTACTCTTTCATTTTGGAAGACTCTTCCTAGAATCAAGGCAGCAGGAAACAAATTTTGAAATCAAAGTTGAGTTAGGTGTGCTGGCCCCAGTGAGTTATATCTTCTGCATCACAATTTCTATTTGACAGATATAAACTCCCATCCCTATTTCCATGAATTTCAAAGTCTGCACTTGCGGGGCTGTGGGGTTACTAGGGAATCATGCTCATCCATACCTATTTGAAAGGCAAATTGTGAAATTAATACTCAGACTTTAGGAGTTTTTTTTATGGCTAGAATGGGTTTAGAGATAAGTGATTGTGAGTTATAATCTTTTCATTTTATAAATGAGAAATCTGAGGCCCAGAGCCATCATTTGCTCCAGATCAGTCAGTGAGGAGACGACTGGAGAGGCCCCAGAGTAAGTGTCACTCGCACTGCAGCTGAGCCCGCTCCGCTGTCTTCCTTCCTAAAAAAACAACCAGCCAAACAAAAAACAACCCTCTCCCTGTTCTTTGGACTACACTATCTCAAATGCAGATATAATTTATTTAAGGAAGCCCATTAAAATAAAAAGAAAAAAACCTGAAATTTTAGCAATAGAAAATGCCTAAGATCTAACCAGCATCAAATTTCTTTCCAATTTATTTTGGAAGGAGAGTTGTGAAAATTAAGAACATAAGCATTGTTTTTTTCTAATTGACAAATATAGTGTCCCTTTATTTGGAATGGGGAAAGAGAAAAGATAAATCAGTCATCTCAAGTGGGAAATCAATCATCGCAAGTGGAATTTGTTTTCAATAATGCTGACCACAGGGTGAATTTCTATGAAGTCATACATTTTTCAGTGGCTTTCAATAAAAAGTTACATTACTTCTTTGTGAACTTAAGGTAAAGTAAATCATATGCAACAACGAAGCATTTATTTTAAAATTATGCATTTAAAAATAACAGTCTTAGAATAAATGTTAAAACTACTAACTTTATTTGTATTTAGAAACTTCATCTGCAACTCTTACCCTGAGCTAAAATATGTCCAGGGATGTGTTTCTCTCTAGGGCGAATCTCCTGTGATACAGCTTAACTCTTTATTGCCTAGAAACATTTCTTGTTTCAAGATAACTTTTTAACGTTTGAAATTTGTGTGTTTAAAGAAATAAACTTCTTTTTTTTTAAATTTTTTTTTTCAACGTTTTTTAAATTTATTTTTGGGACAGAGAGAGACAGAGCATGAACGGGGGAGGGGCAGAGAGAGAGGGAGACACAGAATCGGAAACAGGCTCCAGGCTCTGAGCCATCAGCCCAGAGCCTGACACGGGGCTCGAACTCCCGGACCGCGAGATCGTGACCTGGCTGAAGTCGGACGCTTAACCGACTGCGCCACCCAGGCGCCCCTAAAGAAATAAACTTCTAATTTTAGTCAGCTTTAGCTTTATAGAGAAATTGCAAAAATGGTACTGGGTTCCTATTTGCTCCACACCCAGATTCCCTGATTGTTGACATCCTACATTAGTAAGTTACAATGAATGGATCAATCATTCTACATCCTTGTTAACTACACTCTGTCCTTCATTGAGATTTCCTTGGTTTTCCTTAGTGTCTGTTTTCTGTTTCAGAGTCCTGTCCAGGATAGCGTATTCATTGTTGTTGTTGTGTCTCCTTAGGCTCCTCTTGGTTAGGGCAGTGTCTTACACTTTAATACTTATTTTTGATGACCTTGACAGTTTGACGAGCATAGGTCAGGTATTTTGTAGGTTTTTTACTTTGATTTGTCTGATGTTTTTCTTATGTTTAGGCTGGGGTTTCTGTCTGGAGGAGGAAATGTACCATTCTCATCACATTATATCAAGGGTATATACTATTGATAGGACTTGTCATTGTTGATCTTAATCTTGATCCATTGGCTGATGTGATGTCAGATTTCTCCCTCTTTCATTTCTATGCAGTGCTCTTTGGAAGGAGGTCACTATGTGCCATCACACTTAAAAGTGGGAGTTATGTTCTACCTCCTCAAGGATGGAGTATCTACATAAATTACTTGGAATTCCCCTGCATGGGAGATTGCCTGTTCGCTTCCATTTATTTATTTATTCAATCATATAATTGTGTCAGTATGGATTCATGGATATTTGTTTTATATTTTTGGTTATAATCCATACCATTTTATTTATTTTGTTGCCCCAAGTATTTTAGCTTTGGCCTTCGGGAATTTCAGTTGAATGTGTGTATATTTTATCTAATGGCTTTCAAACAAGTATGATACGCTTTTAAAAGATGCCAGAATATATCTTATATTTAGAGTGAGTCTATTACCTTGAAATAAAATAGAGGTCAGTAAAATTTTCAAATGGACCATTTTCTATGATTGTACCAAATTTTCTATGAAAGCACCTAAATATGACTGAATATTAAATTCAGTCATTCAACACATCGGGTACCTGTTTCTTCAAGGCACTTTGCTTGATGCTGTGGGAGGTGTGAGGATGACTCACGCACAGGCTCCAGCCTCCATTGGTTTACAATCCAGTAGGTGAAGTATGTCAATGCCCACGTAATACAGTACAGGAATTTAGGAAGTGTAAGAGATGCAGATAACGGGCAATGGCAGTTCATGAAAGACAGAGCACACTTCCAGTCCTGAGGTTGTTTGAAAGGATTTTGAACTTTCTAGTGTATGAGATGGACCTTGAAGGACAAAAAAGATTCCGATTTGAGATGTGATGAGATGCCCAGGACGGCATGACCTATGCACAGAACACAGTGAGCAGGACGTGGAGGCGGAAACTAAAGGCCATTCTGCGGCCAGGCAAGTAGTTCCAGTTTGACTGGAACCGCTCATTTCAGTGTGGATTTATAGATAGTATATTTTGTTTAAGTGGGCGGCTACACTTCTTTTATAGATGGAGTTCAATTTTAGCTTATGATTTATTTTTGAAGGAAAAAAGTCATTCTGACTTTAAGGTGTATTAATAAGAATGTCGACATCATTCTTGGTGGCCCTGCTCAATTCCTTGTTTTGTTAATAACCTCTATGTGAATCTCAGAGTTGTTGAAATTTTGCAGTGTTAATTTTTACTTCTATTTTGTTTGTGACAGGAAACTTTCAGGCTCAGCCTTGGCTTTGTTTTTATTATTTGCAAGATTTTACAATGTCATTAAGCTGATACTGAGAAATTATTATCAGTATGAAATGGTTGGAGACAGAAGTTAACAAGGAGGTTGGGATAAGGAAAATAAAATATTCGCTTTCTCTTTTCTGTTTTTTTTTTTTTTAAGTGTTGATTCCTTTAAGGTCAGGTTTATTGATGTATAACTTATAAAATTCACCCTTTTTAGGTATGAAATTTAATGAGTTTTGACAAATGAATCCAGTTGTGTAACCATCACCATATTTGGGAGATATAGTACATTTGATCACTCCAAAAAGTTTTCTGGTGCCCTTCTATAGTCAGTCACTTTTCCTACCACCAGCCCTTGGCAACTACTGATTTGATTTCTGTCTTTGCTTTTTCTAGAATGAAATAAATAGGATATACATAGAATCATACAGTATGTCGCTTTCCATGTCTGGCTCGTTTCGGCCTAACGCTTTGAGATTCATCCTCGTTGATGGATGTATCAGCGGTTTATTGCTTTTTATCATGGAAGTATTCTTTGTATTGTTTACCCATTCACCAGTTGATGGGCATTGTGTTGTTCCAGCTTCTGGCAGTTGTGTGAAGGCTGCTATAAACATTCACCGGCAGGCCTTTGCTTGGACATGTTTTCTTTCATCTGCGGCAAATACTTAGGAGTGGCATTGCTGTGTCATATGGTCAGTGTTTGTTTAAGTTGATAAGAAATTGCCAAACTGTTTTTTACAGTGGCAGTCCTCTTTGGTGTATGAGAGTTCTAGTTCCTCCACATTTCACCAGGTGCTCTCGGTATGGTCAGTCTTTAATTTTCACCCTTCTTATAAGTGTGTAATGCTATCTCGTTGTAGTTTTACTTGGCTTTTCTCTAATACCTTGATGACATTAAACCTCTTTGCATTTGCTTATTAACCATCTATGTCTCCTCTTTGGCAAAGTGACTGTTGAATATTTTGCCCTCCTATCTTTTTTGTTTAATTAAAATTGGGCTATTTGTCTTCTTATTGATTGGATTGTGAGTTTTTCATATATTCTAGATGCGCGCTCTTTATCACATATGTGTTTTGCGATTTTTTTTTTCTTCCCCATTTGTGGCTTGTCTTTTCATTCTCTTAACAATGTCTTTCAAGGAGCAAAAGTTTTTTGATTTGGTCAAGTCCAATTTATATGTTTTCTTTTGTGGTTCACACTCTGTGTCTTTTCTAAGAATTCTTTGCCCAACCCAAGTGTATTGGAGAGATTTTCTCTTAGGCTTTCTTCCGGGAGTTTTATTTTTAGGTTTAGGATTTACATTTAGTTTTGTGGTCCATTTATTTAATGTGGTGCAAAGTTATGGTTTTATTTAAATTTTGTTTTGAATTCCCAGATTTTATATGCAAAGGTAATTTTCTTATATACAGTGGCTGGCTCTATTCTATTAATGCATATAATAAAGTTTGACTGTAATATACTGACTGGGAGATAAAACTCCTTAAAAGATAAATGCCTCTGTTTCCCCTGTTTCTTCTTCCCCGCTGTATTCAACATCAGTGAGACTTTCTTTGTAAAACTGTTCCGATTTTTTATTTTCAGTCTTTTCCAAAAGACTGGGAAACTCTGGAAAGAGTCTAGTGAGATCAGTGAAAATAAGTCAATGGACAGATGGCATGGAATCTGTGGAAAACAGATTCCAGGAAATAGAAATGATTAACACAGTGGAGTAAGCAGGTAGATGAGGCGGTGAAGCTTCTACTTTGGAGATCTGGCTTGGATACACAAGACAAATTAGGAAGGATGAATGCTTGGTAGCAGAGCTGCCGCACTGAGGCGGGGGATGGATAGTGTTGTTTTTGTATTCCACAGGTGGAAGAAAAGAAGGATAGGGATGGGAAGGGGCCTAAAGAACAAAGTAACCATCTGAGAGAATGTGGAGAGGATGAGAACACTAAATGAGGTGGGGGGGAGGATGTAGAGAAAAAAAAAAGAAGCAGACATGAAGGATAAAGTCCAACATTAAAAGTCTTATGGACAGGGAAAATGGTGTGTCTACTGGCAGAAGTAAGAGAGTATGGGATGAAAATACAGTTTAAGATGATGAGGATATGGCTTTTTAAAAGGTGTGTTCTTTTGGAAATGGTAGCAAGCAATTGACCCTATCTAAGTCGTTCTTTGGAAATATTATCTGGGGTTTCAGTTAGTTTTGAGGATCATTACAGAAGAGAAACTTGAAAATATATGATCAATCTCTCTAAGGAGAGGAAAAGTGAAAGAAGAAAAATAAGGCAAGAATTTGACTTCAGGAGGTGCATACAGTTAAAAATTAAGGGACAGAGAAGAAACAACTGAGAGAAACAGAGACAGAGTGTTTAGAGAACTATCAGAGGGAGTAGAACAGGTGGTAGGTAAACAGGGTGGAGATGCTTCAGGAAGTGCTTAGATATACAGGGTAGCGATCAGGCAGGATAAGGATCCACAAAAGACAATTATATTTGTTTACCACTTGGTGACCTTGAAGAATAATGGGGATGAAGGAAAAAGAATACAGGAGAAAGGAAACAGGGACACTATCTCATAGCAGTGTTCCCCAGCTTGTACGTTCTGACAACTGTTAATAAATGTTACAGGATTAAATATTATGTTTATAAAAGTTAAACAAATTTAAAACACCTCCTTACTGAGAAAGTTTGAAACCCTTCTTTTTTATAATACTTGACAGCCTCCACATGCTAATAATGTGGATTACTGAGCTCTAAAGAAGTGAACTATAATAGGCACCTTTTCCTGCATACTGGGCCTGGTATCCCTCTCCCTTTCTTCCCTTCTAGTGAGGGAAGAGAGAACATAAGTAAGTTTATAGTACACTTTAAGTGTGATGTATTTTGGATAAAAGTTAAGTAAAGAAAGGGGATAAATGTGTTCAGAGGTCAATTTTAAGGGTGTTCAGGCGAAGATGACGTATTATACATTAGAAAGAGGCGAGGAAGCAAAACCATGCTTCCCTCTGGGGGGCTCACTTTCCCAGTGCAAAGGTGCAGAGGCTACATCAGTCTCACATGCCCACAGAGCAAGGAGATGTGGTGAGAGGTGCGTGTCTGGGATCCTTTCTGGAAGTGCCTTGGCAGTGTGCAGTAACTGGGACTGGTGGTCTAGAGTGGGTTTCTGGTTTTGTGTTTCCCATCAGCCTCAGCAGGCCGCCATCTCCCACTGCTACTGCTTATGATTTTGGCCAGTGGGTCATTGACACAGGAAGAGCCTTGGCCAGAAAGCTTTCTGCTCTGACCCATTCTGGAAAAGCAGAGCATCATTTTTGTGGCTTTGGAGAAACTAGTAGAAGCCAAGTAAAGCATGTCACAGTTTGGCTAAGGACGTCCGAAACAGGAGAGATTTGCTGAGGCACTGCTGAATGTGAAGATCACTGGGAGTAGAGAGGAGGGAATGGAAAAAACAGCGATCCCCTGTCTTTATGGGTTACATACCAAACAATCAACTTAGTTGCCTGAGATTTTTGCAGGATTTATAAAATTCGAGAGCCCTGGTGATACATAGCTGTTCTCCATTTCAGGCTTTCTTCATATCTGTATTTTAAGAAACAGTCTGTTAAAAAAAAAAAAGAAACAGTCTGTTATCTTTAATAATAAAGTGTCATTTGCTGTCTCACTCTAGAAAAATGAATATTCTCTAAGTAGGCCTTTAATTTTTTTTCATGATAGCATGTAAAATATTCAAGCCCTTAGAATTTATTTATTTATTTATTTATTTATTTATTTATTTATTTATTTATTTATTTATTTATATTCTTACTCTATTTCTTAGAGCACTTTTAGGTTCACTACAGAACCGAGCAGAAAGTACAGAGAGTTCTTGTATACCCCCTGGCCCCACACACTCATGACTGTGCCCATTATTAGCCCAGAGTGGTACATTTGTTACAATCAATGTGAGATTTATTTTTAAATAGAGTGAAATGAGAAGTAAACAGTCAGTATGTTTTTGAGGTGGGTGTGATTCAGAATTCACCTGTTGACGGTCAACAATTCTTTTTTCTTTTCTTTTCTTTTTCTTTCTTTCTTTCTTTCTTTCTTTCTTTCTTCTTTCTTTCTTTCAAAGCTTGATTTCTTTTTCCCTTGCATCTAAAGCTTAGTAGTAATTTTTAAGTAAACATGTGTCTTAAACTAGAAGTTATTTCTGCATAAAATATTATTTTCTAGGCCAGGTATGAGGTCTACTATAATGTTAGCTAATTTACACAGCTGATTGCTTTTAGCGAAGGATTCACATAGCTCCCAGGTAGAAGGGGTTCCACGTTCCCAGTTGTTTAGATGGACTTGCTGGGAGATTCTGCTGGAGCAAAGAATTATTATAGCAATTGGCTAGTCTGTGACTGCTTCAAATGGGCACATGATGAATGAATACACTAAAATCTTATAAATATAAATAAAGCATGGTTGGAGTTCTTATCTAGATAGTTATTTGAGAGGAAGTATTTGAGTGTGTTTGTGTGTGTAAACTTGCACAATGTATCAAAATTTGATGCTTACTTTAGCCCAATAAACCCAGAAACATTTTCTTTCTTTCTGTATTCATCTTTGTAATCCATCTGAGCAAAAGGTTTTATTCACATTTTAAGGTCTGATTTCTACAATTATTGAATTTAAAACAAATTTTTTTTAATGTTTATTTATTTTTGAGAGACAGAGACAGAGCATGAGTCGGGGAGAGGCAGAGAGGAGACACAGAATCTGAAGTAGGCTCCAAGCTGTCAGCGCAGAGCCCGATGCGGCATTCGAACTCACAACTGTGAGATCATGACCCTAGCAGAAGTCGGACGCTTAACTGACTGAGCCACCTAGGCGCCCCATACAATCATTGAATTTTTAACAGGGAAAAAATGAAAGAGGACAGAGTGCGGGGTGACAACAGGATCAGTTTACAGCTGTAATGACCAGAGCAAAGTGAAAGTTTGTCCATTTTTCATTAATTTAATCATTGTATTTATTTCAAATCCTGTCATTAATCATCTCTATATGTCAGACACTGTGTTTGGGGGTGGAGACATGAGGGTATCACAATCTCTGTTCTTAAGGAAATGGAATGTTCGAGAATAGATGCCTCAGCTGGAAACATCTCTACCCTTTTTGTCCCTCCTGCAGTCTTTCTTTTCTCTTCCCCTCTTTGGCTCTGGACATAATAATAGGAATCAAACCTTAAACAATTTATATGCAGTGTGGGTTGTTTCTCTCCCAAGCTGATTTAACTGTTACAAGTGATCCCAGTGTAATAAAGATGATTAGTAGGAAGGTTGTGTTGGTATTTTATTTTAAAAGCTATTTGATATTATTCAGTCTGCTTCTTTTCCCAGGGCTGTAATTTGTCCAATGCTCTCCTATAACATAGAAAAACTATTGACTTTAAAGGTCTTTACTTATTAAATACCTTCCATGAGCCAACTCAGTTTCTTGACCTTGATTCCTTCGATTTGTGTTTTAGGTACTTGTAAATCCTTCCCCTTCAATTAAGTTCTTGAGTCTTACAATCATTCCTGTTTGGCTTGTCTCACCTTTTTCAAATGTGTCCACTTCTCCTGGGAACTGGGGCATGCATGTGATGTGCCATATTAGTCTTCTTTCTCTTTTCTCTTGGTGACATCTTTCCTGCAATTCAAGTCACTCTGATTATTTTGGTTACCGTGTTGCCTTATAAACATTATTATCTTATTCAGCACTCTCATGTACATATTCCCTCTATTGGGTCTTCCCTCCACCAATAGTTTTTCTTTGATGAAATAAATAATTGATTCCAACCACTTTATACAGAAAATATCCTCAGTTGCATTTTGTTGAATAACATTGTATTTTCTGCTGGTATTAATGCTGCCCTCAACTCCTTTCGACAATCTTTCTTATATCCTCTGGGTTTAGAACGCAAATAATTATCAGTGGCTAAGTAAATGTTAGCTAATGCTTTTTAACACATGAAGCTGCATATCTTTTGGATTTGGATATTTTTACATTGACTTTAAAATAGGCAGTTATTTTTGGATGCATTAACAAAACCTCCTAGGCATTATCTTTCCCTAATGTTCAGCTGTGTTTGTTTTATTTAAAATATGAGATTTAAGAAGGAGTTTCAGTTTGAGGGAAGGATTAACAATTTTGAAACATCCAACTGAGGAAGATACGAGGCTGCCGCAAAGTCTTATATTTGCATCCTACACATTCATATTAATTTTTTCATCTTTTATTGCAAAATTTATTATCTCTATATTATAATGGTGAGGCACCTCAGGTCCAGAGAAGCATGACATCCAGTGAAGAATGCAAAGTAAGTCCCAGCAGCAAACAGATGGAGGAGGGCAGGCCAGGCTTACCTCATCATTGTTACCTGCATGGCCCTGGTAAAACCATGCTGGAAACATTGAGTAATTCATGGGAGTAAACATTGAGACCTCTTCTGTAGAACCTGTAGGCTCACTGAGGACTGGTTTGCCTATCATGTACATCATTATAGTGCAGATATAATGTAAAGTGACTTATATATATTAAGACTCACCTACACACCTATTGAATGAATGAGTGAATGATCAGTAGGTGCTAAGTGAAGGAAAGAGAACAGGAGGACTAGCAGGTGTCCTGGTCTCTGAGCATTTTTCATACCCACTCCTCCAGAGAGTGGAATAATAAAATTATTTATCGCCATAAACCTCTTACTCTACCAAGGATAGCAAACTTTCTGTGTAAAAGTCAAAGAGTAAATATTTTAGGATTTGCAGGCCCCATATAAACGCCGTTACTTCTTTTTTTAACAACATTTTTAAAATGTAAAAACTGTTCCTTAGCCTGCAGGCAATACAAAGACAGGCCTGAGCTATATTTGACCTGTGGGCTGTAGTTTTTCTGCTACAGAACAAAATGGTTAGAAAATTATCCAGAGAGTATGTTAATACTATATGTTTCACCTGAGGCTGTATTATAATCAGATCCTTCAAGGCCTTTCTGTAGCAAGAGTCATTTGTGTATGGTTCAAGAATTGTCACAAGGGTACATAGTAATAGGACTCCACTTTTTTTTTTAATTTTACAACTTCATTAAGATATAATTTATGATCTTCTTACTCAGATTTTGTCGTGGGATATACTGACCTTTTAAAAAGAGTTGATCAATACCTCTTCGAATCTTCTAATTTCTGAAAAGTTTATGTAAGATTGGCATTATTTCTTCCCTGAATATTGCTTAAAATTTGTTGGTAAAACCACTTGGGCCTGAAATTTTCTTTGGGGAACAATTTTTGATAAGGAATTCAATGTCTTTAATAGGTTCAAGGACATTCAGTTTGTTTCTTATTGTGTCTGTTTTGCTGAAGTGTAACTTTCGAGAAATCTGTCCATTTCATCTGAGTTGTAAAATTGGTTGGCATAAAATCGTTCTTAGTATTCTCTTATCATCTTATAATGTCTGTAAGATCTGTGTTGACATGTCTTTCCCATTGGTGCTTTCTGTTCTTTCTCCTTTTTCTTATTTAGTGTAGCTAGAAATTTGTCAATTTTGTTGATCTTTTCAGAGAACCAACTCTTGGCTTTGTTAATTTTCTCTATTGTTTCCCTGTTTTCTGTTCCATGCATTTCTGCTGTTTCCTTGGTTTGAATTTTCTTTACTGTTGTTTTTCTAGCTTCATAAGGTAGAATCTTAGGTTATTTATTTTGTTTTTTCTTCTTTTCTGATATAAGCATGTAAGTTTTCCTAAAAGCACAACTTTATCTGTATCCCACAAATTTTGATACGTTGTGGTTTTTTGTTGTCATTTAATTAAAAATATTCTGTGATCTCAGAGCACCTGGGTGGCTCAGTTGGTTGGGCGTCTGACTTTGGCTCAGGTCATAATCTCCCGGTCCTGAGTTCGAGCCCCACGTCAGGCTCTGTGCTGACACCTCGGAGCCTAGAGTCTGCTTTGGATTCTGTGTGCACCCCCCCAACCCCCCATTCGTACTCTGTCTTGCTGTGTCTTTCAAAAATAAATAAATGTTTAAAAAAATTTAAATAATTAAAAAATATTCTGTGATCTCCCTTGTGATATTTATCCATCATTTAGAAATGTGGTTTAATTTTTAGATATTTGAGGTTTTCTGAGGTACCATAATAATACTGATTTCTATTCAATTCGGTTGTGATCCGAGAACATATTTTGTATGATTTTTATCCTTTCAAATTCCTTAAGACTTGTTTTAAGCCCCAATCTATGGTCTATATTGGTAAAGGCATATACTCACTTGAAAAAAAAGAGTATACTCTGCTATTGTAGAATGTAGTATTCTATAAACATCACTTAGATCAAGTTGGCTGATAGATCTTTTGTCTTCACTGATCTTTTTTTGTCTGTTTGTTCTATCAGTTGCTGGGAAAGGAGTGATAAGACCTCTACCTATGATTTTGGAGTGACTTGATTCTCATTTGAATTGTTAATTTTTGTGTCCTGTATTGTGAAGCTCTGTTATCAAGTACATACATATTTATAATTGCCGTTTCCTGATGAATTCTACTTACATCATTATGAAACATCTCTCTTTATGTCTGGTAATATATTTTGTCTTGAAGTCTATTTTATCTGGTATTAATATAGCACCTTCAGCCTTCATATAATTAATCTTTAAATATTACATATTTTTCCATCCATTTTCTTTCAACCTTTATGGTTCTGATATTTAAAGTATGTCTCTTTTAGGAGTATATAGTTGAGTCTTGCTTTTTATCCACTCTGTCAATCCCTGCCTTTTAATTGGAGAGTTTAGATCATTAGCACTGAACATAATCCGACACTTTTTGGATATTGCTTTCCCTTTTATTATTTTTCTTTGTGTGTTCCCCTGCATTTTTGTCCCTTTATTCTTCCTTTCCTGCCTTCTTTTGGGTTATTTGAATATGCTTTGGTATTTTATTTTCAATTGCTTATTGGCTTTTGGTTATATGTCTTTGAATTTCTTTTTAAGTCTACTTAGAGTTAATATTGTACCACTTCAGGTAAAATAGAGAAATATTTCAGCCATATAGATTCCATCACCATGCCCTTCTGCTACTTTTCCATATTATGGTTGCTATAAGTATTCTATCGACATACATTGAAAGCCTACTGGAAAGTGTTACATATTTTACTTAAAGCAGTTAGACCATTTTAATGAATTTAAATGGGGAAATCCATAGTCTTTTATATGTTCATAGATATTTCCCATTTCTGATATTTATTCTTTATTGTTAAAGAACCAAATTTCCCTCTAATATTATTTCTTTCAGCCTGAATAACTTTCTTTAGCATTTTCTTGTAAAGCAAGATTCAAGACAATTTTTAAAAAATTTTCCCTTATCTGAAAATGTCTTTATTTTGATCAAGATTATTTGAATCTGTACACCAATTTTGGGACTACTGTGTTTAACATTACTAAGTCTTACAATCAAAGAACATGGGATATCTTTACATTTATTTAGGTCTTCTTTAATTTCTTTCAAAAATGCTTTGTAGTTTTCAGTCTACATATATTTTCTTTTGTTAAATCTGGTCCTAAATATTTTATTCTTTTGAATCTGTTGTAAATGGAATTGTTTTCTTAATTTTAGTTTTGGATTATTCTTTTTAGTGTATGGAAAAAAAAACTGGGGACGTGTAGGTGGCTCAGTCAGTTGAGCGTCCGACTTCGTCCTAGGTCATGATCTCACTGTTCCCGAGTTCAAGCCCTGCATTAGGCTGTGTGCTGACAGGTCAGAGTCTGGAGCCTGTTCCGGATTCTGTATCTCCTTCTCTCTCTCTGCCCCTCCCACACGCGGGCTGTCTCTCAAAAATTAATAAACATTAAAAAAAATTAGAAAAAAAATTGTTGTATATTGATACATCCTTCAACTTTACTGAACTTATTAGCTGTAAAAGATTTTTTTTAAGATTACTTAGGCTTTTCTAGAAAGTTTTTTTTCTTTTGCCTTTATTCCTGAGTGATACACTTGTTGTATATAGAATTTTGGCCTGACAGCTTTTCTATTTCAGCATTTAAAGATGTTGTTCTACTGTCTTCTGACCTCCATAGTTTCTGGTGGGAATTCTTATGGGAATATTCCATAAATATTGAAATATTTATTCTCTGTATACAATGTGTCATTTTTCTCTAGAACATTTCAAGATTTTTTCTTTATTTTTAGTTTTCAGCAGCTTGATTATGATGCATTGTAGTATCCTTTTAATTTATTCTGTTTGTCCAATGAGTTTCATGAATCTGTGTGTAAGTCTATATCTTTTACTTAATTTGAGATGTCTTCAGCCATTTTTTCTGTCTGAATATCACTCCCCTCTATTTTTCCAATTAAAAATATCTTAGATCTTTTATATCGACTCAAATGTCTCTAGACTTTGTTCATGCCTTTTTTTCCATTTCACTTTCTCTCTGTTCTTCAGACTACATAATTTCCATTGATCTATTTTCAAGTTGTCTGCCTTTTTCCTCTGCTGTTAAGCCTATCAGCAATTTAAAAAAAAATTCAGATATTATATTTTTAAACAAAAAAAATCCAGTTGATTATTTTCATAGTTTTTATTTTTCTGTGAGATTTTTATGTTTTCATTGATTTCAAGTGTATTTTCCTTTTCTTCATGTAGCAGAATTATAGTACATATTTTAGTGTCTTTGATATAGTATATGAGATTGGCTTCTGTTGATTGCCTTTTCTGTTCAGACTGGGTTACATATTCCTCCTTCTTTGTACATCAAGTAATTATTAATTGTACCATATACATTGTGAATATTACCTTGTAGAGACTGTGGGTTCTGTTACAGTCCTCTGAAGACTGTTTTGGTTTCAATAGGCAATCAACTTGATTTCTTCTATCTTGTTTTCTGTTAGCAGTTGTTCAAATCTCAATTCAGTTCTCTGAGCCTTCACTATGCTGCTTTGGGTCTGAACCTGTGTGATCTTACACAGGATTAGGGGTTTCCTTCTCTGTCTTTTTTTACCCTCTGGGATTCCTTCCCCACTCTTTCACCACAGGGGCTCCTTCCCTTGTATCTCTAACTAGAAAGGTGGCAAAGTTTCTATCAGAGTTTTAGCCTCCTACACTGTGGGGCTGCTCTGTGACTGGGGTCCACCCTCAGGGCAAAGTTGCAAAAGAAAAATATACCTGGGAAGCTAATCTCCATGCTAATTGGTTCTCCAAGTTTTGACTGCTCTTCCTAGTCTTTCTTCTCTTGTTTACTTTTCAGAGTTCTCAGGTTGGGTTGTTGCTGTTACTGCTTTTCCAGAGTTCATAGGCATTATCAGTGTGGAGGGATTAATTGTAAAGAAATTACATTGCCATAGTGGATCTGAAAATTATCCATATACTTTTATTAATAAAGAAGAAAAAGGGGTGCCTGGGCGGCTTGGTCGGTTAAGTGTCCGACTTCGGCTCAGGTCATGACCTCACGGTCCGTGAGTTCGAGCCCCGCGTCGGGCTTTGTGCTGACAGCTCAGAGCCTGGAGCCTGTTTCAGATTCTGTGTCTCCCTCTCTCTCTGCCCCTCCCCTGTTCATGCTCTGTCTCTCTCTGTATCAAAAATAAATAAACGTTAAAAAAATTTTTAAAAAAAAAGAAAGTTACTTTTATAAAGAACAAAACAGTGATAGAGTAGTATGAGTACCAAGCATAGTTCTAGAAGCATTGAAATATTTTTTCTCATTATAATAGATAATGTTTTTGTAGTCAAATGCATTGGCAAAGGATAGAATCTTAGAAATTTGGGGCTGAAGAACATTAAAAGTTATCGATCTAAGCTCATCATTTTACATATTTTGCACCAAAGTGAAATGGATGGCCTAAATTAACTCAGTCCATCCTTCAAATAGTCCATCACATATCGGCCTGACAGAAGTCTTTGCCTCTATATCCTGAGTGTGGATGTAGGTGCATTTCCACAAGCCCAAAATCTAAAAATTAGAATTATGTGATAGAAGGAATCTAAACCATTGTGAGTATAAATATTTGTTTTTACTAAATTTAACCAACTAGGTCTATGTTAAATTCCATTTATTTTGGTTCAGGGGCATAAATACAAGTTGGATTAAGTTGTTGTTCTGACTTTTTCTGGTGTTACAAAAACATGGAAAGGCCTTAAATGAGTATGCTCTGTGCTTTTCTTTTAATAAAAATTTTATTTTTTGGAGTAATCTCTGCATCCAATGTGGGGCTTGAACCCACAACCCTGAGATCAAGAATTGCATGGTCCACTGACTGACATAGTCAGGTGCCCCCACTTTGTGCTTTTATAAGAATATTAGAATCATAAGTAAATAAATTTTAAAAACCCACAATGAATGGTACCATTAGTCTAGAATCTGCAAAACTTGATGATGGTTGTAGTAGTGGAAGTAACTGAATTAATTTCAACAAAAATCAAATAAATAAATAAATAAATTAATTAATTAAATAAAAATTTCTAAGAGTGGTGACCAGTATGAAGTAATAAAGCAGGTGTTCTGATAAAGAGGATGAGCCTAAAGCCCATCAGAGAGTGGCACAGAGAAAGACCTCTTTCAACAGATTGTATTTTACCTTAACATTAACTGACTGCCCTTCCAGGATCTTGCAAACAAAGCAATCAGCAATGGAAAAGCCTTCAAGGCAGAAAAGAGCTTGGTGTTTGAGAGAGACAGAACTAAGGCGGAGTGGATAAAGTGGAGTCATGCATTGGGAAATCAGGGAGTTAGAGAAGTAGTCACACATGAGTAATTGGTACCTGATCAGCTGTGACAAGGTCTTCAGATTTTATTGATGGTCATTTGCTCCAGCCAAACAGATCTTCCGCCTTTCTTTTTTTTTTAAATCAGTTTTCCTTAAAGTGTCAGCTCTTGATCACATAGTTATCCCCACATGGAAACTCTCTGCCTCATTTCTTCTTCTTATCCAACTCTTATCTCATTTCTGAAAGTGAAGCTCAAATCCAGTATTGTCCCTGAGGTCTTTCTTGACTGCTCTAATAGGATGTATTTTTTTTTTCTTTTCTATCCATCATCCATTCATTCTTTCATTGAGTACTCACTATGTACCAGGCACTGTGCTATGCCCTAGGAATACAAAGATAAGTAAGACATTGTCTTTCTGTCTCTTCAAAGCCCACTATTTGGTGAAGAAGATAGCTGTAAGAACAGATAATTATGATGAAGCATGATGAATACTATACCCAATGAAAAATGAAGCATTTGGGTAGGAGCACAGAAGAAATAACTACCTCTACATGAATAGAGTTTCAAAGGATAAATAGGAGTTTGCTGTGTGGGGAAGTTGAGGATGGCTAGTTCACACCTTGTGTCTGAATATGCAAAGACATGAAGACATGGGTAAGCATTGTGAGTCTGAATAATGGTGGAGGATCCAAGATGATTATCAAATGCCTGGGCATTCAGTTACAGGAGGTTGTACACAGCCTCCCATGCCTTGCCAAAGAGTTTGGACTTGATGGACAACAAGGAAAAGAAGTGTAGAATATTACTTGGTGACAATATGGAGGATGACCTTAGATGGGGATAGAAAGAAGATGGGCGGTCATATTGTTCTGTTGATATTATGAATGATAATGAAGACTTGAATTTAGTCAATGACAGAGTGAATGAATAGCAGGGGCTGGATTTAAGGGATAGTTTTGCTTAGAAACTACCGATGTTGGTGACCTATTGAATGGGGAACAAATGGGAAAAGCAGCGCTTTTGAAGAGCTGGCTTGGGTGAAAGGTGCCGCCATTAACTAAAATAGTAAACACAAGAGGAGGATCATGGTTAAAGGAGAGATAATCAGTTCCATTTTCAATAGGTTATACTGAAAGTTACACCCAAGATACCTATTTCCCTTATTGAGTTTACAACCGAATTGGTACTTGGCAGCTGCTGCTGTATTCCTGTGTGGTTAGTATTCTATTCTATTTTATTTATTTATTTTTCAATGTTTATTTGTTCTTGAGGGAGAGAGAGAGAGACAGAGAGAGAGAGGGCACGAGAGCAGGGGAGAAGCGGAAAGAGAAGGAGACACAGAATGTGAAGCAGACTCCAGGCTCTGAGCTGTCAGCACAGAGCCTGACATGGGCTTGAACCCAACAAACCGTAGATCATGACCTGAGCCACAGTTGGACACTTAACTGACCGAGCCACCCAGGTGCCCCTAGTATTCTGTTTCATAAGGATGACTTCTCTATCTCACTAGGTAGAATGTTGGCCATAAGAGAACAGACACATGCATTTCACTTTTCTAAGTGCTCCTTAACAGTATACACATGATCTGTTGCTAACAGATGCTCAATAAATATATATTAAAGTATAAAAAAATAGAATTGTAACACTGACGATTCTTTTTTACCAGTTGCTTAACCATTCTGTTGGGCCTCCGTGCACTAACAGAATGTTAACTAAGTTCACCGGGTAAGTGCCAACCAGGTTTTCTACATGTGTTCACCTTCACCCTTGATTTAGGAAGAGTGGGTGAGTCTTACCAACAACTCTTTCACAGAGGAGAATTTGGAATAGGCCTTTATATTTTCCTTAAATGGACTCTTTTTGCAGTTCATGTAGCAGAAGGTGATGGCACTTTGTGGCACGTGTGTGGTACCTCTTCAAGATTTCAGGAAGAAAAAGGAGGGAGGGGCCATGCCTTATTTTCAGCTGTTTACCTGGTATATAGAGCTGTGATTAGTACATAGTAAAACTTCAGTAAATATTTAACAGATGAGTGAACAAATATAGATTTTCCCATGTTCTCATATTTTATTGGCTATTTTTTAATGTTTATTTATTTATTTTGAGAGAGAGAGCATGTGTGTGAGTGTGAGCGGGGGAGGGGCAGAGAGAGGGAGAGAGAGAATCCCGAGCAGGCTCTGTGCTATCGGGTCAGAGCCCAACATGGGGCTTGATCACACAAACGATGAGATCATGACCTGGGCCGAGATCAAGAGTCAGATGCTTAAGCTACTGAGCCACCCATGTACCCCTTTATTGGGTATTTCTATATAAATCTGGAATTGAGGGTATTAGACATATTCTCTCACACTGTCTTATTTCTATTCTAAAAGAACATAAAATATATTGTACACCTACGTATTTTTAGAAAATTTAACTTTCTGACCTTTGTTAACTTTGCCAGGTAGGCAGCGTGAAGAAAAATCCTAAAGTCCTTTGCTCAGGTCTACAGGAAGAAAAAAATTGTTTTTCCCTCCGCCATTGCTTTCAGAATTGCTTTTACGTCAGGCTTTTTAGGGGAATTTGATTTTCTCTATTGTCTGTACAGGATGTGACCTGTTCCCCTTGGTTTTGACAAGTCCGTGGTGATTGCTGATGGAGAAGGGCAAAGAGGACTGTCAGTGGATCTCTTGATTGACCCAAGTGCGGTGAACTGGCTTGCACTGACTGATGCCAGGATGCCCCCCGCAGGGTGCAGGCCAGTGCCCGCCTGCCAGGATGTGAAAGAAAAGCACTTGGCAGCCACAAAGCAGGTGCCCCCTTCAGTTCAGTCTTGAAGCTTCAGGCACACGTGGCTAATGTGGGTCCTCGCTTTGCCTGTCGTTCACAGCAATATGGACTGTTCATCTATTTGTTATGAATCTCTTCTGCACTAGAGCCTCTGTCAGGTCATTCTCTCCTCAACCTTATGCCCTTTCCTACCACCTGATCTTAAACAATTCTTTTCTCTTTCTTCATTTTGCTCTGTTTCTCTGAACAATTTCCATCCATTATGCTAGTTTGAAATCCTTCTCCAGGGCTTTTTCCTTTGGATGTGGGGAGGTATTCTTTGAGTCACCCAGCAGCTGAGAGGCTCTGTCTGGAGGTCTGGCAGCATTTGCATTTCTCTCCACCCTCATCATGTTTGGATGCACCTGGTTCAGCCTCCCGGGGGCACTGTTGAATAGCCAAACCCATGACCAATTAATAGTCAAAAGAATTCAGAATTATCTAGACCCTTTGAATTGTTTTTTTTTTAATTTCTTAATGTTTATTTATTATTGAGAGACAGAGCATGAGCATGGGAGGGGCAGAGAGAGGAGGAGACAGAGAGTCTGAAACAGGCTTCAGGCTCTGAGCTGTCAGCACAGAGCCCGACGCGAGACTCGAATTCACAAACTGCAAGATTGTGACCTGAGCCAAAGTCAGACACTTAACCAACTGAGCCACCCAGGCGCCCCTTTTTGAATTGTTTTGAAGGTGAAAAATACACAGCCCACAGTTGCATTTATAAAATCCCCTTTCTCCTCCTGTTCTCACATCTTACACTGTTCTCCTCCCTGATCCAGTTACACACCTTTTACTCCTCAATCTCTGCATTTTCTTTTTTAGCACTTTATCACGTAGCAGAATTGATCTCTCTCCACAAGATGTAATCCTTCTAATTTAGGAAGGAGAAGGTATTAGACACTATCAAGGAAAGGAAGTTTATGAACATGCTTCATGTGATAATTTTTGTACAATTATGTCACATAGTAACATAAATCTGTTTTAAACAAATACCTCAAGGCTAGCTCTTGCATATCGGTATATATGAAGAGAATTTTTCAAGGAAATAATTCTAAATTATTTTATTGTGCCATTTTTTTCAAAGGCAAACTATGAACTGTCAGGGAAGACCTCCTTGTTAGACAAATTTACTTTTTTTTTTTTAAATTTTTTTTTCAACGTTTATTTATTTTTGGGACAGAGAGAGGCAGAGCATGAATGGGGGAGGGGCAGAGAGAGAGGGAGACACAGAATCGGAAACAGGCTCCAGGCTCTGAGCCATCAGCCCAGAGCCTGATGCGGGGCTCGAACTCACGGATCGCGAGATCGTGACCTGGCTGAAGTCGGACGCTTAACCGACTGCGCCACCCAGGCGCCCCGACAAATTTACTTTTAAATGATTGACTCTGTGATGTCAGACTTGGTGAAATTTCACATTCTGGAATTGTGTCTTCAATCAAAGGCTCTATTACTTGTAGTGGAGAGATTTTGAAGTAAGACATGCTTTGCTACCGGAAAGGAAAAACAAGAAAGTGTTCCTGGGCTGCTAGCTATGAACATAACAATTTGTCAGTTGTCTCAGTTAAGGAAGTCTAAGATCAAGTTCACTAGATATATGTCATTTGTGGGGAGGGGTGTCTCAAGGGCACAGCACGGAGCCTAGCATATAAGAAGCTCTTGATGGATGTTTCATGAACTGAATTGATATAGAAGCTTTGAAGTCCAGAAATTCACTTTTGGGTATTTACTTCCCACAGCTATTTGTCTTAATTTCAGAAGTTGCCTCTTACATTCCTCCTTCCCTACCCAATAACACACACAGAAAAGCCCTCTCAGTTGACTCCCATGTCTTTGGAATTTACTGGGTATTTCCTGCTTGTGAATGTGTACGATTGTGAGCTTCTAGAAGGAGGGTAGAAGGGACTGTGTCTAAGTGCAGCTTAGATACATGCTTTGGGATGATGTGGATGATTTTATTATACTAAGACTTTTGCTGGGTGAGTGGGAGAAGGATACTAGAGTATTCTTACGTGACTTGGTTAGCTTTTCTCCTTATCTTGATATTGTCATCATTTGTTCCTTTTCCCAGATACTGGATATCTCAGGGGTTGACTCTGAGACCAGTTAACTGATAAAGAAGGTAGGTGGACAGGCAGAATTATCTTTTTCATGGAGTCATGACTCAACCATATGGTTATAAATCTGCTATATTATAAAGTACTTCAATCACTTGAAGCTAGATATTTACAGTGCACAGGCATTTAAAAGAATCTGTGAATTCTTTCCTAAAGTAGTGTAGGGATCTACAGACACTTGTCCTTTTGGAAAGTGAATAGGCTTTGTAAGCAAAGTCTGACATCTTTAACACTAGACTGACTTAATACCTTTTCATATACTGTTCATTACAAAGTAAAATTTGGCTTGTCTCAGATCTGACCCTACTCAAAATTCAGTAATGACCATGGCATGTCACCAATAAAGCTGTGATAGTGGCCAAAGGTTCAAGGTACCATGGAGCAAATATCCGCTCTATTAATTAGGCTTCTTTAACATTACTGTCCATCCTGACTTTCTGGAAATAAGATATTAATTAGATGATGCTTCAAATGTGAGGTTCGTAATGTTAGTACTTATTACGAAGTGTCTTTTCAAAGAGTAGCAGAGAGATTTGGGCATGGGCTGTGAAGTTGAACAGCTTGGTTTGGATTTCAGGTATGATACCTCACAGTTGTGTGAATGTAGCTGCATAACTAAGCCCCTCTACCTTCAGTTTTTTTTTTATCTGAAAATAGGGGGTAATAGCAACCAATCTCAAAGTTGTGAGAATTAAATAAGAAAATATAGGTAAAGATAGATTTTTGAGATAGGAAAGGAATAGTTTTGTTTTCTAATCTCATTGCAAAGAATTTCTATATGTTTTCCTTCCACTCTTCTCCTCTGGGTTCTGAGAACTTCATTTGCTCTCTCACTGCCTGCCTCAGGGGCTGGCCAGCTGACCCTTCTCTTTTCTTCTGCTTCTGATCAGCAGCAACTCCTCTGGGAATGTAAGTGGTGGAAACATGTCTGTGTGTGCTAAGTAGACAACTCCTTCTTGCTTGTGTCTTACTTAGCTAGTTAATACTGTCTCCCAAGCTTGATCCACTTGAAATCCAAGTGAAGAGGAGGACACTGGAATGGATGAAGATAAGAAAATAGGTGGGGGCATCACCCTAAGGAAATCTTGCGATAGGTGGCATCTACCTCAGGGGAAATCAGGCATCTTAGAGTCCAAGAGTAGGAGCCTTAAGGTTTGGGCTCTGGCCCAGGTTAAAGTTCTATCTAATTGGCCATGTCATTGCTTCTATTTGTGCTCAGTGGCTTCCTTCATAAAATTAAGAGGGTTGCTCTTGGATTGTAAATTCAGAAGTCCCACATGTCATTTGAATGGACACAGTGAATCAAGGGAAAGTGCTTGTGCAGATGTGATTTGAGTGGTAGGTTCCATGGGGAGTTGGAGAGATGCATATATTTAGCTCCAGACATTGCTGACCCCAGGGGAGGAGCCAATGATCTGTCCAAAAGCCAATTCTGAGGTTAGAATTTGGGTATATAGGCAATTTATTTGGGAGTGGATCCCAGGAAACATGCTGAAGGAAAGGGGAAGTGAGACCAAAGGGATGAAAGCCATAGATGAAAGTGAATGGTGTTTTAACGTACGATTTTTAGGGCAGTGAAACTTCTCTGTAAGATACTATGATGGTAGATAGATGTTGTTATAAATTTGTCCAAACCCACACATAGAGTGTACAACATTGAGAGTGAACCCTAATGTAAACTGTGGACTTTGGGTGGTGATAATGTGTCAGTGTAGAGTCACCGATAATAACAAATGTACCACTGTGGTGGGGAGTGTCAATAATTGGGGGACTATGCATATGAGGCATGGGGGGGCATGGGGTTGAGGGAACTGTTTGTGCCTTCTGCTCAATTTTGCTCTGAACCTTAAATTGTTCTCTAATAGAGTCTATTTTTTTTTTTAAGAGAGATTCATTCATGAGTGTGGGCAACTGAGGCCGAATCACCTTTGAGAGCCTCCCAAGGGACTTTTTAGAGCACGCCCCAGATTCACACTTCTACGGGCCTAGGAAGCTGGTGATGGTAGCTAGGAAAGGCAGTTATTTGAGGTAGGGTGTTTTGGGTTCATAAGGTCCCTGTGGAGGGAGGTACAGTGGGGATGTGGGTGGACACCAGCTAACTGTATCCGCTACCTACCCTCTTGCTTTTTCAAGAAGCCAGAAGTCTCACTTTTTATGGTAACTTTCCCAATTTTCAAATTGGCAACTAAATCAATTTCTTATAAATCTGAAAAGATCAAATAAAAGATGTTTGTGGGCCACATTTGGTCCATTGATCACTGGGCCAGATATGATGCTAGGTGTTTTACTTGCTTTTTATTTCTCAAAGGTACACGAAGGAGATGATTGCCATTATGACCCACATTTTGTATAGGAGGACACTGAAACACACAGAGGCTGTGACTTGTCCACGGCCCAAGAGCCATTACTTGGTGGACTTAAGGATCTAAATCTAGGTGGCTGGCTCTGAGCCATTCTAGCTCATTGCCCTGACTTTCACTGACTGTATCTAAACCTAAAGTGTATGGGGAAAGACAAACCCAAATCCTCCCAAAGCTGGCTTTGTCCCACCTAAAACTAAACTAAAGGTTTGGGTCCCTTATATTTCTGGTTCTTTAATGTAATGGTTTCCAAAATAAAATTTTAGACACTGAACAACACTTTTTCCCTGATACCATTTTTAGTTTCAAGGGATTTCATTCATGTGAGAGCAACTGGGACCTAGGGAAAAGTCATTTATTAAACTAAGTCTAGAGACTTGAGAGTATTTCCCTAAGGCAGCTTTGAAAAAAAAGTCCAGGAAAAGATACACTGTCAGAGATTCCAATAATTATTACACACATTTTTTTTCCCAGCGGAACAGAGGAAGACAAGGAGCTTTGAAAAAAAATGTTCTATTTTAGTTACTGAAACTCTCTGCTGTCTTGCTATCCAATCAATTCAGACTGAAGGGTAGTTCTATTGTAGACATGTCAAGGTGGGATATGGCAGTTTTTCTTCTATTGTTCTTATTTTTACAAATGTTAGGTACAAAGAATTTATAATATCCTCTCCAAATTTAAAGGAGAATTATGTTTGTAGACATAAAATCTAGTGCGTTCATCGCATAAATGTAGTGTTCTCTGTATAGGCTTTGAGCCCTCGGGGGTTACTGCAATTACTAAGTATTTCTAGGTTTTATTTGAAGCACTTGAGCAATTTTTAGTAGATATGAACTTTTTATAGTTGGCTTTATGCTGGATAAAAATTAAAGTTGGCTGAGCCAACTTCATAAAGCATTTTTTCAAAGACTAAGTTGTGCCTCTTTGAAAATAAATGTTTCTTTTTTCCCTAACTTTATTAGCAAATACACATCGTGTTTTCCATGTGTAACATCCATCTTTGCAATGATAGGAGCTTACTTACTTCAATGGCTGTATCTGTGGACAATTCTAATAATCAAAATTTGCAACTGGTACCAGAAGTAATAGCAACAAACAAGATGGTACTTGTCCTCAAGGAATTCATGACCTCGTGGAGGGATTAAGACAAGCAAAACAAAACAAAGCAAAAAGCTAGCAGTTGTATTACAACAGTGTATTAAGTGCAGTGGTCAAAGTCCAGAGACAATGAAGGCCAAAGAGAAGGACAGCTAACTCTGGCTGTGAGCGAGAGGCACAGGACCAGAGAAGAATTATTGAAATGATAGCTGAAGAAGAACAGGGATTATCCAGGCAGAGGAAGAAAGGGGAGGAAGAGTGTTTTGGACAGGAGGAACAACATATTTAAAGGACTGGAGAGAGGTAAGCAGTAGGGCTTGAGGAACTGAAAGAAATTCTCTGTTGAACCCTCTGTTCAACCAACCCCTCTGTTGGAGAGGGGTGAGGAGAACAGAAGCTGAAGAAGATGGAGACAGACCCAGACAGGTTTTGTTAGAGACTGTTTTTCAGAGCTTAGCTCTCATCCTCAGAAGAGTAGGTAGTGATTAAAGTAAGGATACTGTAGGCAGAGTATGGTGTCTATCATTCCTTGTTGACCTTGACTAGAGAGACACTGAGAGAGAATACAACGAGTAGGGGACTGCTGGAAGCTGCAGGGTAGAGAAAACACCTTGAACTGATAAAACCTCTGTGAGATAGGTGTCCCTCAGCATATAACCAACTGTAAAGATGAGTATATTGACAGCTAGAAGATTTTTCCCTTCTACTACCAAATAAAGTTACAGGAAATTGTACACGTTTCATTAAAGGACTTTTTAACATTAATTTGTGCGTTCTAAGGTAAGAAATTTTACCCCTAAATCAGTTTCTTAGTTACCTAGTTTGTCACATTTGTAAAGTATTGCCTATTTAAAAATTGTACCTATTTAATTATCATTCTAAATCAGTTTCTGTTAGTAACATGTAACTTAGTTTTCCAAAAAAGAGGCTTCAAGTGTATTTCCTTTTGTTCCTCTATTTAATATGCATCAATTCTTACCAAGTACCAATTGTGGAGCCAGCCCTGTTGACAGTTTTGTACTTGACTATGTCTCAGTACTTCACCAAATAAGTAAATTTCTAGTTGCACATGTAATGAGTGTGATGCGTGTGTGTGTGTGTGTGTGTGTGTGTGTGTGTGTTTGAAGATAAATAAGAGAAATTTTCAACTGCTATGGTTAGAAGGAAAATAAATTATTAAAAAGTAAAATTTGTCATTCATCCACTGTATAGCCATCACTGTGCATTCCTGGAGGGGGGTGTTATAAAAAATGTGAAATACTTAATAATTTTTCCCTTGCAATTCACAGTATTGGTGACGAACCACATCATAAATGAAAAAAAGGGGGGAATGCAAGGCAAATATTGTTAAGAACCCAGAGTTACGGTTGAAAGGACAAAGTGCAATGGGAGTACAGAGGGAGGATCTCAGTAAGAGCCAGAATAATGAAGTTCAGTGTGCAGGAAGGATGCTAGAGCCTGTTTGGCAAGCTGACTTTGGATGTTGATGGCTTGTCTTGCTGAGGAACGTTTTCTGTGTGAAAATAATCTTGATGATTATCATGGTGCCAGGGAGAATCAGAGTAGTGATGACCAAGAACTGCATGGCGTCAGTGTCCTTCCTTTTCAGGACCAAGCCCTAACGTTACTGCTTTGCCATAATTTGGTTCAAACCATCTTCCTAGTCTTATGGGGATCCCATCACTACCAGGCTTGTCTACAGTTGGCCATACTTTATAACTCCGGGAGATACATCCTGCCTTCTGTCATCTCACATCCCCTTGGACCATTTGTCTAGCAGAGAGTGCCTTTTCTACTCTACATATGATGGTCAGAAATGACAATGACAACCTGCAGCCCACTCCCTTCATCCCCACCCCACTTTACCTAAAGCTATTTGGTAACAAAACATTACCTATAAACAACCCATTACACAAAAAGTAACTTTATCTCCCCGAGATATTGTTCACCCATAATCTCAAGCTACCAAAAGAATTAAAGCAATTTAATTTAAAAGACGTGAAACAGAATTCCCTAAATGCTAATAGGAGCCTAAGGAAATTAAGCAAAATCTGAGTCTGAACTTTTACTACTCTTAAGACTCTGTTTCACTACCTGAGGTATACATCCATGCGGTACATAGTTACCATTGCATAGGGGTGCTCTGAGCCAAAGTAAGTTATACATAGGAAGTCCTTGAAAAAGTCAATTTAAAAGAAGCCTTAAAAACATAAAATGGAAACCAGTAGAGAATTTTAATGTGTGGTATTACCTAGCATTATCAGATGTTATCACCTTTTAAAATCACTTCCATATCTAACCAGTGAGAAAAGCAAAAATAAAGTTTAAGAAGAAGGTTTGTCATTATCAATCAGATATTATAATTCTTATATGTTATTTTTCTAATTTAGGGAAAAAAGCTATTTAGTTGTGAAGAAAACTAAAAATTGTAGACTTAAATATATAGTTATTTTAATCATGGAATAAGAAATTAAATTTTATGAGAAAATAATTAATGTTGGATTAACACAGAATATCTGTGAATGTCTTTTCTGGAAAATGCAGAGATTCTTTCCCTATTAGGTCATGAAGAGAACATTTAAATAAGGTAGTGTTTTCCATAAACTCTGTTATATTCAAAGACTGTCCTTCTCTCAAAGCACCTTGTGTGAATCAATAGTGTACAAAAATAATTACCATTAACTTTGCTATAGCATTCTAGATTGATCAGGCCACATAAAGGATTTGTGTCAATATTGTGAAGAAACTTCATTTTGCAAAGGAAATTGACCGGGTAAGGAATCTTACCCAAAGAAAATTTCATTTAAGGACTCAAAACAAGTTGAAATATTGCTAATATTAGATTTTTAAAGAACTGGCAATGCAGTTTATGAAATTCCACTGCTCTCTGCCATTCCTAAGAGAGAATGCATTACTTTGCTACTTCTTAGACATGATGAGATTGAAGAGGGGTAAGAAATCTATATTATTGTCTAAAACTGAGGGCATGTAATCATGCTATAGGGAGCTGAGCCATGGCTCAGAATGGCACAGAGATGAATAAAATACAGCTGTGGGCTTTAAGACAGTAACTCAAATATCTAGAGAGGAGAAAAAAAAATCTTTGATATCTCTAAAAACCTTATTTTAAGTTACAAAAATAGTATTATGGCAGTATTAATACTTAAAGTCATTAAGTAAATCCTCCCTAATCCTATTATCCTAACATAATACTACATTAAAAATATTTCTTTTTTTTTCCTATCAACATGTATATTTCATCAATTATAATCATAATGAGCATATAACTTAATATTTATTTTCACCCAATACTGTAGAGTAAGATTTTCATGTTTTTAAGTTTGTTTATTTATTTTAAGAGAGAGACAGAGAAGGGGAAGGGGGAGAAAGAGAGAGCATCCCAAGCAGGCTCCACACTATTAGCACAGAGGCCAACATTGGGCTCAGTCTCACGAACCATGAGATCATGACCTGAGCCAAAATCAAGAGTTGGCGCTTAACCAACTGAGCCATACAGGCACCCTTCATATTGTTCTTATAGTGTTCATATTTGTAATTTTTAATGACTGCATGATATGCTACTGAACCAAAACATCAGCATTTACTTAAATGTTCTCGTATTTTTAGTGTCTTTATTTTTCATATTATAGGCATTTATTTAATAAGCATTTTCATGCACATATTATATTTATACTTGAGAGTTTTTTAGGATAAGTTCTATAATTCCTGGGTTAAAGAGCAGGATCACTTTTATGTTTCTGGATATATATATATATATATATATATATATATATATATTACTGTATTACATTCCAAAAGAATAGAATCTAGTTAATACATCATTATTAGCAATTTATTTCTGTGTTATGTTATAGCCATCAATTGCATCGAGAATTTTCATTACTTATTCTAACTTAATATATTACTGAATAGTACTTTATTATTGTTTTAATGTACATTTCTTTGATAATTAGTACGGATGAAAACTTTTCTATATGTTTGTTGAATATTTGTCCTTTCTTATCTCTGGAGACTTAACTTCCTTTCATTGATTGCTGTTTTGGAGTCTTGATTTCTTTCTTGCAGGAATCATAACTTTTTGCAGTTGGTTAGCAATGAGCAAAGCTTTTTGGGCAGAAGAAGCACTTTATAGACAATGAGGCATTCAGAGAAAGGGAGCCCTGGGAACAGAATTCATTTGGCTAGGGTAAGATGGCATGGTAATAGAGTTTTCTCCTATAAAATGTCTGTCCATTGTATGAATGGAAATAAAAAGGATACTGTTTTAGTCACATATCATACTGCAATTTCAGAATCCTTAAAGAATGTTTTTTGACTGCATGGTTGAAATGTTGTACTTAGAGATAACTTATAAAAGTTCTTTTTTATCTAGGAATATAATTCCCTATTCTTGGCACAATTACAACATGAGCTTAGAGAAAGGACATCATTTTTTACAGTCTTGCATTCTCTATAATGCTATTTTGGCACTAAACGTGGTATGGATTTGCAGGATATGTTCCCCCGCCTACCTCTGGTATTTCACATTACTTGTCACCTCATTCCCTCTCTGAACTAATTCACCTTATTCTGTTAGAACTGATGGGTGGCAGATTTGACATCCCAGCAAGCTCCATTTTCCCAACTGTGTGAGAGAAGCCCGCTGCTGGGTTGAGTCTATGAGTCAATCTTCCATTCTTTTCAATGGATGAATATATCTGGGTATTGCAAAGATGTTTAGATATTGACATCTAGTTTAGGATAGTAGTAGGTGTTACCTTATCCATGTTTGAAGATTTGTCGTTAGATTCTACTTTAAATTTTGAATGGGTGGAAGCATTCTCGAGGATGTCATATTTAAACAATGAGTCATGAAGCAGCTTAATGTGGTCCTGCTTGGGTTATCAATGGCTTCATTGATTAAATATTTACAATACAAGCATTGTCTTTCATTCTTGGTAACTTTTTTTTTTAATTTAGACAGACTTCGATTTAAGGTACTTGGTTTTGAGAATACAGTGAGTATTTGAAAGAAAAGCCTCTCTGATACTGGATGTCTCCAAAAGTCATTGTTAATGGCATCCCGTGTATACTCAAAGAAAGAGGAATTTTTTATTTTAGGAAGGGACTTATTATTAAAATTATCAATTATTTTGATTTTTTCAAGTTATATGGAAATCACAACATGAATCATAATAATGCTTGGTTGTCTGGTAAAAGTGCTGGGAAATATCTTCAGTGAGTTATTCCTGGAAACATTGCTTTTAGTCTGGATGGTAAAGCATTGGAATATCAGATGGCTGAGCCAGAACTATAGGTTGTGAGGGTGTGGTTGAAATGAGATGCACAAGAAAAATTAGAAGTAAGTTATGGGCGAGGCTTGAGCTAAATAATGCTCGGACAAGAAGGCCTCTAGAGAACGCAGTTCCTTGGTCATTGACTCGCACCCATGACCAAACCAGGTAGGCTGAAGGATGGTCCCAAGCAAGGGTCAAGTTTGCCTTTGCATCCATGACAGACTGAACTCTGGTTCATAGTCAGAAGTCAGGGCCAAAGACATACCCTATTAAGAGCCACTTCTGTGGCTTCCAGAGAAAGAATTGTATGGCTTTTTCTCTGTGGTGGCGCTGCTCTTCCCCATCAGCCTAGTCTCTGGGATTATCCTTGACATTAAAGATCTCAAAGTTAGTCCTAATGCCCTGGGTGTGTAGCTGGGTCCTCGGTTACTCAAGGCCTTTTCCTTTATGCCTGAGGTCTCTTTCCAAGTGGGAAGGAGCTTAGACAATGCATGAGTGGGAATAAGGAGGGGACATATCTCCCTTATTCCATAAAATCTGCAAAGTGAGGAGACAGGAGATCAGGAAACCAGTCCAGGGCAAAGCCCACCAAGCTGGTATAACTGAAGTGCTGATTTGGAGGGTGGAACCTGGGTGGTTCCCTGGGTGGGGAATACACAGATTTTCCATTTACCAAACTAGGACAAGAGTAGCTGGAACATTCAGTGGCAGGTGGAGACTGGAGAAAATTCCTCGGTGTTGACTTAAGGACCCTTTCAAGAGGGCACCTGGGGTTGACTTTTGGTTGGGCAGCAAGATATTAAGCATTTTCTATCAATTCAGACGATGTTAGGTAGTATCAATATTACATCTTTTATCTTTAGCATATACAATTATCTTTAGTTTTTTTATTATTAAAATGCCCTTGGCTTAAGATATAATGTAAATATATAATTTTAGTTTTTATGTCATTCTTTAAAAATAATTTTGTTAACTTCATATCCTCCTAACTATAGCATCATTCCCCTATTTTCTCTAAAAATTGATACCATTTCTTCTAAGAAGTAAATCCTGACTCTGTGGACAGATTGATATACATCTCAAAAGCAATGCCAGCCTCATAAACATCTGCTTAATATCTCAGATTAAGGCAACATAAAAGAAGACATTTTGATATTTTAGCTCAATTGATCACAAGTTCCCAGAGGAAGGCAGTCCTCTTTCATATTCTGGATAGCGCTTTGAATCTATGAATATTCAGCCAACACAAAATCAATCTATAAAGGACTGACAAAGGCTAGTTTTGCAACTCAAATCTGGTTGCACTCTCAGGCAGACAAAACAACCACAGCCAACTCCATCATAATAAATGGTGAAGTTGATACCTTGTATTCTAGCTCAGTGAACCTAAGAAGAGTGTGTGTATTCAAGTGTAGGAGAGCAAAATGGTTTGTATTTACACGGAGACTTTTTATGGGAATTTCCTTGAGCTTGATAATCACTATCTTGATAATTAATGCCCTGGGGTAGTAGAGAATTGGTCTTTATAATGTACCACATTGCATTTGGGAAAACTGAAAACAAAAACAAATGATTTGTCCTTGTTTTGCTTATTAGGGCCATGTGGTTTGACAGCACTGAATATATTCTTTTTACCTTGTCAGTAATAGCTGTTTAACAAGAACAAGCAAACAAGGATAGTAAGAAATTAAAGGTGAAAAGTGTGCTGGTCCTAATTTAGTTCTCCACATATAGATTTGGTGGTAATGAGATAATTGCATTTGGGAGTGATTACCTCTGCCTCATGTAAATTTAAACTCCAGAGTCTATGAGAAGGCTGCCTTTAAGGTTGCCACATCACATGAGCCATTTAGCAGGGGCAAATGAAATTAAGCACTGAATTAGTTTGATTAGTGTTTACTGCACTGTTGTACCAATGTCATGCTAGAGATGTTTACAACTTTCTATTCAAATGCCTTAATATGGGCTTTAATAGTGAAATGATTCATTGGGCCTGAGGGCCTACCTGGACAGATACACAGTTGGTCCAATCTCAGAGGATACTTCTGAGGGCAGCAGCGACCTTGATGGTCTTGAGCAGGAGGGGACAATGCAATGGAATTCTAAGGATAACATTGAACGCTGTGGGGTTTTTACACATGAGTTCTATAGCAGAAAGTTAAAGACATAATGTAGATGGACTATCTAAGAAAGTGTAGTAAAAAGAAAAACAATTTCCCTTCCTAATTTGATATGAGATTAACCTGCCAAAAAGCTATTGCCTTAATCTTTGACTTCTGTATTTTGTCAAATAAGGTTTTGAAATGCTGTGAGAGGTTGCTATGGTGGAAGTAAAATACTGGAAAAATTCTGAGTCCAAAGGTTCTGGGAAAAATTAAGAGTGGGTGAGGTCTGGTGGTTGTGTCCACTAACCTTGTGTTGGTGGTAGAACAAGTTAATGATTCTTCACAGGAAAATCTTTGAGAAATGGAGACAACCAGATACTGAAGTAGGTAGAGACATTTGAGGTTTGGATTTCTTTTGTTTAGAGGCTGGCAACTTGTGGAAGACAAGGTTCTCTGCCAGATGTGTGGAAGCCTTAGAGTCAAAGGCAGGAAGTGATGCTTGGGGAGGGTGAAAGAAGAGATTCTTTATCAGCAGGAAATGCAGGGAAGCATCAGTGTGCTTTCCTGTCACAACTGGTGGGAGTGGAATGGGGAAAATGATTCCCTGGGGACATTGGAACAATATGTTACAACTCTGATTATTTTATGTTATCTTTTTCATGTATTTTTAATGTATATAGTATGTTGGCACAGATTTAGACACGTATAATGCATGAATGCATGAATAGATACATAGATGTACTAGGGGTCCATTTCCAATTTTTTTTTTTACTAGGGTG
This sequence comes from Prionailurus viverrinus, assembly GCF_022837055.1. Classification (NCBI taxonomy): domain Eukaryota; kingdom Metazoa; phylum Chordata; class Mammalia; order Carnivora; family Felidae; genus Prionailurus; species Prionailurus viverrinus. The sequence goes on from NC_062565.1 coordinate 106,879,337, forward strand.
GTAAAGAATCTAAAAAGTTTAGAGGTCTAGGATCAGGTACCTAGACATGTAATACCTATTTTCAGGTACCTATTTCTGCAATAACTTAGCCTGGTCTCTCCAAAGACACTCCATAAACCATAGACCCAAGGAATTGGTTTATTTTTATTATATAGGGTTTGTGCACATTGGAAATTATTGTTCTAACTTACAGACTTACCTGATCTCTTATTTCCAGACATTTGTATTTCATGGACCCGAGTTCCTCATTTCTTTTTTAATACCATTGATCTGCACACATTCCTTCAGATCACCTTGAGATTTTTATAGAACGAGGTGGGGAATATATAAATAAAAATGAAAGTACTTAGAGAATTAGTTATTAGACTTTCCAAAGCAACTTCACAGTTGGTAAGTGGATATTCCTATTGTGGGATCCCTAAGTAGCTTGAAATAATCAACTTATTAAAAGTGCTATTTGTCTCAATAATCATATTTTTATTTCCAATAAATCTTTACTTTGCTCTTTTTCTATCGGCCTCTGATATTACAATAAGCTGGAATTGGGAGAATCGTTCTTAAAATAGAATGCAATTCTTTTTCTATAATAAGATCAGCTTTAATTTAGTTTCAGTGCAATGAAAATATAATGAAAATCTCAACTTCAGAACATAGAATCTGGAGAAATGTGCTGTCAATACCAAAAGCTATTCATAACCTTCTCAAGGTATAACAGTATTTCATTTCTACTGAAATTGTTTGTGGGGGCTTAAAAAATATTCTTCTTATAATAAAAGAATGTCACAGAATTAACCTCAGTGAGATGATTTTATTGCAATTCATAGTTATAAGAATAATTTAATTAGTTATTTAGAACGTGAGAAGGCATACACCATAATATGAAATCATTGAGCCCAGTGAAAATGCATTCCACACATTTGAATTATCTCTCATATTCACTGTGACAGAACATAGAATGCACCTTAGCAAGTACTTTTGTCGACCGTGGATTCTCTTATAACAAAAAATAAATACCAAATCTGTTATTTAGTACACTGAGTCCATTTAGTAGAACTTCCCACCCTTACCCAGTTAGTTCATGCCTTGGTAGCACAGAAGGGAATATGGTTAAAGAATACAGTTTAAGGAAGGTGAAGTCTAATTTTATGGGCTATCACCTTGCAAATTGTTATAAAATGCTATAAATAGTAAAGTTTCTTTTCTTTATTGTCTTCAAGCTGACCTTTATAATGTTAAATTGGGATCTTAAGGTAAATGCCATATTGATTAGATTTTAATATGCTCTGTCAGTCATACAAACTAGGTTATGTTGTGTTAACAACCAACTCTAAAATCTCAGTGGCTTACAATAACGAAGTTTGTATTTTGCTCACTCAGCATGTCCGTTGCAAAGTCAGCATCATAGTTACTCAGAAACCCAGCTGTGGAGGGACCATCCCTACCCATGATTTCATAATTGGTGAGGCAGGGAAAAAAGAGCATGGAGATTCATGTGCTAGTATTAAAATCATTATTTCCACTTATGGCCTCACTGCTTTTGAGCAAGCATATGATTCCAAAATTCTGCCCCATACCCAGAACATGAGACCCAGCATTTGTAAACAGCCTTAATAAGCAATCACAGAGGGGCGCCTGGGTGGCGCAGTCGGTTAAGCGTCCGACTTCAGCCAGGTCACGATCTCGCGGTCCGTGAGTTCGAGCCCCGCGTCAGGCTCTGGGCTGATGGCTCAGAGCCTGGAGCCTGTTTCCGATTCTGTGTTTCCCTCTCTCTCTGCCCCTCCCCCGTTCATGCTCTGTCTCTCTCTGTCCCAAAAATAAATAAACGTTGAGAAAAAAAAAATTAAAAAAAAAAAATAAGCAATCACAGAGACCACTAAGTGAAAAATGTACTACCAATATAATCATATGCTTAGAGAGGTGGGAGAAGAAAACACTGTATTGTGTTCCTATACGGTTTATAAAATGCAATATATAAAATATAAAATAAGGCTTTAGAGCTGCATGTTAAAAAATAAACATTGTTAATATCTGACATTCTGCAAGGGGAAGTAAGGATATAATTATGTAAGACTAGATAATGATATCTGGTTAGAGGGAAATACCTTAAATTGTGAAGATAAGAGCCACACAACAAGTAAGAAAGAACAGGTACTTCATCACTAGACTTGAGCTTGCACATGATCCTTAGTATCTGTGTGATTTAACCTCTCTGTGTCTATAAACAGGGAATAATATCTATACTACTGGGTTATTGTGAGGATTAATAAGATGGCAAATATAAAGTGCCTGCCACATAGTAGACCCTTGACCAGTGATAACTATTATTAGAACACTTCATTGTACAAAGTATTATGCTTTGTCACAGTATACATCTAGATAGGCATTGACTAAAAGAGTTTGATCACATACGATATTTTCATTTGTACTGAATATATCCAAGTGAAAAAAAACAGAGTCTACTTCTGATGTTATAGTTTTCTTTTGAAAGATACAATGATAATGTATTTTTGTTTTTATTTATTGAAAGAGAGAGAGAGCACGAGCCAGGGAGGAGGGGCAAAGAAAGAGGAAGAGGGAATCTTAAGCAAGACACACACCCAGCACAGAGCCCAATGATGGGCTTGATCCCAAAACTGTGAGATCATGACCTGAGCCAAAATCAAGAGTTGGATGCTTAACCAACTGAGCCACCCAGATAGGCTAGATAGGCTCTCTCTCTCTCTCTCTCTCTCTCTCTCCATATATATACATGTATATATATACGTATGTAAAGCTTTATATATAAAGCTTATTTTTATTTATTTTGAGAGAGAGAGAGAGCAAGCGGGAAAGAGGCAGAGAGAAGGAGACAGAATCCCAGGGAGGCTCCATGCCATCAGCCATGCCATCTGCACAGAGCCTGATGTGGGGCTTCATCCTACGAACTGTGAGATCATAACCTAAGCTGAAATCAAGAGTCAGACACTTAACTGAATGAGCCACCCAGGTGCCCCGGATAATATATTTTTAAAAATGATTTTAAAATTATCCCTTTACCACTGCATAAACGATGCCCACTCTCCCATTTTGCTTGCTATTTTACAATGGTTAGTGTTAGTTATTGTCTAGATTTACCTTAAAACATTCAGAATCCTTGAGCATTTGGCTCACTCGAGATTTGGTCACATTCATAAGCAAAAGAAAATCAAAATAAAATCAGACAATATGAAGTGGATGGATGAATGAATGAATGAGACTAACTTTTTTTGAAATAAAATACAATTCTTATCATTTTGCCAGCTTGAATTGAAGATATGTATTAAATCAGAGACAATAGCTAACATGTATTAGCACACTTAATCCTCACAGCAAGACAGGTGCTACTCTTTTCTGCATTTTACAGCTATGGACACTAAATTAAGTAGCTTCTCCATGGTTGCACAGAGAATAAGAAGTTGACCCAGGGTTAAAACCATATAGTGTGGTCCTTAAACCCAAGCTCAGGCACCAGAGGTCTGCTGCTCACTCATCCATTTGTTTGTTCCTTGGGTCATTTGTTCGTTCATTCATTCATTCATTCATTCATTTTCCTTCTCTCTTTTTCTACTAAAATCACTTGTGTCTCACAATTCCAAATTATCCTCTTGATAAACCTATGGACAAATTCAGGCCAACTGACAGTCACAGATTGGACAGTTGTTAGTAATCTCAACTGCCTTCCATACTAAGAACATAAAAAGGAGCAGAATGGACCATCTACTCCCGAGAGAGGCTGGAGGCCACCATCATGGACTTGAAATTGCTTTCTACATGCATCAATTGAAATGGCCTCCGCACAGCAATTAGATTTAATGAAGGGAAGCCGCTGATAACTAAGACAGGCTGCCAGGCCTTCTGTTGGTTATTTTTGGAGGAAATAGATTATACAACCTGTTTGGCCCCAATTCCTATCCCTCTAAAATTGCTTTTTCTTGATGGGTTTTGCTTCTTTTTCTGAATTCAAAATCAAGAACGAGCTAAAGAAAAGTTACTTGATAGCTCCAAATGAATGCTGGTATTAAAAAACTGGATACATAGTGATGGTCATAAGTCCTATTATATATAGATATATATGTTATAGATATCATGTTACTGCCCTAGCAGAATATTAAATTGACTGCATTAAGCTGAGCAAAGTGTACTTTTTAAAAAATAATAGGAGTAGAGCCCTTGAACTCTTAAGGGAGATATTTTTCTCTTTTCTCCTCAAAAAAAATTTTTTTAATGTTTATTTGTTTTTGAGACAGACAGAGAGAGAGAGAGAGAGAGAGCACGCACACATAAGTAGGGGAGGGGGAGGGGCAGAGAGAGAGAAGGAGACACAGAATTTGAAGCAGGCTCCAGGCTCTGAGCTTTCAGCACAGAGCCTGACACGGGGCTCGAACCTCGAACTGTGAGATCATGACCTGAGCCGAAGTTGGAGGCTTAACCAACTGAGCCACCTAGGCACCCCTCTTTTCTTTTCTTTCATTATTTTTTCTTTTGTGAGAGAGAGAGAGAGAGAGAGAGAGAGAGAGAGAGAGAGACAGAATGGGAGAAGGGCCGAAGGAGGGGGAGAGAGAGAATCTTAAGCAGACTCGATGCTCATGGTGGAGCCCAATGCAGGGCTGGATCTCACAACAATGAGATCATGACCTGAGCTGAAATCAAGAGTTAGATGCTTAACTGACTGAGCCACCCAGGCACCCCTAGATATTTTTTTACTCTTCTAATAAGAAAATCAGAATGAGATATTTGAAAATAAAAACATATATTTTAAAGGTGAAAATATATGCTTTTAAAACGAATCACAATAGTTGTAAGTGAAAATACCTTATGAGATACTGAAAGAGAAACATCACCTATAAAATAATCATAGAAAAGATGTTCTGATTTTAATTAAGGACAAAACTGATTGCTCATGATGTTCAATAAATTGGATAACAAGGGAAAAAGAAAAACCACCAACTACTAAAGTTTCACTACATCAGTATTATTTGGTACTTTCATTAATGGAGCATGGAGATGTGTTTTCTAAGACATTTTATTTATCTCCTCATACATAGATTGTGAGGGTATTATATGTCGTATGATTCTTCTGCATCCTTATTTCTATTATAGAAAAAAAGCAGCTAAATTTTAATGTCATAAGGTCATGCGGTGACTAAGAGATTGGAGAGCTACAGTCTATAATCAGGGAGAAGGAAACAGAATCCCTTTTTGGGTAAAACTTACCATAAATTTCTTCTTTTGTCTTATACTTTCCCTAAATTTTTGCATTTAATTTGTCACCAGATCCATGAAATATTCTAAATTTTTTTCACTATAAATTTTCAATGAAGTCAGATTTATTGCTCCATTATAGGAAATTTTGAAAATAGAGGAGAGAAAAATCGTAATTAATGAAAAGATTTTATTTCTTTCCTTTCTATATATGCTACTATCCTTACCCCAGTCTGATGTATCTCAGGACTCCTCTCTGGGTCAAGAACCTGACCGACAGGTAAAATGTCTCTAAAGGAAATTAGGTAATGTGTATGTATTTTTTCTATCTTTATTGATATACTTTTTGATTATTCACTGTAAAAAATAAAAGGCTGATTGTTTCTGAAATTCAGAAACGTGTCAGAAGCCATCCTCCATCACCCCCAAGCCCATCCCATCCCCCAAATCAAAGCTTAGTATACTGCTGATGTAACAGCAAAGCCTTTCTTCTTTCTCCTCAGTAATCACTGAGGATGGGCTGTTGTGAGTAAGCAATGCATGTCACCATATGCTTTTAAAATTTCACCCAAGACAGGAAACTGTGGTTTGGTGCTTCCAGTATTTTTGTCTCTACTCTGAAATCAGATGTTGTTTTAAACAGATGCCTGAAAAGAAAGTTGGGGTGATTTGGGAATAATGTTATTGAAAATTTAGTATCAATTTTTTAAAAAATTGCATTAAAGGCAGGCTAAATACACAGAAGTGGTATGATTAAATCATGTAAAGAAAGCGTCTGCTTAGACTGAAGACAGCAAACTCATCAGCTTCTTTGCAGGTTTCAATCATTTTAATTCAGTAGCTCTTACAGAATTGGAGATTATTTTGGCATCACAGCCTGACACAGGTAGTAAATCCTAAGTTCAAACCATGGCACACAAACCATTGCCATCACACCTTGAAATACTCTCTAGAATTGTCCAGGGTTCTCATGTATTTGATAGCTGACTGCTGAACAGCCCAGGCCTATGGTGCAGGTGACTGGAAGACATCCGAAAGTCACATGTGAGTGACCAAGCTGGACTTTAGCCGATGAGCAAGGGCATAGTCAATACTTCTCTTAGCAAGTTCAGATCTCCTTGGATTCTGACAAACATCCGGGGTGCCTAGAAATTTCGGATCTTACTTCCTTGGAATAATAAACAATAAACTCAAACTGAATTTGTATTCTGAACTTTGTAACAACTCCAACGAATGTGTCACTTTCTACATTATGCCATGTGCATATTGGTTATCTGTTGTCATGCCTTTTCTCTCTTTCTGACTGATAAGGGCTGCTGTCTTGTATATATTTTCATCCCCCTTAGTGCCTTGTACTTTATTGGCTACTTGATAGAGATGTGCTGAATTGAATTACCCAAAGCACAGGAAACCAATGAAAGGTTATACCACTGATTGATGTATTAGGGAACAATCACACAGCTAATCTAGATAATCTAGGATGGAAGTGGTGAGGAAGGTCACCATATTATATGAATTAATTGGCTTTACTGTGGGGAAAAAAAGCCTCAATTATTGCATGGTCCTCTTTTAGAGGTTGATAATGAGATACAAAGAGATAGGAGTGAAATCCTGTGCCACCAGCTTCTAGGTTAGTGCCGTGCTTCCTAAATGTCATCACTCCTTCCCAGGGAGGCAGAGCAAAAAAAAAAAAAAAAAATCCTGCTTTTGGGTATTTTTTTTTTAATTTCTTTTTTTTTCAACGTTTATTTATTTTTGGGACAGAGAGAGACAGAGCATGAACGGGGGAGGGGCAGAGAGAGAGGGAGACACAGAATTGGAAACAGGCTCCAGGCTCTGAGCCATCAGCCCAGAGCCCGATGCGGGGCTCGAACTCACAGACCGCGAGATCGTGACCTGGCTGAAGTCGGACGCTTACCCGACGGCGCCACCCAGGCGCCCCAACTTTTGGGTATTTTTTTAAATGTTTATTTATTTTGAGAGAGAGAGAGAGAATGCGTTAGTAGGGGAGAGGGCAAAAAGAGAGAGGAAAGAGAGTATCCCAAGCAGGCTCTGCACTGTCAGCACGGATCCCAATGCAAGGCTTGAACTCAACAAACTGTGAGGTAAAGAGTCAGGTACTTAATCGACTGAGCTACTCAGGAGCCCCCTGTTTTTGGATATTGTAGTGCAGTACAGTTAAGAACAAGAATTATGAGTTTATATCCCAATAATCTATAATCTGCCTTTTATAAAAGCTGTGAGATATTCAAAGATAAACAGGGCTAGATTAATTTTTAACATGATTTTAGAGACTTTTTCTCCTTTGCTGATTTTTGATGGATGACAGATTTATATTGCATTGTATTGTCTCACTCAGGCCATGCTCACATCAAAAATGGACTCTAAATAGGAAATAAAAACTGTAAAAATTAAAATACTGGTATTGAGCAAAAAAAGATTGAACTGGTTCTTTATTGGAAGATTTACATAAAACGGGTTGAAATTTTTCAGCTAATTAAATTCAGTGGAATTCTATTGTTACAGCTCAGATTAATTTCATAAATATTAGGGTAATGATTTATCATCATGGAATGTCTTATATTTGTAAAATTATACTGTTAATTTGAACCATTCATTTTTGCATAATTTTGTAAGTAGATAAATGATCACTAGTATAATTGAAAGTTTTTTTTTTTCCTTTTGCATGTTATTTTATAACTGTTCAGAGTTAGTTTGCAATCTAAAATAAGACACTTAAACCTACATACATTTATTTTTTATTACATCTTTTAGAGTAGTGGTTACCAAATCATGATCTTCAGGTTAGGTGCTTGCTAAAAAGGAAGATCTACTGAATAAGAAATCTGAGGGGTAGGGGCGCCTGGGTGGCGCAGTCGGTTAAGCGTCCGACTTCAGCCAGGTCACGATCTCGCGGTCCGTGAGTTCGAGCCCCGCGTCGGGCTCTGGGCTGATGGCTCAGAGCCTGGAGCCTGTTTCCGATTCTGTGTCTCCAGAGACTCTGCCCCTCCTCGCCCGTTCATGCTCTGTCTCTCTCTGTCCCAAAAATAAATAAACGTTGAAAAAAAAAAAATTAAAAAAAAAAAAAAAAAGAAATCTGAGGGGTAGAGTTCCAGAAAGTGCATTTCTATTTATTTATTTATAAATTATTTATTTATTTATTTATTTATTTATTTAGAGAGGGGGAAGGGGAGAGAGAGGGAGAGAAAGAATCCTAAGCAGGCCCCACTCTCAGCACAGAGCCTGATGCGGGGCTTGATCTCATGACCATGAGATCATGACCTGAGCCGAAATCAAGAGTTGGATGGTTAACTAACAGAGCCATTCAGATGCCCCAGAAAGTGCGCTTTTAACAAACATCCCTTTGAGTCTCATACAGAGGGTCACAGACTTTGCAAATAATATTTTTATAACATTGGGAGGTTGCTTATTTTCAATACTTAAGTCATTTAACTACTATGAAACTCAATTGAAATATCAGTTCAAAACATCTTCAAAAAGAAAATCTCCATTATTTGATGTCAATAGAACATCCAAAGGAGAAAGAAATTTTCCTCTTTTTATCACTGCTGGAAAAGCAAGTGGCAGAGAATTGCAGGTGACCTCTGGAACCTGAAGGCAAGCTCCAGCCTCCGGTCCCTCTGGTCGGTGAGAAGCCAGTATCCTCAGTCATACATCACAAGGAAATGAATCCTGGCAGCAACCTAAAGGAGCTTGGAAATAGATCCTCCGTCATTGAGGCTTCACAGGAGAATGCAGCTCAGCCAATACCTTAATTGCATTCTTGAGAGACCCTGGATAGAGAAGCCAGCGACCTGAGGCATGTCTGGGCCCTTGACCCACAGAAATGGTGATATAATATGTGTATATTGTGTTAAGTAACTAAATGGGTAGTAATTTGTTTTTCAGCAAGAGGAAGACTCATATAAAGGCCAACGAATACAGTTCAAGTCCACAGTGAAAACTGACCTAAGGCAGTAGTCCCTAAAATTTGGTGGCATAAAAAGCAACTAGGTTATTTACTTAAAAATGCAGATTCTCAGGCATTAATTGCAAAGGTTGCTCTTTTACCATACTGTAGAGTTTACAAAGGAATGATACACATATCACTAAATAGAAAACCAATTTCTTTCTTTTTCTCTTAGGACAAGGCCTCGAGTATTTAAGTTTAAAAGGAAATAAATTAAAAGAAAAATACTCAGTTAACAATAGATATGTAATATATAGCAAAGTTATGAATGTAGGGGCATGACTAAAATTTCTTAACTATTCAAGAAGCAATTTTGACTCCCTGTGTCAAATTGAGAGAGTTAAAGAGGATAAAGGATGATAAAAAACGGTTTCCCTCTAACAAGGTTAGCCATGATTTCAAGTCCGTGAACATGAAGCACTTATGTGTGGTCATTTACCATGTATACTAGATGCCATTTAATACTTGTGGGTATTATGCAATATTAATTATACAATTATATATGCATAACGGGATAATGTACAACTCTTCCTTTGATCCCACTTGTTCTGTTTCTGACAATTTCCCTATCATGTCAAGGTATCATTGGGTTCTCATTGCTGGACAGATCAAATCTAAAACTTCCACATCATGTTCAGAACCCATCTTGAGGATGACCAAGGACAACAAGGAAGCTTTTTGTCTCTTTTCATCAGGAGAATGAATATGAGATGGGGGAAGAGAGAAGAATCAGATATCTTATTCAGTAAGGGTTTTTTTGGTTTGTTTTTTGTTTTGTTTTGTTTTTTGTTTTTTGTTTTTTTTGTTTTGTTTTTTGGTTTTTGCCAGCCTCCTTCCCCCTGGAATGTATCTAGGCCCAAAGAGAGAAGATGCTTTCCATTAACATTTCCTTTCTACTAAAATCTCCTAGGCTGGTAAGAGTTATTTTCTCAAAGCTCCAGCTTGCCACTCAGCTTTGACAGTATTATGAGACACATATAAAAATAAAGCAGAAGATTGTCATAGCAATGATTAGCAAGCCTCACTGTTGGTTTCTCTAGCTAATATCTAGCTATTAAACTTTTTTTTTTTGCAGCAGGAATAATTATACTTATTTACCAGTTCTCAACGATTGAGGAAGTATAGTTTATCCAATGTAAAGCACTTAAAAGTGAACTCTGTCTTTTCTCTGAAAGATCAGAGATTCCCAGGACTTAGCTGCTCACAGAAAATGAGACAATTTGTGCATAAATGTTCATTTAATTAAAGATAATGTAATTGATGTGTAATATATTATGCAGTAAAAGTGAAGGAAATCTAAGACCAGGTTAAAAAGGCAAACTGCTTCTCTTTTCTCTCTTCAGATAGGGGTTAGGACTTAGATTTCAGAGAAACAGCAACCTGCACTAAATCTTGTCAATGGAGTTTTATTTCCAATTGGCATTTATGTTTCTTCTGTGGCACAATTGGTATGAGAACATGAATCTTGCATCAAAAAGCTAAAGTCTACTTTAAGCAATGACAGTAAGTTCAACACTCTTGGATAGGAGTTAAACACAGCAACTATACCAGTCTCATCAAAAGAAGTATGCACATACACATCCATGCTTAAACACATGCATATATATATTTTTAAAATTAAATTAAAAGAGTATCAAGATTTTCTAATTCCTCCCTATTGCACCGCATTCCTCCTCCCTCCCCCCCCCCCCCCCCACACCACCCAGTCCCACTTTCCACGTCATCTGTTTTAAACTGTTGTGGCTGCTGCCTCTGGCAGTTACCTCAATTTCTCTGAATAATATGCCTTTCCTACTATTTCCTTTTTTAAAAAATTTTAGGCATTATCTCCATACTTCTCATTATGATGGATGAGGACTTAGAATTTTTTAACACTAACCCATCTTCCATCTTCCAACCTCACAGTATGGTAATATTACTCTTTTTTTTTTTTTAATTGATCATTACTGCTTACAAAGTAGCAATCGTGTATTCAAAATAACAATCTTGTGAAAATAACGATAGGGTAACATTTCCTTTCCTGTACAGCCTTTGACTTTCCTGGAGTTTCTAATTACGCTTCTTTATTTCCTGCTCTATTTTCCCATGATTGTATCCTTATCATTTTTCAAAGGCTTCATCATATTAGATATTTTTCGAGTGCTTTTTCCTTTACTGGATCCCACCATCTTTTAGCCCCAGTCAGGGTTGTTCCTTTCTAGTCTCTGCTGCACAGCATCATCCCAGGAATTTTGGATCTTACACCTTTCTCTTCCCCTTCTATGGTTTACTCTTTTTCTCCTGGGAGCACATTCTCAGGAAGATTAATTTCCAGAACTCCTTCCATGGCTGAAATATCTCTTTATTTCACCTTCAAGTTGATGAGTTTGGCTCTAGATGGTATTACATGATAAGAATAATTTTTCTTAATAATATTTAAGGGATTCTCCATTACCTTTTAAGCATCTGATGTTGTTAAGGAATCTGATGCTACCCAATTCTCATTCCATTTTGGAAACCTCCGCCTCCTCTCCCCAAGAAAGTGTCTTGTATTTTCTCTTTTGACTGGGATTCTGGAATTTCGTAGGGATGTCACTTGCTTTGGACCCTTACTTCACTCATGGGGCATTTCAACTTGGAGGCTCATACTGTTTTGCCCGGGGATATTTTTCTATATTGTTTCTTTGTTAATTTCTTCCTCTCCATTTTCTCTTATACCTATTTCTGGCATTCTGTTTTTCAGATGCTTGACCTGATTCTTTATGACTCGTATACTATCTCTTGCATTTTACATATCTTTATCTTTTTATTTTAAGAGATTTTGTTGACTGTCTCCTTAATTTTTTTTAAATTGGGAATACATAGATATTTATGTTTAATTTCCAAGCCCACTTTCTTGTTATTTGTTCCCTTTATGGTCATAGTATTTTCTCAAAACTTTCTCGAGTGTACAGATTAGAGAATTTCTTTTTCTTACTTATTGCTATTTAATTCTCTTATTGTTTTTCCTCCAAAATAGTTTTTCCTTTACTGTGTTCTAACATTGGAGTCCTCCTTTGATTGTCCATATATATTTAGGAAAAGGCATTAGAAAGCTAATTGTGAGCTTTGTTTATGTAGACTGAGTGTGTTGGTTGCAAGGTTTTTATTTGAAGTGTTTGAGTTAAGAGTTGACTATTTCATTAAAAACCCAGAATCTTAGATTATAGTCTCCTTCCCTGCTCTCTGGCTATTCACTTTTTCTTCAGAAGAAATATTGCTTGGGACGGGTAAATGCATAGCTATTAGACATTCTTTATATGGAGGAGGGGCAAAACGGAGGTTCCATATCTTCTGCATGCTAAACACTTCCTCTAACCTGTTGTAATAGTAACTACTCCCCCATGCATTTTCTCTCTTCCAGAATTTGCTCATATTCCTTGTCCACTGATGGTCCCTCTCCTGCTTGCTCAGTTATGACTTTATACATTTTAAATTCCTTTACTGTCATTTAAGTGAGGCCTCTGGAAGGAGGAAAGATGGATGCTTCTCCGTCAAGCCTTCATATTTAATGCAAAGTCTTGGACTCTGATTTAAATAAGGTTCTCAGGAGGAATTTTGCAACTAGCAATTGTGAACCACTGACCTGAGGTGTGAAAAGCACATTGATAAACAGTGGCTCAGGGAGGAGGGAGACACAAAATAGAGACACTTATTTGCACCTCTGTGTTTTATCCTCTATGGAAAAGACTAAAATACAACCCAGAGTTTAAGAGATCTGGCTTTGGAGTTGGATAGCCTAAATGTGCGTTTTTGTTCTGCTGGTCTTAACTAAATGACCTTTGGAAAGTGTTGAAATTCACTGAAGTTCAGTTGCTCATCTTTAAATCAGGTGTACTTAAAATAACCACTTCTTAGGATGGTAATGACGATTAAATATGATAATGCTTGCAAAGTGTGTAGTATTGTGCTTGGCATATAGTGAGCACTTAATAATTATTCACTGTTATGTGTTATTATTAAAGTAGCCATCCCCCTTACCTTGGAATTGCAAAGCACAACAAAAAAATGCTATCTATATATTTAGAAATAACAGTATAAGTTCCAACATATTTAGTTATATAACCTAGAACCAAAATGAGGTTCATATGTGAAACTCACATGCTTGAACAATGAGTTGTCAGTGTTATTTTCAGTGTCAATACTTGAAAAGAATTTCCTGCCATTATTATTTAAATCATGAGTAATATATATTTTTACTTGTAGCTTCATGTTGTATTTTTAAAATGCCATTTACTACCTACTGATTTATCTAACATAAGGCAAATTAGTCTTTTGTTTGGTAAATTGATCCACACATTTTAAATTGATTTATAATATAAATGACACAAAAATAATGTATCATATTAAAATTTAAGGAAAGAAATATGGACTATTTTTTTTATTTTTCTGATGTCAGCAAATCCAGGAAAAAAAAGCTTGTCAAAATTCAAAACTATTTCCTGCTGACTATATAAATCCAATTACTTAGCTTTTCTACATAGAGTATGTTTTTTTTTCATTTATTGTAGCATGTTTTTATAATTATGCCCTGCAGTATAGAAGGAGCATTGTTCCCTAAGTTGGGAAACTTGAGTTCTAGTCCTGCCACTATTGCAGCCTGCAAGTATATCCTTTCTGTTCCTGAAATGTGTACAGCCTTATGTAAATGCAAGGCAGGAATGCTTCTTTCAAAATTTTTTTTTATTACTACGTTCCTTTATTTTTGAGAGGCAGAGAGAGACAAAGCATGAGTGGGGGAGGGGCAGAGAGAGAGGGAGACACAGAATCCGAAGCAGGCTCCGGGCTCTGTGCTGTCAGCCCAGAGCCCAACGCAGGGCTCGAACCCATGAACTGTGAGATCGTGACCTGAGCCGAAATCAGGTTTAACCGACTGAGCCACCCAGGCGCCCCAGGAATGCTTCTTTCAAATTCACGACAATTATCTTAAGCTTGCACAGGATCCCTTAAAACCTGTAGGAAAGAAGTGGGGTAATTTGGGTTGTGCAGTGCATTGCTGTTGTGTTCCCAGCACAGAGAGTTGACTGAATTTCTCTTGTGTAGCCTGACTGTTAGAGCCTTTCTGTAAAAGTCTCTTCTTGTGTGTGCCCTCTTCAGAAGCACATCATAAGCTAGACTTAACCTGGTATTATTCATCTTCATTGATGGTAAGGATCATCCAGCATTCTGTTATTCTCAGTCCAGTATCTTCAGGATTGAATTGTGAGTCTGAGGTTCTGGTGATTTGGCATCGTACAGAGTAGGGATTTGGTAACTATCCAGTTACTCTGAGACATATAGATTTAAGAAGTAGTTATTTGTTTGGGGGGCTGTAGGCTTCAACTTTGCTAAGTATGAAAGCTTTCCTTTCCAACACATGGTTCACACAGCCCTTTCTCCTTGTGTGCCGTCTTAATGAATGACAATGAGGCCATGCTCTGTTTTAGAACATGGTGCTTGTTTAGTGAGAATTTTGCATCTTCAAAAGTTTGGTTTAATTAGTCAATTGAATTCCTGAACCTGCATCAGGATCCTGTTTATGTTGGTCAGAATATAAATGGTCAGAAAATGAAAACCTTGGGACTCAGAACATTTCTCACTTCTAATTATACTTTAGAAGATTTTTAGTTTCTTCAGTGGTTTCGCATTAATTGTCACAGTATATTAATAGCAATGCAATAAGAACTTAAATCTGCATGATAAATGGAAACTAGTGTTATTTTTAAAAGAAAACCTGTTATTAATTTTATATTGGCATCTTTTTAGCATTACTAAGTAGTTTATCAGATTTCGTGATCACACATCCAGTTTTTTATCTTCTAGAAACATTTTATAACTGCAAACCAAGATGCACTGGAAGCCTAATGCAAAGATTAAGATGACAAATATTGTAATTAGATGCACAAACAGCAGTAAAACTCTGACTAATATAATATTTAAAACGGCATTTGTATTTGTGCTTGCATATTGGTCTTTGAGTTACACAAATGCAATATTTTTGATCTGTTATCACTTGATTTTTGGAAACAACCTGGTTGGTATTTGGAACTGATTGTGGTTCTTAATGCATATAGACTTAAAAATACACATTTATACCTACGTGCTTACGACTTTATGTGCAAGAGAATATAGTGTTTATATCGTCAAATATATCAGTATTTTATTTCATGGCAAACCAGTGACTCATGAGTCAAATAAGATGTTTTTCTTTGTCTCACACAATATTTTTTTAAAGCAAACAATTAAAATTTGGTTTTTCTTAAAAATGCGGAACACATGGTAACCCTGAGCCTCTGTTCCACACACTGCTGCCTCTGTGGATGGAGAATGTGCCCACCAGCTCCACACAGTGCCCACCCCTTCCTATGATTTCTTCAGCACTAAGGCTAAGTGTCACCTTCACTACCAAAAGCTTACTATGATTCTTTGGGGACCAGAAAAACAGAATTTGTTGATCTAGTTTGATAATTGCTCATTTATGTATCTGTTATGGCCCCTGTACTTCCTTGAGTTTATGATTTCTTCTCCACAGGATTGACTTTTTGTGTTATGCTTAGAAAACTGTTCCCACTCCCAAATTATATAAGTAGTTTTCTCTATTTTCTTACAGTATTTTTATGCTTAATTTTTACACTGAAATATTTAGTGCATTAAGAACTTACCGTTAATGGAAGGTGTGAGGTGGGAGCTTTATTTAGCCCATTGTTGCTCAATGATTCATATTCTCACCATTAATTTAAAATAATGTCTTTATTATGTGGTAAGGTATTACATACACTCATACAAACTCTTCCTACAGGTAGTGTTGATTCTTTCACCCCCATTATACTGTCTTAGTTATAATAGGCTGACAAGCTTTACCATATTCATTATATATGGGACCAACTCTTCTTTTCTCTTTCTTGAAAGCTGTTTGCCTATTTTTGTGCAATTATTTTTTAAGTTTGATTTAGAATGATTTTTCAAGCCTCCTTTCCTTCTCCCACCTATACTACTTTCCCAGAATTCTATAAATATATATATATTTTTTTTTTAAATCAAAATTGAAATTTTTTTGAACTGATGGATTAATCTTTGGAGAACTAACATCTTCTAGTTTTGACTGTTTGTAAATCAAGTATTGACTTGTTCTTCATTATAAGCAGACAGCAATATCAACAAGAAAAACACCCAAAAGCATCCAGTGCAATGTATGCAGTGCCAAGAGAGAACCCAGCCCAGTCAAGTGCACTCAGGGAAAGCTATATAGAGACACTGTGGGTAGGCTGAGGCTTATGGTAGACAGTAACATACAAAAGCAGTAGAAGATCTGTGTGCAATTCTTGAATTCTGTTGTCATGTCAAAGTTTTGCAGTATATCACCTCGCCAAGTAGAAAAAAAAAAGATATAAGTGTTTAACTAGTCTTATAAGAGGGACAGGGAGGGGTGCCTGGCTGGATCAGTCAGTTAAGCATCCGAGTCTTGATTTCGGCTCAGGTCATGATCTCATGGTTCCTGGGATCAAGCCTCATGTCAGGCTCTGCACTGACAGCACAGAGCCTGCTTGGGATTCTCTCTCTCCCTCTCTCTCTCTGCCCATCTCCCGCTCTCTCTCTCAAGTAAATAAATAAACATTTGAAAAAAGAGGGACAGGGAAATGCCTTTGAGACTCTAAATTGAAACCTTTAGGGTCACTACTAGAAATGGAGCAGATAAAATTCTATCAAATGTGTTTTTTTTTTTAAAGATACACTTTTGTCTAATTGACCTGATAAGACTTTTGGGAACTTTAGTTTACTCATAATAAACATGGGAAGTGATAATCTGTATTCAACTTCAAGACGGAAATATATAATCAAAATGCTGGGTAGCAGATTGAGGATTTAAGATCGTTTTATTTCAAAGCTTTGTCAGCATATGGAATGCAACACAGAGTGCACAGCCACTCCTGGAGGTTCCTATGACAGGCAGAATCATCAGACTGAGAAGTAAATTAACTACATTTAGTGGCAGGGGGAGAGAATTCCCAGAAAACTCTGAAACAGCAAGAAATCACAGTCTAAAGACCTTCACATCCAACCATAAATGTATTACGTAGGCCATTTTTCACCTAGTCTGACTGTGTTTTAATTTTCTAGCTCACTAAGTTTTCTCAGTAGAGGGTTAAGCTTGCCATTGGTAGTCAATTTAAGTTCTGCCTCTTGGGAATATAAAAAATGTGAAAATGTCTCTCTTTAATTGATGTCCTGCACAGACTAAAGCAACGGAAACTGTTTTGTTTGTTTTTGCTTTTAATGGCTTCTCATTTCACTAATGTCATCTCAAAGGCATGGCACAGTTGGTGGAGTATTTTTAAAATTACTTTTTAAACTTATGGATGAGAGAAATACTCTAAGTTCATTCTTTCTTTATTTCTATCCAAAGTGTATAGAAAAAATGTAAGGCGAAAACTATGTCCCCATGGTAGAGATGGCTCAAGTTGAGGTAGTGAAAGAAAAAAGAGCTGGGAAATGTCGTAAGCCATTAATAAAAAGAAGAAAGGTACAGTTTTGGTGCAGCAGTTCAGAAGCAAGAACAAATTCACCTATTTTGTTCATAGTGTGTAGTATTGTAAAAATCTTTAAAAGAATATGTGCACTGGAAACTATAAGAGAGCGAATTAGGAATACGTACCGTATCACTATGTCAGACTGAGGACCAAAGTCATCACACACCAGTTTCATAGGAGGCTGGAGCTTGCAGAAAAATAAATAAATAAATAAATAAAAAGCAAATAAATAAAGTAAAAACTTTATACAACTGATCTCATCCTGCCCCCTTGATTCTTTGTTCCCAGGGTGGTGGATTACAGTAATATAATCCCAGTTAAAACTTTATCACTTGGGAGTAATTAATCAAGTCTGAGTGCAATCTCCTATTAGGAGGTTTTTTTCCTTCTCAGAGGGTCTGTACCATTGCTTCACCCCAAGATAGTGTCACAGTGCAAAAGGAAGCTTTTGTGTCCTTTCAGTGTTGGTGCATCTTGCTGGGGACACATCTGATGCCCCTCTGGCCCTTATGCTGTCTTTTGAGACTTCCCTGGCCTCTGTGGAAGTGTCCCTCAGCCAGCCTGAACCCTGGGCATCCTGAGCCACAGCTGCTCAGGGCTGGGTTTTTGGCATGCATTGTGGGCACCCACTGCTGAAGTCCATTGTCCTAACCACATGTCCCTTTGAACACTATGTAGTCTCCTTGTCCTAAAGGTTCACTTAAAATTTTGTATTGTGGTGAGATATACATAACACATAATTTATATATATATATATATATAATATTAAATATAATTTATTGTCAAATTTGTTTCCATACAACACCCAGTGCTCATCCCAACAGGTGGCCTCCTCAATGCCCATCACCCACTTTCCCCTCTCCCCCACTCCCCATCAACCCTCAGTTTGTTCTCAGTATTTAAGAGTCTCTTATGGTTTGCCTCCCTCTCTGTAACTTTTTTTTTCCCCTTTCCCCTTCCCCCGGTCTTCTGTTAAGTTTCTCAAGATTCACGTATGAGTGAAAACATATGGTATCTGTCTTTCTATGCCTGACTTATTTCACTTAGCATAATACCCTCACGTTCCATCCACGTTGCTGCAAATGGCAGGATTTCATTCTTTCTCATTGCCAAGTAGTATTCCATTATATATATAAACCACATCTTCTTTATCCACTTTTCAGTTGATGGACATTTAGGCTCTTTCCATAATTTGGCTATTGTTGAAAGTGCTGCTATAAACGTTGGGGTACATGTGCCCCTATGCATCAGCACTCCTGTATCCCTTGGGTAAATTCCTGGCAGTGCTATTCCTGGGTCATAGGGTAGATCTATTTTTAGTTTTTTGAGGAACCTCCACACTTTTTTCCAGAGCAGCTGCACCAGTTTGCATTCCCACCAACAGTGCGAGAGGGTTCCCGTTTCTCCACTTCCTCTTCAGCATCTATAGTCTGCTGGATTTGTTCATTTTAGTCACTCTAACCAGCATGAGGTGGTATCTCAGTCACAGAATTTATATTTTAATCATTTGAGTGTATAATGGCATTAAATACATTCACAAAGTGTGCAAGCATCACCACTATTCATTACCAGAATTTTATCATCATCCCAAACATCAATTCTGTACCTATTAGATGATACCTCCCCATTCTCCCCCTTCTACCAGCTCCTGATAACCTCTATCCTGCTTTCCGTCTATATGTATTTGCTTATACTAGGTAACTCATATAAGTGAGATCATATAATATTTGTCCCTTCATGACTGACTTATTTCACTTAGCATAATGTCTTTAAGGTTCATCCATGTTGTAGTATGTGTCAGAATTTCACTGCTTTTTAGGTGGCTCCGTCAGTTAAGCATTGGACTCTTGATTTCAGCTCAGGTCTTTTTTTTTAAATGTTTATTTATTTTTTGAGATACAGAGAGACAGAGAGACAGAGGATGAGTGGGGGAGGGGGAGAGAGAGAGGGAGACACAGAATCTGAAGCAGGCTCCAGGCTCTGAGCTGACAGTACAGATCCTGATGCGGGGCTCGAACTCATGAACTATGAGATCATGACCTGAGCCGAAGTCACATGCTTAACCAACTGAGCCACCCAGGTGGCCCTAGCTCAGGTCTTGATCTCACCAATTGTGAGATCTCATGAATCGTTGAGCTCTGTGCTGACAGCATGGAGCCTGCTTGGGATTTTGTCTCCCTCTCTTTCTGCCCCTCCCCCACTTGCACAGGCTCACAGACACACACCCTCTTTCTCCCTCTCAAAATAGATAAATGAACATTAAAAAAAGAGAATTTCACTGCTTTTAATGACTGAATGTTATTCCACTGTATGCATATATATACTGCATTTTATTTATCACCTCATCTGTTGATGAACACTTGGGTGGATTTTATCTTTCAGCTATTACGAATAATGCTGCCATGAACATGGGTGTCAAAGTTACGAGTCCTTGCTTTCAGTTCTTCAGGGCGTTTACCTCAGAGTGGAATTGCTGGAGAGGGATCCACTTTTCATCTTAGAGATTTTTTGTATCCACTGGAGATCTGAGACCTTTCGGCCGCTTATTCCATACTGAGGTGTGTGAGTCTATCCTCAAGTCTGTTTGCCTAGACATTTTCCTCCTTCTTTTTTTCTTGTCCTGCCCTGGTGCTGGCTGAATGTGGGGCCTTAAATGTTGCTGGACCATTCCCTCGACAAAGGAACATCTTCCCCTGCCCACTGATTCCCTCTCACCCCTGGGGTTTGGGGTTTCAGCCCTGAGTGAGGGTGAGCGAGCATGTGTACATCAGATCCCTTGACCTCCACATTCTTTCCATTGTCTTGTGCTCCAGCCACAGGACTTTCTACTTCCCCTTCATGTGGTCAAGAACTTTCCCCATGCCATATCCTCTTGCCTTCTATGTTAAAGCTAATAGTAAAGCAGGCTCCTCTCCTAAATTTGCCTTTTAATATGTAAAACAACTCTTTTGGGCTATAGAAAGCCTCTTATTTTCAACAAAGCCAAGCTTTCAAAACTATTGTCTTGCTCTGCACATGAAAAGATTTAGCTTGAAACTCAAAGTTGAGGTCTGGTTTCCTTCTTCCTAGATGGTATCCATCAAATCTTGAAGTAGTAAGTGCCATCAGTTAAAGAAATGGGGGAATGCCAGGATAGGAAAAAATAAGTCAGTGAGATGTTTCAAAACTATCACCATTACGTTAGCAGCACCATTTATTCTTCCAATTTCTAGTCAGCTTCTCTTCTTTGCTCTGCTCATGTCCTACAACCTCAGCTCTTGGTTTTGATGAAGTCACACTGCTATGTAAGGCGAGTGGGATCACATTTGGCTTGTAGAGTTCTGGAAGGAGCTTTAAATGCCTTCTTCTTAACATATGCACGTAGGGTCTGTTTCCAGATATGGTGAGAATTGTCAGATCATAACACACCTTAGGGAAAGCTTTAATATACATGCTTTAAAATAATATGAAAAGGTGAAGAATGACAAATTGGCACTGTGGTAAAAAGAACTGCAGAAGTTCAGACTGCTATTTTATATGATTATTGATTTCTAATGGCTTTGCTGTGACCTTAATTGAGCTATTAGAGGCTAAGCCAGGTTTGATATGAAATGAAGTGCTTATAGCATATGCAGGGGCTCTTCTAGATTGATTGAAATAGTGACTGGGAAGACAGTGGGAGTCCTTACTGATGTGCTTGGGTTCCCAGTGGCTACGGAGCTAAAATGCATCATTACCTTATAGGGAAACAGTGAACTGTCCTGTGCAGTATTTCTACCACCTTCAGCCTAAGAGTAAGGCAGAAAAAGCTGGTAACAGTCAATGAGAGAAAATGCAAATGAAGAAATCAGCAGTGTTCCTAATAGCACATCGGTACTATTCTACTTATTTTGCCAGTGTCTGCCTGGGAATAGTAACTCCCAGCCCATTTGACCTTTTTTGGTGCCTGTTGGTTTCCTTTCAGAGAAGATCTCTTCCCCAAACCTGAGAATCTGGTGAGCCAAGGTCCTCTGCTCCACCTCTACTTTGTGGCTGATTTTAGAATCTCAGAGCTTCAGATGAAAGCTTCCCTTCAATCCTCTCTTTTACCCTCGTTTACTTCCATTTGGTCTAGGGGGTACTCACTGAACTTTTCAGTAATAGATGGACAAATTCCTCCTGTAAATAACACTTTATATTTAGGACATACTTTGTAGAGACGCTGGAGCAGTACTTGCACACACATACAAATACAAATGCACACGAGAAAAGACCAGAATGATGATACCTATAGTTGTAAACTTTTACTGGCTGTCAGTTTATGTTTCCTTTAAAATGACCTGGTCTGTTTTTGTTTTGTGGATGGTATGACTTGGCCCATTCTGTCCATCTGATGTGTCCATGCTGAACTTGTATATGTCATCGTGCAGATAAATTCTGGTCAGTACCAAGCCTTCCAGATCTCATGAATCCTCAGCCTGTGTTTATCCCTCCAAAGGCTCTTTGCTCTGTGTCTGCAAAATGGCTATGAACATAGATTCACTGAGGGTGACTTGGCCCCTCATTAAATCCAGTAGTTCTTAAACCTGAATGGCCATTAGCATCACCTGAGGAGCCATTAAAATTTCTAAAAGACCCATTAAATCAAAATCCCCAAGAATTTGTCTTAAAGTATCTTTGTTTTTAAAGACCTTCCCATGATATTGCTCATTAAGCAGATTTAGGACCTAGTTGACCTAATCCATTCCTCTTCTTTAAAGAAGGTACCTGCCTAGAATAGTTACAGGTGATTCCTAAACCAAGGATACATATATGAAACACAAATCTTTTTAAAAATACATTTTTGGGTCCCAACCTCTGAAATTTAGTGACAGCGTATTGAGATTTGGATCTTAGGCAATTGTAATTTTCTTAAAAATGGAAGGGGTGCCTGGGTGGCTCAGTCAGTTGAGTCTACCACTTTGGCCCAGGTCATGAGCCCATGGCTCGTGAGTTCAGGCTCCACACTGGGCTCTGTGCTGACAATTCAGATCCTGGAGCCTCCTTCGGATTCTGCGTCTCCCCTTCTCCCTGCTCCTCCCCCTGCTTGCGCTCTTTCTCTCTTAAAAATAAACAGACATTTTAAAAAAATGGAATAGGTAATTCTAATTCACATACAGATACCAGGTACCACTGATCTAAACCATTCTGTACAGATAAGAACAAAGCCTAGTTTTAAAGATGCCAAAAGGAGATGTACTGATTTAAACTGTGTGTCTGTCTTTGTTATAAGATGCTGGCAGGGGCCCCTGGGTGGCTCAGTCAGTTAAGCATTCGACTTCAGCTCAGGTCATGATCTCGGGGTTTGTGAGTTCAAGCCCTGCTTCAGGCTCTGTGCTGACAGCTGGGTGCCTGGAGCCTGCTTCAGATTCTGTATTTCTGTCTCTCTCTGCTCCTCCCCGGCTCTCTCTCTCTCTCACAAATAAATAAACATTTAAAAACAAAAAAGATGCTGGTGGCTAGTGATAGAAGTAATTGACATTTTAAGGGCTTGGGGAAGAATTTTTAAAAAAGAATAGAAACAAATGGCCTGGTGTTTATCCCTGACAGAAGATGAGAATTTAGGAAATTAAAGTAACACTGATTATAAGATAAAACCATCATATCTATCCTTTTCTTAAACAATTGTATCCTTTCCTTAAACAATTGTTCCTTAAACAATTTTAGTTATACTTAACAGAAACTCAACTCTAAAGAGCAAAAGGAATTTTTTTTTCCACATAAAGGAGAGATGAAAGATGGGACTTCAGGTACAGCTGGATCCAGAAACTCAAAAAAAAAAAAAAACCAAAAACAAAAAGGAAGAGCTGTCTCTTTGTCTTTCAGCTCTGTTTTAATCTTTGTGTCAGCTTCATTCTTAAGCAAGCACTTTTCAAATGGCAAGAAAAAAAATGGCTACTGATAGTCCCAAAATTATTCCCTTAAGTAATCCAAAAGGAAGGAGTCCCTCTCTCTTACAGTATCCATAGACCAGATCTCAAGGAAGGCTCTGATTGGCCTTTGCCTGAATCACCTGCCTATCCCTGTATTTGTTAAATGGTCTGGGGGGAAAAGGACTCTGAATGATCAGCCTATGTGACACACATCCCCCTTTGACGTTGGGGATACCAGCATATCTCCTAGGACCACTGATGGTAGAGTAGAGTAATTCCCCAAAGAGGGGAAAGGAAAGAACTGCTGGACAGCAAAAAGCAACAACTGTCCTCCAAAACACAAATTGAATGATTTTGCTTTGTCTGTCCAAAACTCTGGTATTCATTAAGCTTTATAATCTGTGGGGAGCCACACATCAGACACTTCTAGGGCAAGGAAAATAAGTTTCTTCACTGGCTATGTTCAAACTGAATTGATGAAGTAAACAAATGTGTGGACAGATATTCAAACAGGCATTTTATGAACCTTTCCAAGGTAAGTGGGCCGACCTAAGTGGTAAAGTAATAAGGACTTTGCTTTCCCAATATATTTGTATTCAGATGTGTTCCTGTATTGAAAATATGACCTTGAGCTTTTGCTGCCTATAGCTTTCTAAAACCTGCGTAGTAATGCTTGTTAGAAAAAAATCATGAGGAAATGTTAAGGTAAAAAATAACGTAATTTAAACAGCATTACAATAATCTCTAAGGTACTTTCCTGTCAGATATCAAAAGCAAATAAGGGAATTCCTTTTGCTAAATCCAGTGATGCTCTTATGTCACTATTATGAAGTCAGGGTCAAAAAATAATTTAGTACCTGGTTCTCTGCTGTATGATGTGCCCTTAAAATGTTCTGTGGTTGATCTTGATTGGTACTTGGCAGTATATTTGGCTTCTGGATATAGACAAACAATAATTTGCAATTTAGTTATGTTATTTAATTAGTTAATTAGAATCTTTAAAGGAATTTGTGGGGCGCCTGGGTGTCTTAGTTAAGCATCTGACTTCGGCTCAGGTCATGATCTCATGGCTTATGGGTTCGAGCCCCACATCAGGCTCTGTGCTGACAGCTTGGAGCCTAGAACCTGTTTTGGATTCTGTGTCTCCCTGTCTCTCTGTCCCTCCCCCCTCACACTCTGTCTCTCCCTCCTTCAAAAATAAACACTAAAAAAAAAGGCATTCATTTTTGCCACTTTACATTATGAAAGACCTCTTTCTCAGCTTCATAAATGCAAACCCTCTCTGCTGTTCTCAAGATTTCACCATTTACACTGAGGCCATTTGAGTGGAATTTTGAGCTGTGGACATTGGCTGTCTCTCCACACATGAACACATAATGATAACATTTTTTGAGGACTAGCTGTGTGATAATACTATTCTAAACCCTTTTTATGTGTATTTTGCTTAATTCTCATAACAGCCAGATGTGATAACTGCTTTGATTTCCCCATTTTGTAGATGAAGAAGCTGAGTCTTACAAGGTTTGGCTAACTTGCCCAAGGTCACACAGCTAGTATGTACTGGAACGAGGATTCCAACCAAGTTTTGTCTGGCCTCAAAGCCCAAATTCTTAATATCAGACCCTTTGCTCTCCTCCTGTTTCTCCAATCCATGACTTAATAAGGAAAAGAAGAATAAGGGGAGGAGGAGGAGGAGGAGGAGGAGGAGGAGGAAATGGGAGAGGAAGAAGGAAGAGGAAGAAGAAATTTAAAATTCATAAATTAAGTGAAAGAGTCCAGTCATATAAATGACATACACTCCCCTAATCTGTTTTCCATATTGACCTGGAATAGATACTTTAAAATATGTAATAGATTCTGATTGTTATTTAGCTCTAGTTTTACACGTAAACATTCACAAACGTTTCGAAAAGATTCTCAACAATACAAGGCTATTCTCTGAATTTCCCTCATCCCCACTTTGCTTGTGTGTCAAAAGCGAAACAGAATAATTTAAACACAATATTTGATTGTGAATGCTTTACTTTCTGTATTAGTCAGTTTGGGCTGCTATAACAAAGTACCATAAACTGGCTGACTTAGACAACAGAAATTTATTTTATCATAATTCTAAAGGCTAGAAAGTCCAAGATCAGGATACCCATCTGGTTGGGTGCTGGTGAGAGCTCTCTTTCCAGTTTATGGACAATGGCCTTCTTGCTGTATCCTCATCTGTTGGACAAAGAGAGCTCTGGTAAGGCCATTAATATCATCTTGGGAGGCCCGTCCTCAGGACCTCATCTAAGTCTACCTTCCAAAGGCCCCACTTCCTAATACCATTACATCGGGGGTTAAAGCTTCAATATATAAATTTGTGGGAGGACACATTCAGTCCGTAACAACTTCTAGTGGGGGATATGAGGCAGGTATAAAAACAACTGCTAAGAAGTGCAGTATGTGATGCGTTTCAAGTGACATTCAGACACTAATACTCATGCAAATATATGGGCTTTTAAGATAGGTGTTCCTGCTCCTGGATCAGGTAACGAGGACAACCAAATGCAGAAGTCATTTAAAGGATTGGCAGATTATTAAAAGATTTAGGGCAGGAGTTGGAGTTGAGTAGGGTGCTGGGGGATGGGAAATGGGACAACTTATCCTTCCTCCAGCAGTCACTATTTACACTGAATGACCCCATAGATCCTTGAAGACCCTGTCTTCAAGAGGCTTCAATGTCTCATTACCTCTATCCCTAATTTTATGGGTGTCTGCCTAATGTTTCCATCTTGTGTGTCATTTTTCATAACATTCCATGGAACAGCAGCCTATCCTAACCTGGTGGTGTGTAAGAGGAGATGGTAAGAATAATCATAAAAAGAAAATATAAGTTGAAATTACAGTTCTAGGAAAACAAACAGACTAACAAACAGCCTTGGGAATTTATGCTTTTCCTCGCTCTCAGCCAGTATTACATTAACCAGGAGCCGCTGATTAAACATCTTTATTTGGCCTCCCTCCTAATTGTAGGCAGCCCAAGAGATGGGGCCCGCGAATGGAGCAGAGACTGGGCAAGTCAGAACCCAGATAACGAGATCCTTACTGCCATTGCTCCCTACATATTCCAGCCTTTCTACTCAGGAGCCACCAGGACTATCCTAGAGTTTGGGCCCATATCCAAGAGGTCCCAAGGAATTGGTTCCCTATTGTAAGAGGCCTCCTCTGGTCTAGGAGATTCCTCTACAAGGCTGTTGCTAAAGTGGCCTACTTTCAAGGCCGCCAGCTGGTTCTGACAGATTTAGGGCCAGCCTGTTCCAGTTTGGACCAAATTCCTTGGGACCTTCCTGATCAAATTAAAAAACTCTCACGAAACGATGAGTTCTTTGTGTGAAGGCTGTTTCAACTAGTTACAAATTTAAGTGTGCAATCATTCAACCTATAGTTCTCTATCTTATCTTCAAGATATACCATGCTGAATACTAATACACTGATCTTACAACTTGCCCTAGATGGATTACTGTGATTATGACCAATATGATTACATGAATGTGCTGCCTTAAAAAGTAATGAGTTTGTAACCACTGGAGGTGTTCAAATGTAAGTTGGATCACAAACTTGTGGAAATTTAAACACTTGATGGATTTTTGGGCTGAATTACCTGACAGGCCCTTCCAATTCTGAAATTCTGCAGTTCCTTATTTTTCCCATATTTTGTCTATGCTGACTTCTAATAGTCAAATTTCCCCTTCTTTTTAAATGCTCATAATTCACCCATTTGAGAATTTTTTCCTGAGATTACTTCCAAAGCATTTTACAGTGTGTAGATATTTCTTTCTTCCTTTCGGTAAAAATCAGGCCAGCATATGCCCATCTCCTGAATGTCTACTTCTTCCATTTTCTGTGCTTCCTCAGAGATTGGCGTCAGCAGTTCTGCCACTCATTTGCAAGTTCTGCAGTTACCTTGAGATGTGATTTATTGAGGTCAGGATACTTGAACTCACCTAGAGCAGCCATGTGCTCTTTTATCATCCTTGACTTCCCTTGCATGTCAATTCCTTCTTACCAAGCCTCATTCCTGTCTCTTCATTCAGAATCTCCTTCTCACTGACAAAGACTAAAGCAGAAGAGGAATAGAAAGTTCTGCTTGCAACTCTTGTTTGGAAACATTAGAGCATCTGCCCAGCCCAGGTCCTGGCCTCCCCTGGTCTTTGGGCATCAGCTCTAATTTAGGAAGCTCTCATTATTTTCTCACTTAATTTTTAGAAGCCTGAGTCCATCATGCTTTTTAATCTTCCTGAGGTTTCTGACTTGTTTGCGTCTGTTAGATACTTTCCCTTGATGGTGTCTCTTTCTCTCCATATTTTGTGCCTGTCCTTTAAAAGACAGGCTCATCAGGAAGCCTGTCCATGCAGCTCCTGTGGCCTCCTCTTCCGTATCAATCTCACTCAGAATTATATTGTCTTGGAACATGTATCATGTTCTATTCTGAGCTTTCTGCTATGTATGAAAGCCTATTCGTAAAGTCTTGTCTACATGTTCAACTACATTCCCCCTTTTTCCTCCTCCCTTCCCCTCCCCCTGCCCCCAGAGAACTAAGAGATGCTAGGGCCCTGTATTAATTTGCTTAGGCTGCCATAACAATACTCTACAGACTGGTGGAGGGGGTGGGGCTTAAACAACAGGATTTTAGTTTCTCATGGTTCTGGAGTATAGAAGTCTGAGATCAAGGTGTCAGCAGGGTTGATTTCTTCTGAGGCTAATCTTCTTGGCTTGTAGACGGTCGTCTTCCTGTGTGTTCACATGGTCTTTCCTCTGTCTCTATATGTATGCAAATTTCCTCTTCTTATGAGAACACTAGATAGATTGGAGTTGCTGCTACCCAAATGACTTCATTTTAATTTAATTTCCTCTTTAAAGACACTATGTCCAAATACATATTCTGAGTTACTGGGGGTTAGGACTTTAACATGTTAACTCTTGGGGGACAAAATTGACCCCATAGTAGGCCCCTTTACACTTCAGCAGCTGCTACCAACAGTTGAATTAGGTCCACATTAAGTTTGTGGGTTGTTGTTGTTGCCTGTCTTTTAGAGATGCAATGTCAGCGAACAGTCAGGATCATCTTTGCTGATCTGCTCTTAGCTAGGCTTAGCCCAGTGATCCAGGACGGAATTCATTTGACTCTCTTCTTCCTAACTTCCTACAAAGCAGACTGAATACACGTCTTCTATGCCTTTGCCCTAATTCCTTCTTTCAAAATCCTACCTATCTATCAAGCACAACCCAAATACCACCCTATCTTCCTGGTTTGTGCTGCCATATCCTCTGCCTATATGATAATATTTATAGTTATTTATTATTTCCATTGTGTTAATGTTATTTGTATGTAGCCCTTCTTGCTCATATATGATAACAAAGACCTTGTGGAAACTTTCGGTTATCATGTTCATCTTTATTCATCCTAAAGCCCCAAGCATTTGGTTTGTACCCAGAAACCAGTCAACAAATATTAAATTGGTTTGAAACTTAGCAGAGATTTGGAATGGTATTCAAAGCAATAAATATTTAAATTACACTTTATAGTTACATATATTCTTAAAGGTAGTATGTGACAAATTATTGATATGGTGAGTATAATCATTGGGTTATCTTAATAGTTACTTTTAATGGTTACTTGAAGTATTTAGTCTAATTAAAGGGTGTATCTTTTCATAAATTTTTCATGGTGATCTCGTCTTCTGAACTCCCAAAGCACTGTTTGTTCCTAGCACAAGTTTCACATTTATTATTTATGATGGAGTATCCTTTATACATTATTCTAGTCTCTTATATTAAAATGTAGTCCCTTGGTGAACAAGGGCAATGGCTTGTAAATGTTTCCATCCCTGACACCGGTGCAGTAAACAGATAATTCAAGATTACCCATAGGGTTACTCCCATCAGCTGCATAGGGTTGCCATTAGCCTATGGCCACAGAAGTAGTTTCTTGGGAATTAATCCAAAATGCTGAGTCCAACAACCAGGTAGCTTTCCTCTTAGTTTATCTCTCAACTTTTTTTTTTCCCCACTGTGCCTCTCATCCACAGAGTGGATGTTAAATACTCATTCATGCATTTTTTTCATATTGGAATATTTCATATAGGGATATTTAATAAACATTATCTACAATAAAGCTTATCTTGGAAATAAAAAGAATGTCTTAAAAGAGAATAATATTGGTTGGTGGGCAAAACTACTACGTTTGCTAGTGCAGAATGTACTTTGAACAAGGGCATCCAGCCAAAGGGGTGATGGGGCTAAACCCAGTCTGTTCATGCCATGCCATGCACGCTGGCATGCTGATGTGTGTATTTTTTATTTATGTATGTATTTTTTCTAATTAGCATAAAGTTATTGTGCACTTACTATACTTGGTATCTGTAGGATTGCATCTACCCAGAAAGGGTACCTTTTTTTGTGATTTATATAAGATACCCTATGGACTAGCAGCAGCCCTGAGGATGAGAGAGAGATGAACCTACTACATACCACACAGTTGGGGGACTAGAATGGAAGCAGAGAAATCATGTAACAAGCTTTTGTATAAAGGCAAGAAAGAAACGACGATGTCTAGGACAAGGTCAAGGCAAGAACTGACTGACTTGTTGATGGATTTGTTACATAGGTATGAAAAGAGGGGGCACTCAGAGGAGACCCCAGAACTGTGGCCTGAGCATTCAGTGATTATTGCTGCCATTTCCTAAGATGGGGAAGACTGAAGGTGAAGACCAGAATGACAAAGAGAAATGTAATAACCTCTCTTTTTAGAAGTCTCATTATAGGTGCTTCTTAAAGATTTTCTACTTTATACATTTTTGGAGTCCCATAAAATAGCCATGAGGAGTCTGATACTTCTGTGTGCCCAAAGCCTAGAAGAAACAAAAGAGCCTGGGCTGAGAGTTTAGACAAGTCATTCAACATCTATCAGTCCATTTGCCAAAGGAAGTAGGTATTCATCACTTCCAAAGTCCTTTCCTGTCATAAAACACTATCATTAATTTCTGTTTCCTTCTGCTCATTTTTGTGATATTCTCTGTGCAAGATGCACAACTCAAGAAGAGAGGGTGGCAGGCGCCTGGGTGGCTCAGTTGGTTAAGCTTCTGACTTTGGCTCAGGTCATGATCTCATGGTCCATGAGTTCCGTCCATGAGTTCGAGCCCCACGTCCAGCTCTGCAGACAGCTCAGAGCCTGGAGCCTGCTTCAGATTCTGTGTCTCCCTATCTCTCTGCCCCTACCCTAATCATGCTCTGTCTCTCTCTGTGTCTCTCAAAAATGAATAAATGTTAAAAAGAAAAAGAAAAAAAAAAGAAGAGAGGGTGACAGTGACAGCTAATAGTAAACTAATGCAGATTCTCCAAGCTAAAAAAACAAAACCAACAACACACATAAGAGGCCACAAGCTGCACCCTAACATATTTTTGCAATAGAGCTGGCTCAAAGATAGACACTTGGAAGACTTGTGGATCTGTTTTCATGCCGTTATTGCTAGTAAAAGACCTCTCTTCTACCATGGATTTAGATCCTGGGGGCATATGTGGATTACAGAGTGTTCTGTTAACAGCTCTCCCCAAAATAACCATTAGCCTGCAATTTGACTTTGCAAAATTGGAAGGAAAGTCCTTTTCCTGTAAGCCAATTTCACAAAACAAAAAACAATGCTTTAACTCTTGACTTGAAGCCGAAAAACTGTAATGGTCCCATAAATGATTAAAACAGCAGCTGGTAATGTCTTGAAAACAGATTGATCAGTTGGAATGCCTTAAAATCTGTCTAGATTCTGCATGCCTTTGAGCAATATGAACTAACTCTGATGTGAGAGGAAGAGTGGGTGTTTAAAACTCAAAGATATTAAGATAATCATTAAAGCTCTGGCAGGGAATGCATCTCTCTAGGGCAACTGCTAGCATATTTTAACCCCAAAGTGGGGTATAAATAAATTATGGAAGCATTTGGCATTAATGGAAACTCATGGTGACCCTGGCCAGGATACTCCAAGTCAGATCTCCTGGTATCATCGTCTACTCATATGAAATGGATTTTGGGGGCACCTGGGTGGCTCAGTTGGTTGAGCATCCAACTTTGACTCAGGTCATGATCTCACAATTTGTGGGTTCAAGCCCCACATCGTGTTCTGTGCTGACAGCTCAGATCCTGGAGACTATTTCAGATTTGGTGTCTCCCTCTTTCTCTGCCCCTCCCCCACTTGCACTCTGTCTCTCTCTGTCTCAAAAATAAACAAACATTAAAGAAAATGTTTAAAAATGGATTTTGAGTGCCTACATTGTATCCATCATGGGGATGCAGTGGTGGATGGGACAGAGTTCCATCCCTCATTGAGCTTATATCACAATGAAAGGAAATAGATAAAAACTTAGTAGATAAAGAACATACATAAATTCACATAACAGTAAGAGCTATGCTGAAAATAAAGCAGAAGTAGGGAGATGCTACTTTCAATTGAAGTATCAGGAGGGTGGCTCTTGGGTGGCTCAGTTGGTTGAGCATCTAACTCTTGATTTCTGTTTAGGTCATGAATCCAGGGTTGTGGGATTGAGCACTTCGTTGGGCTTTGTGCTGAATGTGGAACTTGCTTAAGATTCTCTCAGTCTCCTTCTGCTCCTCTCCCCAGCTTGTGCCCTCTCTCTCTCTAAAATTAAAAGAAAAATAGAAAAATTGAAATATTAGGAAAGCCCTCTCCAAAGAGATGACTTTTGAGCAGATACTACAACAATATAGGAGCCATTGTTGTAAAAGAAGAATCCAACAATGTAAATTCCTTAGGGGAAACTTCTGCATGGACAGAAGAAACAGCACATTATAAAGCCTTGAGGTGAGAATGGGTTTGGCATAGTTGAACGGTGAGAAGAAGGCAGACAGGGCTGGAGTCTGGTGAGTGAGGAGGAGAATAGTAGGAAATAAGGTAAGAAAGACTTGCAAAATCCAGATCAACTGTTGAAAAAGAATTGGGTTTAATTCTGCGGAAAGTCAGAGTTTTAGACCAGAATAGGATTGATTGAATTAATATTTCTATAAACATCCCTGTAACTGTTGTGGGGAGCGTAAACAGAAGGAGGAAGTCTAAACAGGAGGCTATTGTGGTTGCCCAGACAAAAGATGGTGGGCTTGGATTAGATGGAAGTGAAAATGTTGGTCAGAAGTGGTTAGCAGTGGGATAGAGTTTGAAGGAGGATCTGATAGGACTAGGGATTGGATTTGGGGATGAGGAAAAGAAAGAAAGAAAGAAAGAAAGAAAGAAAGAAAGAAAGAAAGAAAGAAAGAAAGAAATGATAGGATGACAGTTAATTTCTTGTTCTAAGCAGTTGGGTGAATTAATTCTAGCTGGATGAAGGTAGTGGGTCTTATGATAAATGAGGATAAGTTTAATGGAGATGGAAGAGGAATCTAGACTTTATTTAGACTTGGACTTTTTTTTAATGTTTTATTATTTATTTTTGAGAAAGAGAGAGAGAGAGAGAGAGAGAGTATGAGCGGAGGAGGGGCAGAGAAAGAGGGAGACACAGAATCCGAAGCAGACTGCAGGCTCTGGGCTATCAGCACACAGCCCAACACAGGGCTTGAACTCATGAAGTATGAGATCATGACCTGATCCAAAGTCAGATGCTTAGCCAACTGAGCCACCCAGGCACCCCTTGACCATCCTATTGGACAAGACAAATAGCTTAACAACAGCACTTTCAGTGGAGAGCATCAAAAAGAGCCACAAAGGTCTGAAGTAGATGCAGGGAAGATAGACAAGTCTTTGAGGTTTTCCTGTAGAGGACTTGAGGGCAACAGGTCATAGGCGGGAGGGGATGAACTTCTGTCCCACTTTTGTTTTCAGGGTGACAGTTGTAGCATGATTTTATGCTGTTGATAATGATCAAGAGGGAAAATCCTTTAGTAGGTAAAACCCATGGAAGGCTGGCCATCGATCAGAGAATGTAATGGTGTTCCACTGGCACATTAAGGGAAGATGGAGTATATGGGACCAGATAAAGTGGGTATGAGTATGCAATAAGTAGAAGATGTAGATCTCACAAAAGTGGCTTCATTTTATTCAGTGAAATAGGAAGCAAAGGTCATTAGCTCAGAGTGAGGAAGGCAACAGAAATCGTGTTGAAAGTTCAAGGAAAGAGAGAAAGCGGATTTTCCAGGGCAATAAGGTCAGATTACTGGGTAGTACTTAATGCTCTCAAGAGGTCTGTAGTCATTAATCTGAGTTTATGCTCTTCTGCAGAACCAGCGCCAGCATTGAATATCTCGGTGGAAAGAGCATGGTGCTAGGCGAAGGATGGAGTCGGCAGGGAGGTAGAGGGTAGCCGTATAACCTTGAGCACATTATTAAATTTCCAGAGTCTCATGTTCTTTATGTGCAAAATGGAGATGGTGGTTCTTACCCAAAGGGAGAATTGTGTCAAATTAGACAACATATTCAATGGTTTTTTGTTTGTTTGTTTGCTTGTTTGTTTGTTTTTTGCTTTAAAAAACTTTCCTGTAGTCTCCTTTAGCCTGTTTGTCATTGGGTGAAGAGCTTTGGTGATTTGTGGCTAATACATTCTGCGCGGGTAATGGATATGGCCTTCAGTGAGCCCTGAAATGTTCATATATGTGGGAAAGGAGCATTATGGGGGTCTCTGACAAAATTGGACATAACTCTGAGGGTACTCTGGGGCTCAAGAAGAAGTAGAAGGGGGTGCCGGGGGGGCTCAGTTGGTTAAGTGTCTGATTTTTGATTTTTGTTCAGGTCATGATCTTATGGTTCGTGTGATTGAGCCCTGCATCAGGCTCTGCGCTGACAGTATGGAGCCTGTTTGGGATTCTCTCTGTCCTCTCTCTCTCTCTCTCTCTCTCTCTCTCTCTCTCTCTGAAATAAATAAATAAAGATTAAAAAAAAAAGATAGAAGGATCCATCTTGGTTCTTAGGAAAGTAGAGAGGGAGTAGAAAAACCAGGAGTGGTGGGATGAGGTTGTAGACCAGAAGATCATTACACATAGTTAAGTGTTTCTTGTTAGGATTGAGATGGCTCTTTTGTCTTAGCTTCATTATTACTAACTGAGTACCAGACCCTAGACCTATATTTCCAATTTCCAATTTACTTACAGAAGTAATGTGAGAATGTGCACTATAGGAGATGCATGGTCTTGAGTGGCTCCGGACTCTCTCAGAAGTAGGGAAGAGGAAGGAATTGAATCAACAAAATATTGGAATATTGCTGCTAAATCCTGTTTCTCCGAACTTTCTCTGTCACAATTTCAAACTTTTTTCCCCTTTAATCAAGCAAGTTGCAGATTCAGGACTGAATTTGCATTTGGCAAATGTTGAATTAATGAAAATAATGAAATACTGATATATGTGAGAAATATGGTCACAGATATTTTTAGGTAAGCCTTGGTACAACTTGGCCTAAAAATTTGCACCCTATGGCTGAATCCACATGGTTCCTTTAGTTAAGGCATAGCAGAATACAGTGAATGTGAGTTGTAAAGAATGAAACCTCTAGTGAAACAAATCTTTGTAGACATACTGCCTCTTTTAACTACCTCAGATCTTTTTTGGAAAAGGCTAGGCTATAAATAAATAATCAGTTCTCTTGGCCGACTTTCCAAAGTGATTGGGCATTCAGTTTTGACCAGCTACATACTGAGCAGCCCCTGGTCACTCAGGCGTTGTTGTAAAATGTCCTTTAAATGCACAATGGATGTGCCTTCATTATTTTTCAAAATCCTAAGGTTTGACTGTTGGGGATCACACTTCGTCTCTTGTTCTCTTCATTCTAGGACTTTGCTATTGAGAAATTTTCAATGAGCTAAGGAAGATACACCACTCTCCTTCCTCTTCACACATTTATTCATTCAATGTCTAACTGTAGACATGAGGTAACATTACTGGAAAATGCAGAACCATGAAGGGAAGCATATTCTATTATTCATGGTATCACTCTCTCCTGTACTACGTACAAATCTGCTCTTTTTTCACAATGCCTTGGCTCAAGTGGAATACTCCTTTGACTTTTATTCCACATGCAGTATTGCTAATGAAATGCTATCAGTTTTGCCTCTTTGGCATTTGTAGGATCTATCCCTTCTTCTTCATCTTTTCTACCTCAATTCAGGATATCAGAAATCTTTCATTCTTTGTTCTTACTGGCTTCTTTTCCCTTCTTTAATCTTTCAATGTTTTCTCACTGCAGCCCAGAGGATCTTTCTAAAAGTCAAAATTATCACTCCCCTCTCAAAAATGCACACAGCTGCTTCCAGTTGCCCCAGAAGAAGGCCACACTCTGAAGCTAACTTACACCATCCTCCCTCAATGGACCCCCATATCCCTTTTTGGCTTCATACCTTTCTACTTTTCTTTTTATGCTATGCCCAGGCCACACTGTGCTACCTTCAGTATAGCTTCACAAGTGTTGATGAAGGAAGGAAAGAAGGCCTGCTTCTAAGGGGAGAAAGGGGGCCTAGGCGAGGAGAGTTTGCCTTTTCCTTTTAAACATTTCAGCCCCATTTCCAGTTTCCTGAGCCAGAGTATTAAAGGCCTTGTTTTTCTTCTCTTTCAGGAGGTTTCCAGTTACTTATGTCTTGGGGGTGTGCATTTATCTCTGTCTCCTTTCTTGTTGGACCCGGAGGGCAATGGAAGCCATTTTGGTCTAAATGTCAGCTATCACAATGGGACGTTTGAGTGCACAGCCAGAGCTGACTCTGACAGAGTGATATTTTTCTGTGAAGATTGCTTTATACAGGAGAGTGTATTCAAATCACAGATCTCATTTAGAGAATTATTTTGCTGCCAACACCAGCCGCCACAGCTGATAATGCCACAGCGCTCATTCTTCGTACCAATAAAACAAAGTACACTAATCTATTAAAAACAGCATAGAGTCTAAATCGGTAATAATATCCAAGACAATTACCAGTTACCTAGTAATTATTCTAGAATGAAGTTTTCAGTCTTGCTAAGTGAGTAGGTGTGGTTTAGGTATTCCTTAATCGTTTTGCATCTATTTATAAATGGGTTTATTTCCAAGTATCACGTATCCCCTTTCTAAAAATAAGACAACTATAGCTATATATCTTCTGTGTACTGTGCTCTAACATAGCATGAATGGAAAATCCACACTGACACCAATCCTTTTAAATAATAACAAGAACACTTTGATTCTTCAATAAATGTTTGAGTGTCTATTATGTGCCAGCACAGTTCTGGGTGCTGGGGATACAGCACACAAATCAGTCAGAGATCTCCATGTTCATGCGCTTTAGGTTATTACTTCACAATGATGTTATTACTAACTTCACAATTGTATGGGAGACTGACTGTAAAACATTTTCATATGCATGCTTACTTTTGATCTTCATAATAACCTTGTGAGGCTATTACCCTCCTCCTGAATTAAGAAAACCTAAGTGCAGAATGTCTCGATGACTTCAACAAGAACATGTAAACCAGTAAGTAGTGGAGAGATCTAGGATCAGAATCAAGGTCACTTGAAGCTAGTGCCAGTGTGATTGATATTCACTGTCCCATATTTCCCATGGCAGCCCGGTTCCTCAAGCCAGTAAGCCTCGTACATTGTGCCCTGGGAGTGATGATAGTTACAGTACCCCACTGCAAGCCCCACTGTTCTCCTATTGGCTTCCCTTTCTTTATACCTCTGATGACTTCTTGCTTCTTTGACTCCTGCCTTGTTTCTTTCTCTACACTCTTCTCTTTGTAGCCAGACAGCATTCTTCACTGGTTTTCAGCTCCACGTTGGATGCCCCCATTGCCTGTATCCTCTCTAATATATTCCTTATTTGATGACTAATGTAGTAATAAAATGCCCTTGGATAAAATGATTAGAGGTGAAATTTTATTTGTACTAATCAAGACAAAGAGTATTGTTGATGTGGGAGAAATAAGACTTAATGTATTTATTTTTATATTTTATTTTATTAATAACACATGTGAAGAGTAGAAGAAGGGGAAAGTTCCTTGTCCCTGTTCAGTGTGTCCCTCCCTGGTTCCCTGCATTTTCTCACCACTGGGTTTGGCTTTTTCTATAGGGTTCCTGCTTTGTGCAGCCTTTAAGACTGTCTTTGAATGTTGAATGATAGCTTGAGATGGACCACGAATCAAAGGGAGAAAACAGCATCAGGAAATGTACCTCTGTTAGGGAAGTTGGATGAAGGAAAGTTCAGAGGGAAGTATGGTCATGGCACAGAACTGTATCCCCAAAGGTTAGAGAGAGGATTTTAGCAGGTTGGTGGTGAGAATGGTAGTGCCACAAGGACAGATAAAGACTTTCTGATCACATATTATGGCAAAATCATTGAGAAAGGTGGTTCTCAAACTTGAGCAACAGAATCACTGGGAAGTCTTGTTAAAATAGTTTTTTGGACTCCGCCCCTAGAGTTTCTGACTCCGGAGGTCTGATACTGCTAGTTGGGGAACTTTGCTTTCAGAATTCCTGATTTAGATGCTACACGTGTCAAATAGGGAAGGCATATAACCAAGGAGAGGAGGACATGCGCTTTTCTCTCTCTCTCTTTCCCCTCACTCCCTA
The DNA here is from genome assembly GCF_022837055.1 of Prionailurus viverrinus. Lineage (NCBI taxonomy): Eukaryota > Metazoa > Chordata > Mammalia > Carnivora > Felidae > Prionailurus > Prionailurus viverrinus. Next base: position 106,917,481 of record NC_062565.1, read on the forward strand.
ACAGAACCCCTTTACTTAGCGGTTACAACTGACCCTCGGAGACTGAAATGCTCTGCCACACAGTCTCTCATGAAAATAGAATTGACTACCAAGGGAGCTGAAGGGAGAGACCCCTAGGCTGAAAATAGCCCAGTGTCCAAGGACACACCTGAGGTCAGCCATGAATTAAGACTGCCAGTGCCATCTGCACCTGCAGATTCCCACCTTGTATATCCTGCATTAGGAGAAGATGCTCTATGAGTGGCTGTGGCTCATAGTCACACATCAGTGGATTGGAGTTGAATTCGTACTTAGTCCTCTAGCAAGCAATAAGACAGCCTCTGGTTAAATGGCTAGAACCTGTGATTTGATACTATAGTAAATAAATGATAAAATATATTGGTATTATCTGCTTCTTAGTTAATTTCAATAGAAAAAAAACAATGCATTAGTTTGCATATGTTAAGTAACATTTGTGAGCACTTAAGAGCATTTTGCATGTCTAACATATTTATCCTCACAACAACCCAGTGTGATAGATATTGCTGTTATTATACTCCTTTTACGAATGCAGAATCTGAAGCACCGAGAGTTTAAACAACTTGCCCAAGGTCATGCAAGCTGCAAGTAACAGAGGCTGGATTTGGATCAAGGCTGTCAGGTGCCAAAACCTGGACCTGCTTTTAACTTATATTAGACTGTTTTGTCTAATAAAACAGGGAGGGGCCTTTCATGCTCCTTAACAGCATGGTTCCTAAGTTTTAAACCAAAGAAACCACTGAGACAGCTGCTCAGAGCTGGCCAAACTCAAGGTCAGGGGCACAGCCCTCCACAAGACTGCTCTCACTTCACATATCAGCCTGGGTGAGAGAAGGGGTCTCCAGGGCTCACTTCACTTCAGACTAGCGGACTATAAATTTGGGAGTCCTTATGGAACCCCTTAGTTTCAATAATTCACTAGAATAATTCACAGAACTCAGGAAAATGCCCCACTTAACAATTACAGTTTTATTATAACAAAAGCATACAGATTAGAGCAAGCTGAAAGAAAAGGCACTGAGGGAGAGGTCTAGGAGGGTTTCAGATGTGAAGCTTCCATCATCCTCAGGGATGTGTTATCCTCTCCATAGCAAAGTAGAGAAATTACCCAGAGTATTGCCAGCCAGGGCAGCTCACCCAAACTTCAGTGTCCAGAGTTTTTGTTGGTGTTTCTTTATATAGGTACTATGGATCAAATCAATCGTTTGCCTCATGATTGAACTCAATCTCCAGTCTCCCTCCCTTCTCTGGAGGTAGGGCTGATATCAGGTGGCTCAAAGCCTCAACCCTCTCTAATCACATGCTAGGTCTTTCTGGTGTGGCCACCCCCCTGTCTGAGTCACCTCATTAGCATAATGTATCAGGTGTGGTCCAGGGACCCACCATGAATAACAAAAATACTCCATTCATTCAGGAAATTCCAAGGGTTTAGAGGTTACCTCCCAGGAACTGGGGACAAAGGCCAGCTAAGTTCTTTATTACACAAAACACAGCCAGAGGAGGGTGTTAGAATAGGGATGCCTGCTTGAGCATGAATTTTATGACATCTTTTAGGTCAGCAGCACTATTTCTGTACGAGGCAGTAGTCGCACTGTTACAGAAAGGGGAAGAATTTTCTCCTAGAATTTCTTCAAATCATCAGGCACTAAATCAGGAAAGATGACACTATAGAGAGTGTCTAAATTAGGAAGAAGCTAGAGAGCTCTAAGTGGTGGAGGCTGCTTGTGCGCACAACACAGCAATTGCAATGAACTCACTGGCAGAGAAACCAAACACAAGCTCCATAGCAAGGGAGTGAGTATCTGCTGTGTGAATTGAAGGCCACAGGACTCTGCAGTTGTGAAGCTTTTATGCACTCAACATGTAAATTACAGTGCTGGTGAATTGGGGTTGGTTCACATGTAAATGAGAAAATGCTTGAGTTAACCAAGTCTGCCTTTGAAAAGAATGGATATCTAGGAACTAAAGACTGTACTGAAGAACTTGCAAATAATAGAGAGAGCGTGGTTCTAATTCCAAGGGACTTCTAGAATGAAAAATAATGAGGGGCCGATGGGGGAGGGGAGAGTAAAACATCAGAAGAAGCAATCTTCCATAAAATCTGCTTGTATGCCATTAATGTATGTCTCTCCAAATAAGAGCAAGCAAATGAGAAAATAGCAAGGAGGTATAAAGGCTAGGGCGAGCTTTGAAGGAAGCGTGTTATGCATGGATGGAGACTTTTATTTTAAAGGGCTGGCTGTTATAAAAAAAAAAAAGGAACATTGCAGACTTGTGTTTATAACTCACTCAAAACATGGGATTTCCTATTGTATCCAAGCCCTCTTTTCTCTGAAACTGAAGTCCCTCAAATCTGAGTAAAACCGGGATTTGCAGCAGGAGGTAGAGGAAGGTGAAGGACTGCTTAATTTCACTTGCCCGTATGCATCTGAGTATCTTTGATGTTTGCCAGATTGATTGGTTTTTGCCTTCTCACTGGCATGCCCACTTTACTCTTTGTTCACTACCTGGAAGTCTGAGAGGGACTGAGGTTTTATGATCGCTATGGCAGCTTTTAAACTGCTGTGCTCTTCTCTTTAGGTCCGGTGCTACTGTTGGGAAGGAAGAATTTCCCCTGCCCTTCAAGATCCTCCTAGCTGGACTAAGAATCAAATTGACATGAGACAGATTAACAGGAGAAAGTTAAATTTAATTTTGTAGGTACAGGGAATTCACACAGATGTGGAAATTCCGAAGACAGTCAGGCAAAATGAAGTGTATATGTCATTCTGAACCAAGGAGAAGGGGTTAGGGGCCTGGGACTTCAAAAGAAAGGAATGAAATTCACAGGCTATGAAAAAGTAAATGTTTGGTAAATAACTGCTGGGCCACTCAGAAACAATGGGAGGTAGAGGACTTCTATCAAACAGGCCTTGCTAGATTCCTCCCTGTCTACCTTACTTAGTTCATATCATAATGTAGATATCTATGGTGATAGCTCTCTTCCTGGAATAGGCTCTTTATCTAAATTCTGTCAGGCAGTTGAGCGGGAGGTAAAGAGCTTTTCCTGAATCTGCTGGGTTTTGATTGCTTTTTAAAAAATGTTTATTTTTGAGAGAGAGAGAGAGAGAGAGAGAGAGAGAGAGAGAGAGAGAACGCGTGCGTGAGAGCAAGCAGGGGAGCAGCAGAGAGAGGAAGAAAAGGATCTGGAGCAGGGTCTGCGCTGTCAATGCAGAGCCCAATATGGGGCCTGAACTCACAAACCATGAGATCATGACCTGAGCTAAAGTCAGACACTTAACTGACTGAGCCACCCAGGTGCCCCGATTGACTGCTTTTTAATTCGAAATAGTCTTTAGGCCAAAGTGGCCTATTTGGGGGCAGCCTGCCCTTGGCCCTTCACTGCTTGTTTAAACAACATAAACTGGTGCACAATAACAATTTAAAGCAAGCGCTTTTCCTTTTTCTTTCTTCCTTCTTTCTCCCTTCTTTCTATCCTCCCTCCCTTCCTTCCTTCCTTCCTTCCTTCCTAAAGAAAAAAAGAATGGGTTAATATTCAGATGCAACAACAGCTTTGTGTATAATGTGACAGTCTGGGTGATGAGGAATTAAAAATGTCCATGGATGCTGAATGACACTTTGATCATGGTACAGCAGTCTTTGCCCTGAAGTCAGCTGCTTCCGATGTAAAGAAAGCAGCCACTGCTGTACCTCAAGAGCTCATCCATGGGCTTTGAGGCTTAATTCCTCCTCTTCTCTCTGAATTCTCCTTTTGGAGGTCTGTCCCCATCAGCCAGAGGCAAATCCACTGTTTGGTAGGAAGGAGGATGTTTCCCTAGGAGGCATGGGTCTCAATCCAGAAGGAAAGCTATAAAAGAAGCTCCCTTTTTTTTTTTTTTAATTTTTTTTTCAACGTTTTTATTTATTTTTGGGACAGAGAGAGACAGAGCATGAACGGGGGAGGGGCAGAGAGAGAGGGAGACACAGAATCGGAAACAGGCTCCAGGCTCTGAGCGGTTAGCACAGAGCCTGACGCGGGGCTCGAACTCACGGACCGCAAGATCGTGACCTGGCTGAAGTCGGACGCTTAACCGACTGCGCCACCCAGGCGCCCCAAAGAAGCTCCCATTTAACACAGCCAGATAGGATGCCAGGTAGCTGCAGCAATGGAAAGGAAGTGGACTTCTATATCTGCCCAGACCTAGATTTGTACTCAATACTTTTCCTTTGTACTTAATAGTCTGGGGCAAGTGTTTTGTTTGGTTTGTTTTACCTTTCTGAAACTCCACTTACCCATTTGTAAAACTGGTGTGATTATAGATCTATTAAGGTTGTTTTGAAGATTAAATAAGTGAACAGATCTGTAGTTCCCCCAAACCCAGTACAGGCCCCTCCCAAGAAGAATGTATTGACTATCAAGTAAATATATTTCTAATGCAAAATTGAAGCATGAAAATAATTATCATTGACTTTAAAAGTTGTTGTTTATCTTGACGTCAAAAAAAAGAAAAGCCTGGGTGGCTCAGTCGGTTAAGCGTCCAACTTCGGCTCAGGTCGTGATCTCACGGTTTGTGAGTTCGAGCCCTGCATCGGGCTCTGTTCTGACAGCTAAGAGCCTGGAACCTGCTTCAGATTCTGTGTCTCCCCCTCTCTCTGTCCCTCTCATACTCATGCTCTGTCTCCCTGTCTCTCGATGATAAATAAATGTTAAAAAAAATGTATGAAGTTGTTGCCTATCTTGGAAAAACCCTATATTTTCCTTTATTCACTTCTACCTCACTTCTGATATCCGATGGAAAGGTTTTCCACACATCAAGCAATTCTGTAACGCCAGCTGGGTGTCCTACAATTCAACTCAGTTGTGACACTGTCTGCCTGGAGTTGTCATCAGGTGCCATAAGTGAAGGGCTCCATCCCATAACAGTCTCCACGTCAGATGCTAGATTGTCACCTATACATCTTGCTTACCGGCTATACATCAGGATTCCCACAACCCCCTTCTTGTGTTGAATTATTTGCTAGAATGGCTCTCAGAACTCAAGGAAACACTGGTGTTTACCAGTTTATTATAAAAAGACCTAATAAAGGCTACAGATGACACCCAGATGGAAGAGAAGTAGAGCAAGGTATAGGGGAAGGAGCTCAGAACTTCCATGCCTCTCTGGGTACACCATTCCACCCAGCTCCCTGGCATGTTCAGCAGCCCTGAAGCTCTCCAAACCCTGTTCTTTTGGGTTTTATGGAGGCTTCATTACACAGGCATAATTGATTAACTCATTGACCGCTGGTGATTGATTCAGCTTCCAATCCCTCTCCTCTCCCCAGATTTTAAGGACGTAGGGAGAGGGTGAGACTGAAAATTCCAGCCCTCTAATCAGCTGGTTGGCTCCTCTGGCAGCCAGCCTTCATCTGTATAGGCCTTCAGTAGACATTCATGAACACAAACTCAGGTTTGGTTGAAAGGGGCTAGTCTTGCATAACAAAAAATATTCATTTCACCTTTATGGCTCTGAAGCGATTTCAGGAGCTGGGAACAAAAGCAGACGCTATAGCTCTTGTCCCTTAGGAAATTATAAAGGTTTTAGGAGCTATGTACTGGGAGCCATGGATGAAGACCAAATATATTTCTTATTATAAATCACACTATCCTAATGCTTAATTTATCTCATGAGCTGTCAAATTAGTGACCTCCTGCTTTGGGGATCATAAGGTCCAGCTGAGTACATTCATTTATTAGTGTTCATTTATTATTACTAGTGCCATTTGGCTGTTCTGCCCTGACACCTGCCTCAGTGAAAGGCCGATTCTGTCGGTATGTGGAGTGGATGGTTGTGCCCACCCAAGCCACCGCTCTCTGTGCTCAGCCCCAGAAGCCTGAGGGGGTGCATTCCATCTACTTGTGGAACATGCTGTCCCAGAAATGGCAGTGGGGCCACCACGTGGTGCTGAATGAACCCAAATGTGTGTTTGCTCATCCGTGAAAATGCCAGCCGTCTCTGCAAGGGGAAGCAGCTTGTCTGGAGCTGTGAGTGACCACCTCTCTACCCTCTCCTGTCTTTGTAGGAGAAAGTGGACCTTTGAAGGTGCAGGTCATAGCCCAGTGGGTGTGAGCTTGCTTTGTCTGTGAGTGCAGCTTGTCCAGACCCAGATGATTGTTTCGACAGCCTTGAAATGGTTTTTGATTTAACATTTCCATTTGCCACGGTTCAGTTCTGCCAGCAGTTATTTTTGACAATAATATGCTACCTAAAAAAAGTCTCAGATTACTATGTTTTATCAGCAGATGCCTCCTAGTGAACTTACACTGAAAACGTAAACCTACCGAAATACCGCATGTTCTGTCAGAGAGCTGGCCACGGAGCATTTAAATAGCATGCGTACCGTTCAGAATCACTTCAGGTTTTTCCCCTTCCTTCCTTCCTTCCTTCCTTCCTTCCTTATGTGGGAACTGGTTGAGCTAACATGGTAAAAGTCTCTTCTTTTACAAATTCAGAGTAATAGAAGAAAGGCTTCACATTTATTTAAGTTCTACACGACACAGGAGCCTTCAAAGGAAGTGAAGTAACAGTTAAATCTGAGTGTTTTATGTTGAGTTTGCTGAAGCCTGGACTATCACCGAGGAATAGGATAGGGCACAGAGTCTGCAGTAAGCCTAGTAAACTGGAGGAAATTTGGTGAGACCGGTTGGTTTGGATTCTGCCCAGAGTCCCTTTGTCTTCAGAGCTATGGCTGCTCCTTTTCTCTGGGCGTAGGGAGGGCACCTCTCACATAATGTTTTTTGTTGTTTTTGTTTTTGTTTTTACTGTTTCAGCGGAGAAGGGCAGGGGAGATCAGAGTGACCTTCCTGCTTTTGCTGTTTTCTCAAATTCCTTGAGCTTAAAATATTCTATATGCCAAGGTGTTCTATTCTGCGGTGTCCTGAAACTCATCACTTCCTTCCTTTTTTCTCCCCACACTTTTAAAGTATTTAAATACTACAGTGGTTTGTTTAGAAATTGGATTGTGTGTCTAGCCTGGTCCAGAGACCATATAGCATTGCACTCTAGAATAAGACTGACCAGGGCCAGATTTATCATTTATTGACTGTAAGGTCCTGAGCAAACTATTGAACCTCCTTAATTCTTAGTTACAGCATCCATGAAATGTAAATAATAATGTTGCGCTTACAGGGTTCTTTTGAGCTTTAGATAATGCACGAAGCACAGTGCCTGACACATAGTAAATGCTAAATAAATGTTAGCTACTTTTCTTTATTTACTTGTGGAGAATTTTGTAAGCTTGAGTAATATTATTTGTGATGGTTGTGATTGATTTTTCCGGTTCAGCCACTATAGAAGTTGTGTCATGACCAAATAAGTATAAAGGGAGAGATCATGTAAACCCTTATAGTATTTTTTAAATAGATAGATAGATAAATAAATAAATAAATAAATAGAGTATATTATTCTAAAGACTCTCAGTGTAGATACTGAACTGAAGGCAGGAGCTTCAAAGCTTTGGACCCATGTCACCCAGCTCCTAATGATTTTAGTCATTTAGCCTAGTGCCCTTCCAAGTTAAAAAGATCCTTAAGGCTGAATCTACCTGTTCTCTCCTCCCTATCTAAAGCCTACAGAATACTCCAGCCCTGCTAGTCTCTACCATAGCCATGATGTTCTAAGCATTTTTGTCCTAGACGTCGACCTCCTTGCTTCTCCTCTTGTTGACTCCTTCTGTTGTGCCCTCCAGAGCTGTTCCTTCATAGCTTTCTTTCCATAGCTTGCTCTCAAAGCCTTCCTATATTCCACCTGGCGTTCTCCTCAGAACACCGCTTTTCTTATGGTCTTCTCAAAGAGTAGTTGAATATCATTTCACGTCTGTTTTTTCCTCAGGATGACACAGTAGACCTGTTACTCTGTTTTATTGCAGCCAGTTATGACCCAATCCTTCTCTTTTGGACGTGCCATTAACTAATGCTGCCCCTCTCCTTCCATTGACCTCTTTACTCATCCCCCGAGCATCTTTTAATAACACCCTTAGATTCCAAGGACTGTTTCCTAATGGGATTCTTGCCAATAGCCCTAACTTCCTTCCTTGTCTGCATTTTCATCACACCCATCAGATAAAATATGAACCCTAGAAGAACACACCTTTATGCTTAATTTATGCCTGTTTCTGACCAGTGGTGTACTGATAAAGGAAAGTCACACTAACCTTGAAGGTATCCTTAACACTAGCTGGCAACCCTCTTACTTTTTACTATTCAGCTCATTCTCCCAAACCCCAGTCTCAAATCCCAATCACCCTTCTGTCTCTGCCTCCTTGTACTTCATAGACAAAATAGTAGCCATCGGAATATCAGGCCTGCAACTAAGTGTTAACAAATACTAATATTATTAAGCCTGAAAACCTATAATTTAATACACGTTCTCCCCCCCCACCCCCCTGTACAATAGAAGAGCAAACTCTCCTTAAGACTAAGAATGACCCTTCTACATAAGGCTTGTATACAGTCTCTGTGCTTTCTTTAGAACCGAAATGTCACCTCCTCAGAAAGGTGTTTTCTAACTACTCTACATAAATAACACTACTTTTATCATTTTCTTCATAACATTTAGCACCAACTAACATTAATCTTATTTGCTTATTGTTTATTTCCATTTTCCCTAGTAGATGGCAAACTCAGAAAGGATGGAATCTAGACTGTCTTGTTTGCTGCTGTTCTGTAGTGCTTAGAACAATGTCTGACACGTAGTAGATGTTCAAGAAGTGTTTATTAAATGAAAGTATGGATGTACCAAAAAACCAGATCTTTCCTATAAATATTTAAAGCTGTTTAAATTTGTGCCTTCTGAAAGGAAAAACAAAACAAAAATAAACAAGCACAAAACCCCACTGCCTGCTTTCCAGCAACTCCCCCCATTCCTGCTCTGTTTTCTGTTCCTCATCCTCATCCTCCACCCTGTGCTCTCAACTTCCAAACCCTTCCCTTCCATTGTCATTTGGGTTGCATGGGTGCTCAGCACCACCTGAGGAGAAAATTGGAAAACACATGGAAGTATTGTTTTGCCTTAACAAAAACAATGTCTGCCCCTCAGATGAAGTGCCGACAGATTTTACGATAACCCATTTATCGGGAAAGATTTTCTTCATTGCCTAAGAAAACCTGAAAAATGAACCCATGGCCTATCAAGTGTTGGAGTCTGTCTTTTTCCTTGGGGCAATATTTTAGATGGATCCTAGATTGAAGAAGAATGGAATGGAGACTAGACAAATTTTTCCACATATGAAAGTTTTCAAAATAATCTTGGTCATTTGGGACTCATGTGTAAGTTAGACATACACACCTATATGCAGGGGCAAAGTGTGTGTGTGTGTGTGTGTGTGTGTGTGTGATCAGAATTGTCAGTATTCATCAATGGAGACAGTAATATGGATGGGGATCAGGGGATCAGAGATCAGGGAAAAGTTTATAGCTACTTTCGGAGTCCAGCAAATCTCTAAGCATTCCCTCAAAATACAGCAAATTCTACCCTGCCTGGAGTTTTATCAGTGGAAGGGCCCCAGTTCCCACACTGTTTTGGCATAATGAGAGCTTCAGATCCTACCCTGAGGTGCTGTGATGGGTTAAAATGCTTTCTGAATGATTCAGAAAGAATGAGAGTATAAAATTTTAGTGCACAATCCACATAATTATTTGGAGATTGATAGCCCATGTTTGGTGTACATTGTAATTCTATGCAACTCAAATATTTGATTCATTAAAAAGTCTGCTGCTGCCAAATAACAAAGAATTCATTGTTTTGCCAGGCCAGTCCAATATCCCTCTGGAGCCTGATATCAGTTTACTGGTTCCATAGTTTTTTGTAATTAAAGTATGAAGCGAGCTTTCATCATGATCAAGACTTGATTGTCAGTCATCATATTGATGCCAGTGACTAAGCTGCTTCGGGGTAAATTCCTTTAAGAATCTGAAAGAGTCACTGTGGACTTTTTAAATGGTTATTTATCACTATCTTAGGCCCTGGGACAGTCTGCCTGTATATACATAATACCCTGTGGTGGGAGAAAGTCAGAAAAGTCTTTACGAAGTGGAGGACCCTCAAAAATGCTAAAAGTGCTAGGAGGTCTTTGTTTGCAGATACTTTTTAATGTACATGTATAGAAATACCTTGGATGTATGATTGAAGGAAATGAAATTACTTGAAAATCTTATCTCAAGAGCAGTCTTTCCCTAAAATACCTTTGCTGTTGCTGCACTGTGTTATTACTAGAGCATGGGTTGGGGAATTGTTTTGGAGCCCATTTATACTGTGTTTTTCCCATGCTGAAATGATTAATCAGCTATTATCTATAAAGGTTTTTTTTTCCCCTTTTTTTATCAAGCAGTAGATGGAGAAATGAGTTTAGCTTCTTATGTTGCAGTGACATTTTATGGGTATATTATTTTCTCACACTGGAAAAATTAAACTTCTCATAAGATTAAATTGCAATACTTATTGCTTTTCTTTGTTTTGAATCATTCTAAAGTCCTCTATGACTATGGTTCTTTGAAGGCATTCCTACTGGATAAATTATAACAGCTTCAAGTCAGAGAAACTTAGAAAACATGCTGAAAGTTAATGAAGAAGACTATCAAAGGACCAGATTAATTTAAAATGGAGCTTCGCATGTAAGAACAACTTCCTCATTACAGGGAATCATAGTAGAGGAAAGATGAGATTCAGAGAAGGAACAGTAAGGCAAAGCCTTATGATAAAATCTGAATATTTGAAGTAATTGGATTTAAGGGATTCACCTACTCATAATAGAAATGAGTGATATAAATAGATATGGAACATATAAAGAAATGTGAATGTCCAAAGGTTTATGACTATGTCAGGTTATTGACCACAGTCATGGTGGCTAGACGTGGAAAGACTGCAGAATACTAGGTCTCAAATCCCAAAGGAATTGACTGTTACTTCTATGGGGTTTTCCTTGTATTTATTCTTTCCAATGCTAGAGGTACAATAGTCTTCTGTTTAAGGCTCATACATCAACTTTCCCTGCTCACTACCTAAAAAAGAAAGCACTAAATTCTGAGTAAGCAATGTTTACAATCAAACCCACAGTTGGATATGAAACTTTTATCAGAGTTTTCAACATCTAGCCGTTAGAATGTTAGAACTTTGGAGAACATATGAATCTTTACTGCTTGGAGGCAGGTGTTAAAATTGACTTAAATATTCTGGGAAGAGTGTGTTGTAGAAAGAGTTTTTCTAAGTTAACTTGTCTTACAGTAAGAATAAATCATGTAGGGTAGAAAGACCTGTAGTATATTGGCAAACAGAACACCAGCAACCCACACAGAGGTGATATTCAGCAAATATTTGTTGAATGAATGAAGACAATAATTCAGAGGCATAAAAAACTAAATTTCTGTTGAGATGTAACAATGTAAACCTTTCTTAGTCCATATGAGGAAGTATACTGATGGGCAAGATATCCTAGGGGGAAATGAACAAAAGTCAGGAAAAGAATCTGTGAGGAACATTGAGAAACTGGTAGATCCATCTTTCACCTTCTGACAGGACAACTCAGAAACCATACTACACATACTAAAACCATGGTTGCTTTAAAGGCATATGGGAAGGGAGATTTCACAACCTGGATTAGTGACCCAGTCCAGGCCATTAATAGCTTTCAGAAATCCCTTCTTTATGGGGCACCTGGGTGGCTAAGTTGGTTAAGTGTCTGACTCTTGATTTTGTCTCAGGTCATGATCTCATGTTCATGAGGTTGAGCCTGGAGTCAGGCTTCCCACTGGGCATGGGGCCTGTTTAATATTCTTTCTCTCCCCCTCCCTCTTTCCCCCCACTCATGCATGCTCTCTCCCAAAAAAGAAAAAGAAAATAAAACCCTTCTTTATATCTAGCATTTACCTTTATTTTTAGTCTTTCATTCAGCACATCATTATTAAGGGCCTCTTCTCTGTGAGAAACTAGGTTAGTTACTGGGGATATACTAGAAAGCAAACCAATAGGGCTACTGTATAACAGGGGATTAAAGCCAGAACTGCAAGTCTTAAACCCTCTTTATGGAATCTATAGAGACACCCAAGCACAACAGAGGAGATAAAAACAAGAACATAGGAGGAAATTTTAGCCTCTGACACTATAGCAAGGACAAATGGTAAACACAGTCTAACTCCTAGCCAGATATACGTAAAACTTCACACTGAAGTCCTCTCTACTTCAGGTGCTTTTTTAAATCTGTTGCCTTATGTCTAGCTTTCAACAAAAAAATTCAGGATATGCAAAAATGCAAAACAAAAACAACCTACAAACCACCGTATGAATAAACAAAGCAAGCATCATCACTAGATTTAAACAAAGGAGAGATTTTGAAATTATCAGACTGGGAATTTAAAATAACTAGGATTAATACTCTAAGGAATCCAATGGAGGAACTGGACAATATGTAAGAATAAGTAGGTAATGTAAGCAGAGAAAAGGAAACTCTAAGAAGGGATCAAAAGGAAGTATTAGAAAGCAAGAGCCCTGTGATATACATGAAGAATGCCTTCGATGGGCTTATTAGTGGTCTGGAAATGACCATGAAGAAAGTAAGTGAGCTTGAAGATATGTCAGGAGAAACTTCCAAAACTGAAATGCAAAGAGGAAGAAAAAAAAGAATGAAAAAGGGAGAACAGAATATCCAAGGACTGCAGGACAGTTACAAAAGGTGTAACGTAAACTTAATATGAATACTAGAAGGAGAAGAAAGAAAAGGCAACAGAATAAATATTTGAAATAATAATGGCTGAGAATTTTCCAAAATTAATGACAGACACTAAACTACAGATCAAGGAAGTATGAAGAACACCAAGCAGAATGAATATGAAAAAAAAAAATCTACACCTAGGCATATCATATTCAAAATGCAGAAAATCAAAGATAGAGAAAATCTTGAGAAAAGCCACAGGAGAAGGGGGAGACACTTTACCTGTGGGCAAAGATAAGGGGCAAAGATAAGAATTATATCACAGTTCTTTTTAGAAACTATGACTATAAGAAAAGAGTAGAGTGAAATATTTAAAAGTGTTGAAAGAAAAAGTAAATGCCACCAAACTAGAGTTTATATCCAGTGAAATTATCCTTTAATAGTGAAGGAGAAAGGAAGACTTTATCAAGCAAAAACTGAGGGAGTTTGTTTCCACTAGATCTTCCTTACATGAAATGTTAAAGGAAGTTCTACAAGATACAGAAAATTAAATATAGGTCAGAAACATAGATCCACATAAAGTAAGAGCATTAGAGAAGGACTACGTGGAAGTAAAAATAACATTTTATTTTTCTCATTCTTAACTGATTTAACACATAACAGTTTGTTCAAAATAATAATAGCAAAAATATATTGGGTGATTAGAGCTTTATGAATAAGTGAAATGAATAACAACAATGTTATAAGGTAGAGGATATAGGAATTGGGAATACTCTCTTATAAGGTACCTGTAAAGCCCATGAAGCAGTATAGTGGTATTTGGCAGTGAACTTGGATTAGTGATAAATGTATATTGCAAACTGTAAAGAAACCACTAAAAATGTTTTAAAGAAATATAACTGATATAAATATATAAATATAACTTGCAAGGCAAGAGAAAAAAATAGAATCCATAAAATGTTCAGTTAAGAGTCAGAGAAAGCAAAAGAAAAAAAAAACAGGCAAAAAAGGAGGAAAAGAACAAAGGCAACAGATAGAAAACAGTTATGAATATTATTGATACTAATCCAGCTATATCAATTTTCACTTTTTTTTTAATGTTTATTTTTGAGAGACAGGGCACAGAGGGAGGGGCAGAGAGAGCAGGAGACAGAGAATCTGAAACAGGCTTTGCACTGTCAGCACAGAGCTTGATATGGGGCTCAAGAACATGAACTGAGCCAAAGTCAGATGCTTAAGACTGAGCCACCCAGGTGCCCTATCAATTTTCACCTTAAATGTGAGTGTTTTAGATGCACCAATTAAAAGAGGAGACTTTCAGAATGAACAGAAAAATAAGACCCAACTATATAGTCAGTAAAAAACTTCTTTTAAAAAGAAAAAAGACATAGATATATTAAAAGTAAAGGAATGGAGAAAGATATACCATGGTGACACTAATCAAAAGAAAGTTGGCATTGAGGCACGTGGGTGGCTCAGTTGGTTAAGTGTCTGACTCTTGATTTTAGCGCATGCAGGTCATGATCTCATGGTTCATGATGCTGAGCCCTGCATCAGTCTCCATGCTGACAGCACAGAGCCTGCTTGGGATTCTCTATCTCCCTCTCTCTCTGCTTCTCTCTCTTTCTGTCTCTCAAAATAAATAATAATTTCTTTTAGAAAGAAAGCTGGCATAGGCATGTTAATGTTGGAGAGAGCAGAGTTCACTGCGAAGAAAGTTATAGTAACCTCTCAGTATTATCTTTTCTAGCTATCATTTAATTTCTTTAACTTTTTTCCTAGGTTCTATTTTCAAGTCTATTAGTGTAGAGAAGAATATCTGGCACCAAGGGAGTAGAGTATTGTGTACTAGTTAGTAATCCCAGGAGAGGACTCTAGATACTTCTGCTCATTTAGTCTTTGTATTGTAATCACTATGGAAAACATAAGTCAAGTACTGGATAGAATAGTACTTTATAGAGAAGGGACAGAGCAAGGTCAGCTTCAGTAGTGGGCATCAGCCCCCCATGGCCAGTGGGTCTTTCCCTGTGGCCAACACAGGGCAGTTGGCCTACATACTCCCCTTTAGTTCCACAGTGGAAGAAACCCTATCTTCTCCTTGTGGAGGACAGGTATAACAGTAGGGTGCTATGTGACGCACATGCTTTAAGCAGTGAAAAAAAGAGTAGCCATTGAGCTGGAAATAAGTAAAGATATTCCCACACAAGGTGATAAGCTGGGTACAGGCTGCGTGGACTCTTCATTGCTTGGTAAGGAAGTACTCCAGGCCAAAGGCCCATTCTTGTATGGGCCAGTAGATGTTAAAAGACTGAACCCAGGATACCGCCTTTCCCATGAGATAATTAACTATGTTTCTGGCTTTCCTTCTCAAGTTCTTCATAATTTAGAGCCCAGAATTAAGAATTAGTTATCCAATACCATTTAATAATGCTGTACAATTTCACTTATTTAAAAAGTATGTTGTCTCTCTTCTATGCTATAGCTGTTCATATATTTTAGTGCCAGTGTCATCTTTTAAATGATACATCAACATTGGTCAATGACTTGTCTACTTGTCTTTACTCAGCATAGTGTAATACATAACACTACAAACAATGAAGCAAAAATACTAGTATTAGCTAACTTAAATCAAGCCCTTCTGTCTGCAGTATACCATTTAGTTTGCATAAGAGATAGATACTAGTCTTACCTCCATTATACCCATGGGGAAACCATTTCTCAGAGAGTCAGCTGCAGAACTTAACCAAGCCTCTTAAGTGGAAAGGGTGGGGCTGGACCTTGGCAGCGTTGAATTCCAGAGCCCAAATCCTTAACTACTACACCTTACCTTCTTTCTTTATAAACATTATATTATCACGATTATGTTTCTGTTTGCTTCATGCATTTAGTCCATGTTCTTGGAATATTTTAGGCCTAAGTGAATTATTGTTATTTTCTCCCTAGTTTCTTATATTTTGCATTGATTCTACTTGTGTTCTTCGGCTTCACTCCAAACATGTTTGGTCTCTTCAATTTTCTTCCTGTATTTCAAGATCTCATTCCCTCCACTACAACAACCAGTTGAAGTCTTCCCCTTATAGCCTTTCATTTTCATCCAATTTTGGCATGATTTGAGTTTGGAAAGGGCAGTCCTGTTATTTTGAATTGGAATCCTGGACAGTGGTGGTGGGGACAGTTTATTTAACATATCTAGTATCTTCATTAAATGCAAACAAATCATTACATTTTTGAAAAGGAGAGTAGATTAAGAGACAACATAATCTGCTGCACTTAATAACCATGCAAATCTAATATAGGGTATATGTAGAAGCCACTTGGCACAGAAGGGGTTTGTTTGAGATATTTCTAATTTGATATCCAGACTGTTCTTCCCAAACAGATGCATTGAGTTATTAGTTGACTTTTAAGTCACTGTTCTGTTTTAGGAACTCTCTCAGTTCTTGCCTCAGATAATGCTGAACATCAATCAGCTGATTTTATTGCCAGCACAGTTCTGCATTGATAGAAGACAAGAACGAATGGTATTTACAATGTGCTACTTTTTCTGGGAGGTGGTTTGCTGATGTCTTCTAATCAAGCGATGGATTATAACTGGAAGTGCATTTCTGTATAATTGCAGCACACTGTGGGTGCCATTATAAGAAATTACATTTTTAACCACGAAAGAGTAAAATGACTGATCAGAGAAGCAGTGTCTAAGATATCATTGCTTCTGTGAAATGGAATTACAGTGTATGTGCAATTAAAGAAGCTAGCCTTGACCTTCAGCATTTCCATCAAGATCATTATCTATTGTGTTCGGAGACACAGCTTTATTTCAAACCTTGTAGTGCTTCCAGCTGAGTCTGTCAGGTGCAACTTTATCCATAATTCCACACTGATGCGCTTGTCACAGTGCCCCAGGAAGAATGATTCATGCTTGGTGTGTCAAAGCTAGCCATCACCTATCAGCAGAGACAGGAGATAAAAAGAAGATTTGTAGAGGTGGAGAGGGTCCTAAAGCTGCTAGAAAGAAGGAAGGTGCACTGACCAGATAGCAGGTGTGTCCTAAGCCCTTGTTGGTTGACAAATGGAAGTAGAACGAAAACAATAGTACCAACCAGGAGAAAAGATAAGGTGATAAGAGGAATCAAGGATGAAATGGAGGTTTTAATGATTATACTGTATTCTCTATTTATCTCGAATAAAACTACTTGTATTCATAGTGTTTTACAGTTCACACAGCATTTAACATCAGTGGTTTCTTTGAGGCTTCACTACCAGAATTTTAAAGTGGATGGTGCGTTTTACAGACATTGAAACTTGCCAGCAGGGTGCGCTCTTTGCACCACACCAGGTGTTGCTTTGAACCTGACCCCAGTCAAGTAATTTGATTTTATCTCCGAAATTTTCTTCTCACACATTTCCCTATCACAGTATCACTCTGCTGGCTTCATGTAAGTCTTATAAATGAACAAAAAATTGACAAAATGACAGCAAGCCAACTTCTACCCGGGTAGAAAGTGAATATGGATTTCTTGTATCCGCTAAATATCTGGCCAAGGTTAATAAAACTGTTAATATTAAAAATGTTAAAAGGTAAAGTGTTTCTTATTCAGGTCTGAGTGAAAAGAAAATATAAAACATCAACTTACCTCCACTTTTTTTCTTTTAATTTGGAGATCTAATGTTGAATGGTTGGAAGGAAGCGTGGAAATGTTCACTTCCTCCCAGAGATAATTCAAATATGCAACTGAGAGACAGACTTGGTACTTTGATAAAGGAACACATGGAACACGGTAGTTCAAACCGTCCCTTTGTGTAGTGTCCTCAAGTACTCTTTATAACCCAAGACTCTCTCTACCACCATACTGAAATGCAGAATGGGCGAGAGGCATGCATTTCTTCTGTAAAGTGGGAGAAAGGAGATTGCAAGAGAGAGGGGAAAGGAGCAACGGCATGACTGTCCGCTATCGATTCGCAGGCAGATCCAGTTAGGAAAAGAAAGCGTACATAGGGGAAAGCTGGTGATCTGCAACTGATGTCTTCAAACTGACCACTCTTGCAAACTTTTGTAAAGTTTCCGTGGGTACGCATAACCCAGTTTGATGACCACTGGATTATAAAATGAATACAAGAGTGGTCAACATTTTACAACTTTGCAGCAAGTGAAAATCTTGAAGGTATTTCTAGAAATAAAATCTTTCTTCTGGGGGGCTTAAATTGCTTAAATATAATGCCTATAATTGCAATTTAATTCAAGCCATATTTACCATAGAATAAGCCCCTTTCCAAATGAAAGGGGCTTGACAATTTATATTATTTAAATAGTGCTTTAGTATCTATCTCATGCTAAGTGAAAAAGATAAATATATTATTATATTAATTCTATCTTGTTACTTTATTATAAAGTTATAGCTCTGAAGACTACTTTTTTAATTTTTTAATTTTATTTTTTTATTAAAAATTTTTAATGTTTATTTATTTTGGAGAGAGAAGAAGAGAGAGACAGTGTGAGCAGGGGCAGGGCAGAGAGAGGGAGACATAGAATCTGAAGCAGGCTCCACGCTCTGAGCTGTCAGCACAGAGCTTGATGCTGGGCTCTAACTCACGAACTGTGAGATCATGACCTGAGCCAAAGTCAAACACTTAACTGACTGAGCCACCCAGGTGCCCCTGAAGACTATTTTAAAAAACAAAAAGAGAAAAGAGAAATTTCAAGATGTGTCAAACAGTGTGATAAAAAAAAAATGCAATAAAAGGATTGAAGAACGTGGAGGTCAAAAACCTGAGTGTGATGGTTTATATATTATAAAATAACAGTGACTTAAAATGGTTAACTCATTTATTTTCCTGTGATTTTCAAGGTGTTTCACATAATGGTTTTCCTTATTGGGCTTGTGGTAGTTCTCAGTTCACTTCTAATTGTATTTACTGAGTCCCTGCTATATGCTTGTTAATACTGCTGGGTGCTGACGACATGGTGGGGAGCATGACCATCTTGTCGTGGAAGCTTGCTGCTTCCTTGTCCCACTCTGTCCCTTACATTGGGCTCTGCACACAGAGTTCAAAAGAAAAGAAGGATTGTTTGCTGTTAGAAGACCTGGTTTACATCCCAGCCTCACAATATGAGCCTTGTGACGCTGTGAATATCTATCATTGTACTTAAGCCTCAGTTTCCTAATCATAAAATTAGGAGATAATGATGCTTCACGAAGTTGTTACAGCAATGAAATAAAATCATGTCTGTAAAAAGCCTTGGTAAAATGCCATCAGATGTTGGTTATTGTTGAGACGATTCCCATTCTCCTTTTTTACCAAGACTTCTAAGCATCTTCTCCTCTATCCACATCATTAAACCTTTTAGCTTCACTGGGTTCAGAGTTTACTACATTAATGCTCTTCTTTTCTACCGCTGGAATTCTCTCTTCCTTGATCTTTAGCTGAGAATGTACTAAACGTTACTCTCAACCCTAGAGCACCTGCTGTCTGCTTTTCTTTTTATCTGAGCTGCCAGGGGAGATGTAAAACATGTGAGTAACCCATCTAAGCTCTTTAATTATATTGACACTTGGATCTGCTCAAACATCCTGTCATTCGTCCATTCTCCATTGTGTTTCTTTTTTTTTTTTATATTTGTTTATTTATTTATTTATTTATTTATTTATTTTGAGAAAGAGAGAGAGAGAGAGGGAGGGAGGGGGAGAGATAGAGAGAGAGAGGGAGAGAGAGAATCCCAAGCAGGCTCCCCGCTGTCAGCATGGAACCCCCACACAGGGCTCAAACTCACGAACCATGAGATCGTGACCTGAACCAAAATCAAGAGGCAGACTCCCAACCGACTAAGCCACCCAGGGGCCTCACTGTATGTTTCTTTAAACCATCAGTGTTCTCTTCTCTTCCTTCTTTTCAAAAGCCTTTGCCTCCCACTTTACAGAAAAGGTAGAAACCATCCAGTGGCTTTACTTCATGTACGGGGACCTACACTTATATCCTCTCATTTCCTCTCTCTATCATTTCAGTGTTCACTTTTCAGTTTGCTTCCTTCCCATTGCCGTTGAATATCATGTTCTTAAAAGGGGAGGGAGTGTTCATTAGACTCCTTTGAGACCTTATGGTATATACTGCTGTTTTCTTATTTTCTTCCTGTTCTTCATAGCCAGCATCTCAAACTTGCTCAAGTAAGCGGTCTGTGACCGTTAGCTCATTCCCTGTGCAATCTAGATTTTTAACCCATGACTTTGGTAAAACTGCAGAGGAGAAGGTCATTAATGGTTTAATTGAATCACAGAATCTCAGCATCAAGTGAGACCTCAGAGATCACACTGTCTCATCTCATGGCTGATGCTGAGATAACATCTATGACATTTGCACAAATGTTTATTCAACCTCTGCTTTATTATCTGTAGTGAAGGGAGACTCACTATTTCACAAGGCAGCTCATTTTAATTCCAAAAGGTTGTAGATTTCAGGTTTATTTCTGCATGTATACAAACTGTAACTTCCAAAAATGACCCTGGTTCTGCTATCTGAGGCCTCTTGTAGGTTTCACTCTTCTTTTTTACTGAAATAAGATGGTCATTCTCAGACCTGCAGCAGATAAGTGAGAGGGTAGTAATTTTCACCTGCTGTACCAACAACCCTATTTGCATACATTTGATTCTAAATATTATTACCTTTATCAATGCAAACATTTTCAAAACAGAGTCTTGTCAGGAATTTTTACTATGTTTTCCTAAGTGAAGGAATATACATTTTTGTGTTTCCTTTTCTGGTGGTACGGTGCTTCTCGCTTATGACCTATGACAAAGAGAGGAAAAAACAGCATGTGGACATTTGCAGCAACTGAATTCTGAAAACAGAAGTAGAAAGAAAGGGGATGTCTTGTTTTCTTTTTTTTTTTTTTAATTTTTTTTTTCAACGTTTTTATTTATTTTTGGGACAGAGAGAGACAGAGCATGAACGGGGGAGGGGCAGAGAGAGAGGGAGACACAGAATCGGAAACAGGCTCCAGGCTCTGAGCCATCAGCCCAGAGCCCGACGCGGGGCTCGAACTCACGGACCGCGAGATCGTGACCTGGCTGAAGTCGGATGCTTAACCGACTGCGCCACCCAGGCGCCCCAGGGGATGTCTTGTTTTATGAGAGCAGTTGTGTAATGAGAGGGCTTTTGAGATTATCAGAGTTGATTTTCTGGGTAACAAGGGTCAATAATTTGGAGTAAGTTTTATCACTTTATAATAAGTAGAATGAATCAAAAGAGCAGTCCAGAATAAAAATTTTCATTGGAGTTTTATTCACAATGAACTCATCGATGTTAAGTGTACAGTCTGATAAATTTTGGTAATTGTATATAATCGTGCAACCATCATCAAAATAAAGATACAGAATATTTCCATTGTCCTAAGGATTCCTCATGCCCTTTGCAGAAAATCCTCTCCCACATTCTCCAAACTGAAGCAACCATTGATCTGCCTTCTGTCAGAATAGTTTTGTCTTTTCCTAGAGTTTTATATAAATTGAGTCGCACAGTGCATTCTCTTTTGTGTTTGGCTTCCTTCATATATAGCCTGTTTTTGACATCCATCCATCTTGTTGCATGTATTAATATCTCATAAATTTTTATTGCTGAGCATTGTTCTATGGTATGGATATAGCACAATTTGCTTATTTATTCACCAGTTGAGAGAGATTAAAGTTGCTCCCAGTTTCTTGCTATTATGAATAATGCTGCAGTGAACCTACACGTATACATATTTGTGCAACAGGTGTTTTCATTTCCTATTGGATAAATATTTAGAAATGCGAGTTGCTGGTTCACTCAGGAAATGTATGTTTATGACATTTTCCAACGTGGCTGTACCATTTTGAATTTCCACCAGCAACCTAGAATTCCAGTTGCTCCGAATCCTCATCAGCACTTGGTGTCATCAGTCATTTGAACTTTCGCCATTCTAGTGAGGGCGTGGTGGTATTTCATTGTGGTTTTAATTCGCATTTCTCTTGTGAGTAGCAGTGTACAGCATCTTTTCACATGCTTCTTAGCCACTCATGTATCCTGGGAGGTGTCTGTTCAAATTTTTTGCTCATTTTTAAATGGTGTCTTCAAAACAGATTTTTGAAAGAATCCAGGAGGCTTTGAGTTCTCATGAATGCCTTCTTATGTGGAGGAAGTAACGAATCTGGTAGGTAAACAGAGCAGAATTCATTTCAGGAAGGGACAGAGCTGGGAGCTAATGAGCCTCTTTTCCCAGTACGGCTGAATGCTGTGCTGCTGTGTACTTCACACCAGTGATTTATTGATCTCATGGCAAGATGCAAATGAAGGACGCTGTGATGAAAATGGCAGCTTCTAGGGATAGATACGCTTTGCATTTTTGCTACAGTGTTCAGACATGGATTCTTCTTGAGCTAAGAGACAATAAACTCTTCTTTTTTTTGACGGAAGTTCCTCTGAGATAGCATAAGGTAACTTTGAGACTCTATTGGACTGCGGTTTATTAACAAAGCTACGTGGCGATAGATCTCAAAGTGCAGAGGGTTTAAAATAAGGTAACTATTTCTCAGTGGTCATTAAATCTTATGTTAGAATAAAAGAAATGCAGCACAAGTATTCTGCCTTTTTAAAGATTTAAAAGACGATGCTTATATACGAGACGATGTAAAATAATTCAGCAATAACAATATTTTCTTATTTTAGAGAGCAAAAAGATTTATACATTATTGGCTAATCTACAATAATGCTGTCTAATACATAATTTTAGTCATTACCACATACTTATTCAGCATCATTGTGTATATATTAGGTACCCTTAAGAATTACTCAATGTAAGCTCAATAATCCTGGCAGCTTACCTAAAGTGTCTGGGAAATATCCAATATTATGCTCCTTTTTACAAGATGAATTAATAGGCCCGCATTTTTTGAGGGACATGCAGACCACCGTGGCTTACCTTTTGTAGGTATCCAGTTCAAATTAAATAAATAACTTACATTTTGCACTACTGAGATTCATAAATTGAGTATACAACAGATGGAAAGACAAGAGATAAAATGAATTAGGAAGTCAAACATGGTGAAAGTCTTTGGGAAAATAATAAGGTTACATACTGAAAAGGGTAGTCTTTGAAATGGAAACCAGAAAGACAAATAGCATAAAAATATCGCAGCTTCTAGTCACAGTACAAACAAAAGACTACTCTAGTCTCTCGGTTTAAGTTGGGTCAGATGAACCCCCAGTTCCAGGGTATCTTCTCATTTCTTCTGGGCTAATTTGACACTTACAATAAACATACAGATGGTTTCCCACAGGGCACAGTGCTTGGCATGGAATCGGCAATTGGTACAGTTTGATGAGCTACTTAGAAATTCTCAAGAATCCAAGGAACTATACACAGAGAAAAACTTTCTTTTAAATCTTTTATGTCTGGTTTCAAGCAATGTTGCTACAAAATAGCGTTAGCTGAGACCAGGCTAATGCAGCCTGAGGTATCAGAGTAATTCATGATAATCTGCTTGGCTTCTGTAGATTTTGCAAAATACCACCTCTTTAAGAATCATTTTGGCTAACCACCAGCTCATCACTCAGAATCACATTTAACTAATTCAAAGAGTAATCAAGAACTTATTTTGTATTGAAGATAGCTCCCTCATTCCCATACAGATGGCATGTTGATGCTTAAAATACCCTGAAAGTAGGGAATTCCCTTTATATCTATGGAGGTAAACTTAGGAGGGAAAAATTTGGCCATATTGTCCTTATAGCTTTCCAACCGTTTTCTTTACATAGTTCTTGTGAACATGAGTTCATTGGGTTGCGTTTTCTGCTTACAAATAATTTCCATATTTTCTCAAGATAATTAAAAAATAATGATAACTAAAGGCTCAAACCCTTAATTCGTTGTACATTAAGAATACATTAAAATTGTACATTAAAATTAATTTAGAGGGTGATGGGTGAGTTGAAGCCCCGTGAAAGCAATAACCTCTTGCAAGTTTCCACACTGAAGTGGCTCTGACAGAATTCATTCCATTAAGGTTCTAAGAATTTAATAATAAAAAGGAGTTCTTTGCCTTGGCTGCCAGGACGCTCAATATTAAACTTAATCCTCAATCATAGTAAACTCAGCGGCTATTACTAATTCCTGGCATACTAATGTTTTCTTTCTTTTCTTTCTAACTGCTACCCTTCAAACTCTTTGAATTTAAATGTTTAACAGTTCTATCAGAAATATGCAATAGATATATTTTTTTGCCTAATTTTTATTTTAAGTGATCTCAAAGGTTTTTGAAAGTAGACAAAGGACCAATTAAAAATAGTTTAAATTAATAACAATCAAAAGAAGTTTAATACTGTGAGTTGTCAAAATCAAGAATTAGGAAAAAATTTTGATTTGCTTCAGTAGCTGTTTCTTGTGTCTATTTTCTGGCTTATCATCATAAGCATTAGTGTGGAGATGTTCACTGCTTTATTTTATTAGGCATTCAAGAGTTGCTCTTCAGAGGTATAAATCAGAATCTGTGGCACTACTCTATTTTCAGAAAGTTGATAGGGACTTTAATAAAAATAACTATTACCTCTGAAAACATATTATGATACAGTTACCTTGGTAAGGATTTGTTTATATGGACCCAGTTTAACCTTCACAAAATAGTTGTACATTTTCATGATCATCATTTTACTTTTTCTTAAGTATTTCAAATTGTTTTATTTTTTATTTTTTAATGTTTTATTTTTTAATTTTATTTAAATTCAGGTTAGTTAACATATAGTGTAATAATGATTTCAGGAATAGAATTTAGTGATTCGTCACTTACTTATAACACCCAGTGCTCATCCCAACAAGTACTTTCCTTCATGCCCATCACCCATTTAGCCCATCCCCCCACCTCCCCTCCAGCAATCCTGTTTGTTCTCTGTATTTAAGAGTCTCTTATGGTTTGCTTCTCATTTTAAAGTTGAGAAAATTGAAACCTGTGAATGTTCTGTGTATTGCTCAAGGTGACAGCACTAGTCAGTTGCAGAACAAAGATTTGAATCCAGTGATATCTGGCTATAGTTTTCTGCAATGTACAAATAAACCACTTCCGTAAGGATCATTTCAACCAACCACCCTCTCATCTCATAGAATCACATTTAAGTTATCCGTGTAAATGAGAAATTATTTTGTCTTCAAAGACAGCCCTACCATTCCCTTAGAGATGCATTCTGATGCTTAACATTCCCCTCAAAGTTATGAATTTCTTCTTCTTATCTAAATTTATCTTTTATATGATCTCTCATGTGTTTTCTCTTTTGTCTTTCTCAGTTGGGGAGAACACCCCCAGACACATTGTGACACTATAGTATATGTAAAAGAAAATATAATTCCCAAATATTTAAGAAACCAATAAAATAAAAATTACTAGATGATTTAATAACAGTGCAATTGGGGATTTCATAATAAGTTCTTCATATACTATTTGAATAGCTGTCCTAGCCTTTCAGAATCAAATGTTAGCATCAAAGCCTGTAAGAAATTTCCCCATTTCAAAGTTACATTTTCTCAAAAAACTGAAATTACCCTCAAAATGGGAAGCTGATGAAATGACTCTAGTTTATTTTTACAATGCAGTTCAAGACCCAGTGATATTTTATTTTTGTATCTCAACTGATATGAAATAATGATGTAATAATTTATTGTAGTTGGAGGCTTCAGCATGGCATTTTTGTATATGCAATACAAGAGTGTCTTTACCTCAATTCCTTCATTTCTCTTCTTTCACTTTATTAAGAAAAAAATTGAAATGCAACAAAAACATAAATGCCATTGTTAGCTAAAACCATTGCAGCTTGGCTGTCCTGAGCTTTTGACAGTGTGGTAGCTTGAATTTCCAATGGCTGATTGCCCTGTGCTTGCTGATCTGAAAGGATTCTGTACCAGGCAAAGCTGCTCATTAAACAAGCTTTTGCCAAGTCAGAAACTTAAATTTTTTCCTGCCATAATATAAGGTACCAAGTACAATTCTGGCAGCTTCCAGTTTAACACCAGCAATGGGAATCGGGGAGAGCTTGAATAAATGAGATACACATGATAAAGAAAGTTTACTATTATTGTGTGCTTTTAATACACTGCCTTGCCAAACTTTTAACCAGAGCTGCCAACAAATAACAAAATGAACTTATTTGAGTCTCCAGGCTTTTATCCCTACCCTACTCCTGCACCTCATTCCCTCATGAAGGAACTAACAAGCTGTGCTGTGGCCAAAAGGCAGGGAGCAGAAAAGGAACAGAGAGCAGAGTCAAGTTAATTCCAGACCCTGGCTAATTGGCATCCAAATAATTAAGAGCTGGCTTTAAAATAAAATACCCAACACTTAACAGAGGCTCAGAAATGAATAGGGCATTGGGGGAAGAGCATTGAGAATTTTGGAACATTTATCAACTAGTAGGAGTCTAGGCTATGGGCTAAAAGCAGGAAGTTAGAAAAAGACCTCAACAGAAGAGAGGAAATTAGATAGCGAGCTGGCAGCAGCAAACTCATCTAATGGCTAGAAAAAAGATCATCTTTCACTTTCAGTGATGAGATGATGGGTAATTGGTAGTTTGATTAGGATTTATTCTCAAAAGGCCTTTTTTTAAAAGCTTGCTTTATGTCCCATTTATGTTGTGTAATAAATACCTATCTACAAACTGAAGATAAAATCCTGAGAGAAACACTTCTCTGGCCGTGTCTCCAGGTTCAATTAAAGTGGAAAGTTGAAGCAATTACCCAGAAGATATAAAGTAAAACAATTTCACTTTTGCCTGAATTAATAGGCAAATTTAACCCAAAGTTTACACTTTGCTTTTACTCCCAACACTTGACTATTTTTAGGTAGAACTGATAATCAAAGGTAAAATATTTGGTTGGTGTTATAAGGCCATGTTTAGAAATTCAGTACCAAATAACAGATTTTTTTCTACAGTTTACTATGGAGATGGGTTCTAAACAAACAGATGAGGTAAATGACAAGGAAAGAAATTGCCTATGTGCACTTTAAGAGGTGATGCCCTTCTGTGCTTCCCCGTTCTCCTTGTTAATGCTTTGAAAGTGCCAGTTTTGGACTCAGTGGATCTCTGAACCCCCTGGTCTTTCCTGAAAAGAGTAAGACTCCCAGGCTTAAAATAGAAACATTTCTGAATTGACATATTGTAGACTGCAGTGAGTGCCTATCATTGTCAAGACATCCCACCATTCTCTGCAACAATTTGCTTGAACCAAAGTCCACTTTTACTCTTGTAGTGAGAGTTTTTGGAAACCCTGGGTCAAAATGGCAGTTCTGGAAGCCTTTACTTTTAAATGGGGTAATCATTCTCTTTTTCTGAACTGCAGTCTCCAAGCTGAGAGTCCAAGAGTCCCCGCTGGTATTGGACCTACCATCCCAATCTCTCCCTAGAGAGGAGAGAAGTAAAATGTTAACAACCTGTACTCACACTGGAAGGAAGGACAGAACCCTCCACTGGCTTCCTCCTGGCTGAGGTTTCAGGTCTTATGTTGTTACTGAGTCCTGGCCCAGGCTGACTTGTCCTTCTTTGGGTGGCATGTGTCCTGACCTGTCACCTGTCATGACCACTTGAAAGTTCTAAACCTAATGAAAGCCTCATGTATTTACACCCTTTGCTCCCCTCCTCTTGGGTAGGACCCAAGTAAGTGCATGTAATCAAATCTAGTCTCAGGAACTCATCAAGAAATTCCATATATTCTCAAGGTATCAGTAAAAACCTAAACTATAAAAATGACTGACAGTTACAATTAATAAATACTACTCTTTAAGGCATCTGACCTAATTTTTCTACAACTCATTATTCCTCACGATGTGCAAAATAGATGACAGCAGGATGAATGAATCAAAACTTGATCAACCAGGAACCGTGGACAAAAGAAATGCTGGAACAGGATACCATGCAGCTCAGCTTCTCATATTTATTCCCATATCCCAGAATCTTGACTGAATAAGCAATAATTTGCACAAATTTATGTGTCTTTGGATATACAGATGGATATATAGGTGCTTGCAGGTATGCATGTGTGTGTGCTGAGACAGTAATTCAGAACACATTTATTTACAGAAAAAGAAGAAAATGGTGTTCTCAGAATTCAGCACTCAGGTTTTATTTCTGGTTCCTAATTTAAAACTACTAGCTAAAATCTATTGTTATAGGGAGTAACGTGTCACTCTCCCTCTGTGCTGTCTTAACTTTAAACTGTTATTTGGGAAAAGTTGACATATATATGTATATATGTGTGTGTGTGTGTGTGTGTGTGTGTGTGTGTGTGTGTGTGTATGTGTGCATATATGTGTATAATTGAAACACTTTAAAAAATGAATTTCTGCTTTTGTCACATACTTACTCTAGATGTAGTATATTTACGTAAGATTTATAGTTATTCATTGTCATTTTTCTGAAAGGTAAAAATGAGCAGATTTTGACCTTGAGCTTTGGGGTGGAGCAAGAAGTAGACTCTGATTGATTTTGTTTATTTGTGAGCATATCCTGAGTTCTGGTGAACTTAACTTGAGCAGTACAAGTTAAGCCTCATAACCTGTTCCTCCAGAGTTCCTCCCTTTTAAATACATTTTCAAGTTTATTTATTTATTTTTTGAGAGAGAGAAAGCATGCACATGAGTAGAGGGGGGAAGGGCAGAGAGGGAGAGAGAAAGAGAGAGAGAGAGAGAGAGAGAGAGAGAGAGAGAGAATCCCAAGCAGGCTCTGTGATGTCAGCGTGGAACCTGATGTGGGGCTTCATCCCACTAATGATGAGATCATGACCTGAGCAGAAATCAAGAGTCAGACGCTCAACCTACTGGGCCACCCAGTGCCCCCAGAGTTACTCCCTTTTATTAGCATTCGTAAAATATGAGAACTTTTCCAGATACCCAGTGGGTGGACAGCCTCATAACTAGAACCTCAAACTCGTTCTGCTGTTTTTAATGTTTCTAAGATGAGGGGTTTGTCAATGCACCAGCGATGGAGCAAGCCAAGCCACAGGACATCTGTGATTTTGGTGAGATTTTGGAAAAGAGGCATATTTAATATGTGACCTCATTAATATCATTACATCCGCTTTCAGCCAGCCACACCAGTGGTGGAGGAGGATTGGCAGGTCCATGGCGTGGAGCGGCTTTTGGACTACTGCCCATGGATAATCTCTATTCTTTTTGCCCACTTGTTTGGCTTAATTCCTAGGGCATTCGACATTTCTGCTAGCATTTGGCTGTGGAAAGACTGACTTAGAAATTATACTGGATCAGAAAATTTAGGAAAATAAATTCAGACTACATACAATTGGAGTTTTACCACGAAGGGCAGAATAGTTAGTGGTTAAGGCTTCAAAGATGACAGCCCCGAAGCTCCCCTCACTAAAAGCGACTACTGACTTTTCTGGACTTGATGTCTCACCTGTAGAAGAAGGATACAAATAGCCTCTCCCAAGAGTCTTGTTAGGATTAGATGAATTAATCCATGTAAAACATTTAGAAAAGAGCTGCTGCATAATAAGTGCTTCATTAGACTACTTTTTTTTTTTTCCTGGAATGTCAGTGGTTAGCTTGGGGTGTTTCATGGAAATAAATAATTAAGCAGTGCTACTCAACACATTCATTGCTCCCTTTCTTATATTTCACAAAATTGTTAATGATCCATTCATCTACTATTTATTAAGAGTCCCCCATGTGAGAAGCAAGGTGCTGGGCAGGCAAACTCCAACAGTACACAGGAGATGCCCAGCCCTTCCTTCATGGAGCTGACAGTCTAACTGGGAAGATACATGTTAAATTAGCAAATGAATGAATCAAATAATTGTGGATTGTGATTCGTGCTTTAGAGGAAGTCAGTGGGAGCGGTGAAGAGAATGAATAGCCATGTCTTAAATTAGGTGGAGAGATAAGAGGTGGCTTCCCTAAGGAGGTGCTGGTCAGGCTGGTGTACATAGACTGAGGGGAGAGCAACAGAGCAGTGGAAATAAGAGGAAGGCAAGAAGGCGCAGGTGCAGAAGGAATTGTCTAGGAGCAGAGAGTGGAGTGGAGTGAGAAAGAAGGAGGCAGCCGAGCATCAAAGGCTTTTTAAACCCAAGTTGTTAAGTGCTGTGATTTGCATTTCCAAAGGTTCTCTTAGCTGATTTATCAAGGGTAGACTGAAGAGGGTTGGCAATTATGGGAGCAGGGAGCACAGCGGCAGCACGGAAGTCTAGAGGACAGGGGATGGTGGCTTGGACTACGAGGTAGGCAGTGGTGGTAGGAAGAAGGGATGGATTTTATAGATGTGTTGGAAATCATATCAACAGGACTTATTGCAAATGCATTTGGCCTGGAATGTGAGAGATGGCAAAGAATCGGGGATATGAAATAAAAGTCCCTACCTTAATTTAGATGGTAAATATGATGAATACTAAGTCAGTGATGCCAAAGGACATCACATATTTAAGAGATAATTTACATATGATGTAAACATAGGATCCTATACTCTGTGTTTTTTTTTTAAATTTTTAACGTTTATTTATTATTGAGAGACAGAGAGACACAGAGCATGAATAGGGGAGGGGCCAAGAGAAGGAGAGACACAGAATCTGAAGCAAGCTCCAGGCTCCGAGCTGTCAGCACAGAGCCCGACGCAGGGCTCGAACTCACAAACCATGAGATCATGACCTGAGCCGAAGTCAGGCGCTTAACCGACTGAGCCACCCAGGCACCCCTATACTCTGTATTTTGGGACAGAATTTAATAGATGGAAAAGCCTTTTGATGTTTTAGGAATTTCTGCACTGAATGTAAGCACATTGGTAAGTTTCAAACATTTTTCTTTTTGCTAGGTTGCCTGTTGCCTCAGATGTATCGCCATTAACCTTACAAACTCTCCATCCCCCTACGTGTACTATAGTTTATTTACAAAGCACTTTGTAATTCTAAAACGTTTGAAGCCTTGTGTTACAAGAAATTTGAGATATTTTTTTCTTAGTTTGAAGCCTGGGGCAGAGTAGTAACCTTTCTTTGACAGTTTCCTCATCTGTAACCTGGAATTGGACAGCAGCCTGTTTCTCAGTGGGAGGTTGTGAAGATTAAATCACTTAGTACTGGTAAAGTGCTATGAGATGTCTGTTACCTAGTATGATTGCAATAAATTTTGGTTCCTGTTATTACTCTAGACAGACTTCTTAGGGTATGTGTGCTTCAGTTTCTTCATATGCAAAATAAAGATGGTTTCCTTCTCAGAAACCAGGAGAGTTTGGTTTACTATAGAAATGCTCTGTCTTTCTAAAGGAGCTGTGATTTAACAAGGTGTGAGTGTTTTGGGTAGATTACCCGAAATACACAGCACTTGGCCAATCATATTACACGATGCCAAATGTTCAGAAATGTGGAAAAACATACACTAAGCTTAAGGCAGCAACTTTTTCCCCCCAATTTTATCTGCATTTTTGTGTGCAGAGAATGGCCTCTACTTGTTATGCATGAAGCACTATGATTATCTCTTACCTGTTTATACTGCACTACAGTCAGAAGGGATTTGAGATAGATTACAATAAAGGGCTTAGATATCATAAATCATTTAAGGAGAAGTAACAGAACCAAAGCCAATAAAGGAAAGGGAAAAGTATGTTAAGATTTTATAAATATTTTATGTCTTCTATAGCTAGGAATTTTTTCAGGCAGTTACTTCAGATAACTTTACAACCTTCTGATTAATCTTCATAAAATATGTGGCATGGAAAAGTAGCAAACATTGTCCTCACACCACGAATGGGAAATGTCACTGTCTTGCTTAAGTCCAAGGTTGGGAAGAGTCAGTATATATACTGGTTGTTCCAATACTACACCTTCCCCAAAGACACACAATTTTTTTTTTAATCAAGAATGTTATTTCCTGTGGGGCACCAGGGTAGCTCAGTCGGTTAAGTGCCCGACTCTTGATTTCAGCTGGGGTCATGATCTCATGGTTCGTGAGTTGGAGCCCCACGCCGGGCTCTGTGCTGACAGCTCAGAGCCTGCAGCCTGCTTGGGATTCTCTCTGTCTCCCTCTCTCTCTGCCCCTCCCCCACTCGCACTGCTTCTCTCTCTAAATAAGTAAACTTAAAAAAAATATTTCCTGCAATTTCAAGTTACTCAGTGATTAACTTAATAAAGGAGAATTGATTCAAAAGAATTTTTTTATGGATCTATCCAAGTTGTAACATACACTGAAAGAAAACAAAAGGAAAAAACCCGTCAATATGCATAAAGTAATTTTATGCAATTATGGTCAAAGCACAGAAGCAATTTTTATTATAGTGTTTTTCACTTGGCATTATATTTTAAGCATTTCATATCTCTATCTTTTGGCAATGATAGGAAATTGCTGCCTACTATTCACTCAAGTTGATGCACTGTAACTTAATGAACCATTAAGTTATAATAACATTTAGGTCATTTCCAAGTTTTTGTCATTATGAATAATAATCATGATGCAAGTCTAGTTTTTCCATCTTTTGGATGACTTCCTTATAATAAATTCTCAGATAGGAGATTACTGGAAGTGTCAAAGAATATGAATATTTTTGTATCTTATAGATACTGCTGTCAGTAATAATGCAGGAGATGTGCCCCATCTTTTAAACATGGGTGTTCTCACCTTTTCTACTTTAATAAGTTGAAGGAAGTTTTGCATACTGATTTAGTAACTCTAAATTTTACATCTGGCATTCAAAGACAGGTAAATTTACCCTATATTATATTTATTATATTATTTTCTATTACATTATATTGTTATACTATTATATGCTATATTATAATATTTACACAATACACATAAGTAAATATATCAATATATACTGATTTAAGTAATGTTTGTCACCCTACTCATGAATTATTTCCTCTTCTTGCTAAAAGATAAATGTTTGGTTTTTTTCTTGAACTTTTCTAGAAATAAGGAACACCATATAAATATGATTAAGTCTTTTGTTAAGAGAACTCTGTAAACTCCCTGAGTGTCAGATATATAATCCATGCTTTATACTACTGTTTTGTAAGGACCTCAAGAAATGGATATATAGATTTAGTAAATAACTCAAAGGATGAACCTTACTTTTCACAAGTTGTCTTCTTTTTTTTTTAATCTTTGTAAATTTTTTTTTAAGAGAGAGAGCGAGAGAGAAAGAGAGAGAGAAAGACAGAATGCAAGTAGGGGAGGGGCAGAGAGAGAGACACACACAGAATCGGACACAGGCTCCTGGCTCTGAGCTGTCAGCACAGAGCCCGACACAGGTCTCGAACTCACAAACTGTGAGATCATGACCTTAGCCAAAGTCAGATGCTTAACTGACTGAGCCACCCAGGCACCCCCAAGAATTGTTATTTCAAGAAACTCAAGCAGATAGGTCCAGGTCTTTAAGAAAGGATCACACCTCGTTTCTTCTTCCCCGGCCTGCCCAGGCCATATCACATCATTTCATAGCTTTTGGATTGGAGTGATGTAAAAATTATAACAGTGAAGACTTAGTGGGGGGAAAAGATACGAAAAAGAAAATGAGGAAGAATGAAAGTAGTGATGAAAATAAAGCAGTATAACATGTGTTTGTGTACATGTGTGTGGTGTATAACACAGATAGTGGTTGTCTGGCAATGGCCATATAGTTTGTGGTTGAGAATTCAGACAGTGGAATTAGGTTGAGCATGAATTACATTTCTATCACTTGCTAGCTGTGCGATCATGGGCAAGTTACTTAACCATGTTGCGCCTCTGTTTTGTCATCTGTCAAATGGAGATAATGAAAAGACTTAGGTCATGGGGTTGTTGTAGGATTAATCCATATAAAGCCTTAGAGTGGCTGGCATACAGGAAGTGCTTAATAAATGTTAATTATAATGATGAGTTTTATTATTGTCACTACATGATAAGAACTGAAATTCCAAAATGACGTATTTTTCTCAGTGAAGAATGATTGAGTAGAGACCATTTATTCTTTTATTTGTGACACGTCTTCTTAGTCTCCCCAAGATATTTGCCCATAGGGTGTGATTTGGGCAGTAACTAGAAGGTTCTGTCCTCAAATATATCTTCCATTAAATTATCTAGTCCCACTATTATCACCATTTTTTTTAACCGAGTTTTGCCCCACTACCTTTACCATCTTCTGAAATGCAGACGAGGTGAGATATTACCTCACCATCTCCTTGCACTATCCGTAAAGCTATCAGGATTTTTTTAAGTGGTGAAGATAGCACAGGAGCCCATACTCCTTCCAGAGGAGGGCATGGAGATAGAAAAAAAGGGCCAAGAAGGGGCTATGGCGTTCTTCCAGTGGAGGTTCTTGAATGTGGTTCTTCCAGTGGAAGGAAGAAAGAGGTTGACATATAACTCCATATCCTTCCCTGGCTGTTGCATCTGGGTAAGAAATATAACTGGAACGGATCTGAATCTCTGGAAAAGGCAGATCCAGGAGTTATGTGATTTATCTGAATAAGAGATCTTTGCATTACACTTGAAATGATGCTCTCCTAGAATTAATAATCTGTGATTTGCCCCTGGTTTCAAGAGAAGGATCTGGTCCATAGAGTTTTCAGGCAGGACCTTGCTGGTGGCAAGAAAAAAGAGATGAATGAAAAAGAAGAATAAAGAATGAAACCTAGCTGCAAAAGCACACATTTCTAGTGCTGTGAGTGAGCAGAACACTGTTGCCTTGATTTAGGTTTTTTTCTTTTCTTTTCTTTTTTTTTCAGAATTTTTAGCAGAACTATTTTTAGGTTCTAAAAAATATGTCATTTATTTCCACTAAAACTAGTTTTTAGATGCATAAATGGCAACATTTCTGGCTAGAAAAAAAAATGAATTTCCACCTAGAACTAGTTTATAGAAAGGTTAATCATATTAATAGAATAAAATAGGCCAATTTTCACTGCAAAGAAATATTTCAATGTGCAGAATTACCAGAGGGAAGAACATTTTCTCTTGATTTCCATTTTGGAGTTAAATTTACAGAAAACAGACTCTAATTCTCAAGGAAAAATAGTTGTGATTTTTTTTTCTCTTTTCCTTCTTGTGATGCAGAGATCCAGGACACTATTTTATTGTTATTCTTGTTGCTTATAGACTTTTTAAATATGAAAATTAATGGATTTTTCAATTTCGTGATGGACTGCTTAACTTCTAGAGGTAACCTTATACATCTGCTTCGACCTCCCTTGTCACAGTCTCTGTACCTAGAGCCTTGTAACACTTGTAGCACTCACTAGATGCCCAGTGGCTGCATGGCATAGTCAGCTTGAATGATTTAGTGCTCTGCTTTTTGGAAGCATTGGCCTTTCTGTCCACAGTGAGCTTTCTTGTTTTGTTCTGTTCTGTTCTGTTTTGTGGTGTTTTTTTTTTTCTGAGACTTCTGGATTAATTCAGGCCCATCCTTTCCTTGCATCTTGTTATCTTTCTCCCCTAATGTCTCTGAGACCATCAACACAATCTTCATGTAAGTGTTTCCATCTATCTACCTCCTTTCTGGAAGATGAACCACAACCCAATTTTGAAAGTTCAGATCCTTATGAAATCGGAAGTTAATAAAGATATATTGGTAAAAGGAATAGATTACAGCATCACCAGAAAAAGAAAATAGTGCCTGTGCAGGACTGGCCCTGATACTGTATTCAGAAGTGTAATGCTTAAGGTGAGTGCTGATCCTTAGAGAAAAACACAGTGTTAGACAAGGTCAAGGTCTCTCTTCAGAGAAGAAAGCAGTTGGGTTGCATCCTATAGTCTGTGATCTCATTACTTACTATGAAGGTGTCTTCTCTGCCTTTGGGATGTTTGCTTTATCACCTGTCAAGTCCAGTTGGAGACAGGGAGTTAGAAATGGTGTTGACTGCCTCCAGCTCTGATTCAGCATTCTGGGGGCCCGAGAGCCAGTAGAAATATGATGGTCCACAAAAGAGCTGCTCACAGTGGCAGGTAGTTGATGAAAGTGGTTCAGTAAATAGTGCCAAGTCCCAGAATGATGCCATGCATGAGGCAGAGTTTAATAAATAGAATCCCAAGGTGAATATAAGGCGGAGACCTAGACAGAGGTGACCTGATGTGGCAGCAACATCCACTCTTTGTTTGTCTCTGCTTTCATTGTGTGACACTGTGAAGCAGACCTCTCCTGGGGTGTGGAGCGAGGGACTAGAAAAATCTAATGACTGGTGAAAGAAGATCCCTTGACACCTGGGTAGAGTTTAACAAGTGAACTATATGATTTTAGAGACCTGCTAGTCACTTCCCTCCATAAAGCAGAGGAAGTTTGAACATCAGGATCTTGTTCCTCTACCTCTTGGTTCCTCTTGGTTCCTCTGGGTCCTCTTGGAACCTCTTGGTTCCTCTAACTCTTCTTCTTCCTTCTCTTCTTCCTCCTCCTGCTCCCCTTCCTCCTCCTCCTCCTCCTCCTCCTCCTTTTTCTTTTTTGAGTTTTATCTTTCATATTGTCAAACCAGGGATTAAAATTTGAATATTGACTTTCTGTTCTGTCTGCCAAAGTGAAGGACAAAACTGGAAAGCCTTCTTCTTAACAGGGGTTATACAAAGGCTAAATCAGTAGATGAAGAAGGTCAGTTAGGTAGAGATTAAGAACAAGAACATCACCTCTCTGTGGGCTTATGAGTAAACGATCCCCCTCTTTATTATGATGTGTATTTCTGGAATAGCTATGGACCACACTAGGCATTTTGAAAGCTTCCTGACACACACCTTCATCTTTAGTGTATAAGCCTACTTGGTACCCAAGTGTACCAAAGAATCATTA
Source organism: Prionailurus viverrinus (assembly GCF_022837055.1). Taxonomy (NCBI): domain Eukaryota; kingdom Metazoa; phylum Chordata; class Mammalia; order Carnivora; family Felidae; genus Prionailurus; species Prionailurus viverrinus. The sequence goes on from NC_062565.1 coordinate 106,953,898, forward strand.
AAACTCAACAATAGTCAGGGCGCCTGGGTGGCTTGGTCGGTTAAGCGTCCGACTTCGGCTCAGGTCATGATCTCACGGTCCGTGAGTTCGAGCCCCGCGTCGGGCTCTGTGCTGACAGCTCAGAGCCTGGAGCCTGTTTCAGATTCTGTGTCTCCCTCTCTCTCTGCCCCTCCCCTGTTCATGCTCTGTCTCTCTCTGTCTCAAAAATAAATAAACGTTAAAAAAATTAAAAAAAAACTCAACAATAGTCAAAATTCAAATATGGCTCTTAATAACTAACATGCTAATAAATTAAGAAATCCATAACCCTCTTGTCCTTCAGAATTATTCTTCAGGTTATAAATTCTTTGTCAATCATAGCATTCTCTCTAAAATGTCATTCAAAAACTTTCAGTGCCACTTGAACTCTATATTATGTCTCTACAGCAGAAACATTATTTATGTTGTTTAACAAAAAGATGCATCTAAAATAAAGGGAAAGATTGAAGCATTGTGAAATCGCTACCTTTGGAAGCATGGGGGTGGAGGTTACCCGCCATTGTGCCCATTGTTGTGTAGGTCCCTGCCCAGGCCCTTCATTTTCTGTAGGCCCACTGAACCCCCCACTTGCTCCACAGTCCAGTTGGGTTTAAGCATCTGTCTCTGCATGCACACAGATTTAACACCTGCTGGTTTCTAAACATTCTGAAGACCTCTGCTGTCTGTGGGAGTGAAAGGGGGTTGGAGCTTGAACAGCATATTTGGGTGATTTCTGACACTCACTACAACTAAATACACTGTACAAAATTCATATTAACTCCAACAGAGTTCCCTCACCAATTCTGCTCGAAACATTTCTGCAGAGGGAAAAGAGCACCAGGTGTTGACCACCTGTTTCACACAATTGGGGGATGGGAGGACCTTCAATCACATCTTCCCCATAGGCCCAGAAGTCAGATATTTACTTCTGCCAGAGATCCTGTAAAAAAAACTGTGTTGCCTGGGTTCTCACTCCATGCAATGGGCTTTAGGAAAGACTAGGACACAGAGGATCAGAAACTTTTAGGTTATTGACATCATGTGACTTTGGGGGTTGGTATTGACAAACAAGCACTACCATGGGAAGACAGTCTGTCTTTTTTTTTAATGTTTCTTCATTTATTCTGAGAGAGGGAGAGGGGGGTGGAGAGAGAGAGAGAGAGAGAGAGAGAGAGAGGAAGAGAGTGAATGGGGGAGGGACAGAGAAAGAGAGAGAATCCAAAGCAGGTACTGCACTGCCAGTGTGGTGTCAACATGGGGCTCGAACTCATGAACCGTGAGATCATGACCTGAGCTGAGACCAAGAGTCAGTTGCTTACCTGACTGAGCCACCCAGGCACCCCAAAAGACTGTCTTAGAGTGCTTTCCCCATTATGCTCCACAGTGAGTATGCAATATCTTTTCTCATTGCCTGCCCTTAGCTGGCCATGCTGTACTATTAATTAGCATTTTTTAAAATAGTTCTCTTGGTGTTAGCAATGGTCTACATTTACCTTAGAATAATTGTAAAGAATTCAGATGTTTCCCTACCATTGCCTTGCCTGCAGTCTATAGTTAATTAACACATTACACACACTGTTCTCCCTGTATCTGCTCCATCTTTGAGGATGTAGACATAGAATTGTCCCCATAGTGCTGAAACGTTTAACATAACTGATTAAAAAGTACCTTCTGGTTTTTTTAAGAGCCTTTATTTGGAATTTTTTGGTCTCTGTACTAACATGCATGCCTTGGTGGGAATAAAACATTTTTTTCTTTTAGTTTCTAATTTTATTAGACTTGAATCACAGTATTTATATCCTGAAGGAATTTTTATACTAGTAGACGGTGGAGCCTCGTTTCTTCCTCATTAACCCATCCGCTCCCACCTCTCCCTTTTTGTTCTTAAAAGTTCCCAAAGCAGTTCGGGAGTCTTGCTCCACCTCCAGACATATACTTGCAATGAATATTTCCATAAATATGAATGGGAAGATGCTTGCTGATGTATTCTGGGGTTATCAACTGAACCAAAAGTTTATATGCCAAACATGAAAGGGTGAGTTAGTGAGATAACTGGGGCCTCTTAATGTCTCTCACAGATATATCTCAGGCAGCGCTGGGAATGCGCAGAAGAGAACACTTCATAAGAAAACATTTTATGAAATATGTATCACAGCAGCCGTCATATTCTGCTCTTCAAAGGGCCTCATTTCTCACCCTTCCTCAGATTGGCTGTGGAACTGGAATGTGGACTAGGTACTATCAATTCATTCATAGCTGGGTAACCTTGGCAGTTTCTTAACCTAGTTCCCTTTGATTTTATATGTCATTGTCGTAGAAAAATTAGCAATTGTCATATGAGTAGCTCTATTTTTCTAGATATTGTTACATGTGATATCTTGTCTATTTCATTTATCCTTCACCACGTCAGTGCCCTTTAACTTTATAAGCCTTTCTTTTTTGCCCATACCCCGTCCCTTCAGACCTCACTCCCCACCCTCCCCCAAAGTCAAAGAAACTATAATCTTTGCTGTAAAAAAATTCCAAGCATTTTCCAAAGGAGTGGGAAAAGAGGAGATTTGAGGGGAAGCAAGATGCTTTACTGATGAATGACTTCTTAGCTAACAAAATGGAAGTGAACTTTTTCAAGAGTGGAAGAGATACCTTCTGTTCCAAATTTTCACAAAACAACTTAAATCTGCTTTCATGTTGTCTTGGCTTGGACTCAGAGGTAATTCGCAGCCATTTGGGGAGGGGGTCCCTTTCCCCACTCCCAATTTACCCCAGACCCTTCCATGCCACTTCTTCTAGCCCCACCCATTCCTTTTGGACCAAATAAATGACTCGGGGTCTTATGCATATCAAAACACACTGGACTACCAGTATACATATTTTTCAAACCTCTACTGTCCCTTGGAGTCCAGAAGCTTTATGGGTTTTATGCCATCCTTGGGCACAGAAATGCATACAAGCTAGGAGCCCTGGTTCCTGGTGTACAGCTTACCTAAGTGATCTACTAAAGCATTCCACCTTGATGTCTGCAATCTTCTCCTCCCTAGAGTGGCATGAGGGGTTGGGTCTCTATCTCTCTCACTTGTAGAACCTGCCCTAGTCTTGAGAAATCTTCCCTCAAGCTGATACTTCTGTGCCCTCCTCCCTCTAGCTGATACCTGACTTTCCTACCCCTAACGTAATCCTCTCCACGGAATCAGAAACAAAAGGAATATTTGTTTTAGTCTTCTGTTTTTCTTCTTAATAAAAACTCTTCTGATGCTCTAGAACTCAAAGCCTGAAAGAAAAAAAATACAAAGGGAAAGCCACATAACTAAATGTCTTAATAAATTATTTTTGTATCAATGTAAAGAAAATCTTAGGTTCATTTTAGCCAGTCTTTCTGAAGTTAATGTAATACCTGTCTCACTCAAGGAAGAAATGACCCAAGGTCTGTCTGACCTCTTATTCACTCCAAGAGAAGATATCAGCAACCAAGTCATCGAACAAAACCCATTCTGCCTTTTTCACTCATAAAACTTCATTAGATGAAGTTCTAAAATGTGCTTGAAAAATAATCTAATTTATCTTGCTCCAAGGAATTTAATTAGAACTCAATTAAATTCAGCAGAATGCATACATCATATTACATGCTGTACCTTGATTCATTTTATTTTCTATTTTTACTTTAAAAATGCAATGGAATTATTTGGTCCTGCAGTATTCTATTCAAAATAATCCACTTCATGCATAAACTAATTGGTCCTCAGGAGCACTAAGGGAAACAAAACATGTACGTTATTATGCTTACCACGTACAACTCACTTGAATTTGCAGTGTTTGCTGGTGAGACAGGGACTTCAGGTATCAGTTTACCTGTACTTCCATAAAAAGGTATCTTTTGGCCCTTCATGTGTTTCCCATCAGACAGACACACACACACACACACACACACACACACACACACACACAAATGGATCAATACAGGAAAAGAAATGATATTCAGATTCTATTCAAATCACCTTCACGGTCACTATTAAAACTTTAAGTTGTCAATTCGAAAGCATAGGTGACAAAAGCAAAAATAAACAAGTGGGATTGCATCAAACTAAACAGTTTCTGTGTAGCAAAGCAAACAACAAAATGAAAAGGCAATCTACAAAATAGGAGGAAATATTTGCAAACCATATATCCAAAATATATAGTGCACTCCTACAACTCAATAGTAAAAATATGTGATCTTTTTTTAAATGAGCAAAGGACCTGAATAGGTATTTTTTCAAAGTAAACATACAGATGGCCAAAAGGTGTATGGAAAGGTGCTTGACATGACTAATCACCAGGGAAATGCATATCAAAAGCACAATGAGATGTAGCCTCACACCTATTAGGATGTCTGTCATCAAAAAGACAAGAAGTAGCAACTGTCATCAAGGATGTGAAGAAAAGGGAACCCTTGTACACCATTGATGGGAATGTAACGGAGTGTGAAGATTTCTCAAAAAATGAAAAACAGAGCTACCACATGATTCAGCAATCCCACTTCTGGGTTTATATATCCAAAGGAAATAAAATAAGTATCTTGATGAGGTATCTGCATTCTCATGTTCATTGAGGCCTTTGAATGAGGCCTTTTTCCTTTCTTAATTCCAATTATTCACAGTAGCCACAATATGGTCACAACCTAAGTGTCCCTTCAGTGGGTGGATGGTTAAAGAAGATGTGTTGTGTGTGTTTATACACAACAGAATATTATGAAGCCATAAAAAGGTAAAATTATTTTGCCCTTTGATCTGAGAAAGTTGAACCCATAGAACCTGAGAGTACAACAGAGGTTGCCCAGGGCTGGAGGGTAGAGGAGATGAACAGTCAAAGAGCAGTAACTTTCAGTTACAAGATGAATCAATTCTGGGGATCTAAAGTAGAGCATGGTGATCATTGTTAATACTGTACTATATACTTGAAATTCACGATCTAAGAGAAGATCTAAGAGAATAGATCTTAAGTGTTCTCACCACACACACCAAAAAGTGGTAACTGTGTGAGGTGATGGATCTGTTAATTAACTTGATTGTGGTAATCATTTCACAACATTTATGTATGTAAATCATCACAGTGTACCCCTTTAAGGAATCACATTGGACAACCTAACTATTTGTAATTTTTCCTTGTCAATAATACCTCAATAAAGCTGGAAAAATAAGCATACAAAACTTCAGAGTGCCAAGAAAACCAAGGACAGAGTTTGAAACTCTGTTCTTTAAGGATATTTCAAAATACTAACATGTCTGGAAATTGTTTTGTGGTTGTTGTTAAGGAATAGATATGCCACACTGGGATGCAGTTGGTCTCAGTAACACAATCTGAAGGGGACTATTATCACATGAGTACTACATAAGCACTATGGAAGGACGCTGACTTAATAGTTCATTTTCCAGAAGGAGAGCCATAGGACTGTCTTTACATTGTTGGTGGCCATGATCAGCTTAACACAGCAGAAACCCTCCAAGGCTAGATACTTCTGTGATTCAAGAAACAAAGATGGATATCAAGTGTCTTTTCTCTATGTTCTCTTGATCTCAAATTGCTTATAGCTGAAGTATTCACAAGTAGAAGGTGAGATTAATACATGGAAAGCACTTAGCCCAACATTTGACGTTTAGTAAACGATAACTGTTACCTAATAGTAACAATGATCACTAATAAAGCCAAATGCTAAATATTCAAATAAATATTTGCCTTGGTTTACCAATGTGCTAAAACTGTCATGATGCCTTAGCATTGTTCTCAGTCACCAGACTATGTCACTGCACTGAGCATTAGATAGTTCCAACAACTTACGTACAATGGAGGGGGCTGGTAGATAGAAGATATACCTTTAGCAAAAAATACTGTTAGAGTTAGAGTGGAGTGTTGATTTTTCAGCTCTTGAAGTTTTATTAATTTCCGCTTTGGTGGAGGTTTTTTTTTTTTTTTTTGAATATTTTATTTTTGAGAGAAGGGGCAGAGGGCAGAGGATCTGAAACAGGCTCTGTGCTGACAGCAGTGAGCCCAACGTGGGGCTCTAACTCATGAACCACGAGATCATGTCCTGAGCTGAAGTCAGACGCTCAACTGACTGAGCCACCCAGGTGCCCCTTTGGTGAAACTTTAAAACATTGAATGAGGCCTTTCTTCTTTTTTCAATTTGAAAGACAAAATCTTAATGTTCTCTTTTTTGGTACTTTGCCACGTACTCCCTGGATGCCCTCTGTGTTTTTGGACAGTTTGGAAACATCATGGAAGCCCTTAATAGGTAAGCAGGTGAGCTAGATGAAATGTGTCAAACCTCTGAAATTACTTGGATTTACCCAAGTCTTGACATAAAAGAAAAGGAAGGAAAGGTGGTTTGTAAGTGGTTTCCATTGGTGACTAGTAAGTGACTGCTTTGCCCCACAGTCCACCTTGTGAAAGGGTGGCTATAACAAGGCACACTGGACTGAGGCCCTGGGGAAACTTAAGAAGGCACTGGGCTTCAGCCCTTCTCACTGTGGAGATGGCGTCGCATCAAACTGGGTCTATCAAAACACCTTGTTATGTTAACAGATTATTTCACAAATTTGCTCAAGTAGAATGATGAGCGTACAATTTATGTTTCCTAAAGCAACCCTTCATTACTTTTTTCTTCCTTCTTAAAGAAAGTGTCAGTAGGTCCCCACAACTTGAGGTCTAGACATTGGTCCTCAGTCGTAGTTTCGGCAGTGGCTCCACTTGTACTGTTCGTCTCTTTTACATAGAATGCGAATTTAATGAGAACGCTCATATTCAGAGTAAAACTCTCTATGACACCTTTGGTTTGTAACCCGCCTGATATTTTTGTTTGGCCTGATGTTTTTACCACAATGCTCAGTCTTAGTAGCTTTTAAAGAGTTGGAACATTTTGTACCTCAGGAAGCAACCCGAGCTGTCTTTTAACAAATTCATCAATTTAGTTTTGTTTTTTTCTTTACCAGCCCTCATTCTCCACTCGGTCTTTAAAAATCCTCCTCTGAGGGCACCTGGATGGTTCAGTTGGTTAAGTGTCCAACTCTTAATTTCGATCTCTGATCAGCTCAGGTCATGATCTCAGGGTTCCTGAGTTTGAGCCCCGTGTGGAACTCTGTGCTGACAGTGCAGAGCCTACTTGGGATTCTCTGTCTCCCTCTTTCTCTGCCCCTCTCCTGCTTGCTCTCTCTCTCTCTCTCTCAACAGAAATAAATGAACATTTGAAAAAATAATAAAAATAAAAAGCCTCCTTAGATTGCCCTGTCTCAGGAGCTCTCTCTCCCATACACCTTTCTGGTCTTTTCCATCTTAAAGGCAGCTGAGAATCTTTTGGGATTTCCCACTTTAAAACATCCCTTCCTGGGGCACCTGGGTGGCTCAGTCGGTTAAGCGTCCGACTTCAGCTCAGGTCACGATCTCACGGTCCGGTCCGTGAGTCCGAGCCCCGCGTCGGGCCCTGGGCTGATGGTTGGGAGCCTGGAGCCTGCTTCCGTTTCTGTATCTCCCTCTCTCTCTGCCCCTCCCCCGTTCATGCTCTGTCTCTGTCTGTCTCAAAAATAAATAAACGTTAAAAAAAATAAATAAAACATCCCTTCCTTCTAATTGCCTTTCCCTGTAACCCTGAAGTGAAAGTGACAATAATAGATTTTGTTTTTCTGTTAGAAACATTCCTAGGGGCGCCTGGGTGGCTCAGTCAGTTGAGCCTCTGACTTCGGCTCAGGCCATGATCTCACAGCTCTTGAGTTCCAGCCCCGCGTCGGGCTATGGTGCTGACAGCTCAGAGCCTGGAGCCTGCTTCGGATTCTGTGTCTCCCTCTCTCTCTGCCCCTAACCCACTCACATTCTGTCTCTGTCTCTCTCACAAATAAATAAACATCAAAAAAAATTAAAAAGAAATCATTCCTAACAGTAGAAATTTCAACAGGTTGATTTTCTTTTCAGTCATTGTAATAATTATGGTAAATATCCAATTTTGATTCTTACAGAAAACTTTTTCCTCTAGAGTAAATTTTGTCTAGTTCATGATGCAAAAATTGGATCGTGGTATAATTTTGAGTTGTTTCTCAAGGCAGTCTGTCATAGGTACTGAGACTTTATGTCAGATCATTTTAAAGGGGCAATTGGAGTCATCTTTAATGCAATGAATGATGAAGAAAAATGTCAGCTAGCTTCTGCTCAGAGAATCCTTTTATGATTGAAAGCAAAAGCCAGATATATTTGTCTTCTAAAATGAGGCCTGGCTTCCCTACCTTTTTATCCTGAGTTCCCTGCACATTCTTCCAAGTAAAAGCATAATTGATGATCTCAGTTGATTATACATTTTTCAAGCAGGTTTTAATTGTGTGCAGAGAAGTTCAGCACTTAGTGGAATCTAATTTTCCCAATTTGCTCTACTTCAAATTCACTCTAGTGCATGCATACAAATTTGGTAAATATGTGACAAAATAATGGAATTTGACATGAGTCTTTATTTTAAAAGAAAGTGAGTCACCAGTCTACTTGTGTACTTTCTTTGTTTTTATTCATTCAGTAGGTTTTAAAGTTAAATGTTTGCCATTTGGTGTCAGCCTTCACTAACATAATTAAAATTGCAAGGTTAAAAGCATTTTGTAATGAAAAATGTCAAAGTCATTAAAAAATGCATAAAGAAAAAAAAACAGTAACACAGTCAGCCTAAAAATATCATCATCGCTTTTCTGTTCTCCAAGATGTTAGCAAGTGTGAGAAGGTCAAGTCAAAATGCCTATTAAAAATCAGATCTGTTAATTTCTTGATAGTCATGTCACGTAAGACTCTTTGATATTCCTCATTTCTTTTTTGTTTTCCTTCCCCAATTTCTAAAGTTCAAGAATCCTTTAAATTTTCAAAATTTGGGAGTAAAAGTGTTAGTTAGAACTTGTGAAAATAAATCTGAGATGCATGCTAGCAATAGTTTCTCTAGTGTTTTCTAAATGTATCATAATGCAATCTTACAGATTTAAGTAGTCAATAAGAGTATGATACTTCTAAAATGTACCAAAAGGTACTAAGAGCTAGTATTCTGAGCATTTACCATGAGCCAGATACTGTAGTAGAGAGACAGTTACATGAACAATCTCATTTAGTTTTTATGATAGCCCTGTGAGGTATGTATTATTATCCCCATTTTATAGATGAACAAAATGAGTCTCAGCGACTAGTGGCAGAGCAGGATCCATTTTCCAGACATGTTTTCTTTTTATGACACCATGCTGATTCTCTGGAGGAAGATGACAAAGGTTCTTACTTTCCAAGCTAATGATTAAAAACTTATCCTTTAAGTCGATAAAAGTGAGAGTACACATCTTAAGGGAGAATACGAAATGATTCCCTGGGATCCAGGAAGAAAACTTTATTATCATGTTATATTTAAAAGAAAAAAATCTTTACTTTATACATGGAAAAAAATAAGTAAGTAATTAAGCTTGACTAATTTTTAATATATAAATTATCCCCGGTGCACTCAGTTTGTAGACGAAATGGTTGAACTTTTTTCTTACCTGCTGAATAATTTTATTTTTCTTTTCCTTATCTTTTTTGCTTTTCTATTTTACTCCTCTTCTCTTCCCTCTCTTTCTTTCTTTTTAATAACAGCTTTATTGAGACATAATTCACATACTATGCCGTCTACTTATTTGAAGTGTACAATTCAGTGGTTTTGGTATATCAGTATTTAGTATACAGATATTTGCAACTAACACCACAGTCAATTTTAGAACATTTCACCACCTCAAGAAGAAACCCAATACTCTTTTGGTAAAACCTCCCTATCTTCCCATCTTCCCAACCCTAAGCAAGCAACTCTCTACTTCCTGTCTCTGTAGATTTGCCTGTTCTGGACATTTCTTGTAGGAGGAATTAAGTAATACGTGGTCTTTGGTGATGCTGCTTTAGACAGTCAACTGTTTTGAGGTATATGAGATTCTTTGGCCGAGGAGTGGATGTTCTGCTTTCAGAGGGGTTTCATGGTAGCCCCCTGACTTCACTCAGTTAATGTGGGTCTAGTCAAGGATCTAGTGATTATATCACTAACTAAATTTCACAAAGAAGATTGTTGTTTTAAAAGATTCCTGCACAAAACCCCAGAGTCAAAGATAATACCCAAGTGTGGCAGAAATAAATAACAAGAAAAATTTACTCAGTTGAAACTTCTCTTATTCTTTTTTTTAAATTTTTATTTGTTTTGAGAGAGAAAGCGTGAGCAGGGGGAGGGGCAGAGGGAGGGGGAGAGAGAGGTTCCCAAGTAGGTTCCGTGTCAGCACCGAGCCCGACACGGGTCTCGATCTCACTAACCGTGAGATCATGACCTGAGCTGAAATCGAGAGTCGGGTGAGTGAACCGGCTGACTGAGCCACCCAGGCACCCTGAAACTTCTCTTATTCTTAATCTGACCCTTCTTCATCAGCTACATTGCAAAATAAAACACAAACACAGTGAAATCTAATCATATGAAACAAAATACCAATGAAAATTCGTAATGTCAATAAGATAATCTCAAATATGAATCTGCTTGTACATTTATTAAAGATGGGCTTCTAAGTGTACATTGTGCCTTAAGGTATTACCTGACACAATCTTAGCAAGCAAGTAAAAACTAAACAACCATAACATTAATGTAACTTTTGCAGATTTGGTAGAGGGTTATGTTAAAGTCCTCAATCCATTACTCTTAAAAATTCTATTAAATGTAATAATAATTGTTTAATTCACCTCAATTGGTATTTCATACTTATTAGTAAATAAATGATCAAAATCCTTATACTACTGGGGAAATTCTTCCTATCACTGTAAAGATAGCTATAATCACAAGAAAAACAAGTGACAACAGACTAAAACATTCTTCTGTCACCAAATATTTTTGAAAGATACATAGAAAGCCATGCTGATGATTTGAAGAAGCAAGTATTGCGAGACTTTCGGTTTGCAATGTTAGGATGAAAGTCGGGTGTGTGCCTAGGTCAGAGGTGGATGTACCATGAAGCTAATGGAGTTTCAGGGTGTCAACACTTACACAAAGAGATTTGGTTCTTATTGCATCTTTTTGAAACTTTTCTCCATAATAAAAGCAGGATTTGGTTCTGACTAATTGAATGAGCAGAGAAATTTAGAGACATTGTGGCAGGAGGTTATTTCTCTTGGTCAGAAAGTCTTTTTTTTTTTTAACACGTATTTATTTTTGAGAGACAGAGAGACAGAGCTTGAGTGGGGAAGGGGCAGAGAGAGAGAGGGAAACACAGAATCCGAAGCAGGCTCCAGGCTCTGAGCTGTCAGCCGAGAGCCGGACGTGGGGCTCGAACCCACAAACCGTGAGATCATGACCGGAGCTGAAGTCAAATGCTTAACCAACTGAGCCACCCAGGCACCCCTCTTACTCAGAAATTCTAAATAACAATTCCTGCTGAATTAAAACTCTATCCCATGCTGTAGGTTCTGCTGCTGCTTACCCATTTTTATCCATCTCTGCTATTATGATTCTCACTTGTGACCCAAATTTCCGTATGTCAGTCTCTGCTTCTGAGACAGCACAACATTCTCTTTCCTGGAATGGCATGCCAGTTTCTCAATAACAAATTTACATCTCTTCCATTATTTAAATCAAACAAACAAATGAAAGGCTCAAAACTATGCTCTCCATGAAACCCTTCCAGATTTGCTTTGTCTAATTTTAAGATTAGAATGATCCCAATAACTTCAAGTAATTTTATATAAACCTACTTGAGTTTTTAGGTATTTTTATGTTCTCTATCTGTATAGTTTTGTCTTTATGTTCCATATCTCTGTAAGTTTCTTGGAGGCAGGGGCCAAACATTCCTTTCTCATTACCTGAACTTAGCATGTCTTTGCAAATGCTACTGACTCATCTATTTCTCAGTGGCTGATCCTGTAACTCACAGAGTTTTCACATAATCAATGAACAAACATTGCTGGTAACTCAGCTACAGAAGAGTTTAATCAAATACACAAAAGGAATGGACTTTAAGATCGAAGACACTAATTTCAAGAGTTGATAACTGTACGGGTGCCTGGGTGGCTCAGTTGGTTGAGCGTCCGGCTTCGGTTCAGGTCATGATCTCATGATTTGTGAATTTGAGCCCCGCATGCTGACAGCTCAGAGACTGGAGCCTGCTTCACGTTCTGTGTCTCCCTCTCACTCTGCCTCTTCCCTGCTCACGCTCTGTCTCTGTCTCTGTCTCTCTCTCAAAAATAAATAAACATTAAAAAAAAAAGAGTTGATGACTATACACCAGCATCTTCTAAAAGTAAGTCAGAATTATGGAATAGAAGGAAATTTGAAGCTAATTATCTTAGCCTGATTTACCCAGAAAGCAAAGACTTATATGCTGCTACCGTTTTTAAAGATAGGGAGCAGGCATGAGAAAGGGATGGAGGGAGAGATCATACAAGGGCACAGAGTACCCTACAGAGCATCTTGTGAGGAAGGATCTCTTCAGAGAACATGTAGAAGTGACTGCTTTTCAGGACAGTCTGCCTGAAGGAGAAAGAAGGAAGAATTTATCTGTCTGCTATAGTTTCCTACTGGTCAAGTGCAATAATTTCCCCGTATTTCCCAGTTGCTGATGAGTGAGCACCAAGCAGATCCCCACAAGGTCTGGTCCTCAGCATCCATGTGGAATCCCCAAGGTAGAAGGCACAAGGTATATAGAATGGGCATGTGGCATTGGGCCACTGGGCTGTGTCCACATATTGTTGGTTGTAGTCTATGCAGTGTTGGTGAAGCCACCACTGGAGTTAGAGTAAGTGACCAGAGACCTTAGAGATGGTAAGACCAAGAGGATTTGAAGGCAGAGCATAAGAGGTGTCTAAACACTCACCAATTATAATATACTTACTTTGTATGAAGGAACCAAAACCCAAAGTAGAAGATGTCCAAGATTATGGAGCTTAATTAGTGGGACCCAAAAGCCAGGAGCTTGTAAATCCCTCTCTGGTGCCTTTTTACTCTTCTGTGCCGCTTCTCTAGATAATGCAATATGTAATTTACATGCACAATTGTGACTCATCCTCTCATAGTAGAGTTTCCAATGTCTCCTACACATAATGCCTCATAGACTCACTGAAATATTGTTTAGGAGGGCTTTTGTGGCTTACTTGGTTTCCTCTAAAACCCAAAACAAACCAAAACCAAAACCTGCTACCCCAGAACCAGAGAACAGATTAAAATCCATGAATATAGAATCTGAAGGAAAGACACTCCAATTAATGTTAAACCTGTAGGTAGGTGCTTTTGCTTCTTGCCTAATGATCTTACATATGTCTAATTAACACTTAAATGTGATAAAATCTTTCAGCAAAGAACTTGAGGAAGCCAATGTCCTAACTTCTGAAACCATGAATCTTTTCACAGAACATAGTAGAACACACGTTTCTCCCATGTTCAAGTGGAATTGTTTTTAGTCAGGGGAGTTTACCTAAGTGTTCTTTATGTATGCATATCTGAATTCATATGTTGACCCAAATCTAACATGGCTTGTGTGAGAATAGCTATCAGATGAAGATGTCTCTACAGAAAGGTTGATGTGCTCTGATTCAAAATGATAACATAATTATTTCACTCTCATGCCAAAGGATTACAAAGCAATATGGTTATATAACACTATGTTGAAAATCTTCATACCCTTTTAAAAGAATGTATTCTTATAACTGAGGGAAGAAAACAAGATTCAATTCATGTTTTATTTTAAATCTTATTATTTTGAATATATAATTTGTAATAAGTTTATTCACAGGGTTCTAAAGTCTATTTCTTTAACAGAATAAAGTGCTTGTGGTAATGGTTATGTCAGTCTTTATGAATATAAGCTGTATTATAATAGGTATTCAGCTTCCAGCAGCACTATTTTTCCTGAGACTCATGCATTTTTCATTGTCTAGTCATTCTGAATTTAAAGTGGATAGGATGTCCTTTTAAATGCATAAACAAAGAAGATGAAAATGTGTATAATAGTCTCCTCTCAATTTCTGCTACTAAAATTATAGGACCTGTGTTTCCTATGTTAGGATGCATCTGGTGTGTTATTCTATATATTGCATGAATAACCAACAGCTCCCTGTGCAGAATTCCACTCAGCACCATATTTAGCATCATTTTTGCAAGATAGCACCTTACCAGGCTTGTTCAGAAAGGCAACAAGAAATAGCTTGTTAATCTCAGTGTCTAACTGGAAAATGGAATACAGTAAAAACAAGGTTTGCTTTGTCTTTCAAAACTAGTAGTTTTTCAAGACAAGATTAGCAGTGATCTTTCAAATCTTCTAGGATTTTGCCCTTTTTCTTTACAAATATTTGTTCTCTCATAAACATGTTTATTCACTCTGTGTTTATTGAGCATCTATTTCCTTTCCACCCAGCAATGCTCAAGGCACCAGGAACATAGAAGCGAATACAATACATTCCCTTCTTTTCAGGAGCTTATGAGTTACACTATATGGTGAGTAAAATAGAGATAGGAGCATGTAGATGAGGGCACTTAACTCAGCTTCAGGGAGCAGGGAGTAACCAAATGGAGACTTTCTGGGGAAGATAGGTCTTAAGATTATGAAGAGTTAGGTGAAGGGACTACAGATCTACTGTGGTGGTTACCTATGGTCAAAAGTATAGTTCAGAGGGATAAGGCGATGATAAATAAACTGAAAAGATCCTAAAACAGAGAGAGTGGTGGGGAGAACATTCTGTGAAACACATCACCAAAAGGATTTGTCCGGTGGTTAAAGACAACACAAGAGAGTTTGATGAAATGAAAATGGCAAGGGTGTGGAGATGGAATTAACAGAGTTTATTATCTAGGTCAACATCTAGATTTTTTTATATTTTTATTTATTTACTTATTTTGCTTTGGTGACTCTGGTAACAGATGTGTAGACTACACTAGCTATAGTATTTAGCTTTCTGTGGCTGGGAAAGAACTCATAGTGAAAGGCTCCTTCCATTCCTTCCTGTTTTTACAAGTCACGTTTATTAGCATGACTGATAAAACAATAATTTGCATTCTGTATCAAATCATACCAGAGCAGCTAAATGACATGGTCACTAATTAAAAGCAAAAACCGATTACTGGAGATTTGCTGCTTTGATTGGCTAAAGAAACAAGTGTAAGCCTGTGTTGACCTCCTGTTGAAAGGCACACATTATAGAGGTCTTAGTGGAAGAGTTTTCATTAGTCATTCTGGCTGGCTTTTTTCGTCTTCACCTTACTCAGAATATTCCTGGAACCTAGAAACTTAGGTTTCTAGCACTGTGCACTCTGCCTTTGTGAGGGAAACCACTTTTTTTTCTTTTCTTTTCTTTTTTTTTTTTTTTTTGGCAGCCTAGGGTGGTATAGCATAGTAATTAAGATGTTGGGAATTTGAGTCAAATAACCTGGTTTCCATCCAAACTCTTCCCCGTTTCCCCATGCTAGCTCTGTGATCTTGGGCTGTTTGCTTAACCCCTCTAAGCATCAATTTACTTATCTATAAAAATTTAATTGTGAAATAGTAATATCTGTCATAAGCAGTTTTATGTAAGCCTAATGATAACAACAAAGCAAAAACCTATAGTAAACATACAAAAGGTAAAGAGAAAGGACCATAAGCATACCACTACAAAAAGTCATCAAACCACAAAGGAAGAGAGCAGGGACAAAGAAAGAAACAGAGAAGAACTGTGAAGACAACCAATGAGAAATTAACAAAATGGCAATAAGTACACACCTATCAATAACTACTTTAAGTGTAAATAGACTAAATTTTTTAATCAAAAGACACTGGGTGGCTGATTGGTTAAAAAAAAAATAAGACCCATCTTTATGTTGCCTATAAGGGACTCAGTTTAGATATAAGGTCACACACAGACTGATAACGAAGAGACAAAAAAAGATATTCCATGCAGATAGAAATCATAAGAGACCTGGAGTAGATGTGCTTATGTCAGGCAAAATGGAGTTTGAACCAAAGACTATAAGACCCAAAGATGGGCATTACATAATAATAAGGTGGTCAATCCAACAAGAGGATATTGCATTTGTAAATATTTATGCACCCAACATAGAAGCACCTAAATATACAAAACAGACCTAAAGGGAGAAACAAACACCAGTATGATAATAGGGGATTTTAATACCCCACTTATATCAATGGATAGATCATCCGGAGACAAAATCAATTAGAAAACATTCACCTTAAGTAACACATTAGATCAGATGGACATAACAGTTATATATCTGGAATATTCCATCCCAAAGGGACAGAATACACATTATTCTACAGTACAATTAGAATATCTTGTAGGATAAAGGGCCTGGGTCGCTCAGTTGGTTAAGCATCTGACTCTTGATTTCGGCTCATGTCATGATCTCAGTTTCATAAGATCGAGTCCCGAGTAGGGTTCTTCGCTGACAGCACCAGAGCCTGCTTGGGATTCTGTCTCTCCCTTTCTCTCTCTGCCCCTCCCCAACTCATGCTTTCTCTCAAAATAAGTAAATAAACATTTAAAAAAAGAGAATAGGGCACCTGGGTGGCTTAGTTGGTTAAGCATACAACTCTCAGTATTGGCTCAGGTCATGATCTCACAGTGGTGGAATCAAATCCCACATCAGGCGTTGTGCTGAGCATGGAGCCTGCTTGGGACTCTTTCTCTCCCTCTCTCTGCCCCTCCCTCACTCTCGTGCTCTCTTTCTCAAAATAAACTGAGAAAAAAAAAAGAAAAGAACATTTTCTAGGATAGATCATATGTTAGGCCACAAAACAAGTCTTAATAAATTTAAGAAGATTGAAATCACATCAAACATCTTTCCTGACCCCAATAGTAGAAAGTTTTTATATGAAGAAAAGTGGAAAATTCACAAATATGTAGTGATTAAACAAGATGCTACTGAACAACCAACAGGTCAATGAAGACAGAAAAAGTAAAAAAAAAATACCTTGAAGCAAATGAAAACAGAAATATACATACCAAAATTTGTGGGATGCAGCAAAAGCTGCTCTAAGAAGGAAGTTCGTGGCAATAAGTGCCTATCTCAAAAAACCTTTTGAAAGATATTTCAAAAAAACCTTCAAAAAAGAAATGTTTCAAATAAACAACCTGACTTTATACCTCAAGAACTAGAAAAAGAATAAACAAAGCTTGAGGGAAATAAAGGAAGGAAAGGAAGGAAATAAAGATTAGAGCAGAAATAAATGAAATAAAGACCAAAAAGGCAATGGGGAAAATCAGTGAAACTAAGAGGCTGTTCTTTAAGAAGATAAACAAGATTGACCAACCTTTAGTTATACTTATGAAGAAAAAAAGACAGAGAGCTTAAATAAAATTAGACATGAAAGAGATTTTACAGCTGATACCACAGAAATGCAAAGGATCATAAGAGATTGCTATGAACAATTATCTGCCAACAAATTGGACAAACTAGAAAATTGGATAAATTCCTAGGAACATACAACCTACTAAGATTGAATCATGATGAAATATAAAATCTAAACAGACTAATTACTACTAAGAACATTGAATCAGTGATCAAAAACTTCCCGACAAACTAAAGTCCAGAACCAGGTGGCGTCACTGGTAAATGCAGTCAAACATTCAAAGAAGAATTAAACCAGTCCTTGCTCAAGCTCTTCCGAAAAATAGGAGGGAACTCTTCCAAACTCATTTTCTGACGCCAGTGTTACCCTCATACCAAACCATACAAGGATGTCAGAAGAAAAAAAAAAATTACAGGCCAATATCTCTGATGAACATAGATGCAGAAATCCTCAACAAAATGTTAGAAAACCAAATTCAACAGTACATTAAAAGGATTACACACCATGATCAAGTGGGATTTATTCCAGAGATGGGGATGGCTCAACACCTGCAAATCAGTGCGATACAGCACATTAACAAATGATGGAGAAAACTCATATGATCATAGTAATAGATACAGGAAAAGCATTAGACAAAATTTAGCACTCTTTTATGATAAAAACTCTCAACAAAGTGGCTGTAGAGGGAACATAACTCCACATAATAAAAGCCATATGTGGCAAGCCCTACTCGACAGTGAAAAGCTAAAAGCTTATCCCCTAAGACGAGGATGCCTACTTTTGCCACTTTTATTAAACACAATATGGGAAGTCCTGGCCAGAGTAATTAGGCAAGCAAAAGAAATAAAAGGCATCTGAATAAGAAAAGAAGTAAAATTGTCACTATTTGCAGATGACATGATATTATATATAGAAAACACTAAAAACTACATCAAAAACTGTTACAACTAAGAAATGAATTCAGTAAAGTTGCAGGCTACAAAATCAATACACAAAAATGTGTTGCATTTCTTTGTGCTAATAGTAAACTATCACAAGGAGAAATTTTAAAAATCCCATTTGCAATTGCATTGAAAACAATAAAATACCTAGAATAAATTTAACCAAGGAGATGAAAGACCTCTACTGAAAACTATGAGACATTAATAAAATTGAAGAAGACACAAATAAAAGGAAAGATTATTTTGTGCTCATAGATCGAAAGAGTCAATATTGTTAAAATGTTCATACTATCCAAGACAATATACAGATTCAGTGCATTCTCTATCAAAATTTCAATGACATTTTTCAAAGAAATAAAACAAATAATTCTAAAATTTGTATGGAACCACAAAAAAAAAAACAATTAAAAAAAACCCAATAACCAAAGCAATCTTGAGAAAGAACAAAGCTAGAGGCATCATGCGTCCTGATTTCAAACTTCATTACAAAGCTTTAGTGATTAATACAGTATGGTGTTGGCATAAAAACAGACACATAGATCAGTGGAACAGAATAGAAAGCCCAGAAATAAACCAACACATATATGGTCAACTAATTTACAATAAACGAGACAAGAATATACAATGGGGAAAGACTGGACAAAAGAACGAAACTTGACCACTATCTTATACACAAAAATTAACTCCAAATCCATTAAGGACTTGAACATAAGACCCAAAACCATAAAACTCCTAGAAGAAAACATAAGAAGTAAGCTCCTTCACACAGATTTTGGTGATGGTTTATTTCAATCTGACACCAAAAGCAGAAGCAGTAAACACAAAAAGAAGTGAGACTACATCATACTAAAAAGCTTCTGCACAGGAAAGAAAACTACAAACAAAATGAAAAGCAGCCTACAGAATGGTAGAAAATATTTGCAAATCATCTATCTGATAAGGGGCTAATATCCAAAATATATAAAGAACTCATAAAACTCAGTGTCAAAAATACAAACAATCCAATTTAAAACTGGACAGAGGATCAAAATAGACATTTTTTAAAAGACATGAAGATGGCCAACAGGTACATGAAAAGATATTCAGCATCATTAATTATCAAGGAAATGTAAATCAAAACCACAATGAGGTATCACCTCATGCCTGTTAGAATGGTTATTATTGTAAAAAGACAAGACATAAGTGTTGGCAAAGATGTGGCGAAAAGGAAACCTTTGTGCACTATTGGTTGGAATGTAAATTGGTGCAGCCACTGTGGAAAACAGGGAAGTTCCCCTCGCAAAATAAAAATAGAACTACCATATAATCTAGCAATTCCACTTTCAGGTATTTATCTGAAGAAAATAAAAACACTAATTAGAAAAGATTTCTGCACCCTTATGTTCATGTTCGTGTTCATTGCAGTGTTATGTTCAATAGCCAAGATATGGAAACAACCATAAGCCATCAATGGATGGGTGGTTACGAAGTTGTGGTGTGTGTATTGTGGTGTGGGCCGTATTATTCAGCCATGAAAAAGATGAATTCTTGCCATTTGCGACAACATAGATGGATCTTAAGGGCATTATGCTAAATGAAATAAGTCAGACAGAGAAAGGCAAATACTGTATGATCTCTCATATGTGGAATTTTTTTATCTATTAAAAAACAAGCACATAGATAAAGAGAACATATTGGTCATTGTCAGAGCTGCGGGGGTTGGGGGTTGAGAGAAAGGAGGGAAAGGGGTCAAAAAGTAATGAGGAAAAAAAAGACAAGTTGAGAGGGAGAGATCTTTGCAAGTGCTTATAATCACATTTTTCCCTGCTTTTAGAACAAAGGACCCCCATTTTTATTTTTTACTAGGGCCTGCAATTATGTAGCCAGCCCTATTTCTACTTGAAACTGAGTTCCTTAAGATCTGGACACATGCTTATTCATCATACTATTCTGTGTGTAGCATAATATCTGGCATTTATTAGATAATAAACAATGCTTTTTGAGATAATATTTATTAATTTGATTTATGGTATATGTGTGTGTATCTATAAAACTCTAAATATCTACATATTTATGTTGATATATTTATAAAGTATAAATTAATAGAAATATATACTGTGAATGTATAATTATATATGCAGTGGACAGATAGGTACAAAATATTTAGAAAACAGGTTTTCTGTTAGAAAACAGTTATTCTGTATTAAGGGTCTACTGTTTCCGTTCCTTTTAATTTAAAGGGTTATTAATTCAAATGCTAGTGCAATCAATACTGTATTTTAAAAACTATGAAAAGTAAATTAATATCTAGCAAGTGGATTCATTGCACCATAAGCTTTCAGAATGTGCCCAGTGACAGCACATTTCTATAAGAAATAAATACAAAAAGTAGTACCTGCCTTATAAGGTTATTATGAGGATTAAATAAGATAGTATATATAAAGCTAAAGCCCAGGACTTGGCACAGGCTTAGAACTTATTAAATATGAATTATTATTGTTATTTCACCGTAACTAGCCTCATTTTGTAGTAAGTTATTTGGGAACTCAGCTCCAAAGTCTTGGTTAGTAGTTCGCCAATGACAAGGACTATGTCTTACTCATCATCTTTGAGTACACAGTGCCTGACATGTAGAAGGCTGTTTTATAGTATACTGGTACATATACATCAGAAAACTAAAATTTGATTCCCTTACATAAGTAATCAGTTATTTTTGGTGGCTTGATTTTGTTCAGGAAAGGCACAGGATATTGCCAAATTTTGAATACGATGGTTATAATTTAAGCAGCTGTAGGAATTCCCATGTTGTGGCCATTTTTAACCTTATTTTCTCAAGGAGATATACTCCATACCCACTCTTCTCTGGTCGACATACTCAGCATTGAGAGTAACCAATTAGTTGTAACTCTCCCTATTTCTTTTCCACTTCAGGATGTAAGTTATTATGCAAATAATCAAGAGTGACCTCATGAGAGGATAATCATGAATCCACTCTAAATTAAATTGTAAATCAGTTTATACATTATTATTTTAGCTCTCATCATAATTATTGTGTTTTGTGGTGACTAGATCAGACTTCTTCAAAGAATTCTTTGAATTCTCCAAAATTCTTCAAAGTCAGCACTTTTATATCTTAGGACTTCCTGTCCATTTAGTCACAGCTAACTATTCCCTCTGTGGAATTCTCTGTTTCCTTGGTTTCCATAATACCAGTATTGCTCTGCTACTCTCCACTCTGCGAAAACTGGTCTTTCAAAGGCTAGCAGTGACTACAAATTATCTTCTCCCAGTACACATTCTCTCTGTCCTCTAAGCAACATTCAGTATTACAACTACCTTCTCCATGAAAGTCTCTGTTCCCTTGCTTTCCCTGACAGCAAGAGCTTTCCTTGTCTTTCCCTTAACCTTCTAACCACTTCTGACTCCAATGATGTGCCTCTTCTTTTCCCTTAACCCCAATGTGGGGATTCCCCAAGGATTTTTTCTAGACTTCTTATTCTCTCTTCCTTGGCAATATCATCCGTTTCTGGTACTTGAGCCATCCATCACTTTTAGGTGTATAGCTTCTGCATATTTATCTCCTGATTGTTCTCCCTATCCAACTCTTATCTCTTGTTGCAAATACTGCTGGATCATTTGGAAGCTCATCTGGCAGCTCAGATTCAATATACCAAAGTTTTTTGTTATCTTTCCACTCAAACCAACTCCTTATCATGATTTTTGTTAGTGGGTATCACACTTCTCTGTTAGGCTGGCTTAAAAACTTTTGAATTAATTCTGGTACTTCTCTTTACCTCTGCCTTTCTTTTTTACTATGCTTTCAATTCGGCAAAACTGTTCAGTGTTGCCTAGGCCTGCCTCTGCCCCGTCTTTGAATTCTTCATTCACTACTTCTTCTGAATGGTATTGTCCAGCAATAGGTGCAGTAAATAAAGAACATTATATAGACTTCACTGTCTGGCAGAGGGAAACAGGGTAAAATCAGTAATTATAATACAAGATAGAGAAATGAAGGAGAAACAACCCAGGGAAGACTTCTTAAAGGGGGTAACATATGAGCCAAATCTTAAAAGATGACTAGGAGTCAGACTGATAAAGGCAGGAAAAACATTCTAGAAATAATAACACATGCAAAGGAATGCCAGCAAAGAAGACTATGACTTATTGTTGAGGTGTAAGTCGGACTGGAGCTCTGGCTTCATGGGGAAATGAAAGCAGGAAGTAAAGCTCCAGAGGTATTAAGAGTGGAGGGAAGGCACGTAGGGCCTTGTTTTCAGTTACCTGATGTTCCATAATGAACCACCACAAATATTATGCCCTAAAACGATAGCCATTGATTATTTCTCACAGTTCTCCAATTGGGCAACAGTCTCTGGGGATGGCTCATCTCTGCTCCACGTGGCATAGGCTGGTACAGCTCCAATGGGGCAGGAGGATCCAGGACCCTCACTTACATGTCTGGTGCTTCAGCTGGGGTGACATTGGCTGGCTGGGTTTCTCTTTTTCTTTACACATGGTGACTCAATATTCAGCAACCTAGGTTCTTTACATGTAAGCTGTATCTGCAGAGAGAGAAAAGTGGAAGCTGGGGAACTTCTTCTGGATTAGTCTGGAAGTCACATGACATCCTTACCCCTACATCCTGTTGGTCAAAATAAGTCACAAGAGGAGATCTGCTTCTAGAAAAGGAGAAGTAGATCCCATCTCCCTTTGGGAGGAGGAGCATGAATGCAGACAGATGAGAGGAAATGTTGGCAGCCATGTTTCTGGATCATGTATCATAAGCCTTATAGATCACTGCATTTTGTAGGGTACCATTATAGGATTCTAAGCAGCAGACTGACATTGTAGAATATACGTGTAAAAATATCTCTTTGATCCCTTTATAAAGATTGAGTTCAGGGGTCAGGCCCAATACCTGGAAACAGGGCAACCAAGGAGAAGCCTCTACCAGTATGTTACAGGTTATCCTCAGGAAAGCCTTTTCTATGGGCCCTCATGCCTTGCTCCAGTTTTCCTCCTCTTTGAAACAAATGGAATGACCAAAATGTGATAGATGCCTTTTTCTTTTTTCTTTTTCCTTTCTTTATTTTTTTTTCTTATTTTTTAAACATTTACTCTTTTATTTTATTAATGTAGAGAGAGAGAGAAGGAGGGGGGACAGAGGGAGAAACAATCTCAAGCAGGCTTCATGCTCAGCATTGAGCCTGATGCAGGGCTCAATTCCGTGACCCTTAGATCATGACCTGAGCTGAAATCAAGAGTTGGATTCTTTTTTTTTTTTAACGTTTATTTATTTTTGAGACAGAGAGAGACAGAGCATGAATGGGGGAGGGTCAGATTGAGAGGGAGACACAGAATCGGAAGCAGGCTCCAGGCTCCGAGCCATCAGCCCAGAGCCCGACGCAGGGCTCGAACTCACGGACCGCGAGATCGTGACCTGAGCTTAAGTGGGACGCTTAACTGACTGAACCACCCAGGCGCCCCAAGAGTTGGATTTTTAACCGACTGAACCATTCCAGCACCCCATTCTTTTTTCTTGTTTTAAGCAAGACACAACTAAGGTATCTGTCCAGGACTCTGTGCCCCTTCCAGAAAGATGGATTCGCATCTGCCATGGGGGAGGAAATATGTAACATCAAATATCCTCTGACTAATTTTTTTATGTTTAGAGATAATATTCTTTGCTTATTTTATATTGCTGTTTCTATAAATAAACCAGGAAAGTCAGATGAGACTTTTGGAGAAGGCAGAATCCTCCTTTATATTTCCAGGGGCTCTTCCTGTGTCAGATCCTGTAGATTTATGTGATCATAAAGCCCATATGGGCGCTTTATTTCTATGCATAATGAACCCCTTGACTCTTGCCCCTAGTCCTTACTACAGTGCTGTTCAATGCCTATTTAAAAGCCACAGAAAATATTTACAGAATTTGAAATGTTTTATTATATCACCTCAGTAACTAAATTTGCTTCATGAATAACTTTTTTAACATGCAAGCAATAGTATCTTGTGTAGAGGAGAGTGAAGACTAATGCTTATCAGTCTTTACTAGAGCAAAGTAAGATCCAAAATCTGGGAATGGAGAGGAGATGGTCCTCCTGGATTTTCTGGGGTTTGTACAGCCCCTTCCCCTAAGTGTTCCTGGATTCCAGATTTCAATCTATAAACAAAAGAGTCTCTCATTATTGGTATGAGAACCTGAAGATAAGTTCACAGTATGGCGCCTCTTTGTCAGCGTGCAAGTGTTCTGTCGGGTTTCTGAACACTTAGTGAGTGCTATAGTGGGCATCACCGACGATGTTAATTTCCTCCAAGACTCCAGAGTCCTGTGGCTAGAAGCCAGGATCACTTGGAGAGATTTGGTCCCAAATCCCAGCTTTGCCACTTCCTCGTTACATGACAGTGAACAAATTCCTTAACTCCTGTAAACTTTGTTGTTGTTTTTTTTCCTCTTTAAAACCTCACTAATAATTGCACCCTGCTCATAGGGTTGCTGTGATGGGTGAAAACAAATACTATTTATTGCACCTAGCCTAGTGAATGGCACAAGTACTCAATGAATTTTAACTGTTATTGTTTCAATGGACTTCCTGCTGATCTTCACTGTTTCCTTTATTTTTTCCAGGGAGATGTTAATCTCTGTGGCTCTGGGCCAGGTGTTATCCCTTCTTATTTGTGGAATTGGCTTGACCAGCAAGTACCTGTCAGAAGATTTCCATGCCAATACACCAGTCTTCCAGAGTTTCCTCAATTACATCCTTCTCTTCTTGGTCTATACCACCACACTAGCCGTCAGACAAGGTAAGCATGCAAAAACCTATATGTAGCTTGGAATATAGCTGGGTTCCTTTTTTATAGACATCTAGAAGAATGATGAGCCATGACTAAATTAACTTTTTGTCACAGCATCATAAGACAATTCAAAACCTCAACTCTTGCTTTTCTATTTTGCAGTAATAAAGCAAACAAAATGAATAAATAAATCACAAAGAAGCATAAATTATGTGAATTCAGCAGGAAATAGGAAACGCATGTATAGGCAAAATGTACAATTTCTCACTATTTGAATTTCTGTTAACATCCCTTATACCCCTGGACTGTGGAAAGGCCTGATGCAGCTGTCCTCAGTAATGCTAGTCCTCAGAAATCCAGGGGAATTACAGACAAATGTATGTTCTTTGGGAAAGTGTCACAAGAAAGATAAAAATAGTAAACACAAACAACTCTAGTAATAATAAAAGAGAAAAGAAAGGAAAGAAAACTACCACAATTGGTCAGATGAGATGTTCTGTCTAAACTTCAAATAGCTAAAGCAAGAAAACAAGTCCTCCAAGAATCAATGCAAGAAAAACTTTTTATTTGGCAATTGCAGTTGAAATCTTTGGGGGGTGTATCTCTGGGGAGAGTAATTCAGATCCTTATGATTATACCATTGAATCTGGTGTAAACACTCTTTTTTATTCCTTTGGCATGGAGATAGCCAACAATTCATCCCTAGAAGCTGTTGAATGTGAAATATGCATTGAAAAATAACCATTAACATGTTTGAAGATAATTTTATACCTTAATAATAAATAAGAATATAGGAATAGCTATATTCATCAATTCTAATAGTCATACTTTTTTGAAGCTTTTATAAGAACTGTAAGAGTATTTCATTTTTACACTTCCTTATTTAAATGGCCATCCAGAATAATATTGCTTAATTATAACTATGTGGCCAATTCTAGATTTTATTCAGTTGGGACTGAATTCCAGTTTAACTTTGGAGTTGTTTAAAGTATTGGAATTCGTTTGAAACTTATCAAAAAATTGCATTATCGGTGTTTGTTTGTTTTTTAATTTAATATCAGTAGACATTAATCTGAGAATAAGCATCTGACTTCGGCTCAGGTCGTGATCTCACAGTTCGTGAGTTTGAACCCCACGTCAGGCTCTGTGCTGACAGCTCGGAGCCTGGAGCCTGCTTCAGATTCTGTGTCTCCCTGTCTCACTCTCCCCCTCCCCCATTCACACTCTGTCCTTGTCTCTCTCTCTCTCAAGAATAAATAAACATTAAAATTTTTTTTAAAAAAATAATATTTCAACTAAAACCTCAGGCTACAGAAGCTATAGACATTGAGTCTGACTTATATTTCCTCAGGGTGATATATGGAAGCTAACAGTTTGAACACTACAAATGCAAACAAGAAAACCCACAAAAATCATAGGGAAGTGGTGAGGAAAAAAGTAAATCAAGCCAATCTAAGAAACAGAGAGAAAATTTCACTGTCATAGGTACAAACAGGAAAGCGTAGAAAACTAAATGGAGCAAAAGACCTAAAGTTTATAACAGTACCTTCTATCAAGACTCCATAATGTGCCAAACACTATGTATCTCCTTTATTATCTCCTTTATTTCTTCAATCCAAAGAAATAGGTATTATTATCCAAAATTTTGTAAATTAGGAAACGGTGCCTCTGTGTCCAGAACTTGCTCCAGGCTGTAGAACTAGGAGCTGTAAGGCTCATGCTAGGCCAGGTCATGTGCCTCCCTGGACTCCCTGAACCCCATGTGGGGTCTAGGGGAGGCCGGAGGAAGAAAAGATACTTTTGAACAAATGGAGGGTTTTTGCTTGAAATTCAAAACCCTGAATAAGAAAATAGCACTGGTGCAAGGTCTAGCGAGGCACAACAGCGAAGTCAAGAAAATGTGGTCTCAGTTTTGGGTGGGGAGGGTACATGGTGGTGGGGAGTGGGGGTGAGGTGGGGAGAGACACAACTGGCAAGAGGCCAAGGACTAGGACAAGGAATTCGGAGGCTCTTTGGAGAGAAGACTGAAGAGAGCCTGAGGGAATTTTGTTTATCCCAGTCAGTGATGTCCAGAAGCAATGTCTCAGATACCCTATCCAGAGATTTCTGCCATTGCCTCAGATTATCACTAGATTCACTGACATGGCTTTATTTGGGTGTTTACTCATGATGTTTGTTTTAATCTTCATCTTTAGAAGTTTTAATAGGCTGGCATTAAGCTAACATCTGGAAACCAACATAGTAATTACATTAATTTTGTATAGGCTGATTCCATTCTATGTTCTAGAGACATAATAATCTCTTTCCTTGTGCACCTCAAGATTTGAGAGGGAATGAACAACAGAGCGAAGAGGGGGAAAGGATGGAAAGTCTGGTGTGTGCAAGGGAGCTGCTCTCACAACCACAATTTCTTTTCCTTTCCTGGTGCTCTCTGACCGCTCCTCCCAGAAGGGTGCAGATTAGGACTGAGCAAAATTACTGTCTTTCCAATTCTCCCGGCACAGACGTCACCTAACCTGACTGGGCCACCATTTAATTTGACACACCTTAGGCCACAAAACTGCAAGAAGTTAGTCTCGGGAATGTATATATGTGTGTGTGTGTGTGTGTGTGTGTGTGTATATATATATGTATATATGTATATATATATATATATGTATGTGTGTATATATATATATGTGTGTGTGTGTGTATATGTGTGTGTGTGTGTGTGTGTGTGTGTGTGTGTGTATATAATTATTTATTTATTTTTTGAGACACAACATAAGCTTGGGAGGGGCAGAGCGAGAAGCAGAGAGAGGATCTGAAGTGGGCTCTGTGCTGATAGGCTGACAGCAGCAAGCCCAGGGCTGGAACTCATGAACCGTGAGATCATGACCTGAGCTGAAGTCGGACATTCAGCCGACTGAGCTACCCACGCACCCCATCGGGAATGTATTTTTAAACAAATATTTCCTTATCATTTTAACCATACAACTTCTAAAAAGTTATGATCGTCTCATGTGATTACAATGTGATAAATGCAAGAAGCCCTTCAAGAGCCTTCAGGTTGGTATTATGGCAAAAGCCTTGTGGAAATTTGACTTCAAAGTTAAACTGAGTTCTCTTTATCAGATGCTCACTGAACCAGTGACCAAAGACTCTGAAGCAACAGGTTCCAGTAGAAATTCCAACATAACTCTGGTTCAGGCTGGAGTTTTGAACTTGTCCCTGATTATTAAATTGGTTCCCAAAAAAGTGTGATTCCGTCCTTAAAAACTTTGTCTTGTTGAACAAGTTTTATGTCTGACCCTTTCCTTGACTGGTACTAGGTTGTTATTACAGATGTTCCAAAATTCAAAAAGTTTTTGCTGTTCATAGCAAAGAGCTTCAGTAATACCACTTTATAGAAAAAAAATGTACTTCAAACAAGTAGTTGCATTGACGCAGCAGCAAGTTTGAGAATTTAGCTATAATAAATATATATAATATTTATTTATATTTATATATATAATAAAAATTAGCTAAAATAAATAAAGTGGTTAAGAGTAACCACTTTAGAGAAGTTATTCAGGCAATTGAAATGTCCTCATTGAAGTGATGCCTGAAATCCAAACTCAAGCTGTGTGTACCTAGTTGGGCATCATGAATTGTAAAGAAAAACTCAGTTCTCTTCCTGTGTCTTCCCTTTACCCTCACACTATCACCACACTTAACACACTTTTGTGACTGAATGCCTGGTGTTTTTCATACCAAGCAATTCTGTGACATCAGCTGGGTGTCCTACAGTCAGCCCAGGTTCTGACATTGTCTACCTGGAGATAGTGTCAAATCCCATAAGTTAAGAGCTCGGCCTCACATGACTGCCCCTCTCACTTCAGATGCTAATTGCAAGTCTGGGTTGTAGCCTCTGCTTCTGACTAATGGACTGTAAATCAGAGGTTCCTACAGCTTCCTTCTTGAGTTTGATTAATTTAGTAGAGTGGTTCACAGGACTCAGGAAAACAGTTCATTACTGTTTATCAGTATATTATAAAAGAATATGATGAATGATATACATGAACATCCAGATGAAATAGATGAGTTGCACAAAGTACAACTCATGCCTGTCTGCATAGGCCACTCTTTCCATATCACCATGTATTTATTCATCAACCCTGAAGCTCTCTGAATCCTCTACGTTAGACATTTTTATGGAGATCATTATGTAGGCATGATTGATCATTAACTCCATTTCCAGCCCCTCTCACTCTCTGGAGAATGGAGAGATGGGGCTGAAAAATCCAAACTTCTAATCATGGCTTGGACTTTGTGGTAACCAGTCCCTATCCTGGAACCGAGCAAGAGTAACCTCATTAGAACAAAAGTTATGGCTATCATCCTGGAAATCCCAAGGGATTTGGGAACTCTGTGTCAGGAACCAAGGTCAAAGACCAAATATTAGAACAAAAGATGCTCCTAAGTACTCTTATTAGGAAATCACAAGGGTTTTTGGAGCTCTGTGCCAGGAACTGAGGGCAGAGACCAATATATATTTTCTATTATCTCACAGTAATATAACTAGGAAAGTATAGTGAACCTCCCAGAAACTGATGGATTTTCCTGGGAAATTCTTCCATCCAAGTACTAACCAGGACCGACCCTGCTTAGCTTCCGAGATCAGACGAGATCGGGCGCGTTCAGGGTGGTATGGCCGTAGACTGCCTGGGAAATTCTCAAAAGAAGACTCTTCCTCATGTCTACTTTTTTTCTTAAAATTCCATGCAATGCTAGCTGAAATCAGGAAGCAGAGAAACACAAAAAGCAAAGACTATGAACAAGAAGAAAGAAGAACAGGATGGGGTCTAACTAAAGCCCAGCCATTCTCACATTTATGTTGTAGAAGTGAGAAATATGACAGGCTTTTAAAAACAAAGGTGAAGATAGGATATCAAGGAAAAAAATATGTTATTAGACTTTCTACCCATAAAGTTCTCTTACAAATTATCTTAAGAATCCTGCTGCTTCCCAGAAGTACTTTCAGCAGCTCTTAAATAATAGATACCTATGGTTTCTCTTTTGGCAATTTTTAACTTCTGAGTGAATGTGAACAACAGTTTTTAAACAGCCAATAATTTCCTTCTTTTCTTCTTCTACCAATTTTCCTCAGTTCCTATCTCTCTAATTCCTCTTTATTTTTTCATTCACAGTTTACTCTGTGATGGGGTAGGAAAGAATTGTGGGGCCAAGGCAGGACGCTTAAGGGGGGAGAAAACACTTTCAATCCATGTTTTCCTTCCTAAGGCATGGTGATGAAAAAAAAATGGATATCAGTAATGAAAGCACAAATAGAAAGAGAAGTATCTGCTTCATTTCATATACAGACCTTGGAAAGAAAAGAAATGTGGCCACCATAGATCATCATTAGATATATTCCTGGTGACTCATTTTATAAATTGGGCTTTTTCATTGAAAGATATTTTTATAAGCTCTTCCAATTTTGAATAAAAGACAAGCTTCCAGCTAAAAGCAATATGATGGGTTGTGCATGTATTTCGCTTTTCAGAAAATTCTTGGAACATAGACATTAAAGTATCTATTGAATCATTGATATATTTTTTTTATGTTAGTGTGAAAAAGAGACAGGTCTTTAATAGTACTAACAGAGCACTCATCAAAACATCACCATGTGTAATCCCTTTGACTTTTTCTAAAGAAAGAATACTGAAAAGTAAACACATGCCATACTTTTTATGAAAAATATACCCATTTTGAACATTAAATTCCAGAAGATAGAAATCCTAGTTCAAATTTCACTTTTAAGTGGGGAGGCTGAAAAATGAACTCTGTTCAGGTCTTTCAAGCACTTGCTCTCTCCCTGCCCGTCCTACCCACCATCTCCTTTTTCCTACCCAGGGCACTCAAGTAATGCAAGAGAGATGAAAGAAATACATAAAAATGACAGCTTTGTCTACACATAACAGCTAGATGCAATTCATGGCCCAATGGTCCAGTCCTATAGCCCTCAGCATTTTAAATGAAGATGCTTCTCGGAATTTGTGCCAAAAAAAGCATTTCTCCTTTTGGTGGTGGCCGGGGAAACATTAATCAGTAAGTAATTGTTACCTCTTCCCACACCAGACAGCCTTCATATTTGTTCTTTTCGGAAACACTGCACTTCTTACATACAATTACATAGGCTAAATTCTTAATTACCAATGTTGCAAGATTAAAAATATCTCTGTAATTAGAGGAAATGTAGGACTTCATACAAAATAATATAGACTTCTCACAGAGCCACAATGATGTCTTGGAAATAAGTATCTGGCATTTCACAGTCTATCAGATCTAGAGCACCCTGTGGATCTCATTTCCCTAATTCTGTTAATACTGCTGTGCCTCTGTGAATCTTTGCCCCTTGCCTTTATTGGAATGTTCTTTGACCCACACCATAGGAGGTCAACAACATGGGCCAGAGCAGTGAAAAAAGTTAAAGCAGGATCCAGGATTTTCCTCAGAGCAAAAGCTCAAGTTATGCTCACACATAGCTCAGTTTCCAATTATCTGGATAACCTTTACTGTATCACTGAGAAGGACTTTGGGTTGGACTTTGGGTCAGTGAGGAGAAGGAGTGGGTTGGCAGTATAAGAAAACACTTGGCAAGTGTAAATACTGAATTATTACTCCCTTGGAAGTTGTGGGGGCAAATACTACCATCACTTACCTACGACTGGTGAGGTAATATTCATTGGAGCCTCTTAAAAATTCTCCCGTGTGGGAAATTACCTGGCAGACCTCCATTCCTATTCCTTATCAGGTTGCATTTATTTTTACTTAAGTATGATTGGAGTGTTCTAGTCCCCATAGTATAAAAAGGTTGTACTTTAGGAACTGAGGTGCTCAGATGAATCTTTGGTAGATGGGAATTATGATTATGTTGTTGGGGAAGAGAAAAGAAAAGGTGGGAACAGGGGAGGGAGGGAAGAAGAAAGGAATATACACAAACCATGCTGGGAAATTATTAGAGAAAATCACAACAGAAAGCTAGAATCTGGTTTCTAGCAAGAGCAACTGAAACTCTCATAGACTGCTGCTGGGAATGCATAATGATACCACCACTTTGCAAAATGGCTTGGCAGTTTCTTATGAAGTTAAATATACACTTAAATATGACCCGTCAATCACACTGTCCCAAGAGAAATAAGAACATGATGTGCACACAGAGAACTATATACAAATGTCCATTGCAGCTTTGTTCATAATGGCCAAAAACTGTAAACAACCCAAATGCTCACCAGCTTGTGAAAGGATAAACAAATTGTGGTAAATTCATACAATGGAGTACCACTCGGCCATGACAAGGAATAAGCTACCGACACATGCAATGATATGGATTAACCTTAAAAGCATTATGATAAGTTCAGGAAGGCAGACATGAAAACTCTGGTACTGTGTAATTAAATACTGGGTAATAATGTGATGTTCTGGAAAAGGCAAAACTATAAAGTGAGGAAATAGATATGTGGTTGCCAAAGCCTCAGAGTGGGAGGGGAGACTGACTGCAAAGGGGCACAAGGGAACTTTCCGGGTAATGGAAATGTTCTGTAGATGTTGATTGTTGTAGAGATTACAGGACTATATACATTTGTTAAAACCCTTCAAGCTATACACTTAAATGGATTTTACCACAGGTAAATTATACTTTAATACACCTGACCGAAGGCCAAACAAAATGAATGAAAAAGAATTAATTGACTCTTCACTATCCCTCCATGGTTACCATGATAAAATAATGTCTCGTTAGGCCCAGAGTTTCCAATAGGGAAACTATAGTAGCTATTCCTTCAATCACTTGTGGATATTAGGAGGTCAGCATTAAAACTTCTCACTTCATAGGGCATGCTTTTGGACTATAAGAATGAGTATCGTTTCCAAAAGAGGGAAAAAAAAACAAACCCTGCTCCAAGGACCTTGCTCATGTGACATAAACTGTTATTTATCAAGCTCATAAGCCACTAAACAACGCAAAAATACACACACTGCATACATATGCAGCGCTGACAGGGTGAATCTGCACCAAATCAAGTCTTCCACAGTCTTAATCGAAGTTAAGAGTACCCAACAGAGCATGTCCTGTTTGTGCTCAAGTGGATGAATCTCAAATAGA
The DNA here is from genome assembly GCF_022837055.1 of Prionailurus viverrinus. Taxonomy (NCBI): domain Eukaryota; kingdom Metazoa; phylum Chordata; class Mammalia; order Carnivora; family Felidae; genus Prionailurus; species Prionailurus viverrinus. The sequence goes on from NC_062565.1 coordinate 106,987,065, forward strand.
GTGAGACCTTGCACAGAACTTTCAGTATCACTTAAATGACTTTTAGATGAAAGGAAAATGACATGAATGTGCAACACTGCTTCTCCTTTTAATGGATCATCTTATAAATGTACACGCATGCACACACACACTCTATACATCAAACCCTCCCTCATTCCCCATGCCAAATACTTCGCTTAAGGGATGCACTTCTGATTCTTTCATTCCAAACAGCCCATAAGCTTGGAGGGAGGGATTGTCTCTCTGTCTTATCTGGAGTCCACGTTGACTGTTAATTCTGGAAATCTTTAAGCAGTCACCTATCCATGCTGAGAGCTGGCATAGAGCAACATTCATTCCTGGCACGAAGCTCCAGTGTTCATGTGGGAGACTGAAGGGTGGTTACAAGATGATAACTGTATTGCCTGAAGGAGATAAGTCCCCTTCTGCCAAAATAGTGCTTTGTATGTAATTAGTGTAAGAATTCAGAGGAATAGAGTTTATCCTTACAATCATCTTTCTCATTAAAAAAGAATCATAATGGAAGAACAAAGCAGTCCCTGCAGTGAGTTGAATTGCTTTCCCTAAGTTTTCATTAAATCAAAGACTCAGCAGTTAGCCATCTTGCAGACCCTACTGCAGTCTGCTACATGAGATTTGTGAGGCGGAAAAATGAAGCAAACCTTTTCTTTTTTTTTTCCTTCGCAGGATTAGATTTGCAGTGTGGTTACTTTAGATCAGAATTCTCTGTGCATTTTTTGAGTATCTGGTTTCACTGGCTTCCATTTCTGAGATTTTGGAAGACCAGAAAGAAAATCATGTAACTCACCAAATTTAAATGTGGTGTTTGCAAATGGTGGGTTCTGACTGCAAGTTGGAGTGACTGTGCCCCTTCAGTGACTTATAGGAGGAGAAACATAAAGGAAATGACTTGAAGATAAAAGAAAAGATGATCAAAATTTATGTGTCTGACCATTTTGTTTTACCATTTCACACTTCGTTCTATAAAGTAGCATATTACTTTCTTTTACCTTGAACTAATTAGTCATGTCTAAGAAAATGCCCATCTGTAAGAATCATATTTAGGAATTACTACTTAAGTCCACTAAATTAAAATATAATTTTAAACAATTAGGGTCTAGACTTTTTCTGTTTCTCAGTTCAGTCCAGATGTAAGAGTCACTGCATCATCCTGGTAAGTTTCCATAACTTTTCTGTGTTGTTTTTCTTCAGTTTATATGTCAGGGTAATAAGAGCAACCACCTGACGGGTTTCCTGTGGACTAAATGAGGTGATGTATGGAAAATTTCTAGCACAGGATCAGGGTTATAGAAGCATTGAATACATATGATCTGCCATCATTGGCATTATATTGACTTAATAAATATTGATTCTCCTCCTTAGCAAGTTGGATTTTACACATGTAACCCTTAATTTGGATAAATTCCATCACGAGGACCCCGAAATTCATTAGCCATATTGCCGCGGTTGTGTTCTTCTTTTGTCACTGGATGTCACAGTAGGCACTGGTATGATTCATAGAAGGATCAAAAACAAGAGATATTTCAGATGTTTCCTCACCACTGCGGTGGCCAATGTGAGTAAGGGGACTCACTGATAGAATCATTACACTGGCGCACGACTCATTCTGAAATGCACTAGCCCAAGTTCCCCTGTCCCAGCGTGTAGAGTGGGGGTCTTTTGCCTGAGAAAGTCAAGCCAAGGGCAACAGTGAGCATCCAGAATCTGTCCAATGGGACCCAGCACCACCTATCTACTTTCTGGCATAACTGCACCCTAACTATGAGAGGTCACAAAGGGGGAAGGGAGGGCTGCCAAAGGAAGAATTGAAAGAACAACTCCCTAGATCCATGCTTATCCCTAGAAATGAATGAGTACTTTGCTCTAGAGCTTTGATTTTAACAATGAAATCTCAACACAAAATTATTTCCCACCCTTTCTTTTCCTCTTGTTGATATGTATGTTTCCTCTCTCTTCTCCCATTTCCTCTCTTCACCCAGCTTTTTCCTTCTCCCATAATCATAACTGATACACAAAAGGGAAGAAAAACATTCCCATTCACTTTACTAAGATAAAACTGTCACTACAAATTTAGATGTTACAGAGAAGATCCAGATTCATTTTAAGCCATGCCTGCAAATTCTGATTCCAAGTTACTATCCTTTGCTCAAGAAAAGGCTCAGAAGCACAAGGACACCAATTAAGATCAGTATGTTGTAAACTAAGTTTGATTACCTTTTTTCATGAATGTTTTTCTTCCACAACACACACACAGTGCATCTGTGAACTGCAACCAACTGAATACGCATATGGAAAGCAAAGCAGAGCCAAAGCAGCTGAGAAGATCACATTCCTATTTGGCCTGCTGACCAAGGCATACGCCAGCTGGAGAAGTTAAGGACAGAGAAATGTGGTTTGTCCAAAACCATGAAGGGATGGCATTTCTGTCCAAGATAATTTCCAGCAAGGAATCCATTCTTGGGCAATGGCCATAGGTGCTTTAGAAGACCTATCATTACAATAGTAGGGATTCTTAAGCTGCATTCCCAGAGGGAGAGCTGGATCATTATTTTATAATCAGAATCCCAAATCTCCATCAGTTATCTGGAATGAGCAGAGAGCAGCATGTCCCTTTTAAGGATATTTCAGTGGAAGCCATAGTATGAAATCTATAAGCAGAGATTAGCCTTACTAATAAACTACCACACAGACAAGAATCGTCCTCGGATGAGCTCATTAAAAGGAATCTTGCTTCCATTTTTGACAGGGTCAGAACATTTGTCCTATTTTAAAGTTGAAAAATAAAATCAGGGTGGGGAGAGGAAAAATAAAAATAATCCAAGATGAAAAAGAGCTGCAAAATGCCCCCAGAGAGCACAAAGCTTTGGGGGCTACATAGCCAGTGAAATGGCCACCAGTATGTCATCTTCTAGCTGAGAAGAGGGGAAAGCCATGCTGTCAAGATCATGGAGCTCTCACTCACCCATCTTTCAGCAGGAAGAGCATGCCACAGACAAACTCAATGGACTACTGGGGTCTCACCAAATTCAAAGCATCTGGTTCTGTACCTACAAGCACATTTCAACTTTTGGCTTAGTGAATGTCATTCACTGAGGTCGAAATTTCCAGCTGGGCTGTGTTAAACTCAGGGCCATTATAGCACAGCTTTAAGCAAGCTATTGATTTTAAACTTTTGTCAGGCTAAAAGAAACTAAGATCATTCGGAAGCAAACAAAGAACTCAACTTCTAAAAATAAAGTTAAGGAACTTGGTAACTTCTTTCTAACAGAGAAACGTGTGGGCAGATCTTATGTAAGTGACATAAATGTGGAAGTCTCTGCACTGTTAAAAATTGTAAGTTATTTACTATATGGAAACTTAATAAATCTCAACTCTCGGTTTCTGTTGTTTTGGCATCGGATATGTTGAGTAATTTAAATACCTAACAGGAAAGTGTGCTCTTATACTCGGAGTGTCTCTTAACGAAAGGAGTCAGCCCCATATGCACAAGCCAAGGATGCAACTGCTTCCCAGCCTGAGTTTTATTGTGCCCATGTTTATTTCATACAGAACTTTCTAGAAGTCTCTGAACTGAGTACATCTTGCTCATATGTCTCTTATCTAAATGTACTTTCATGTATCTTCCTCAGTCACGTATTTCTTCCCTCACATATTCATTCATCTATTATTCCATTCATTTATTCAGCAAATGCTTTTGGAGGGCCTCGTTCTGTTAGGCACTGTACTCCCAGATGTGAAGGATGCCCAACTCTCCCTTCTCCCATTCCTTCTAAGCTCATAGGCAAGAGGAGGAGAGTGACTAGTAAAGAGTCCCTGTAATTGCAAGAGGCCAGATCTGAGGGTCTCGCTTTCCTTCATCTCCACCAAATCTTCATTGTAAAGGAATTTACTTCTCCTCCGTCATCTATTTTCATGACTGTTTTCTCCATCAGCCGCCAGTACCCCCTTCCCAATTATTCACAGCAGAAGAATTCATTACAAGCAGTTACAGTCAATACATTGCTGTGTTGTGGCATTCTGTTGGTGTGTAGGCTCACGCCTGTGTTCTCGGATCCTGACTTTGCATTAAAAGAGCCATAGTTGTTCCTCTAGTCCTTGTACACACCCCCACATACATTGTCGCCCCAGGAGAATAAGACACAGATATCATCCGTGTCCTTTATTTAGACTTAGCTGTGGTGACTTCTAGCCTGCTAAACTTCTTTGAGCTAGGGCAGTTGGCTAATTTCATGATTATTAGTGACTTCCAAGACTCTCAAAGGTCTCCTATCCTCTTACAGGCAGCTATATATGGCTCGCTGGTCTCCATCAATTTGCCTGGCTTAAGTGACCCCTTTCTGTAATGGCAAACAGTCCTTTTCTTTATTTTTTTGGCAATACCTTTAAGGAGCCCCTTACCCTTCTGGTCATTTGGGGATGTACCTCAATGCTTGCTGGTGTATGAACTTAAGCTCTTCCCAAGTTTCAAGAACCCCCGTAAAATGTTAGAAACTTTAATAATTTAATGTTATAAAGTGAAAAACAGTAGCACAGTAAAGAATATCAAAGTTCACAAGGTTTATTTCAGTACCTGACTGAGGAGAAGGACTGCCAACCACTCATTGGGACCATTAACAGCTGTGGAGCAGCAAGAAGGGAAACCAAAGTGTCAACTTCTTGCTTTTGACCATTTTCTCATTTTCTTACTGTACAACATGTTCCACTAAGATCACATCTCATTCAGGGTAGGTCACCATTTGATAGTATTCTGGAGGAGTAAATTAATGTTGCCTTTCATAGCTAGTCTCACAGTAGGCACAATTTCTAATAGTCCCAATTTGTTTGCAGAAAGTAGCACAGATACATATCTAACTAAATGCAGCAATTATTATGATTCTTTTGAAGAGATCGTTTTTGCCTCCTACTAATCATGTGCCACAATTCCTGATATAATCTACTTATTCACGGTGTGACCTGAAAACCAGAGAAGGGTATCTCCCCTGAAGGAGCATATCTCCAGCCATGAGTATTCCCTGTGTGTCCATGCAGCTCCCATGATTAAAGTTTAAACACACCTAACAAAATAATGTAGAAAACTCCCATCATCTCTGGAGTTAAAGTTACATTTGGTTGTGGGATATATTGACTGATACAGTTGTCTTCAGTTAAATTTCACAAATATTTATTGAGCCCACTGTGTACCAGATACTATGTGAGACCCTTACCGATGGCCTCTTTCTATCCTCATTTGCTCTAGCATGTCTAAGCCAAGCCATCCATCACCTCTTGCCTGGACTGCTATGACCACTCCTGTGCTGTACTGACACCTGTCACAATTTCATCACTACACTGTCTTTTATTTTTTTATTTTTATTTATTTATTTTTTCAACATTTATTTATTTTTGGGACAGAGAGAGACAGAGCATGAACAGGGGAGGGGCAGAGAGAGAGGGAGACACAGAATCGGAAACAGCCTCCAGGCTCTGAGCCATCAGCCCAGAGCCTGACACGGGGCTTGAACTCACGGACCGCGAGATTGTGACCTGGCTGAAGTCGGACGCTTAACCGACTGTGCCAGCCAGGCGCCCCTACACGGTCTTTTAAAGCTTAATTTGCTCTAAGTTAAAGTGCACTGGTCAATCAGACTTTGGATAATTATGCAAATCCTTCTTTACTTTTGATTTATGTTGAATTCAGTATTTTTAAAAAATAGTTGGGGAAAGGAATCGGTTAATAAAAAGTGATTTTTCTCATACCCATTGAAATCAACACATACTTCCCGGCTTCATTCATCTAACCAAAATGAGGTCTTTTAATAAGGTTCGAGAAACTCAAAGTCAAGATAGTAGAATGTTGTTATTCTTACTTTCTAATTAGCCTGTCTACTTGAGGAAAAGAGGCCAAAGATGTAATATTCTAATTTTTGTTCTCTGAGCAGTATGTCTTCAAAGTGCAAGCTAAGTTGCCTTGGATTTAAGAGTGGGGACATTGATCCAAATGTAAAAAAATAAAATAAACTTAATATTTTAGATACTGGTTTTATAAAAAATAACTTTGGTAGATACTGTACTCTGTATACAGCATTATTGCTAAACTCAAAGAATTCCATTCGCCCCTTAATATAGAACTTCCAGTTAAAACAATTCAATTTGGTTGAGTTAACATACATTGAAAGACCTCTTTAATAATGAATCTTCTGATCAAAGATCTTCATTGGACTTCTTCGAAGGTAGATGTCTACTTTATAAAAACTGCTAAATACTAGGAGGAAACCATGAAAAGCCAAGACACTCTGAGACAATATTTGAGGTGACAATGTTATAACCATTGTAAAATTTATATTTATCTTTAAATTACCCAAGTAATACATGAATATAAATAATACATGTTTATGTAAATATAAACATTGCAAAGACAGACCTAAATATGTTTGTTAAGGGATAATGTTTCCCACTCACCAAATAAATCCTTCTCTTCTTCAATGGAAGTCTTTGTTAAAATTTTATTGTTCATTTTCATGGCAGTTTTTTATGCATATGCAATCAAATATGTAGTTATAATGTGTTTTAATGTAAATGCTAGGAACTATATATGTTGTTATGAAAGTTGCTTTTTTCACTTAATAATATATCCTGGAAAATTTCCCATCTCTGTACATGTACATTTACCTTACAGTTTTTAGTTCTTGTAATAGTACTGATGATACTCACAATTAGCAGTCATATAGGGTATTGCCAATTTTGAGTTATTCCTTCTATTGTATAAGAAACATCCTTGTAAATATATTTTAAATACCTGTGAGAGTATTTTGTAGCTTAGATTGCTAAAAATTTAAATGCTGAGTCAAGGGCATTTTAAATATTGATAAATATCACTAAATCTCTCCTCTCCGGAAATTATTACCAGTTCAAAAGCCTACTAACAGTATTTGAGAGTATATTTCCTTACTTATTTACCAACCCTGAATATTATCATTAATATTTTTGTCCAGATTGACAAAAGGTGAAAAATATCTCATTGTTTTAAATTTCATTTTGTTAATTACCGGTGACATGAGCATCCTTTTGTATGTTCATTGGCAGGAAGAAATAGCATTTGAATCCTAAAATAAAAACAAGAAATGATAATGATTGCTTGCATAGTCTATTCTTGGTGTAAGACTAAGTCCTGGTGGGCTCCTTTCCTTCTTTCTTTCACTCAGTCTCTTGTTTTCATCTCCTTGTGAATTAGTGCAAAGAAAGGAAAACAAATGAGCCCTGCGATACGTTCCTCTGGAAGAATGCCACTGCCAGAGCCTTGGAGTAATAATATAGAAATTTATATCATCCATAAACCTTTTATAGTAGTGTAATTAGTAGGGCTATTAATACTACCTAAGCCTAGCTTTCTTTATTGCTATAAACACAGCTTGTTATCGTATAAATGACATCAGTGTTAATCCTTTAGGGCATCATGTAAACCGAAGCACATGAGTCAGTTTAGCTAGGGTTTAATCAGAATCTCCATTAAAAAAAAAAAAAAAAGATTCTTTTTGCTTAGAAATCAGACGGATAACCTTTGGGTGTTTGGGCAAAATCCAACATTTGGATTTTGAATCCCAGGGGAGGTTTACTGGTGTAGATATGCCTGGTAAGAATGAACTGGAGAGAAATAGAGAGATTTTAGCCAATGTCATTGTAGAATTATGCCCATTAGCCAAATATATCTGGCATTTCTATGGCTATGTTATTTACATATGGTTTTCCTTTCTCTTATGCATTTTTATTAATATTTAATCCAAAAAAATGTGAGCCTAGTACCTATGCTTCATATCTTTTTTTCAAAAAATAATGAAGGTGACATGGAAGTAGGTTCCAGGAATCCCAAATCAGCATAAATTAGCAATGTGGTTTAGATGACTGGTATGGGAATCAGGACAGTAAAATTACACGGAAGGATGGTCTCTACTGTGATTATGTTTCTTCCTTAAACAAGTCAGCTTAATATCCATATGATTCAGATTTCCTGGCTGAATAAATGAGGATAAATATCCAATAAAAATTGTTTATTAACATATATTGATCATTTTATGTGCTCAGAGATGATGTCATTAAAATGTTAATCTGGTTGATAGTTGAGAGACATACTCCATTTATGTGGCTCTTTTAAGGTCAGCTATTATACTTAAGCCCTAGCTCTGAGTGAAACTAAAATATTTCAGGGTGAGTTAGGTTTTTTTAAACAGTAGCAAAGTCAGCCCTTTCAACTTGGATGATGATTGATAAAGGGAAGAGCACAATTAAATAAGGAAGGAAGAAATAGTGTACAGTGAGTTTGTTTGATTTTATGAATACACTATGCACCGTTTCAAGTACCACCCCAAAGGAAAAAAAGGAAGGAAATGAAAATATACAGAATAACAACAACATACTTAAGCCTTACAACCATTGTATAGGTCATTTTATATATGAAGAAACTGAGGCTCAGAGAGATTAATTAACTTATCAAAAATTATATAGTGGCTTCTGTTTAAAAAAATATTTTTAACATTTGTTTATTTTTGAGAGATAGAGATAGAGCATAAGCAGGGGGAGGGGCAGAAAGAGAGGGAGACACAGAACCCAAAGCAGGCTCCAGGTCCTGAGCTGTCAGCACAGAGCTCAATGCAGGGCTTGAACCCATGAACTGCGAGATCATGACCTGAGCCGAAGTTGGATGCTTAACTGACTGAGCCACCCAGGCACCCCTAGTGGCTCCTGTTTAGGATATAACTAGACACAAAAGACCATCACCCTCACTCCAGCAACAAAAACATATAAAGCTAAGGAAGCAAAGAAATCTAAATATGTGAAATTCCAGAAAATTCCCTTTGTAAGAGAGAAAAGATGCAGTTTATCTCATCCCTGGCAGAGCGAGAAGAGAAAGAATCCACAAAAAGAGAGGTAAGGAAAAAACAGCAAAAACTTTAAGTTTTAATGCACTCACATGAGCTGGTGTGGCAGACTATATTCTAAAGTATCCCAACCACAGAGCAGTTTTATATATACGTACAAACTGTGTTCCATAGGTCTTTGCCTAGTGCTAGGCATGTATACCAGAGACTGAGAAGTGGCACAGAAAAACTAAAGGAGCTTCTCCTGGTGTGTGTGGAGCCTTCTCAAGTGCATGACACCCATGTTTTGAAGATGGAAAAGGGCAGTACAGGAGATCTGAGAGAAATGAACCAGAAGCAGTTCAGACTTTCAGCTGCCAAGGACTGGAGGCATGGCAAGAGAGTTGAGGGAAATACTTCTGAGACATTCCAGGCAAGGAGAGATTTCAATAGTGTAAAAAGCTTACTACAGGACACGAGAGCAAAGAGAATTCCCCAGAAACCCAACAGTAGTCAACTGAATTGTAAAGTAAAGGTATATTTTTCATGGTTCAGAAAGTTGGTACCTCGGGATAAAGTGCAAAGAGATCGCCAGAATCTCACCAGTACTCAGACCTCAAGTCCTGAAGAAGAGTAAGTACTGATCCTGCTTTCAAAATATTTTAAGTCAGTACTGAACTAAGTCAAACTAAAGCTGTAAGAAACCCCAGTCCCAATAATCAGATTGCTTTAGTCCCCCAGTCAAGCAGCCTGGCACAGAAAAAAAGGACATTCTGTTTTTGAAAGTAAAAATTTTTCCTTTAAGTATCTGCTGCTATTTTATACAAAATATCCAGGTACAATAAAAATTACTAGACAGGTGAAGAAGCAAGAAAATGTGACATACAGTCAAGAGAGAAAATAATCAAGAGAAGCAGACCTAACAATACCATAGATGTTATAATTATCAGATGAGAACTTTAAATAATCACTATGATCAAAATCTTAAGTTCCAGTGGAAGAGGCTAGCAACACATGTGAAGAAATGGGAAATTTCATCAAAGACCATGAAACTTCTTAAAATAGTTAAATAGGAATTCGAGGAAAAAAAAACAGTATCAAAATGTAGGATTTAGCAGAGGAAGCAATCTGTGAATTTGAAGATAGGCCAGTACAAAGTATCCAATTGAAGCACAGAAAAAAACTGAGTGGCAAAAAGAGAGAGAGAGAGAGAGAGAGAGAGAAGAAAAACAGAATAGAATATCTGGGGCTATATGAAATTATCCAGCATGTTATTGAACTTCCAGAACAAGAGGAGAGAGACAGTGAGGCAGAATAAATATTTGAAGAGATAATAGTTGAGAACTTTCAAATTTGTTGAAAGGCATCTGATAAATCCAGTAAACTCAGGAAATCCCAAGCAGAATAAATGCAAAGAAAACTACACCTGGGTTATATCATGTTCAAACTGCTAAAAACCAAACACAAAGAGAAAATCTTGAAAGCAGCAAAAGAAAGAAAAGATACATTACACTGAGGGAAAAACACTTCTCACCAGAAATGGTAGGGTCAGGAAGGTAATGTACAATATTTTTAAAGCACTTAAAGAAAGAAAAGAGACACTTGTCATCATGTAAGTCTACAAACAAGGAAAGTGCCTTGGTGGCTCAGGTGCTTGGCAGGGATGCCTGGGTGGCTCAGCCAGTTAAGTGTCTGACTCTTGATTTCAGCTCAGGTCATGATCTCATGGTTTGTGGGATCAAGCCCTGTGTAGGGCTTTGTGCTGACAGTGTGGAGCCTGCTTGTAATTCTTTCCTTCTCTCTTTCTGCCCCTCCCTTGCTCGAATACATTCTCTCTCTGTCTCTCTCTCTCTCTGTCTCTCTCTCTCAAAACAAACATTTTAAAAAATAAATAAATAGGGACACCTGGGTGGCTCAGTGTTGGTTCAGTGTCCAACTTCGGTTCAGGTCATGATCTCACGGTTGGGTTTGTGAGTTTGAGCCACAAACTCACATTGGGCATTGGGCTCTCTGCTGTCAGTGCAGAACATGCTTCAGATCTTCTGTCTCTCTCTCTCTCTGCCCCTCCCCACTCACTCTCTCTCTCTCTCTCTGTCTCTCTCTCTCTCTCAAAAATAAATAAACATTAAAATAAGTGAAATAAATAAATGAAAGTGGAGGCAAATAAAAAGCTTATCCCTAGTAAGAAGGAGAGATAAGAGATGAACCAGAGCCACATAAATGGGAAGATGGCTTCCCACCAGGGTCAACCCTGCCAGTTGTATTTGTTATGTGTTGTCATATATTTATGGCAATGCCAGCCTTTCAGTGTTTCATTTTTATATTTTATATATTTAAAAAAATTTTTTTAATGTTTATTTCTTTAGAGAGACAGAGAAAGTGCTAGCAGGGGAGGGGCAGAGAGAGAGGGAGAGAGAAAATCCCAAGCAGGCACCGCACTGCGAGCACAGAGTTCGACATGGGGCTCAAACTCACAAACCGTGAGATCATGACCTGAGCCAAAACCATGAGTCGATCGCTTAACGGACTGAGCCATCCAGGCATCCCAATTTATTTTTATTGTAAAAATAATGAATGGTAAAAAAATTTTAATCACTAACAAGTAGAGAAGGTAAAATCAAATATGCCATTTTCTACCTGCTACAGAGTCAAATCGGTAAATTAAAAATTGGAGATAAGCTCCATTGAGTAGCTCAACATGGCCCACTTCATTTGATCTCATTTCTTAGATTTGAAATGTGAAAAGTTATCAAGAATTCTTCTCAGGGTTTCTCTGTTATGGTGAATCCTCACTGGGAATAAAAATAAGAAATTCAATACTTTGTGCAAATTCAGTATATTCTATTTCTTTCTAACTTAAAGTCATTGGAAAGAGTGGAATTTTCTAATCAATTTACCATAATGGCATTGAGATAATTGTTTAGGTTATCAAAGAAAGCATAGAGTTTTATGTGGTTTCCCACCACCAAAGATATCTGATACTCTGTAACTCTACATGTCATTACTCAGATGTCTTTAAGCTTAGTTACATGAAGAAGCCTCAGTTTCACAAACACCATTATTGTCATAGGCATACACATGTATATTATCAACAAATATGGTTGGCAATTTTTTTTTTAATGTGTATTCATTTTTGAGAGACAGAGCACGAGCAGGGGAGGGGCAGAGAGAGAGAGAGGGAGACACAGAATCTGAAGCAAGCTCCAGGCTCTGCAGTGTCAGCACAGAGCCCCAATACAGGGCTCGAACCCACAGACTGAGAGATAACGACTTGAACCGAAGTTGGACGCTTGACCGACTGAGCCCCTGGTTGGCAATTTTTAAATCACCATTTTCCAGGGTGTATTCACAACAGCATGTTGGAGCAGAAGATGAGAAGTCATACCTAAAGATCAGGAGAGGTGGTTTCTTTTGACCAAGCACTTCAGCAACACTTGAGAAAGTATCTGTAGTCACTGTATGGTTCATGGTTGGCTAATCCAATTTCAGGTAGAGCCAAAGAAGAAAGATAATTTGTGTTTGTTTGTTTATAGTAAGACTGACAAGAAAAAAAAAATTGTTGGTGGAGACTTTAAGGGTTACCTACTCTAATTGGAAAGACTCCACTTCTACAATATCCAGGCCAGGAACTCAGAATGTGCTTCAGTATTTTGAACTCTTTATATTTCAGAGAAATGCATCCCATCTTGGGCTGCCCTGATCATTAAATTTCTTTCTTGTAATAAACCAAAATCCATTTCCTTTTTTGTTACCCAGTATCCTAAATCAATTTTATGAGACCATAGAATATTAAATTCCTCTCTATAAGACAGTCATTGAAATACTTGAAACAAACCTCATACACACTTTTTTTCCTCTAGGCTAAACATCTCCAGTCCCTCAAAACTCGTCCCTTCTCCATTCTGATTACTCCCCTCTCAACCTCTTCTATTTAGTGCATATCCTTTTGAGAGACACGTATCTACGTCTCTGCTTTTCAGAGTGGGAGGAGAAAGATCACTTCTTCTTTCTAAATATTACATTCTTATTTATAAAGCTTAATCTTGCATTTCATCTGGGTTTTTTTTTGCACTCACAGCTCATTTGAACTTCAATAATCCCAAATTTAAAAAGTAACTGATTGATTTTCTTACATACTCCTATATCTTTATTATAGGCAGACATTTTCCCAAGCAGTTAATTCCATAACTTTTAACTTGTTGAAGTTATTTTTTCTGATACCTGACCAGAATTTCTTCCCCTGTATTATAAACTTACTTCTAATTATCTTTTGTATCCTTCAAAGTCACCTTAAGTCCTATTAAATCACCGAAACCTTTCCATCTCTGATTAAGGACTGCTGGATACTTTTAAAGCTTTCTTCATAAGTCCTATTTTCTATGCTTATCATAGCTTTCACTGCATACCTTCAGACTCTCTTTGATCTCTCCATACTCCCTAAAAATGTGAAACTCTAAATTAGATACTCTTAAATATAGTGTAACTGACAAAAGTTCATCTTTTCTGAGCAAGCTTCCCTATCTTTGTGCCTACCTGAGATGAATTTTATTTTGTCATATTTCTTCTATTAAATCAGAACTTACTGGAATGATTAAGAAAGTCTGGGAGATAAGCCCATCCACGTCCTCCCCTTATAGTTGGAGCATGGAATAGTTGTATGTTTCATTGTGAAAACTTAGAATGAAAGGAATGGAGTCCATTTCTTTAAGAATTTTACTGCAGCACCTGAGTGGCTCAGTCAGTTAAGCATCTGACTCTTGATTTCTGCTCAGATCATGATCTCACGGTTTGTGTGTTTGAGCCCCGCGTCGGACTCTGTGCTGACAGCTCAGAGCCTGGAGCCTGCTTCAGATTCTGTGTCTCCCTCTCTCTCTGCTCTTCCCCCACTCATGCTCTGTCTCTCAAAAATAAACATTAAAAAAATTTTTTTAAACTAAAATAAAAATTAAAAAAAAAAAGAATTTCCTCTTGACTTTAAAAGGGATAATGCCAGAACTTTGGAGAGAAAGTGATCTTTGTTCTAGGCTGGTCCAGTGTCTTCCCTTCTCTTTATTGTCCTTAAGCTCCTCTTCTCCTTGGTCTGTGACAAATTAGTCACAAATTACAAAGAATTCTTAGTCTCTTTTTTAAATAATGAATACTAATACTTTAAGCAGAATCTTCCCCAATTATAGTTCCAGTGTTCTAGGTAATGATCTTTTCAATTTGCTACTACTATAGGTTCCAAGTCTCTTAAGTGTCTTACCATGCATTCTGGAAAAAGTTCTCTACCTTCTTAGTAGTGGCTTTTCATTACTGTCACATGAAGGGCTAGTGGGTACATAGATTACATTGGCCTTTGGCAGGAAGAAAACATCTAGGTTGAATGATGCTCATAAAGCCATTCTCCATTCCTCTTTACTCCTTAGCTTCCAGTATCACAATGTTAAACATCCTTTTGTGACAGTACTGGGGCAGGTGGGTGTTGAATTATTTCATGCTTGTTTTGTGAGGGGTGGATATTCTTCTGGTACAATGGTACAATGGTAACTTTCCCAACCTTGTAATTCAAGTATCCCTGAAAGCTGAGAACTACAACTAAAGAGATCACTGTTTCTCATCCTTTCTGTTCAGGTCCCTTAGATATCTATACTACTAAATATCAATACCTCCTAGGAGGTGATTTGGATTTTGATCCTTCTCTGGAGATGTCAACTCTCCTGGCCCCTCCCTTTCCCTCATTTTCCACCTAGAATGTCCCACCTCTCTTCTTTCCCTAAACCTCTCTTGTCAGAGCACCTTGTTTTTAGTGGCCAGTTGTTTGCCCATGTGTGGGAGGATATGTTCAGCTTGGGACCTTTTGTTTCTGTAGTTAATTTTTTTTTTAAAAGTTTTCATGTTTTTCCACTTTTTTAGTTCAATTCAGCTGACCATTTTATTTACAAACATGTTTTACTGAAGTTATTTTTTAACATTAAAAGTGACTTTTTGATTTTAGGAAATTGTAGATAAAATTTAGATAAATCTTTCTTATGATATTTCTTTGCTATCATTTGTTTTTAAAGGGGGGAATCACAGGTAATTTAAAGAGAATCATAAAGAAAGCCCAGATTCCGTTTTTATTCCCTTGTACCCTAGATAAAGAGAAAATACCCTATACAAAGCCTCAGTGAAGACCTATCCTAACCATGGTCAAGAAGGAGCTATAAGGAAATATACCTATAAGGAAATCCAGACAATCACAACACAGATATAAGATATAAGATTATCCCAAAGGTAACTCTCTTATCTTGTTCCCAGGATTTTTTCAGTACCTCTTTGAATAGATTTGTGATCTAAAAGCCTGGGTCTGTGATTGAAATATAATCAGATCCAGCCATGTTGGTTCTGTAACTTAGTCTCTTAAAACTAAACTTATGTAACAACTAAATAGTTTTGAACACTCTCCTTAAGAATATTTTTATGAGTGGCCATAATAATGTCCGCATTACTAAAAATTTTAATGACTTTTTAATGCAAAATATACATGAGTGAATTGAGTCATCTTAGAGATCAAATTAATTTTCCTTCTTGGTTAAATCCATGTTTACTATATCCCATACCTGGAGACTAAAGAGAAGCTGGCTGCAGCCAGGCTTATCTCAAAAGCTGATGGGACAGGGATGTGACCATGCTTCCCCTCTAAACATGGATCTGGTGATCGGGACCCTAACCACAGAGCCTGTCTTCTAAGCCTTTTTGGAGTGAGAAGTAGTTTCATTATTGAAATTGTTGAATGGGTTGATTTCAGGAATTCTATATCTTGTAAATAAATTAGTCTTCTACCTTCAGTTCTTTATTTAATATATTTTGCCAAGGCGGGACTCCAGTATCATTTCATGTTGCTGGAATCCAAACAATGAATACTTTTCAGAATGTCATATTAGGATTTCTAATTTTTTTCATTTATAAATATGAATAGAGTATATATTTTTGAGAGTACCTTTCCCAGTACAGCACTCCTAAGATTATGGGATAAAGTATTTTTTAAAAGTCTTTTTTTAAGCATAACTGACTTTACAGGAAACTTACGGGAATTTGTGGAAGCCAGATAGGAACTGTAGGCCACAACATCATCTGGATGGACCTATTCATACTGGTGTTAGTTATCCCCAAGTATATAACAGATAGTTTAGAATCTAGTTTTAGAGTACTAGTTTTAACAGGTCACCAGTGTGGCATTCAGGAAAGGACTGGAACACAAGTATAAGCTGTATGATCAGAGACCTAGAATAAATCCAGGACTTTCACAGGGAAACCCTCTCAGCAGAAAAACTAGGATGAAATCTGTCTCATTAAAAGAAGAGGTGGAGGGGCGCCTGGGTGGCTCAGTTGGTTGAGTAGTGGGCTCTTGATTTTAGCTCAGGTCATGATCCCAGGGTTGTGGGGATAGGGCTCCATGCTGAGTGTGGAGCCTTCTTATGATTCTCTCTGCCCCTCTGCCCCTCTCCCCACCTCTGTCTTTCTTTCAAAAAAAAAAAAAAAGAGGTGGAGATACGTGTCTGTCTGAGCTTTGATCTGGTTGGAGCAGAATCAATAGAAGTAAATTCTCTCCTGATATTTCTGTCCACAAGTCCACATGCATGTATATTTGGGGCCAGATGTCATATTATCTCCATGAATTCAAAAACACTGACTCTAAAAGGTAATTTTAAGTAGTCTCAGGTTAGTAGTTTCTGTAGGTGCCTGGCATAGACAATTACAGATTCTCTGAAGGAATGCACTTTAAGATCTCATCTCGGGGCGCCTGGGTGGCTCAGTCGGTTAAGCGTCCGACTTCAGCCCGGGTCACGATCTCGCGGTCTGTGAGTTCGAGCCCCGCGTCACGCTCTGGGCTGATGGCTCAGAGCCTGGAGCCTGCTTCTGATTCTGTGTCTCCCTCTCTCTCTGCCCCTCCCCCGTTCATGCTCTGTCTCTCTCTGTCTCAAAAATAAATAAACGTTAAAAAAAATTTTTTTAAAAAAAAAAAAGATCTCATCTCATAAACTGCTATAGAGAATGTTCTAAGGAATATGAGCTAATATATATATTTTTAAGTTCAGCAAACTAAGAAAACAAATCACTATGAGTAACAGCCAGCATAACAATAAACTACAGAAACAGACCTGTAAAGATTCCAAATACTGGAATTTCCAGGTAAAGAATTTAAAGTAAATATGTGTAATATGTTTAAGAAATAAGAGAGGGTTTTCATTGTATGACAAAGGAAAAAGATTATCAGAATTTGATCAGGTAGGTCTAGAAAAAAAGAACCAAATAAGATTTCTAGAAATGAAAAATATAATAATTGAAATTAGAAAGTCAGTATAAAGGTTAAACAAAAGAGCCAATCTTCATAAGAAATAATAAGCAAAATGAAAGTTAATTCTTAAAAACTTATGCAGGATGCAGCACAGGATAAAAACATGAAACAGATTTAAATGGACATGGAGAGTGGAGAATGTGCAACATGAACTTGAATTCTAGAAGATTATTATGGGCAAAAAGGGAGAGAGGCACCAAAGAGATAATATGGCAAAAGAGTTTCCAGAGTTAATGAAAGAACCAAATCCCTAGGTCCTGAAAATCCAGTGAAAGCAAAGCAAGGTAATAAAAATAAAACCACATCTAGACACATCATAATAAAGCTGCAGAATACCAAAGAAAAGACAAGGTCTTAAACATAACAAAAGAGGAAATAAGGACTATCCACAAAAGAATAACAATTAGGTGAGCAACAATGAAACACAGAAAATTAAGTGTGCCTTTCAACTGTTCAGAGAAAATAAAACCTGTAATTACATATACAATAAAGCAGTCCTTTAAAAAAAGAGGGTATACTAAAGATATTTTCTCACAGATAGAGTTTACTACTAACCAACTTTCAGTATGACAAAGGATATACTTCAGGAAAATGAATATGATTTTACAAAGGTCTAAGGTAGAAGAAATAATGGTGAATAAATAAAATGGTGCACACGAAGCCATGTCTATGCAAATATTCACTGTGCAAAATAGAGCGAGAGAGAGAGAGAGTGTGTGTGTGAGAGAGAGAGAGAGAGAGAGCAGGGAAGGGGCAGAAAGAGAGGCAGACCAAGGATATGAAGCAGGCTCCATGCCGACAACAGTGAGCCCCATGTAGGGCTAGAACTCAGAACCGTGCGATCATGATCTGAGCTGAAGTTGGATGCTTAACTAACTGAGCCACCCAGGTGCCCCTAGGATGTAACATTTCTTAAGTAACCACTGAAAGAATAGAAATAGAACACATAATGTAAAAGCTATTAGAGGGAAGACAGTGAAATGAGGGAGTGAAAGTCAATAAATTCAAGAAAAGGGAAATACAGCAAGGAGAAGAAGCAATATATGAGACCAGTAAGTCGAAAAATAATGGCAAAAATCAGTAGAGATTTATCAGAAATCACAATCTGTAAATACACAAACCTTGCCACTTTAAAACGACAGTCATCACAATGAATCTTTAAAAATTCTAGCTGTATGATGATTATAAAAGATACACCTAAAAATGGAAAGATTGTTTTTTTAATCTTGAAAGCAAAGAGTGGAAAAATAGACTGGAAAACCACTAAATGAAAAGAGCTGTGGATATATTTGATAAAATATATTTGATAAAAACTTTAAGACAAAATATTACTTAGCGATGAGAAAGCCTACCACCTATTGATTAAAGGTTTAGTTTATCAAAAAATTGAACAATCTTAAGCATGTAAACACTTTGTAACATAAATTTTTCTAATGTGTATTTTTGAGAGAGAGAAAGAGACAGAGCGTGAGTGGTGGGGGAGCAGAGAGACACAGCATCCAAAGCAGGCTCCATGCTAGGAGCTGTCAGCAGAGCTTGGGCTGTTCAACGCAGGGCTCGAATCCACGAGCCGTGAGATCATGACCTGAGCCAAAGTAAGACGCTCAACTGACTGAGCCACCCAGGCACTCCCAACACCTTGTAATATAGACTCAAATTAGATAACATAAAAATTGATCCATCAAAGTGGGAGGTTTTAAGGTGACTCAATAATGGATAGATCAAGAAATATTGTAATGTATGCTTGCTAATTTTATTTTCCTAAGGAAACAACTTTTGACTTGGATGATACTTCTATATGTCTTTCCTTTCTATTTCATTATATTCTATACTTGTCCTTTATTATCATCTTTCTTATTCTTTATTTGGCCTTACAAAATTCAATACAGTACAGAATAAACCCCAGACATTAATAAACCCAAGCATTAAGAACCAGTTTGTAAGCAATTAAGAAGTAAATGGATGTAGGGGCGCCTGGGTGGCTCAGTCGGTTCAGCGTCCGACTTTGGCCTAGGTCATGATCTCTCAGTCCATGAGTTCAAGCCCTGCGTGGGGCCCTGTGCTGATGGCTCAGAGCCTTGGAGCCTGCTTCCGATTCTGTGTCTCCCTCTCTCTGACCCTCCCCCATTCATGCTCTCTCTCTGTCCCAAAAATAAATAAACATTAAGAAAAAATTTAAGAAGTAAATGGATGTAGGCATTCTATATTATTTCTTGTTATGAAATGAGACTGTTGTTTACATATAGATAATATGCACTATGCACAAAAATATTTGTAACAAAATTATACTCCTATAGAATTATCAAAGCCTTATAGAGTAAAATCACCTTGGTGGTACTTTTTCCTGATCGCATTTAATTCTTAAAGACCCTTATAGCGAAGCTTAGGTAATTCTCATGATTATTTGTTCAAATGAATCAACTAAAGCCTCTTATTGCTTTGGTTTGGTTCTTTGGAAATGCTTTTGCCCTGGAAGGATTTCTCTTTGGTCTGACTCTAAAACTTTAAACACCTTTCTCAAAATCTATTTCAAAGTAAGAGAAACTGCCTGGCTGAGATTGCTGCAATCCATCATGGGAACACCAGATGTCTTGAAATACCACCAGCAGTGAAGATCTTTATTTTCTAAAGCTTACGAGGTGTCTTTGAAACCCATGACAGATAGCAAATGATTGGATGACATGTGTTTGTGTATTTTGTGGTCACTGTTGAAGCTAAAATTCCCCTCTGAAGTTAAGGTGAGAGGTGAATTCCACCTGGATAGTTGAGAGCCATTATTGATGACAGAGGGTGACAGTGTCAGAGCAAAATTTTTCATGGTGTTAAGACATGCATGGAAGAAGAAATTGCTTTTTAGGGAAAAATTGGATAGATCCCGTGAAATAACAACACTAAGAGTGGATAGCAGTGCTCAATAGTGACCATCAAGAAACACTCATTTCAAAACGTATCCTTGGAATCCAAGCATGTTCTTTCTGATAAGGTCTCATTACCTAGAATCCCCGCCTAGGTAACTCAAGAAGAGCCAACCTACCTAGAGATGCTCTCCTGGAAGAGGGTGCAGTAGGCCTAATGTCTACAAAGGACTCTGGATTAATTATCAACAGAAGCATTTTGCAAATTGCCATAAATCTATCTTTATTCTCTTCATATTCTTGTGTTTCTTTTCTTTTATGGGTTTTTAAAAATAATTTATTTGAAGTCCTTCTTTCAAGCAAGAGGTAAAAGTATTCTCTATTCTTTGAGCTTTCATTTGCTACTGGACCAGCATGAGGCTCAGCTTAGTTATTGGTTCCAGTTCCTCTGGGTTATTTAGAAATCAGCAATTTCTAGCAGTTTTCTAGGATGTGATGCTTTCCTGACAATGCAGAGAACAAACCACAGGTTAACATACCGTGAGAGGATTGCCCCATAGTAAGTTTAGTGTGACCATACATCCCAGCTTGCCTAAGACTGAACCACATTATGTCCCATGTCCTGGAATAATTATTAAGAGCAAGACTCTCAAAAGGGTTTCTAGATGATGGGATACCTGACTCTAACACACAGATCAGAATTTCTGGAGATGTAATACAAGGGGTTTCCCAAGCGTTATCACAGCATAGAATCACTCCCCGATACTCTGTTCAAGGGCAATAACATGGCTAAAGGCCATCTCTCATCAGCACACAGAGACTGTGCTCTGAGTAGAACAAATGAACAAACTCCACTCTTCCTGCTTCTCCTCATTAGTCCTCCAATGGAAAAAGTGTTCTGCACTTGAATTTCTAGAGAGGTGTACAGCAGAAATTGTTTTTGGAGTCTCTCGGGTCAGGAGATTGAATTAGCGACAAAAGAATGTTTCCTAATCCGTATCTTTGAAAAAGGGGGGGGGGCATTTCTAAAGGACTTTATATGAAAGCATGGACACTTTCACATGTGATGTCTATAATGAAAGCCTGTTGTGGGTTTGAATTTTAATCCACATCCTCCGATTTGGAGGAAGTAATACATCTTCATATTTTCTGTGACTCAGTCTGTTTTAACATTAACTACCATTGGTGAGGATGAAAAAAACATCACACCGATTGTACTTGGGGTTCTCCCCTACTTTTAGGGCTATGCCATGGCTCTAAGATCTTTTCCAGGGTCAGAGATGGCACAGAGGTTCTACGGTCATAGTCATGGGTGACCAGGAGAAGGCATTTCCATTGAATTACCTGTCTGCATGGCTCTTGCTTGGCCATTAGCTCTCAGCAGCTTCTGATGCCATGTTTGGGGTACGGTTATATTCTTTCAGTTGCTTGCAGACTCTCCTGCCTGAATGCACAGTGATGGCATTAGCAAGAAGCAGAGCCAGAATCTTCACTGCTCTGAAGTCCATTGTTGTTTCTTTCCTTCTCCTACCTCTTTCCAGCCTGGGAGGAATTTCTTTCTTGCTTGGGGCAGGAAACAAGTGCTACTTTTTCACATGGGTTATTCAAGGCTCTGCATATACTAAAAAAAAAAAAAAAAAATCTTTCTTCCTTATACCTCTTCTGTTAATTACGCCTGTTAAAGTTTTAAGCTTTGGGTAAATAAAAGCCAGAAAGACTTGCAAGCTAATTCTGCACTGACCCTGCCACTGTTCCCCCACCAAGGCAATAAAATAGCAGAAGTGGAAGGAATAGGAAAAGATAACAGGGAGAGAATAAAGAATTTCAAAATAGTAGCTAGCCATAAAAGCCAACAGGAAATGAAAATCAAATAATGTAAGCAAGTGCTTCTTATAGTAACTTTTTAAAAATATTTATTTATTTTTGAGAGACAGCACAGGAGAGGGGCAGAGAGAGAGGGGGATAGAGGATCTGAAGCAGGCTCTGTGCTGACAGCAGAAAGCCCGATATGGGGCTCAAACCCACGTACCAGGAGGTCATGACCTGAGCCGAAGTGGGGTGCTTAAGCAACTGAGCCATCCAGGTACCCCCATGTAGTAACTTTGATGTAGATGCTTCAGGGAAGCATTCTTTGACTACTGTAGAGATCTCCTTTATGGCTTCAGGTAGTAAATACCCGGATTCTTCTTTTTTACAAATGATTCACTAGAATTGTTTAACACTGGACTATAGATGGTATTGTGTTTGGCCCACACAATGTTTATAAAAATTTGAGTCAGTTGGGGACATTTTAAAAAGTGAGAACAGTTCACGTAAAAGTGTGGTATTTCAGCTCCTATTAAAAATCATATCTGGACTGCCTCTCTCTGGGCTCCTCCCCTGCTCTCTCTCTCTCTCTCTCTCTCTCTCTCTCTCAAAAATAAATAAACATTAAAAATTTTTTAAAAAAGAAAAAGAAAAAAAAAGGACGCACCTGGGTGGCTCAGTCAGTCAAGCATCCGACTTCTGCCCAGGTCATGATCTCACTGTTCTTGAGTTCGAACCCCACATTGGGCCCTGTGCTGACAGCTCAGAGCCTGGGGCCTGCTTCAGATTCTGTGTGTGTGTCTCTCTCTGTCTCTCTCTCTCTCTCTCTGTCTCTCTCAAAAATAAATATTAAAAATTTAAAAAGGAAGGAAGGGGGGCGCCTGGGTGGCTCGGTCGGTTGAGCATCCGACTTCGGCTCAGGTCGTGATCTCGCGGTTCGTGAGTTCGAGCCCCGCGTCGGGCTCTGTGCTGACAGCTCAGAGCCTGGAGCCTGTTTCAGATTCTGTGTCTCCCTCTCTCTCTGCCCCTCCCCTGTTCATGCTCTGTCTCTCTCTGTCTCAAAAATAAATAAACGTTAAAAAAAAAATTTTTTTTTAAAAAGGAAGGAAGGAAGGAAGGAAAAAAAGAAAAAGAAAAGAGAAGAAAAGAGAAAAGAAAAGAGAAAAGGAAAGGAGAGGAGAGGAGAGGAGAGGAGAGGAAAGGAAAGGAAAGGAAAGGAAAGGAAAGGAAAGGAAAGGAAAAGAAAAGAAAAATCAGACGTGGCAGGAGGTAGGCCTGGCTGATAGCAGCCATCCCATACTCTACCCCAAGTTTGTCTGCCCTTGGCACAGAAAAGCCAGTCACTGAGACATCCAATATGCAGCAAGGAAAGGATTTATTCAAGAAGCAGCCCAATGAGGAAATGGGAGAGTAAGCCTCAGATCAGATCCACCTCCCTGAGGAAGGAGAGACCTGTAAAGGCAAGTGGAAAGAAGTCTGGATATAAAGCTGCAGCTGTGCTCAGTAGTCCTGTTAACCCCTTGGTTAGCAGTTCCATTCCCCACTATCTTTTAATCATTCCTCATTCCTGAGGGAATTGGGATGATGGCCACTCTAGTCACTTCTGCTGAAATGGGCAAGAATCAGGGTTAGAGAAATGAACCTTTCTACACTCATCTGGAAATAGTCTCTAGTTCCACATTGAAACTCAACATTCTGCATCACCAAAATTTTTGTACTTAATAGTTCTCATACAACATTTTTTAATCCTAGTAAGACTGACCTAATTCCTCGGAGAATCCTGAAAAACAGTCTTGAGTCTAGGGCCTTAGGGGAGCTTTACTGTAACCAAGTAGCTTGTTGTCTTATTTTGTAATATACGTGCAGTGTGATGAATTACCTACTACACAAACATCTCTTTGTCCTGCCATAATATAATCTAAAGCAATTGTATTATTTAAAACTACTCTGGCCAAAAAGTCTAAGGCCTTTTGTTCAAGGCCTTAAATATCAAAAGCCAGTTAAATATTCATATTTCCAAGGGAAATATTTATAGAAGTCACAGGTCATTAGTTACCTATTGATTGATTTCTTTGGACCAACTCTCCTAAATAGTAGTTTCAGGTCCATCTGAGGCTTGCTGGTCTGAGCAGGGTTCTGTTCTTTCTGATTTTCTCCTTGCAGCAAGGTGGAGGGAATCTGTGGACTCTTGTGGAACCAGCTTAATTTGAGCATGGTGAATCCATGGCTCAATTCCCTTTAGTGTTGCTGAAGAATTGGTGATCAGTAATACCTCATAAGGTCCTATCCAGTGAGGTTGGAGTTGGTCCTCTGGGTGCTTGCTTTTCTAGATCTGTAATAACACCAAGTCTCCAGGATGCAGGCGGTAAAAGGGGCACGTTTGTAGGGTACATCAACTTGTTGGAAGCAAACTTATATAACAGAGTATTTCCCAAAGGTCAAACGCACCCAGTAGTATCCAAATCTCTAATGTAAACCCCATCAGGAGCTCCTAAGTCTTGAAAAGAGTGTAGAAAGGGTCTTCCTTATAATATTTATAGAGACTTAGACCAAGTCTTCTTCTAGTTTACATTCTTACCCAGAGCAAGGCAACTGGCAAGGCCTTTTCCCAAGTTCAGTTGGTTGCTTGAAAGTTTTTGACAACTACAAGGCCTTCTCTGCATGGCATGGAAAAGTTTCAGTCTAACTTGTAAATGTATTTACAAATACTAGCAAATATTCTGGCATCATGGTAAAGTCTATCTGCCAGGCTTCACTAGGTTTGCTGTCTCCAATTGGTGTATCTTTGAGTACTGGTGTGTGCCCAGTCTTAGCATTGTTTTAGCACAATTGCCACATTTTTTGGACTCTGTTTTTTAAAAAGTTTTTTTTTTATGTTTATTTTTGAGAGAGAGAAAGAGACAGAGAGTGAGCAGGGGGAGGAGCAGAGAGAAAGAGGGGGAGACACAGAATCTGAAGCAGGCTCCAGACTCTGAGATGTCAACACAGAGCCCAATGCAGGCTTGAATTTATAAATCGTGAGATTGTGACCTGAGCTGATGTCTGATGCTCAACGAACTGAGCCACCCAGGCACTCTGGACTATCTTTTAAATAGTTCTCTGAAGATTGGGACCAACAGTATATTTCTGGATCCACTGGGGAGTGGTATCTTACCCATAATTGGTGCTTTGGTGAATATGACTATTTTTTCCAAAAGATATTCTGGGATTAGGATTATTTCTTGTTCATTATATTTCCAGCCAGCTTTAGTGCCATCATGGTGTCCAAATCTCCTTTCTTTAGCTCTTCTTTATGTCTAGTTTTAAAGCCATTATGAGTCTTTGTGTTGGAGTGTTTGTATTGAGGGTCCCAAACTGTTTCCCTGGGCAAACAGTCTGATTTCTCGTGCCCTCAGCGGTGGACAATAGCTGATGGGTCACCACTGCATCTGGCGGTTCATTGTCCTCGATCCGTAAAACTGCTCCCATCCATGAATAGCTCAATGTCTGGGTTTTCCAGTGGCAGGTCCATCAAATCAGGACAGATGGAATAAACTTGTTCTGGTGATCTTTCTGAGTGGCCCATATGACAACAGGTAAAAGTGAGCTATTTTGGCAATTTTCTCTGAAATTTACCTCAAGTTCTCCAGCTTCAGTTTACAGGGCTTTTGGGGGAAAAAAAAAGAACAATTTTAGTTCTCAATGATTTCAAGTCAAGCGAATGGGAAAAAATTAGAAACTTTATTCTGGGGACTCATAGCCAGGTATTGGAGGAAATCAAAAGAATTTAGGATCCAGCCCAGTTTTATAAATGAACAACAAGTACTCAAAGACAGTTGATCAGAGCTAGAATCTAACATCCACAGAGGGGGTTACAGAAACATAATCTCTCTAAAATCACCCTCATTTCCACCAAATATAGGCAAATTAATACTAATTCATTTATAAAATAAGTCCAGTTTAACAAACTTGACCTAATTATTTATAGAAGTGCAGCAAGAATAGTGATTGGTGATTTAGGTTGTTCTCGTTTTTTAAATTTTTTTAATGTTTATTTATTTTTGAGACAGAGAGAGACAGAGTGCAAGCAGGGGAGGGAGACACAGAATCCAAAGCAGGCTCCAGGCTCCTAGCTGTCAGCAGAGAGCCCGACGTGGGGCTTGAGCTCACGAACCTCAAGATCATGAACTGAGCCAAAGTTGGAAGCTTAACCGACTAAGCCACCCACGTGCTCCCCCCACCCCTTTTTTTTAAATCTGCTTTGCTGGAACTTTTCATAAGAAATTGGAGATTGAACTTTTAACAGCCTCAAGGCTAAGAGCGAAGTCAAATACTTTCCATTGGACTTCACCTACAAACCTCAAGATTTGGGTAAATTCCTCGCTCTTTATGGTCCCCAGAATCTTCTGAGGTACCTGCACTTGCCAGGAAGGAACTTTCTTTGCTTACCTGGTAAGGCCACGGGAACCCTGTAAGCAAAGTACCAGGCCGATTTTCCCAAGGAGCTTCATTGGGTCCATAAAGTCAACCTTAGTTCCTCAAGGTTTTCTGGTCGTATCTGATTCTGTGCATGTCAACCTCAAATAGGACCTTGCAGTCAAAGCCTTGGTAATAAAATGTTTCCACTTGTGTCCTGCCATAAGGAGAACAGATTCTTATTGAACTCATGCAAATAAATACATCTCAGGATACTCACTGAGAGTTTCTGAATTCTGTATGGGTCAGGTAGGGACATAAAGATAAATGTTTCACATTTTCTTACAAAGGAATATTTAAGTCATAAATAAAGAGAAAAGGTTTTCTTCTTATAGAAGAGAAAAGGTTGGAGAACCAGGAGTGTTTCAAACACGAGTCATAAAAAATTATAATCATCTTCCTCAGTTCATTCAGTTTCATGTTACTGATTTTTGTTCCGTTTGAATATAGTTTTCCCATTAGTTCAGAAAATTCTTAATTTTATGATCTTAAAGGTATGAGACATATTTGTCATTACAATGCAATTGACAAGGAAACCCTATGACATACATACACTTCAATAATCAGAATTCAAATGATGACATTATACATATCAAAGACTTACAAATTTTATATAATTTCTGGAATAGTTATAGCACTTACTCATAAAATATAACCTAAGAAGATTCTATCATGACTTATTTGACAGTGCTTCCCATATAATTTGACATACCAAGCAAATAAGCTTGGTTACTCAAAAAGACTTTGTTTATAAGTTGAATTTGGGGAAGTTTGTCAGAAATATCTCAAGGTTTTAAGCACATAAACAGGATTACAGATAGAAAAATCAAATTCCAGTCTTATACTGGTGTACTTCTGATATTAAAACTCATTCATTCCAACAAGGTGAAATCTTTTAAAAATTATGTGGTTCTTCCCTTTTTCCTCCCTGCCATATACTTATTGAGACAAAGACATACAGGGCACTGCCTGAATCTGAGTTCTTGTGGTGATGTTGTGATGTGCTGACCAGAATCCCCATCAGGAAAGAAAGGCTCTTAGCTTTAAGGATTCTGCCAACAGCTCTCATCTCTCAGATGCCATCATGGATCGCCTTGACTGAAGACAGTGGCCTTGCCCAGGTTGTGCCCTCTTCACAGGTGGTCACATCAAATGACCATTCAATATGGGTGTAAAAGCCCAGCCCTTTAGCCACAATTTAGGATGGTTCTGAAGGGTAATCTAACCTTTGGAACTCCTCGGAGAATCAGCCAAGGCTTCTGTTGCTACTGTATCACTGCTCAGCTTCTGCCTGATCTCGCTCTCTTAGTCTCCCTTGTTTTTCCCAAGTGGTGATCACTCCCTAATAAGCTTCTTTACATAGTAATCTTCATAATCTTAGTGCAGACGATGCACAAAACTCCATTCCAAAGATTCCCTCCTCAATGTTCTACAACTTTCCTTTTTACATTTAGATTTTGTCCTGTTTTTCCTCTTTAAAGAATTAGTCTCACTTTCCTTGCATAGTGAGTTGTTTCGAGTAGTCTTAATTACACTTATTAGAATTATTCCTAATTTTTTCCCAAAAAAACAAAACAAATGGACAAACAAAACAAAGTAGAAACAGACTCATAAATACAAAGGCAAAAGTGGTGGTTGAAAGACAAATGCCATAGGGCTTATTCTTTTCTGACAAATTTTTCAATGGAGAACATAAACTTACCTGACTTTTCGTAAATAGAGGCAGAACAAGAGTTCTACATCCAATGCTAGCAACTCTAAAGATACTTACTTTAATTAAACCAACAACCCTAAATTAGTTTTAATATAGACCAGATCACATGAACTTGAAAACCACTTGGATTAGTTTCCATTTTTCTGAATTTTAGAATGCCCACTTCTTAGAAGTGTTTGCCTTTAAACCAACTAAATGGAACTTTTACAAATTAATTTTAACAATACCACCCAGAGGTGGAGAAAATATCTCACAATTACAACACACATGGACACATATATAGAAATATACAAACAAGAAACAAAATCTTAAAGCCTTTGCTTTACTAATATTTGTGGAAAGGATATTAAAGGCTCAATTTCCAAATATCTCCCTTTTATAAAACAAATCTAATTGTAAGATGGTATTATGATGTATGGATTGGTTAGTTATTTTTCTCCAGAGTCTAATGAGTACTGTGGCCAAGTAGTATTACAAAAAAAAAAAATCCTTTTTTTTCCTTTTCTTAGGTTAGTAACTAAACATGGCCCAATTTTGGAGAATACAGACAAAATGCATGTGAGAATTAAATTATAATTTCCCATTTTCCCATAGAACACAGTTGGTTTTATTCAAAAGCTGTAGCAACAAATAAACTAAATGAAGCCCAAAGTACCACCTGTAGGGTTGGTTCACCTCCCCCAAGGTTCAGGCTTCACCAATGGAAACTAACATCTTCCTAGTTTCTAGTTCCTCCCCTAAAAGTCAGAGCTTTACCAACTGAACTAAACAGTTCCTAACCAACCTTTTTACTTTTTTACTTTTTTTAAAATTTTTTTAATGTTTATTTATATTTGAGAGAGAGAGAGAGACAGAGTGCAAGTGTGGGGAGGGGCAGAGAAAGAGTGAGACAGAATCTGAAGCAGGCTGCAGGCTCCGAGCTGTCAGCACAGAGCCCAACACGGGGCTCGAACTCACACATCATGAGATCATGACCTAAGCCTAAGTCAGACGCTTAACCGACTGAGCCACCTAGACACCCCCCACCCCCACAGCCAAACTTTTCTTAATTAAGCCAGAAAAGGAGGCTAAGAGAAGCAAAACTTCCTTTTTTGGAGGCAACCCAATGGGAGAAAGAAATCTAAGAAAACCAGAGCAAATGGAAGGAAGAAATAAGCTCCCAACATGCCATTACACATGAAGCACTCACCAAGAGACATCTGTCCAAACCCAAACCCATTTCCTTGCCAAAAAGGCTAAATTAAGCACTAAAGGTTGATGGCATCCAGTCAGAGTGGGGCCCTGAGGACAGTCCCTGAGACAAAGAACCTAGGCGGTTGCTTGGACTTGTCACAGGATTCCCATTACCAGCTGGCATGGATGAACCATGGGCAAAGAGCTCCTGGCTGGCTCCCCAAATCTGTAATTGAATTCATATTTATCTGCCCAACATGCAGCAAAGCCAATCACTGAGACACTGAGTATGCAGCAAGGAAAGGGTTTATTCAAGAGGCAGCCAAATGAGATGAGGGAGCAAGCCTCAAATCTGCCTCCCTGAAGGAGGAGAGTCAGGGAAATTTAAAGGCAAACGAAAAGAGGTCTGGGTAAGAAGTTTCAGCTACACTTATTAGTCTGCAGCTGGCCTATGAGTCCCATTAACCCTTTGGTTACTGGTTTCAATCCCAAGAAGTGAACTGTACCCCCCCGCCCAAGGTAAGACGGGCACCCTCCAGCTGGTCACAATCCATCTGCTTCTTATTCAGTAGGCATTTGAGTGTGTGAGCCCTCCTCTGAGTTTGTATGATTTAAGTTCTATGATGTCAAAGATTGGCTCTCTTCTGTTCATTACAACAAACACCATGTCTAGCACGTATTAGGACTCCACACATATGTCTAGAATGAAGAGATTCAAATCCTGTCCCCCACCTCCCCCAAAAATCCATAACATTTAATCTGTATTCAACTCTACTTTATTCCTCCTCAAAAAAAAAAAAGATTTGATGTGCCCACATGACAACTTTATTCTGCCACTTACCTGCAGGATATAATGTCAGTTGGCATAAGTTCTATCTTCAGTGGTCTCATGGCAGAGGATGTAAGACAGAGGATATAGTCACATGGCCTTCTTGGCCTCCCTGAGTCACCCTATCCAGACCCAGAATTGCTTTCTAGACATCCACACCACCACCACCACCACCAAATGCCCTGGCTGTCTCTGTTACTCTCCTCATCTCGAATCCGAGCTCTGCGAGAGGAGAAAGAATTCTTATTCCATTGTGCTACCAAGCCCAATACAGAAAAAGGCACTCAGTATATGTGTATGGAAATAAAAGGGCAGCAGCCACTCTTATTTGAATCCCAGATAACTCTCAGGAGTACAGTTCCAGGGCATCAAAATATACTTTCCTTCAGCTTCCTTTATCTTGGCCAGTGCCCCAAGCTGTTTTGCAAAATCATCTGTTCCTTTTGTACCATCTACGTCACTCTTTTCCCTTCTTCCCAGTTTCCGGTCTTCTCTTTTTTAACTATTCCTAAGAAAATATAAGTACTTCATATTAACTACATTTACTGTGAAAGAGTCTGCCCAGTTTTCAAATGAAAAATAAATATTTTAACTGTTCGTGGCATTAATTCAATAAGCATTTGATGAGTTGCTTTTATTGGCAAGGTACCAAGCAAGGTGTTAGGGGTAGAAAGGTGATTGAGGCGGGCAGCCCACATTGTCTAAATGAGGCCACAGTGATCTAGCCCAGGGGACTTGATGAACTCGGGGAACTCTCCCCACAAACTAAATAAAGGTACAACTTTTCCT
Source organism: Prionailurus viverrinus (assembly GCF_022837055.1). Lineage (NCBI taxonomy): Eukaryota > Metazoa > Chordata > Mammalia > Carnivora > Felidae > Prionailurus > Prionailurus viverrinus. Next base: position 107,017,858 of record NC_062565.1, read on the forward strand.
GTCTGGTGAACTGCTAAGGGCTTATGATAAGTTTCCTAGACAACTTGAACCAAAGCCAGCTTCCCAGGGCTTTGGGCTATCTTCTAAAGCTGGCATGGGCAGATATTTTCTATAGACTACCATTTCCCTCCAGACATCCCCTTTTTCCCATATCAATCCCATTATTTCTGTCCAGCTGTCCCTCTCCTTCCATCTCAACTAGCTGCCTTTTGGAAAGATCGCATTTTTTCCTGATGTGTACAAGTTGGGATTTGTTCACTGCCCACGCTCTCTGTCACTGAGCAAAATCTGTTAAATGAGATAATTTATGTACCAACACCCTGCACAAGGCAGACACGTGAATGTTACCTCTCTTCTGTCCCCTTTCTCAAAATGCCATGGCTGAAAATGCTTTTCTGTCAAATGGAGCACTCACATTCTGAGACATGTTTTTGTTACCATTTCTTTCCCCCTCACCATCTTTGCTGAGACTGTCAAGTGTTCCAATTAATGCCAAATCCCTTTCCCTAGATAAGGGGGGGGGGGGGGGGGGGAAGAGGCCTGATGACTATAACCAACTCATGAAGACAGTTTTCTGAGCTTATAAAAGAAATAACAAAAAGAAGTTGAATTTTGTCTGCACTATTTCATCTTTTGGTCACAAAGCCTTTCTTCAGTGATAACAGAGTATGCACTTGGTTCTGTTTTGGGGTTTTTTCCTTGACAGCCCTATGTCAGGTTTCCCCCAGGTATCCATGTGGGTGGCTGAGGGACTTCTCCAGAGGCTGTAGATGAAACAGCTCTCTGAAGAGAGATGTGTGAACGAAGCCCACAGCCCATTCTAAGTACAAGATCCTAATGAGTCCTCTCAGTTTTAGGAAGCATATTAATCTAAAAGGTGCCCGAGCCAGAAAACAGAATTGTCTCAACTGAGAGAGTTAAAAATAGTCTTTGTTCCAGACAAGAGAGACACTCTTCTCCCTCTTGGCATATAAATCATTCGCCAGCTCCACACAGGGAGGACACCTACTCATGAACACTGCCTCTGGCTCTTGCCAGAGACAGAGTTGTTTCAAGAATAACAGCATAAATTCCTATCGCCCAGTTCCACCGGGACCACAACGTAATGTATTTACCTCACATTCTGTCAAGACGTTGAACGGTCAGATCCGAACAAAGAATTTGATACTGGATCTGATTGCTTCATTATGTGTGACTCTCATCAACTTACACAATAATGCTACAGTATCACTTAGAACTTGACACAGACTCACCGGTTCAGGGGGAGATGCCCGACGGTGGACACCTGCTGACTCTCAAAGTGATTAAATCTCTCCCGGGGATGACACTTCCCAGTCCCAGAAAATTCCTTTTCCATTTATTATGTTTCCACTGTCTTTCAACCTGTCTTCATTTACTAAAATCCAGCCAAAGAAAATCAGAGTGCAGGAAAAACTATACTTCTGGTTGAAATCCCTTAAATTTGTCGGAGCATTGGTAACTCAATAGCAGGTAGGAGAAAAAAGCATGCCTTAGTTATTTTGCCTAGTAATTGAATCAGCTACTTGCCCTCTTTTCTCCCCTCTTTTTTTTCTTTTCCTTTCTTTACTTTTCTTCCCTGTCTTTCCTTTCTTTCTTTTTTTTTTTCCCTTCCAATTAGGTAAACTAAGGTAGATCTTTGCCTCTCCAAGTGTCTGCAAACTAAGTGATAGGAGAAACTAATAGGGTGAGGATCTTGGTCTTTTAAAAAATCAGCGAGCCTTTGTGCTGCCTTTACGGCAAAATACATGAATGCAAGGAGGTTTTACCTTATTATGAAGTTATTTTCCCACGTTGAGCTTAGAAAGTACAGAGGATCAGACCAACTCCACTATCTCTGGGATTAAGTCAAAGATTCCCTATCTGATCCTGGTATTATATTAATAGGGTGAAAGAGGATTCGGGAAAATACAGAATTCTGAGCTTATAAAAATCAATCTCCTGAGGCTTTGGCCTGAATAAAGACCATGGCCTGAGGCCCAAACTGTACCCAGCCCTTAGAAATGCCCTTGTAACAATTCAGGGTTGAATTTTTAAGACGTTAAGTTGTCTGCTTTCAGAGAGAAGAAGGCAGGGGGAAAAAAAAAAAAACGCCTACTTTACATTTGAAAAGCTCACTTTCTGAAACGGCTGGTTCCCCACTGGGAGAGCCTCGGATGGGGCTGGCAGAGGATTTGTAAAGGCATCACTCTAATAAACTTGCAGACAAGATAAATGCTGCTTTAAATCTGAAGCCTCTTCTTTATCTTAAAATCTGTAAGTTGTTTGCAGTTGTGTAAAATTTACAGAGGGAAGAAAATTTCCTCTTATTTGCTTTTAATAAGCAATTCTTATAGATATTCTTCCTCGGAAACACTTCCCCGTATTCAACTGACTTGAGGACTTTTAGCCCTGTGGTAAATGTAAGCGGCAAGAAATGCCGTAATCATTGTCCCCATTCACGCAGACAATTGCATCAGCTTGGAATTCAGTTGTGCAATCTGTGAAGGCAAGTGTCCTTTGTTTTTTGCAAGAATATTTTTCTGGATTCGATGAAATTCAGATTTTGAAGCAGGTGAATTATGAAATCGCTCACAGGTATTCTAGTTTCTCTTCACACTGCTTACTCCTTGCACTGAGGCATGATCTGTTTCAAATCTTGTGATTTTATAGCACACAAGTAAAATGACTGTAATTTTTTTTCTTTCAAACTGGGACAGCTTTGAGAATGTAAGGGGATCCCATTATTCTTGTGGAGACAACACACAGAAAACAGGACTGTCCTGACCTAATTTATATGAGGGATTGAGTTTTTAATTCTGAAAGTAAATTAGTTCGAGATAAAAATGTTCTTGCTAGTCCACTGCATTTTTTATTTTTTTTAATTTTTTTTTTAATTTTTTTTCAACGTTTTTTTAATTTATTTTTGGGACAGAGAGAGACAGAGCATGAACGGGGGAGGGGCAGAGAGAGAGGGAGACACAGAATTGGAAACAGGCTCCAGGCTCTGAGCCATCAGCCCAGAGCCTGACGCGGGGCTCGAACTCCCAGACCGCGAGATCGTGACCTGGCTGAAGTCGGACGCTTAACCGACTGCGCCACCCAGGCGCCCCTCCACTGCATTTTTTAAAATACACTTTCTTCATGTAGGTATAATTTATTTTGAAAAATGAGAAAATACATTTCAGCACATATAAGAATTAAATACTTATCATTCCAGCCCCAAAGATAAACCCTGTTATTACCTTGATGTGTATCATTCCAGAGCTGAAATATGCATATACTTCACAAGTTGCCATATTTAGGGGTAGTGTGCCCTGAATGTCATCTATCCATATATACGGATATGCATTCACATATACATACATGTACATATATACATTTATATTTACATTTTTATAAAAGGTGAACTCATACTGTGTGTATAGTTCTGCAACTTGTCTTGTTCTACATCGATACATATTCTCTCATAGCAACAACTTTTTTAAGTTTATTTATGTATTTAGTTATTTTGAGAGAGCGAGCACGCCAGCAGGGGAGGGGCAGAGAGGGAGAGAGAGAGAGGATCTCAAGCAGGTTCCACATACAGTCAGCGTGCTGAGCCTGACATGAGGCTTAAACCCCAGAAATGCTTGAGATCGTGACCTGAGTAGAAATCAAGAGTTGGTCACTTAACTGACGGAGCCACCCAGGCGCCCCTTGTAGCAACAACTTTTAAGGCTTTTCGTTGTGTGAATTTACCGTAATTTATTTAACCTATTTCCATATTAAAGGATACATTTTAAAGAGTATAAAACTATGATTCCCATACAAATTTTAAATGGACACGTCAAAGATTTTATTTATCTCATTAATTCATGAGGAACCTATAAAATATTACAACTAGTTCAAAAAGACCTCAAATTATCTCACATTTTGAGTACACAGTAGACTGAACTACGTTTACAAATGGATGCAACGCTGGTCAATATCCACAGTGAAATAATCAGTTGCATTCCCCCAGACACAATATATATTTCTATGGACAGGAATTATGTGCATGATGATCCATTTTCTACAAGTGCACTTCTATACAGAGTTGTATGCAAACACAAATAATGGCAGAGATAGCCGGCTAGTCAGGACACCTGGTAAATTTTTGAATCATTCAAAATTTTTCCTTACAATCCCATTGTCGGGTCAGATTCAGATAATAAATTGTATTGTGAACATCCTGACTACTAAATTCTTAAATGTAGAATAAATTGCTAGAACATCCTGACTACTAAATTCTTAAATGTAGAATAAATTGCTAGAAATACAATGACCGGGTCAAAAAGCACACAGTTTTGTGATTGGTGGGGAGGAGAATTACTAACGTTTTTAAGACGTTGGATACATTGTGTCAAATTGCCCTCCAGAAGGATTACACCATTCACCATCTCATGGTGTAGGTGAGCACCAAGTCCCCACATCATCTCCAAAAGTTATACTTTTATAAGTGTTTCAATTTGTGAGGGCGACTGGATTTAAAATGCCTCCTATAAAATATGTCTGTTCAGACTTCCTTCTCTTTCTCACCTAGCATCTCTTTTGTAGCATTCTGGAACCATACCTTGCCTTTTCTGTTTTGAAAGGCCTTTGGACAGTAGGAGCTATGGAGTAGCAATAAAGCCCTTAGGCTTGCTAGATATGATCTATTTTCTACATCAATTTTAATTTCTCCCTAGGGCTTCTGGGCATCTTTGGTGTTAGTTTAAAGCAGTCCGTGGATCCTTTTTTTAATCTTGAGATTAAAGATTGGGAAATACTGAGCACAGGAATTCTGTTCACTGTGCACATGGCTGGAACCTTGGTGCCATTTGCCCTGGCAAAGCTTTTCTTTCCCACATTCCTCCTCTTCACTTGGCTCTTTAATGGTTAGGACACAGGTCTAAACACCTGTAGCCTGTGAAAGGGTAACAGAATTGCCCTTATTTACTGAACTCCACCATTTCTTGTTTCTGCGCAATTGAAGGCATTGGGGACTTGGCAGTAAGTGCAGAAATTATGATAAGAAGTGATTCTCCCTTTTCCCCACAAAGCAATGGACACTAGAGCAACTGCTTTTGTTTATTTCTTATTTTGTTTTTTTCTTATTCAAATGCTTGCTAACACTTTCATGGCAACTTGACCTTCCTCATGTGGGCTTCTTTGTACAAATGTCAATTTTTTTTTTTTTTAAATCCTTGAGTTAGAATCTATCCCAGTGTCTTTCACAATCTGAAGATAAAATGAATGGAACGAGGTTTAAATTATTTTCAAGGTTGGTCTTAAAGCAGTAAAGCATGAAAGGCAAAATGGGAAAATAAGTTAGAAGAGGAGTTTAGTTGGCTCCTTTAAGTTGGGTCATCAGGGAAGTCCTTTCCAAGGAGATGGCATTTGATCTGGGACCTGAATGATGAGTTCTAGAGAAAATGCTAGTGCAGAGGCCCTAAGGATTTACGTTTCTATTACAAATTGTACATAGGAACCCAATAAAGTAAAAGCTCTGAACTTCCTTGAAGAAAGGGAGACCATTGTTCCCACCTGCGGCTAATTGATTTCTGGCAAACCGCTTTCAACAAAAGGCGGCCCAGCTGCTCCCACACAGTAGCCAAGATCTCCCGACAGGGTTTTGAGTTTTCGTGTTCACTGCTGTTCACTCCCGAGCTTGCCATGTCTCCACATACCCTTCCACCCTATTTATGCAGGAGCCAACTGTTGTTTGAGGCTCTGAGAGCAGTGGTTATCTAGAGTAAAGCACAGCTCCTTTGAGCAGTGCCCTCCTGTGTGTTAGCACTCTGCTATCAAAGGTCATCTGAATGAATGAAGCCAAATGCACACGATGCCCCACCTCAGAGCTGCCTCTCCGGAAGTCAAGGCCGTATCTCACAAACTGAGGACCCGCACAACCTCTGCTCTATGTGGATTGCCCAAGTCTCTTTCCTTCATTCCACTCTCCCACTTTTCAGAAGGGCCCCTCAAAACCCCTCGATGCTTTAGCCTAACCATCCCCCTCTGAAGACTCTGTTAGCATTCAACAAACATCTGAAATCATTGGAGTAAAGCCTTGCTCTGTGAAGGGGAGGGAACCATGCTATTGGGAGGGCTATGTCTGTTTCCTGCCAAGACTCCTAGGCAAGCCTGTTCACAGAGAGATGTTAGAAAAGAAATAACTGAAAACTCTCTGGTACTCCTAACTGAATACCCGTGTAATTCAAATTGTGCTATGGAAACCATACTATGGGAGAACATGCTGATTCCATCCAATTAATTTAGAGCCCTTCATTTCTTCATTCATTTAGGTAGCAAATAGGCATGTATGCAACAGGAAAAGCCTTGAACAGTGCAAGTGTTGGGGCCATATAGTAGCCCCCAGGATTGACAAGGTCCCTGCCTTCATGGAGGAACATATGCCAGTGAGAAAGACAAGTCAGCAAAATAATTGCTAATAGTAATAAACACCATAAAGGAAATAAACTAGGAGACAAAGTAGAGAGTAACAATGGGACAGAGGGTCTACCATATACAGGACGGTCAGAGGAGATGTCATTGAGGAAGAGACACTTAAGATGAAACCCAAGGTATCAGGGAGAGAGTAATGGGGACAGGCAGGGAAGAACTCAGCAAAGGGAACAGTGGACACTGGGGAGGGGGCCAGGTGCACTTGAGGGACAGACCTGTGTTACTGAGGCATTGTAAGCCAGGGAACCTGTGGAACAAGATGATGATGCAGAGGTAGGCAGGGGCCAGATCATGTGAAGCCTCCTGCCTCTTGAAAAAGTCACTCTTCTGTGTGATAATGGTTGGACAAATGTAGCATATTCTCAATTCTTAACTGCTAGAAAATTTCTGTTTTCATTTTCTGAGTTATTCAGGAACTTTTAGACTTGAGTCTAGATGTGCTCTCAGAGATGACTTAACTACTGCATAGATAGTCATGAAGTTATAGAATCTGTCAGGTGGACAGACTTTCCTCTGATGCATAATGATGAGCTCTTTTTCATATGTTTATTGGTTGTATGGGTGTCTTCTTTTGTGAAATGCCTATTCAAGCCTTTTGTCCATCTTTCTATTGGGTTTTGTCCATTTCTTATTGATTTGTGGTGCTTTACATATTGTGGGTACAAGCCTGTGTCATGTATCTATTCCTGAATAAGAAACTACCTCAAAAGAAAACAATGACTGTGCTATTTGGTTGTGATTCTGTGGGTTAGTGACTTGGGAAGGGCACACTTGGGCTTGATGCTGTGACTGCAGATATCTTAAGCCTCCACAGGATCTGGACAGTCTAGCATAGGCCTAGTCACATGTCTGAATGTTGGCTGAAGCACTTCTCTTCTCCTCTATGGTTTCTCCAATGGGCTGACTTGGGCTTATTCATATTGTAAATTCAAGGTTCCAAACACAGACAAAAGAGTGCAAATGACAATGTACAAGCATTGTTTAAACTTTTACTTGTGTCATATTTGCTAATGACCCATTGGCCAAAGCAGATCCCCTGACCAGTCAAGAGCTAATGTTTCTTTTTAGAAGTTTATTTATTTTTGAGAGAGAGAACATGAATGAGCAGGGGAGGGGCTGAGAGAGAGGGAGACAGAGGGTCCGAAGCGTGTTCTCTTCTGATAGCAGAGAGTCTGACATGGGGCTCGAACTCACAAATCACGAGATCATGACCTGAGCTGAAGTTGGACGCTTCACCAACTGAGCCACCCAGGTCCCCCCAAAAGCTGATGTTGAAGGGACTATGTAAGGATGTGCATAGGAGTACATGATTCTTTGGGGGCCATTATTGAAACAACATACCACAATCTACTACAAAGTCCTTTGTCTACTTTCAAAATACAGAGTTAGAAGAATCCTTTCATTAAATCAGCCACTGACCAGCTGAATTGAGGCTCCTTGAGAACCAAGGACAAAAGGCAAAATGGTCCAAAGAGCAAGGGATCTCATGAACAGTATGAGGCAGACAGAAAGGGTGGCAGAAAGCCGCACTGGAGTGCCCCAATAGAGAGGAGCTTGACAGGGGCTAGTCTCTCACCTGTGCTCCTTTTGTCAGAGTTTCTTTGGCTTCTGCGACATCCAGGGAGCCACAGAAGGTGTTCCCCTTCTTTCATGATACACTTTTACTTGCATTCCCCATCCTCCATAAAGAAAGAACACCTGTGGGAGGGCAGCTTGGAGGCCTAGTCACATGTCTGAATGTTGGCCGAAGCGCTTCTGTTCTCCTGTGTGGTTCTCTACATGCAAAAGGAGTTCGTAAGGAGGGTATGAGCTGAAGGGCGGCTTCTGGTCAGACAAAAAAGTGCATAGGAAGTGCAGAGGAAGGTGCCTGTGACATTAACTAGAGGTAAAGCAGCATTTTAAGAAGCCACCACCACCACCACCAACAACAACAACAACAACAACAAAAAAACCAATTCAAAGATGGGCAAAGGACTTGAATAGACATTTTTCTAAAGAAAATATACAAATAGCCAATAAGCACATGCAAAGATTAAACTCATTAGTCATTATGGAAATGCAAATCAAGACCACAGTAAGTTACCACTTTACACCTACTAGGATGACTATACTAAAACAACAACAAAAAACAAAGTGCCTGTGAGAGTATGGATACATTGGAACCCTAGTACACTGCTCGTGGGAACGTTAAATGGTGCAGCCACTGTGGGAAATATTTAACAATTCCTCAAGAAGTTAAACATAGAATTACCATATGACTCAGCAATTCCACTCCTAGGTATATATCCAAGAGAATTAAAAGCAGGAATTCAAATAGGTATTTGTATACCATTGTTCATAATAGCATCGTTCACGATAACCAAAGGTGGGACCACTCAAGTGTCCATCAACAGATGAATGGATAAACAAAATGTGGTATATGCATAGAGTGGAATATTATTCAGTGAAAAAAAATAAATTTTGATATATGCCAAAACATGGATGAACCTCGAAGACATTATGCTAAATGAAATAAGCCAGACACAAAAAGACAAATATTGTATGATTCCACTTACATTATCAGGTACCTAAAATTGGCAAATTCATAGAGACAACAAGTAGAAGTTGCCAGGGGCTTGTGGGGGAGGGGAGAATGAGGAGTTACTGTTTAATAGGTACAGAGTTTATGTAGGGGATGATGATAAAGTTTTGAGTATAGATAGTGGTGATGGTTATATCCACAACATTGTGAATATATTTAATGCCATTTAATGAATGATGAATTGTATACTGATAAATGGTTGCAATGGTTGATATTATGTTATGTGTGTTTTACCACAATAAAAAGACTCCCCAAACCCTTTGCTTCCTTTTCTCTCTGTTTGATGGCCTGTCTTTCATCTTATTGGCCTTCCTGTCAACATGCTATCTTTAGAAACCTTTTGGACAAGAGGCCAGTTTTGGCAAGAGTACTTAGGGGCCATGTTCTCTCACCTCACTTCTCCTACCTGTGGCTCATCCCCAGAAGGCATCTCCTCAGCACGTGGGTTAGGGTAGAGCCACCAGCAGACCTTTTGACATGAAATCAAATTGTGAAGTTATGAATTCTCATTGTTCATAAACAACGAATGAGTATATTGTATACAATAATGAATATATTATTCTACTCAAAGTCATAGAAAACATTTCTGGATTCCTGTATCCCACGTAAGAATGATGTGACTACTCTAACTTCAGATACGTGTTTTTACAACAGAAAAAAAATCCAAGAAGTTTTGAGAATCCCGTGATCAGCTATGCAGTTGTGCCGCTTGAGAGGGGGACGTGGTGCCTTTTGTGTCACAAGAGACTGTCTTATGAACAAACCAGATATCCTCTGTTCTTCACGGGGGACCAGGAGCCAAATTAAACTAACTGTACTGTGAACTGGCAGGATCGCACAGCATTTGCACGCATTTATTTTCCTGGCCTTCGTCCATTTTTGCTTTTTATTTAGGTAAAACCAACAGGTAAAATGAGAAAAATACTTGACTCTATGTTTGCATTAAGGATAAACCTAGGCAAAAGTGTGTTGTTAAAGTAAGGAGGAACATGTGAGCATAAAATTTAAGTCCAGACCTCAGAAGGGAACTTAGGAAGCATTTGCTCCCTTTTATGCGAAGGGAATGATTGGATTGATTAACCAAAATAAAAATTCCTAAATTATATGTTAGAGTAAGAAGGCACATTTAAAATAAGTCAGTTGCTTAGGATTAGTGTATGAGTCAGAGTTTGCTTGACTGGTTAGTTGATTGATTTTAAGAAACAATTCCTTTAAAATATTTCTATGTAATAAGCTACAAGGAGGTATGATCTATAGACTATGACTTAGAGTCCTTTCCTGGCATTCTGAGCAGCTGTGATACATGACCAACAAACCACAAAGGCTGTGTTTCTCTGGACACAGATTATTACTCAAAGGCTACACAGAACAAAGCAGCGGGCATAGTGTGGAAGAAACTTGGGCTTGGATGTTGGTCCCTGGATGGGGAGAAACATGTGAGGGTCAGAGTAAGAGTAATGAAAACTGAGAAACAATGTCAGAAGATCTTCCTAGGCACCCAGGAAAAACTGAAGCTGCTTTGTTTTTCCAAATTGGAGACCTAATTTGATTTCAGGGACAGGGAGGTATTTCTCCTGACAAACCTTCCCTGTCCCTTGCATCTAAACTACCTGCTTATCGGGGTGCCTGGGTGGCGCAGTCAGTTGAGCGTCGACTTCAGCCAGGTCACGATCCCACAGTCCGTGAGTTCGAGCCCCGCGTCGGGCTCTGGGCTGATGGCTCAGAGCCTGGAGCCTGTTTCCGATTCTGTGTCTCCCTCTCTCTCTGCCCCTCCCCCGTTCATGCTCTGTCTCTCTCTGTCCCAAAAATAAATAAACGTTGAAAAAAAAATTAAAAAAAAAATAAATAAACTACCTGCTTATCACCACCAGGAATTCCCTTGATTGGAAATAAAAAAATTTTCCCCATTGTTAGGCACAAATACCATTAACATTTAAATATTTAGTAGAGTTAGCCACCCAGCACGAATAGACTCTACTAAGTTTAAAGGATGAGAGCAAATCATCCCTTTTTGAGTCATCGTGATGATTTCTGTCCTGAGTAAAAAGCTGGAAGGCCCAGTGCAACGGATTTTGTAGACGAAAAAAATGAAAGCATCAAGAGAGGGAGTTTCACACACACGATAAATCACATCCTATATGACCTGCCAGTATCTTCCGCTTAGCTGGGCTGTGATGAGATCTCCAGTGCTTTATGTTCCACTCATATGTGACCCTGGGAAGTAATTTTATCTCTCTAATTCAGAAGCACCTGGTAATGAAATGAGATCCTACCACAGAATGTGAGCAATGCTCATAAAATAACGACAAATGACTTTGCAATTTCCTTTGACCAAGACATTTATTGTTTGGTGTTGTGGATTAAATCATTCTCTGATTTCTTTATAAATCTTTGTTAGATTCTGGGAGTTCAAACTTGTGAAGAGAAATTTATTTTAAAGTAACCCTTTTAATATTTAGCCGGCATTGACTTTTATGTAATTATAAGTGCTTTTTAATTATGAAAGCAATTTATGCTTATTTAAAAAAATTGGAAAATACATGTAACTAGAAGGAAAAAATACCCATTGTGCCATCTCTCAGTCTCAAGCACCTCTGTTAATATTTTGATGTCATTTTTAGAGGCTTTCAATACCTAAGTGTTTGTGCTTTTATTTTATATAATTGAAGTCGTAGTGTGTTTACAATTTTCACACCTGATTTTTGCACACTTAATATTTCATCATAGGTACTTTTACGTTGTTTTACAAAACTTTTCTACAAGTACTTTTTAAAACCTATTAAATATTCTAGGTGTGGGGCGCCTGGGTGGCTCAGTCGGTTGGGCGTCCAACTTCAGCTCAGGTCATGATCTCACACTTTGTGAGTTCGAGCCCCACGTCGGGCTCTGTGCTGACAGCTCAGAGCCTGGAGCCTGCTTCACATTCAGTGTCTCCCTCTCTCTCTCTGCCCCTTCCCTGCTCATGCTCTGCCTCTCTCTGTCTCAAAAATAAATAAACGCTAAAAACAAACAAACAAACAAACAAATAAATAAATAAATAATAAATAAATATTCTAGGTGTGCCTGGATGGCTCAGTCAGTTAAGCGTCAGAATTGGGCTCAGGTCATGATCTCAGGGTTCATGGATTCGAGCCCCATGTGGGGCGGGCTCTGTGCTGACAGCTCAGGGCCTGGACTGCTCAGGGCCTTGGATTCAGTGTCTCCCTCTCTCTTTGCCTCCACCCCTGCCCACACTGTCTCTCTTTCTCAAAAATAAATAAAGATTAAAGATTTTTTTAAAAAATAAAGAAAAGCTATTAAATATTCTAACAAGTAGATGTATTGAAATTTACCTCTGGGCAATGAAGTGCTTATATGCTCAGAATTTTGAAAACCAAGTGTATTAAATAATATTATTTTAGGAACCAGAACCCATCCCCCTTCCCTTTGGAAACCATTTTAGAAGTCTTGATATAAAACAAAACGAAACAAAACAAAACAAAACACTGACCCCTGGCCAACAGAGTAATAAAATTACCTTAAATAATCTTATAGATTTATAAACGCATAGTGTCCCTGGTTCCGTGAAAAATCCAGCAATGTACTATTCTAGATTTCACAAATATTTTATGATATTAAACATTTTGCCAACTTTCCCAGACTTTTCGATTATACCCTCCAGTGTAATCCATATGACAAAAAGGGACAGAAGTGATTTCTGATTCTGCCTTTTCAGAGGTTCTGTCTTCCCTTTGCTATTCTAAACTATGCAATAGCAATGACAATTTCAATAAACTGCTGTAGTACTAACTTAAGTTTATTTTACATATCAGTGGAAACAGGAACAGCGATATTCTAAGACACTTGGCTGGAACAAGTAAAAGAACAAAAGGAACCCAATTATGCAAATATGTGCTCTTGCACCTCGAGGAGGTTGGCTGAAAATGGGAGAAAATGGCAGGCTTATAGTTTCCTGCCTGAGTTATTAGTTCTCCTTATAATTAAAATCAGACGTAATTATGATTATTACTATTATCCTTCAACAATTTTCAACAATTAAAAATCATCCATGGATATATTCAAATGCTCATAGCCCTCATTTTCTAATGCCTTTTGAAGACAGTTTTTCCTGTTTAGATGTTTCCACCTGATTTGTGGAAAGTCTTGTTTGGAGTACTTAGCAGTAGAAACTCTCATGGTGACAAGTGACCAAAAAAAAATCAAATTCTAAGTTGCCTTTAAGCAAAACAAAACAACAAAAACAAAATGAAATCTAAAAAAAGAAAGAAAGAGAGAGAGACTGGAGAAGCTGAAGGGTAGTGCTGGTTTCCCAAAGCTTGACCTGGTTCAAATTAGGCATCAAGATCCAATTTTCCATTTCTACATTTCTTCACTCTGGCTTCCCCAGAGTATGACCCATGCTCTAATGAGATTTTTTTTTCCTCTCCTAGTGATTATAAGAAATCTACCTCTTTCAGATTCCAGCCTTCAAACTTTCAGGGTCAGGCATTTAGTGGAAGAACAACGCTTCCTCCTGGTCACCCAAGTGACCAAGTGTATCTCTTTGGTTCTGTTTAGGTTATGTGTCCAATCCTAACTCAAACATTTTGGCAAGTATAAAGTTACATGCTTATTATTCCATTCCTGCTTCTGAGTAGAGCGCCAACCCAAGTGCTGCCATTTCTCATAAATCCATCCCTATCCACCTGCTATGGCTTGAATTTGACACCCTTCCCTTTCATATGTTGAAATCCTAATCTCCAATACCCCAGAAAGTGACTGTATTTGAGGGAGGGTCTTTAAAGACCCAATTTAAGGTAAAATAAGGTCATATGGATGGGTGCTAATTCAACTTTACTGGTGTCCCTATGATAAGAAGAGATTAGGACACAGGGGAAAAGACCACGTGAAAACACAAGGAGAATACAGCCATTACAAGCCAATTAGAGAGGCCTTGGGAGAAAACATCCCTGCTGATACCTTGATCTCTGACTTTGGCCTCCAGAACTGTGAGAAAATAAATCCCTGTTAGTTAAGCCACCCAGGCAGTGGTACTTTGTTATGGTAGCAAACGAACACACACCCCACTCAGAAATTTTGTTATGGTACAAACGAACACACACCCACTCACACCCTTTTTCTTCTGAACATCTGTTGCCTTTTTTGGTCTTTCTTACTCTCTACCTTATATTACATCTAGGCATGTTGGTATTTCATATATTTCTTCCCAGTCCATAAGGTCTTGGTGTGCAAGACCTAAGTCTAATTCATTTCCCACTGCCCACAGTGTACTCATTAATTTATCAAATAATTATTGTGTGCCTACTATAAACCCCGAGTGTAGCACAGTCTTACTAGGCACTCAATAAACATTTGCTAAATGAATATATGTGATCCCCAAAAGGCAGGTGATGCTATAAATCATTACTAAATGTCAGTTCTTAAAGAATGCATGATCAGTCGAAGAACAACAATGAGGAACATATGGAGCCTTTTGAAGTAATGCCAGGATCATGTCATGCTGACTGCAATATTTTAGGATTTTCATGTTGCTTCTCCCTGCAGGACTAGGAGAGTAAGTGGTGTTAACAGGTCATTGTTATAACAAATTCCTTGTCTGACCTTAGCCAGAACTGTGCGCAGCTAAGTGGAAAGAAGTTTGAGAATGTAGTTGATGCATTAACTAAATAATTAGATTTCTCGGGTAAAGGCATTAACTGTTTATTTTCTCACAATAAGTTTAATATGGAGCCATCCACAGATTATAGAAAGGAAACAGAACTGTATATATAGCAAAACTTTTTGGGGTGGACATGGTTTTTAGTCAGCCAGCATCCATTCACCCTATTTCCAACAGAAGCCCAGATTTCATCAGGGAACCTACCCCATCCACTATCCAAGCCAGGTGGCCCTCAGGGGGCCCCAGTTCTCATTCAAGAGGTGGATGCTTGACCAAAATGAAGCCCATGGGACATTCTCTCCTGGGACTTTGAGCCTTGAGCTATGACATGAGAGGACACAAGACAAAACCTAACAGAAAAAATTGGAAGTGCCACATTCCATTTGCAGTGCCCTAACAAAAAGACCAAGTATTTCATGCTGCCCTAGTTCTTAATGGTCTAATTATCCAAGAATCACTAATCCCAAGAAGTGGATTACTCAAGAGGCATAGGCCACAGAAGAATCCTTCCCAGTGCACCCATCCCACTGTGGCTGCATGGCAAAATGGACAAGGAACATTCTCCCCAGGAGAAGAAGCAGGGCTACAGAGGACAAAGGAAAATAGAAACCTTCTCAAACCAGAAATGCAGTGAACTACATTGGTGAACAAAAGTAGATTACTACCAGGGCAGAAAGTTCTCTGCTTTCTCAAATGAGAATTTTAGTGTAGTTTTTTCTCTCTTCCTCATTGCATAAGTCAGTGTGCTGGGAGTGGATAAAGCTTATCATTCACAGAAATGTTGCCAGACCTTTAAGAGCTATGAATCTCAATTCCACTGAAAAGACTACTCATTACTCAGGAATATTTGACCCAGATCTAAAAGCATATTCCAAGTTTAACACTGGCAACAGGAATTTCAGCATTGGACTTTAAAGAAAACTTTAACCTGATAACTAGGTGAGACATTTAGTGGTTTCCCTTTGTGAGGGGAGAGTGAATGAATTTTGTTTAGATGCAAGCATTTCTATAATTATAAAGAAGCAAAGAGAATATGTAAGGATGGATGGATGTTGAACAGCCACGAAAGTAGATGACAATAGACATATGAGATTCAGTCCCAACATCAAATAACTCTCTCTCCTTAATTCATCACCCTTCTCCTTTCTCAGACAATGTATTCAGGAAAAGTAATCTAGCACTAGAAAATGTACAGGAGCCAAGTGGCTCAGAATGGGAGACGGAGAGATCAGCCATCAGACTAGCTGGAGACCAGCACAACAGTTTAGGTGAGAAGTAGTGAAAAACTTGACTAGAGTCAACACGGGATGGTTGTAGAGGTAGTTGTTAGAGAAGAGAAAGTAAAGAGAGAGGATGAGCAGGGATTCAAAATTGACAAACCATGAAAGAGGGAAGAGTCAATGATGGTTCTGAAACTTTGCGGGGCGCCTGGGTGGCTCAGTCGGTTGAGCATCCAACTTCTCCTCAGGTCATGATCTTGCGGTCGGTGAGTTCGAGCCCCACATCAGGCTCTGTGCTGACAGCTCAGAGCCTGGAGCCTGCTTCAGATTCTGTGTCTCCCTCTCTCTGTGCCCCGTCCCCGCTCATGCTCTCTCTTTCCCTCAAGAATAAATAAAACATTAAAAAAAAAAAAAAGAAACTTTGCTGGCACCATTAGCAAGAATTGGGAGTGCAATAGGAAGAAGGCATTTGCAGGGCAAGGGATAATTGAGTTCAATTTTGAAAAAAAATAGGTCTACTTGTTTACAACACACCCTGTTGGATACTTCGGGGGCAGTTGACTATGTTGGAAGGGGGCGGGTAATCAATTTGTTAGAAACACACAAAACTACTTAAATTGTAGGCTCAAGCTTTGTGCAAGCCCTTTGGAGCATGGTGGCCAGGTTTGTGGTGTTGACTGTTCCTGGCATATGGTAGACATTAAATATATGTATTTGTTCAACCCACATGTAGCAGATAGTCGTTCCATGCCAGTCAGTATCCACTGCCCTCCATGTTAACCAGAGTATCCCTTATTTTCTTCAGGGAAATAAGCTCTTTTTCCTCTGTATCCATTTTCTGTGTAACTTGATTCAAAATGCCCCTTCTTCCTCTGATCAAGAGCTGGGCATGTGATCCAACCTAGGCCAGTGTTTGTTCTTCTTCCAGGTTTCAAATCTTAAATGGAATGAGGCAAACTGTTAACCCAGTTCATCTTGATTTGCTCCAGCAGTGGAATATTAAAAAGACTGTTTGCACCAGAAGTCCTGGTTCCTTAAAGGACTTTTTAAAAACCTGGTTCTCCAGGCTTCCAACAATCGCCTTTTCTACTCGCAACAACAGCTGGGGTCTGTTGCTTTCAATTATAAAAATCTTGACACAAATCATCATGTAGCTAGCAATCATCCACACCCTCCCAACAGCACTAGTCTGAAGCTTTGAAGACAGTAATTAATCCAGCTTTCTTATAGAAGTAGATATATAAGTAACCTTGGGAAATCTCGTGTTCAAACACCATTTATATTAGGAAGTAATTCATATCTAACCTGGATTTTGCTTATAAAAAGTTAAAACCATGAATAGTCAAGAAGACACTTAGAGGTGGGATATTCCACCACATTATTATAAACACTAATACAAGTTAAGGCAAGTCCAATGCATCTGGACATATGTTTTAAATTCAGCCACACATCAGGATGCACTCCAGTTTTGATCAAGGCATCACTTCTCATCTCTCAACCCTTTATCTCCCTTACCTCTTAATTAGAATCCACCGTATGAAAATCAACAAGTCTACAGCATGTTATAATTGTTGGCCCTGTACTAGGACTGACTTAAGGACTGTTGCATTTTGTTGTCTTGATCACAAGACATAAAACTGAAGAGAGAGTATCCTCCTTGTCTGTTGTGAAGTAAGCATGCAGGATAGGTGCAGCTTGTGTCGTCAAGGATGGGGAGAAAGACAACTGACGCTGCTAATGGAGTGTGAACTGGTACCAACACTTTGAAGAGTATATTTGTCTGTGGTCTAGGGAATGTAAAAAATATACATATTCTACAAACCAGTAAGTTTGGAGACCTGTCCAGACACAGAAACGTGTTTATTGCAGCATTGTTTATCATAGCAAAAACTGGCAATACCCTATGTGTGCAAGAATAGGGGGAATGGATAAATAAAATGTTGCATGCTGTTCAGCAGATTTTTTTAATGACCATATTTATTTGTGTGTAACATGGATAGCTCACAAACACCATGATGAGTGAAAAAGCTAGTTGCAAAGTAATAGAGAGAGTAGCTAGAGTATGACACTGGTATTATCAATTTTATAAAACTCTTACAAAAACATGTTATTTATAGACATGCGTACATAGGTGTATCCATGTGTATTAAAGCAAAAATGGATTGTGAGGCAATTCACAAATTCTCTTTCATTCCTCCTGAGGATTGGGGAAGTAGTATTTGGTGTGAAGCAAAGCAAAGACTTCAACTTTATGTGGAGTGTTTTATTTTTTATTTCACTTTATTCTTAAAATTGAAGATATTTCAGAAAATGTTAAAAATTACCACTTCTCTATTGTAGCTGCGTTGGTGTAGCCAACTATTTTTTCTGTGTTTTTCAAACCTAAAATTTTCTCAAGTCCACTACTAAGACACACGATGCTTGATCTATTCATTTAGTTTTCAACAAATATATATTACTTGCTTGCTGTATAAAACACTATGATTGGTACAATAGGAAATAACAAAGGTATATAAAACATGGTCCTACCCTCAAGGCTCTTGTAGCTTTAGAATTTAAAAGTCCTTTTTAGAAAACAGTGTGTGTGGGCTCAGGCATGCCTCAGTGTGGAAACATCTTCAATAGGCTTGTAACATGAGATTATGCCAATTGTCATGAAATGACACGTGGGTGGGCTTCCCATCTATGAAAACATAAAAAAATCACCACGTACAAAAGATTAAATTAGGGTGTGATTGACACTTTAAAAAGGAATCATTCCCATTTTTAAAAAGGATTCGTTTGTAGGCCTCTTCTGTAAGCATATGAAATGTGATGGTTATCTAGGAAAGATTTCTTTACATCCAGTTTTTTGGGCAACACATCCATTAGGTAAAGCAAGGAATACCAGTATAAGACAAAGACTTCTTTACCTGAAGAGTGCTGTTCTGTGGGAAGTTAGGTCAAGCATACCTGGAGACATGTAGCTGAGGAGCTTCATGGTAGCTCAGTGCCCAGCTCTGTGGTCCAAGTGGATGAATTAAGTCAAGTTGTGGGCTGGTGATCCAATGGAAAAGCATCAGCTGGGGCATCTCTCTGTTGTAGCTGTCACAGGAGATTTAGGCTGATAGAACCCAGACAATGGGTAGAACACGCAAATTATTGCAGATACCAGCAGTGTTCCAGAAAGGTAGGTGAAGGATGAATGGTAAGGCAGAAAGCTGTCTGTCAGAAACTGAAGGATCACACCTCTGCCCCCATTAGGAAAGGAATGGTGTATCAGCTTGGGAAGAAAGGGCAAAAATCCAAAACACACCGTGTATTTTTCACAAAGAGAATTGGAAAAGACAAAATCATCAGTGAAAGAAAAGAGAATCGATATGGGCTCTAGGTGAGTCTAGGAATTTGAAGACTACTTACAAGGCCGACTGGCCAGTAAGGTCTCTCTACCTTCATAAAAGCTAAGTAAATGTGTGTTGATTGAAGTTCTGAATTGAATATTAAATGTATCCTATGTGCATGGATCCTCTAGGCCATGAAAAGGAATTTGAATCCAATGTATACAGCTTACTAACTCAAAGGGTAAAAGTGAAGGCAAGAGGCTCACAACAGCATTGCCTTTAAAGAATGGTTCAACATTCATTGTACTGGATTCCTCTTCTCAACTAATACGGTGGCTCTTGACCTGCTTTAGCGCTCTCTCCTCTGTATGCCCTCTTTTCTCTGAACAGCCAAGTTCAGTGTGGAAAACTCCTGGTAACTGCAAAGAGAGAAAAAATAGCAGGCAGTGTGTGTGTGTGTGTGTGTGTGTGTGTGTGTAAGAGAGAGAGAGAGGGAAAGAGAGAGAAAAGGGGACAGAAACATAAGGGGGGGAACACACAGAATCAATGATATACATAGTCTTTTTTATGAATGTATGACTTTTGCTCATTAGTTTTTGCTTCTTCTCCCTCACTTTTCTTAAAAGTGATCTACTGGTAATTGGCAGGCACTGCCTCGCTATTCTGGTGGACTGTATGTCCAAAGACGTTTCTCCAGAGAGCTTGGTTATACTATTCTCCCTGGTATCAGGAGGCAGCGAAACCTAGCCTCCCTCTGGGGGTCTGCTCTCTAGCCTTGGCTCAGGCAAAGTGGAATTTGGGGTAGGAGTCACTGCAAAACTGGGGGAAAAAAAGCTGTCAGCCACGGTGTGCCTTGGCATTCAGACACGTTCTGTTCCTTGGGGATTTCTATATTTGGCAGACCGTAAGGTATTGAGGTAGATGAAACAGAAGAGATCTGAAAACTGCACAGTGGATTTTCCCTTGCAGTCTTATATCTCAAAAAAAAAAAAAACGCAATTTAAAATGCATGTGAGAAAAGGGTATTTTTGAAAGTTTTCCAAAATAAAAGACCAAGAAATGCTTTCAACTAATATATATTAAAGGTTATTTGCCTGCATAGATAAGATGGTCTTGTTGCTAGGCAACAGAGACACCGAGACAATGGTGGACCAGGAAGGTAGAGGGACTCATGAGTGTTTTAGTGTGAATTCTTGTCACTGTAGGAATTAGGCTGACAAGCCTCCCCCTTAATGGGAAAAATGGAGATGGCAAAAATGAAGATATGATGGACTGACAGAGGTGAGGCATCTTGATTTGTTTGCCTAATATACACAATTCTTGTGCGATGTAGTTGATATTTTTAAATGCCAAATAAACTGTTTATCCTAATAGAGATTTTTCCAACTTTCTAGCTTATATTTGGTGACTCTCCCAGTGAAGGCAGCTGTAGGATTTCAGACAATTGTATATAACCATCATAGGTAGAAGCAAAGCTTGATTATACAAGCAGTGTGACTATGGTATATTCTGAATTAGAAATGAGAACTCAGTTCCTCACTTACCTGTCAAAGGAATTTCGTTATCATTTAAAAGTGAAAATTTATTTGATAGATGGTGGCTTTTTCATAGAAATATGAACATTTTTAATTTCAGGAATCCTATAGATTTTGGCTATTTGGTATGCAGCGCTTTTATTCTAGATCCCCACAGTCTTTAGAATTCATATTTTATCTTCCTACTACTAAAAAGTTGAACCTAACAAAAAAGGTTAGTCCCCTTCCCTCTCCTGCAAAAAAAAAAAAAAAAAAAAAAAAACAGTTGGAGAAAGTGAACAGAGGATTTTTAATTAGTTTAAGGTAGAAGAGCAAAAGTCAGGAAATGGTTTACATTAATTGTGCCAGAAACCTCTACAGCAATTTATTTCTAATACAGTACATATCATAAGAATTGACGAAGGTTATTCATCAACTTTCAATAATATATTTATTGCATAGGAATTATTACCTTACTGTCTTTATTTGAAGAGCTCCAAATCTGAACATAGAGTAGCTATTTATTATAGTCTTGATTTTAGAGGTTCACAAGGTTGTGAAAGTACCACATTTTACATAGAGTGAAATGAGTGTGTATATGAAGTAACACTTCAGTCCAAAAAGCAGAAGCTGGCCGGGTTCTCCAGCGAGTATGAACTGAATAATGTCTAAGTCCCACCCCCATACTCACCCCCATTCCCACAGAGTGGGCTTAAATTGAGTTAGATTCCAAAATGATTCCAATTGAGTGATCATCTAACTGACCTGAAGATCCAGTGATTTGAAAGAGCCAATGTGGATGACTCCCAAGAAGGACTAAAACAAGGGGAAAAAAAGAAGAGTTCCCCATAGTAACTTTATTCATTATATAACCTCACCTTTGGCTCTCAGAATTTATAAAAGATCCTTACCTCAATTCCACTTCTGTGCGTATACCCCAAATAATTGAAAGTAGAAACCTGAACAGATACTTGTACACCGCTATTCATAGCAGCATTATTCACAATAGCCAAAAGGTGGAAACAGCCCAACTGTCCATCACTATATGAATGGATAAACAAAATGTGGTGTATACACAGTGGCATATTACTCAGCTTTAAAGAGGAATGAAATTCAAATACATGCTACAACATAGATGAACTTTGAATACATTATGCTAGGTGAAATAAGAAAACATAATAGACAAACATATGATTCTACTTATATGAAGAGCCTAGAGTAGTTAAATTCACAGAGGCAAGAAGTAGAACAATGGCTACCAGTGGCTGGAGAAGAAGGTTATGGGGAGTTATTGTTTAACATATTTCAGAATGGGATATGATGAAAAAGTTCTGGAGATGCATAGTGGTGACGGCTGCACAAGAATGTGAATGTGCTTTAAAAAAAGGAAATGAGGGGCGCCCGGGTGGCGCAGTCGGTTGAGCGTCCGACTTCAGCCAGGTCACGATCTCGCGGTCCGTGAGTTCGAGCCCCACGTCAGGCTCTGGGCTGATGGCTCAGAGCCTGGAGCCTGTTTCCGATTCTGTGTCTCCCTCTCTCTCTGCCCCTCCCCCATTCATGCTCTGTCTCTCTCTGTCCCAAAAATAAATAAACGTTGAAAAAATTAAAAAAAAAAAAAAAAGGAAATGAAACTACATTAATAACAGGGAGAAATGTGCAGAAGGAAAATATTGAAATCTTTCTGAAATATGGAAGGAGAAATTTATTTAGCTCTAACTAGTTTTGAATGTCTCAGATCTTGTAAAACCATGCAATTTGTTCTTTGTTTTCAGTGGATTTAGGTAATATTTTCTGACCAAGGATGGGTGATTTTCCTTCCTTTGTTTTTTTTTTTTTCTCTCCTCCTTACACTGTCTACTCACCAATGACCCACATTTCTGATCCTAGTTTTGTCTTGAATTTTGAATTAAAACTCATCTGGAGGGGCGCCTGGGTGGCTCATTCGGTTAGGCGTCCGACTTCGGCTTGGGTCACGGTCTCGCGGTCCGTGGATTCGAGCCCCGCGCCGGGCTCTGGGCTGATGGCTCAGAGCCTGGAGCCTGCTTCTGATTCCGTGTCTCCCTCTCTCTCTGACCCTCCCCCATTCATGCTCTGTCTCTGTCTCAAAAATAAATAAACTTAAAAAAAATTTTTTTTTTAAATAAAAAAATAAAACTCATCTGGAAACTCAAACGCAATGTTAAATTGTGTGTGTGTATGTATGTATGTATGCATCTATCTATCTATCTATGTATATGAATCTGATCTGGCTTCAGTGAAAAATTAAAGTTCTTAGAATGGTTATTTAGGATAAACTGATGCCCAACCTCTAATGCCTTGATCCATCGTTGGGAGAGAAAGTTAGGTTACTACCACTAATCAAATATAGATTAATGTGGAAATAAAATGTATTTAGATTTCGTGAGTGTAAAAAAAAAACCAATATGAATGTACTTGATGCCACTGAACTATAGGCTTAAAAAATGTTAAAAGGTAAATGTTGTGTATACTTCACACACACACACACACACACACACAAATAATCATGGGGGGGAAATCACTTCATCAATTTCTTGCTGAAATTGCACCCTTTTGCTTCTTTCTCTCCCAACCTCAGTTTCAAAAATACAAGACTGGCATCACTATGTGTCTTAACTTAAACTGGTGTGATAGCACAAGGTCAGCTTAGTAATTTCCTCTCCTGGAAATGTCTCTTTATGTTCTTTCTTGAAGCATTGTTTATTTGTCTGGTTACTTGCTAAGGCCAGCCACATGCTTGGGGGCAACACTGAGATGTTGAGAGAGAAGTCCAGTTTTTCCTGCCCTGGTTGGAGCTTGTAGGACAGATGGTGTGGTATAGACAGCAGGTCCACAGACGGGACAGATGGCCGGATCTTTATTCTGAAGTAGAATGCAGGTCCTGGGATTTGGGTTCAGTTATATCAGAGGAGTCTAAGTTTCTGTTATTGAGGAAGAAATGAGAGATACGAGGCCTCTCAGGAAAACAGGTAAACAAGGAGCATGGAGGGAGTGTGCTTACAGGCCTGGTGCACCCAAAAGACCAGGGAAAAGAAGTACTCTAAATGTCCTTTCATGCTATGCCTGTTCACATTCAAATTTCCTATTAAGGGGTTAGCAGCTTCATTTCAGCTAGGTGAATATAAACCACCTTCAGGCACCCTTCAGACTTCAGCTATAACCTTCGCAAAAGATCACTCCGTTTCAGTTGAAGTCAGATCTAAAAATAGACTGGACTTGGTGGGAGTGGGTGGGTACTACAAGTTTGGTATTTGGGTTAGATCTAAGATGTAAGAAGTGAAGAGGGCAAAAAGGTTGATGGGACTGCTTTGGAGAATAATTTGAATTGTTTTCCAGGTTTGCATTAGGAATCCTAATCTTAGCTTAGGCCTACATCTTACCTCCTGTC
Source organism: Prionailurus viverrinus (assembly GCF_022837055.1). Taxonomy (NCBI): domain Eukaryota; kingdom Metazoa; phylum Chordata; class Mammalia; order Carnivora; family Felidae; genus Prionailurus; species Prionailurus viverrinus. Next base: position 107,042,020 of record NC_062565.1, read on the forward strand.
TTGACTACTAATTGGAAATCTAAAAAGTTTTCTTTTATTCACCTTTAAGCTCTTAACTTTTTCTCTGTCTCCTAAGAAATCCACAGACAAATGGCACATCCTATTAAAAGTTACCATGTAGGGTGCCTGGGTGGCTCAGTTAGTTAAGCATCTGACTTCACCTCAGGTCATGATCTCACAGTTCGTGAGTTTGAGTCTTACTTCAGGTGAGCCCGAGCCCCACTTTGGGTCAGCCCCATTTCTCTCTCTCTCTCTCTCTCTCTCTCTCTCTTTCTCGTCCGTCCCCTATGGGATTCTCTCTCTTCCTCCCTTTCTCTCAGCCCTTGCTCACTTGCGCCCCCTCTCTCTCAATAATAAATAAATAAATAAATAAATAAATAAATAAATAAATAAATAAAAGTTACCATGTAGCCCTTGATTTCTGGAACACATCCTGTTCAATTTTGTTTCCTAAGAAGAAGTCACCTCTCTTTAGTCTTGAGAATGTATGGGTGAACTCTTGCTTGATAGGACAGGCCATCTGCTGTATCTCAGAGGTTTGTATTCTATCAATGGACTCCTATCCAACGATGCATATCCACTTTTCAAGAAATACACTTAGCATGGGTCATTAGGGTTTGTATTTGTTGTGTTTTTTTTTTCCTAAGCTGCTATATTGTAAAATTGACCTTTTTCTTGGGGGTATACATTTCTATGAGTTTTAGCTTGGGTCATTAGGCTTTGTTAACACTGGCAGTACACATGAATGGAATCACTAGTGCTATAGTTGATATACAAAAAACAAATGAATAAAATTTAGGAAAGTTAAAATCTCCCTAAAATATAATGTGCAAATATATTAGAAGATGATAAAATAGAGACCTTCGGCTCTAGGGACTGCATCTATATTATGTATGTTTGAGGATTTGTCTGTGATAAATAAGTATTTGTTAAGCAGACAGTGATGTACGTTCATAAGAGTGTCTCAGAAAAGGACTACAAAACAGAGGCTTTGCTTTCCCTAAGTTTGCTACTATTTCAGGACAAAAGAAAAACACACATAACATTTAAAAAATACAGGGTAGGTTGAGTATGTTCCCAAATCAATAGAAAATGTATAAGGACCATAAGAATTCAGAGGAAAAGTCAATGTGGGTCAAAATGGGGAAGTTTCTTTGAGAAGGTAGGTTTTGGGGTAAGGCTTATAATAGTGCATTTATCCAGAAATAGCCCTGCCTTTCCCTTGGGTTCTGACAGACTTAGAACAGATATCAATTTATTCCTATACTAAGGACAACCCTATCAGGTGGTTCAGGTCACCAGCCTCATCTAATTGGTTGTCTCTTTCTTTGTAATGATAGGAAGTAATAAGTCACAAATGCCCCATGGAGGAATATTCCAGTTTATTTATTAGTTTAAATTGGGATTTTCAGAATGTAATAGAATCAGCCGCAAAGCAGTATTGTGGTCTCTGGGAGACTTCATAAAATACAGATCCGAGCCCCAGCCCAGACCTGCTGAGTGCCAATGTCTGAGGTAGAACCCAGAGATTGGCAGTCTGGAAAGCTCCCCAGGTCATACTAATGCATACTCAAGTGTAAGAACCGGTCTAGACAAAGTGGGGGGAAATGGCAAAAATCTGATTGCATCAAGAAATAACATTTATATAAACTTATAAAGAACTGAATCACTGGCTGTTTTGTTTTCTTCCTTCCTAAATATTTTAGCATTGTTTAATGACTTATTCTAGGCCTATGTATGTAGTTAAGGCTGGTAACATACTCTGGAACATGCCTACGCCGTGGGGCCTGCAGTAACTGTGCGATGTCCCTGGCTCCAAATGTGTTTGCCACCCAACACCGGAAGCCTCACTTGGGATGGACATTAGCTTATTATTTGCCATCTTCTCCTCTCCTGGTTCTTGGCAGTCACAGTTCAAACCACACCATCTCTTATCATTGAGTTAGATTTTACTGCGCTTGGCCGGCTCTGCCTTAATGGTTTCAACTTAACTGAACACAGCACTACCAACCCTTGAGAGGGGTGATTTCTCCATCAGCAGCTTTAAGAAGCGTCAGTAGTTGGTACAGATGCTACATATATACACCAAAAAAGATTCCCTATGAGGGCTTTCGGAGTTCAAACATAGACAGGCTTTATCTGTAAACGAAGCCTCCAGGGCAGGGAATATCTTGGCCATTCGTACAAGGGCAAGGCACCTCCTCAAACAGAATGCAGGGAAATGAGTAAGAGAGGTTCTCCGTTCTGAAGAGCTTGTCAAACCCCTGCTGGAAGAGTTGCCAAGTATTCCTCCCCGACCTCCAAGACTGAAAGGAGGACACGGAAGTAATAGAACTCAAACTTCTGCATTCTCTGGCTGCTAAAGAGGATAATATCACCTACAAGCCAAGGACACCTGACAGAGGAATGTGACTACAGCAGTAAAATACTTAAAGAAGCCCACAGACGCACAGATAACTTGTTATTCACATGTTCTGGCCAAGGCTACTCCATTAGCTAAACTTCCTGTTCACAACCGAACCTCTTATTTTTGAAACTTTCTTATTCTGAACACTTTCAAACATACACAAAAGTATACAGAATAATATAATGAACCCCCATGTGCCAATATATCAGCTTCAGTAAATTTCAAATCCTTATCCTTTTCCTCACCACTTTTCCTGGTGTTATTTTAAATCAAATCTCAGACATTGTATCAACTCATCTGCAGCTATTTCAGTGTGTATTCCTAAAAGATAAGAGCTTAAAAGTAAACATTGATCACATTTAAAATTAACAATAATTTATGGGGCACCTGGATGGCTCAGTCAGTTAAGTGTCTGACTTCAGCTCAGGTCATGATCTCACAGTCTGTGAGTTTGAGCCCCGCATCGGGCTCTGGGCTGACAGCTCAGAGCCTGGAGCCTGTTTCGGATGCTGTGTCTCCCTCTCTCTCTGCCCCTCCCCTGCTCATGCTCTGTCTCTCTCTGTCTGAAAAATAAATAAAAATATTTTAAAAAATTAAAATAAAATAAAATAAAATTAACAATAATTCTAATTCTATCCTGTCAGTGTTCAAATTTCCAATTGTCTCATAGATATATATTTTTTACAGTTTGTCTGAGTCCGGATGCAAATAAAGTCTGCACATTGCACGTGGCTGATGTTTTTCTTAGGTTTTTTTAACCTATAGATTTCCTTCTTTTGTTTTTACTACAGTTTATTTATTGAAGAAACTGCATGTGTCTTCTACAGTCACTGCTTCTCCAGCTGTAGGGTATACAAACTGGCTGGCACTCAAATGCAGATTCTGAGTCCGTAGGTGGGGGGAAGTTCTGAGAGTCTGCATTTCTGAAAGACCCTTAATCACTCCTGCTGCCTTTCAACAGACCAAACTGAGTAGCCGGACTATAGCAGATCTCACAGTCTGGATTTTGCTGATTGAATCTTTCTAGTGACTTTTAACATACTTCCCTGACCTCTGAATTTTCTAAATTAGTAGCTAAGTCCAGAGACTTGATCAGATTTAGGTTCTGTGTGTGTGTGTGTGTGTGTGTGTGTGTGTGTAAGTAGTGTTTGGTTCTTCCACCAGGAAGCACATAAAACATAATGCTTCATTGTCTCTTCCTTTGTAATGTTACTAGCTTGACCTTCAAGGCCAATACCCATTAATTCATCATGGGGTACAAAATATGATAGTCTAATTCTCTCATTTTTTTTTAATTTATTGGTTAAAATATTACCATAAAGACCAATCTCTCCCTCATCTACTATTTAGTTACCTAGTGGTATAGTTCATATAAGAATCCCAGGGGACAAAAACTTGATTTTTTTTTCCCTTTGTTTACCAATTTTCAAAATGAATTGGTTTATTAATATCTTCTAATGGTGACCAATTGGGATTTTTTTCAATGTGTTTGGTGGTAATTGTTGTTGCTCTTGCTTTCATATTTATTATGAACTTACGGATCTAAACATATCTGATACATTTCAATCCATTTCAGTTGTTAGTTTCATATGAAAGACCCTTCAAGTTGGCCTCTGTGTCCTTTTGACACAGCCCTAGTAATGTTTGATTTCTGTCTTGCTCTTCTATATGACAAGATGTTCCAGGCTTGACTTGTATTACATTTCCCGACCCAAATCTGCAATTAACCACTTCTCCAAAAACCATTATTTCTTTTGGTGGAAAATGGTATTTTAAGATGATTATCTGGGCACCATAGTGTTCTTTGCCACTAGGTTAGTATAGTGGAAACTTTTTAACCCCCAAAATATATTCTTTAATATTTTAAGATGGGACTACATATATAAATATAAATATAAATATAAATATAAATATAAATATAAATATAAATAATATATATATATTGCATTGTTTAGAAAATACTGCCTTGTTTCTACTGAAACTAATTTCAGAAAGATCATATAAATAAAAATATTTCTGGTTTATTTTATGAAATGTGCCATATAAACAAAAAGCATCATTCTTAGAATAGTAAATACTTTCCAATAAAAAGTCAGGACAGACCTTAGACAAATTACCTAACTCTAAATCCAATTTCATGCTCTGAAAAATGCTTTCTTCATAAGGCTATTAATAACAAAGCTATCATTTACTAAGTATTTCTTGGAAGCCAGACACTTTACATATATTTTCTCGTTTAATCCATATAGCATATTTTCAAATAAGTAGTGTCTGACTCATTTTATGAATGAGTAAACTTTCTCAAGGTGACACAGCCAGTTCAGGAGCAGAGTCAGTACCTTAACACAGGTCTTTTTGACTTCATGCTTTTAACCTAGAGTATAGGGTGGCAAGTAAATGAGAGAATGAATATATGGTGTCAGTGCCTGACAAATGGTGTTCAGTGCAAAATAGATGTCAGGTAACAGAAATGGCCTTGGTAGATCTGTGCTTGGCATTTGGGCTGGAGGTGGGAGGGTGGACAGGGGAGAGGAGGCTGACCAGATTTCTGCTTTACCAGCGTTTCTGGCCTGTGGACACTTGCTAATTTCCCATGTTGGGTCTAACCTATCTGTCCATCATGACAGATGTTCTCATGTCAGAGCTCAAGGTCAGCCCTCAAGAGTTCAGGCTGGCACCTTCTGTCACGTTGTCTTTTGAATATGCTCGGCAAGTAGCAAGAGTCCAGAGGCAAACCCGCGTTGGCCTCTTCCCCTTACATCATGTGTCATTAGCTGCTACACAGCTCTTTGTTCAAAACAAAATTCATAAAACTGACAGATTCATCTGCTAATGTCAAGAGGCATCAGAGCCAATTACAGGAAGCCTCCAAAAGGCAAATAGGGTCACTTTTCACAAAATGGGATAAAGAAAAGGAAAATAGTCTTGTCATTAAAAAGGACAAATACATTTTCCTCTCAGCAGGCTCCCCCCAGGAAAATAGAAAGATTTATATTAGCACATAGTTTTATTATGATTGCTTTGAATAATTTCAAATCAAAGCATTTGCCCCCACACACAGCCAACCTATCATTAACCATTTTAAGCTAGTGAGCAGTATTTCCCATTGTAAGCGATATCTTTATAATGACAGAAAATTTAGATATAAAGCACAAAATTCCTACACTCCTTTTAAAGATAACAAATAATCACATACATTGTTTAGCATCATCTGGAAAGGAGACTAGTTGTTTGTTTTAATTTGAATTCAGACCTGGAGGATTCTGAGTCTGGTTATTCTGAGGTACACCTAAAATGTATTCAAGTTCTTGAGCAAGAGATGAACAAAGTTAGTTGTATTTGAGGACTGCAAAGATTTCGGGCCATAGCCCCAACACTACCATTACTCCACATCAACTGTGAGAGTTTAAGCCAAGTGAGAAAGTTTAGAGTCCACATAGGACTACCCTCTCTGCTGACACCAACTGCAAGTTCATAGGGCAGGAAGTATTCCCCAAAACCATGCCTGGGTTCAGTAATTTGCTAGGACTCATAGAACTCAATGAAAGCTATTAGAGTCATGATTACAGTTACTGCAAGGAAAGGGTACAGATTAAAATCAACCAAGGGAAGAAGCACATAGAGCAGAATCCAGAAGTACCAAGTCAAGAGCTTCCATTGTCCTCTCCCTATGGAGTAGGATGTGTTACTTTCCCAGCTCTAGTGTGTGACAGTATGGACAAAATATTGCTAATCAGGGAAACTCACTAGAACCTCTGTGTCCAGGGTTTTTATTGGGGCTCCATTATATAGGCGTGACTGATTGCCCATGTGGCTGATCTCAGTCTCCAGAGTCTGGGGGCGACCAAATTCCGCCCCACAAATCACATTGTTGGTCTTTCTGGCATGGCCAGCCCCTACCCTGAATCATATTGTTAGCCGAGTTCAAATCCCAGATTTTTCAAATCCCAAAACCACTTTTGGAGCAAGGTTCAATTCTTTACTATACAACTACATTATGTAGGAAGTAGGGCATGCGGAAAGACCAGCTATGATAACAATCAAGATAGTAGTAACAAAAGCTACTTGCCAGGCAGCATGTCAAGCATTTTTCAAATATCTCATTTAGTTCTAATAAATATTCAAGAAAGCAGGTCCAGTGTGTATGTCCAATGTGTAGATGAGGAAAATGGAGGTTACAGAGACAAAGTTGCAAAACAACATATGCCCAGTGCCTGGAAGAGCCTGGCTTAAAGCCCACTGCTGAATGACTCCAGTGCCCTCTTTATGTTGCCCCACCAAGGGGAAGGCATGGCCGCCATATACATGACTTCAAAGGGCACCATTGTTGATGACTTCTCTGATAAATCTGCCTCCTGGAGCTGAACAGCTGAGCAACCCTAAGGGAACAGCCCAGCCTCATAGACTCACTACCTAAATCAAAAGGGAGGAACTCTTGCTGAGACTTTTCAAGGCAAGAACCTGCACATATAGACAACTGTTAAAGATACAACAAAGTTAAAATGCGTCCTCCCCCTGCCAAGGAGTGGTTGCTCAAGAAAAGGCATAAACTGGACAGGAGTTTGGGGGAGAAAGATGTGCTTGGTTTTTATGGGTTAAATTTTAATTGTTAGATGATATATATGAATAAATGTGTCTATTACAACTAGAACCATGGGGCAGAGATGTTGGTTGTGTTTGACCATGCAGCAACTTAACATTTATCAGATTTTCAGATTCTTCTTTCAGTTATTCACAGTGACAGTGTTTAGTCATTCATGCAGGTTTATTCTTTCATAAGATGCTCTTTTCCAAGAACATAAAATGCATGCTGAACAGCATACATGTTTTAAAGAAATTCTGGGTGGGATTTGTCTGTGGGAGTTGTTTAGATCTAATGCACTGTTTTCATTAAGAGGTAGAGCAACCCATAGCACACAGGTATCGATCAACAGAGTTTAATAGTTGGTATGCAATTTGTTTTATAGGTTTTTAAGTTTTTTTTTAGTTTTGTAATGTTTATTTATTTTTGAGAGAGAGTGAGCATGAGCGGGGGAGGGGCAGAGAGACAGAGAGACAGAGGATCTGAGGTAGGCTCTGCACTGTCAGTGCAAAGCCTGATGTGGGGTTCAAACCCACAAGCCATGAGATCATGACCTGAGCTGAAGTCAGACACTCAACCGACTAAGCCACCTGGGTGCCCCTGTATGTGGGTTTTTAGATATCTTGAAAAGTTTTTTTTTTTTTAATTTATTTACTTATTTTGAGAAAGAGAGCGTGAGAGAGAGAAAGAGAGTGAGCACACACATGTGAGTTGAGGAGGGGCAGAGAGAGAGGGAGAGACAGAATCTTGAGCAGGCTCCACACTGTCAGTAGGGAGGCTGACACGGGCTCGATCTCATGAACCATAAGATCATGCATGACCTGAGCTGAAATCAAGAGTCAGATGCTTAACTGACTGGGCCACCCAGGTGCCCCCTGAAAAGTTCTTTCTTTTAAGGTTTCTTTCTTTCTTTCTTTCTTTCTTTCTTTCTTTCTTTCTCTTCCTTTATTTCTTTATTTCTTTCTTGCGGGGGGAGGGGGGAGGCAGAGAGAGAGAATCCCAAGCAGGCTCCACACTGTCAGCACAGAGCCCGACATGGGGCTTAAACACCGGAACTGTGAGGTTGTGACCTGAGCCGAAATCAAGAGTTGGTTGCTCAACAACGAACTGAGCCATCCAGGTGCCTCTGAAAAGTTCTTTATCTATTTATCTTCCTATGTGTTTTAACTATCTGGATGATAAAAGCTAGGCAATCAATTCATACCGATTTTTATATTGGTACGAAGAAGAAAATGTTAGTCATTGTATTTTCTAAGACACATCAAGATAACAGGAAGTTTGGATACTTTGGATAAATGTGCCCCATAAAATTGTATATCTTAGCTTCATAAAAGATGACAGCTTAAAAAATTCATAAAGGGAAGTTTTCTAAGATTTGAGTGATTTGGTTCATGTAAGAAATGGTAACGTACACTGAAATACACATGTTGAAAAGTTGAGACTTTTATTTTCATATTACAATGTGTAAACGCTTTTATCTCAGAAGAAGTAATAGAGTTCATAATTAGAGCTAGAATATTGTATTTTAATTATCAATGCCAGAAATGTAACTTTGAAAGAAATAAAATAAACTTACCGTTGAGAAACCTATCCTGTGTGCGATCACTTCTACACATGTATCTTTATTTTCTCCCATTCAACTTACAGTAACGGCTACCACAACCTGATGGGATTATGATTCATCTTTAGCTGCTTTTAGGTATTTTCTTCAAAGTTTTACTAGGCATTTCTGGAAAACAGCCAGATGACTGAGCAGATTTTTAAGGTGCTATTCAGCGCTCTTGCCTTAATAACAAGATCTTACACTGACTAACTTGTCTAAATCACTATGTGGGGCTTAGCTGAGGATGTGTAAACAAGAGAAGGGCCTGGCACAAGATGGCAGAAAACTTGTACGTTCACACAGCCTCCACTCTCAGGGTAAGTGGTGCTATGCAAAGGATCAAAACACTGGCTGGTCCGGGGGAGAGGCATCAAAGACAAGGCCTCAGCTTGCCTCTAGTTTGGACAAATGTTGTATGCTGGCTGCAATGTGACCTAGGGTAAGGGACAGAGAGGGGTAGGTGGCTGAGGCCCGAAGTGACAATTGTGAGGATTCATGTTCCTGGGCTTCCTCTGGGCAGCTCTACCACACATGGTGAGCTAGATGCAGTGGGTGGCTGGAAGGATACAAGGCTTTCAGAACCCTACCCATTGCTACTATGTTCTGTGCACATACCTTATATTAGATGTTAGCTTACACACATTACTCATACTACCTTTCGCAGTAGAGGGATCAAGGTTCAGAGCCATTTACCAAGTTACTTAGGACCACATAGCAGAAGGCAGTCTGTGCTCCACCCCAGGTCTGAGATGCAACACGATACGACCAAGACGCAACTCTGTCTTTTATTCTCATCCTAATCGCACTGTTTCTAATAGTAAACATGAGTGAAAGAATACAAAACAAAATTTAATCTTCATTATTATTTTTTTTTGTATTTCATCCCTATACTCAGGTTCATGTTATAAGGTATAATTGGTTGCAAACCTTTTTGTGAACAACTTATATTTTTATTTCCTCCTAAGTGCATTTATTTGGTTCACTTTTCTGACTAAAGAAAATTGTCTCGGGGCGCCTGGGTGGCGCAGTCGGTTAAGCCTCTGACTTCAGCCAGGTCACGATCTCGCGGTCCGTGAGTTCGAGCCCCGCGTCAGGCTCTGGGCTGATGGCTCAGAGCCTGGAGCCTGTTTCCGATTCTGTGTCTCCCTCTCTCTCTGCCCCTCCCCCGTTCATGCTCTGTCTCTCTCTGTCCCAAAAATAAATAAACGTTGAAAAAAAAATTTAAAAAAAAAGAAAAAGAAAATTGTCTCAAGCTTGCCATTCTAATAAATTTCAGCTTTTAATGGTGAGTAATTAAAACCTCCGTCACCAGTCATTTAAAATTTTTCAGGTTCACCGATTCATACGTAAACACTTCCCTTGGGAATCCTGATAAAGATGATGTTATGGCTTCAGATTGTGAGCCAAGGAGGTGCCGGTTCAAGTAAGGGCCTCGCCAAGGGCCTCGCCCCCTGTGTAGGGGCTTTGCGTTTGCTGTAGACTCTCGGCAAAGCATGCTGGGTCCTGTTCTTGCATAAGAACACCATGAAAGACCACACCACCCGTGAGAGCCCTTAATGAAAATGTCCCAAGAATAATGCAGCTGTCTTGTTCCCTCTGGTACTGTCTTACAGTGCTGTTACTCTTTACTCAGACTACCACTGGGGGTGAACAAGAATACTATGAATATTATGAATCAGAGATCTGTTTTCCAGGCACTGCCATGAATGTTAACCATGTTTCAGTTCTTGTACAAAAGTTTTCCCTTCCTTCATTCAGTATGTATTAATAACCACCACCACCCTGGCCCCACCCGTGTGTGACCAGTGTTTTTATGCCTGAGGCTTCAGCAAGTAGCACAGCATAAAACAGTAATTCGTCATTAAACTTCTGTAAGCTACAGAACTTATTTTACACCTTATTTTATATTTTAGAAGGGCAAGTCTGTCATGGACTTTACATCAGGCAAGGAGACACCATATCCTTGATACTGACCTGATGGTGATTGGGACACATCCTCATCCCCAAGCCGCTTCAAGGGTAGACACACAGCTGCATCATGGGTACTGGCAACTCCAGGGGGCGCCATGCACACGGGCTTCAGTGTGATGGGCACCTCCTGGAGTTAGCAGTGGGGCACCCAGCAGTGAGTCGGGACAGGTAGGTCATGAAAGAGTCCTTAATGAGAAATGTGTGACTCCTGAGGACAACGCCACCGTTACAAACCAGTGAGGCAAAATTTGTACAGTGCTAATGAGTTTGAAGCCCAGTGCCTGATTGTCATGAGTCCAGATCCTGGCTTATCTGTGTGTCCCTTAGGGCAAGTTATTTAACTCCTCCAGGCCTTGATCTTGTCATCTGCATGTAAAGTTAATAGCCATCTCTACTCTATGGGGTTATTATGAGGATTAGGTAAACTAGTTATTTGTAAGGCATGTGGATACTGTCTGGTACATAGTAATTATCCTAGAAGTTATTTGTTACAAAAACTCAAAAACACTTTTGATTGATCATGCTGTTGGTGCTTAGTAAAATTAAATATGAATGACATGATCAAGATTGCCAGTAATTTCTTTCCCTGTTCTTAATTATTGAAGTAGTTATTGTTGCTGGAGTGCTGTTACTTAAAATTAGAGTAACTTTCTTTGTTGCACTGTTCCTAATAGAGAAAAAATGGAAACAACCTAGATGGGTTATTGGTGGGAGACTAGATAAACTGTGACAGATTCATAAAATATGATAATATACAGTGTTTAAAATAAATTAGCTCTACATGAAACAATAGGGATACATTTGTAAAACAATGTTAAATATTTAAAAACCCTAGAAGAATGTTACATGTACAGTGTATACAATAAACTTTCATATAAAGTTTAAAAACTTTAAACTATGAAGTATTTTGGATACAAACATACCTAGAAAAGGTGTAACAAAAACATAAACATGAAGGATTCACAATAATATCAAGGCAATGATTTAAAGAAGGAGGGAAAGGAAGGGAATTTGGCAAGAGCAAAAAAGGAGCTTCAGTTTTATCTGTAGCATTGTCTTCCTCAAAAAGAATCCCCAAATTTCTGAAACAAATGTAGCAAAATCAGGTTGGAGGTTACCTTATTATATTGTCCTCTAATATTTTTATTTATATTTGAACATATTGATAATAAAAATAATAATTAACAGAATGCATTTAAATGCCAGACTGTAATTCTAAAGCTTCCACCCATGGATTTTATTACTGTTTCTAGTTAATTAAAAAAAAAAAAAGAAGAAGAAGAAGAAGAAGAAAAATTTCAAAACATTAACATACCACCACTTGTGCTTCTCTTCCTTATGGATGGCCCTATTTCATGAGATTTAGGGAGCGGTTTGGCACAAAGGCTGTAAAGAATGCATTTTCATTATTCTAGAAAGAATTTTAATCACCTATTGTACATCAGTGTTAATGAGAGCCATGTAGACAAATCCCTAAGCAGTCCTTTCAAGGGCTGGATTTTTTGCTCAGCCAAAATGCAAAAGTGCTCTCTTGCCTTCCTGGATAATTCTGCTCTGCAAAAGTGTTGTATGTTTTCTGGTGCTTCAAATGAAACAATATAGAACATTTATTTAGAGTGTTTTGCTTTGCACACTTCTTCAGCGGAACAGCAAGGCAACTAATCATTCCTTTGAATCTTTGTAATGAATTACACTTTGAATATGTTATTGATTGGTAGAACAAACAGCACCATGACCCAGATTTTCAGTCTTACATCATTGAGATGTGGCTGGTATGCTCCGAGTTTGGCAATTCTCTGTTCATTGTGTAAATTAACTGGGACAATGATCTGTGACTATAGAATTGCAGCTTTGCAGTTAAATATGCCATCAACCTTTTGATGTCCTATGTATAGTATATTATGTGTAAAATGGTCACCAAATTAATTGTGTCAGATATTGTCTACATTCTAACTAAAAAACAATTTTCATTGTCTGGAACATGAATGTTTATAGTAGATATATTTTAAGTACCTCAATTTCGATGCTCTTTAGCATTGCTAAGATTATTAAACATGAAATTTATTTATACATTCTGTATTATTTATTGACCACTCACCATATACTGTTGGATCCTAGAGATAAAGTGATGACCAAGGCAATGCCATGCTCTCCAAATTGTTAATAATCTAATGAGTAATAGAGTCAAGAAAACAGGTCATTACAGTGAGATAAGTATTATATGTGGGATAAACAAAAGACATTAAAGAAGCACATCACAGGGAAACCCAGTCCTAGGAAGATTGAGTTAAGAGATCAAGGAAGGCTTCCTGAAGGTGGTGTCTATGCTGATCCTTCATTTGGAGACCGAGGAAGAATAGTCCAAACAGAGGAATCAGCACAAGGAAAAGCCCAGAGACAAGACAAGGGAAAGCATACTTTAGGCCAGATGTTCAGATGTTTCTTTGGATGAAGAGTCTTCAATCGTCTGTGGCTATACCTCTTTGCAATTCCTAGCTCAGGTCATCCTGAGCATCGCCATTGGACGCCAACCATTTGAAAGTCTTAGATTTGATCCTCAGCCCAATGCTCTGGCCCCACCCAAAGATAATTACATCAGAATTTGGGGGGACTGGTCCCAGACATTGAAATTTTTAAAAATCTCTCAAGAAGATGGGAATATTCAGTGAAGTTGCGAATCACTAATTTACAAAATAAATTGAGAGGTGTGTTGATTTATCAAATGTGTAGGCAAGTAAGAAAGGCAGAAATGCTGTGCGAGGGCATTGCCAAAATGAGCTGGCTGGGAGGAAATAACCTTGGGGATCACATCTACCAGCTATGAATCTAAGTGCAAAACACTAAGAAATGTGACTCATATTCTAGAGCTGGCTCTTGACATATTCAGAGAGATAACACTTCACACTTTTTTCAGTTCAATTATTTGTTCATTCCAAAACACTTAGCTAATCCTTAGTATATGTCAGTATGCTAAGTGCTGTGGATACATGTATGAGTAAGACAGTGATGTCTTACCATCCCCAAATTCCTAGTTTAGTGAAGAGACAATTTCTAAGTAATTGCAATCATGTGAAAAGACTATTCAGAGCTGGGTACACATTACCCAAGGGGCAGTGGTATCAGACAAAATGGGAGAGAATAACTAAACTTTGCAAGATGAACAGGAATTAGCAATTCACTGAGAGAGATTTTTAGTGTGTTTGGAGCAAAGGATATGAGAAGCGTAGCATCCAAAATAAGGCTTGAAAATTGGGTTAGCTTACCAAAGGTCCAGGGACCTCTCCTTCCTTGTTGCCAACCAGACACGACCCACACCCTGACATTATCCATGTAGCTGGAAAGCTTTGTTTTACGAGTCTTCATAATGTTGAAAAGGTCTTCACCTCCTATCGTGGTGACTGGAATAAGACCAATGGTAGAAATTAGGAGTTCAAAGTTCTAAGAGTGGCTCAGGGGTCTGTTGAGGTTCTTGAGGACCAGCTTAAGCACAGCTATAGTACTGAAGGTGTGTATCACTGGGTAGCCAACCTCTGAGATGGCCTCCAATGATCTCTGCCTCTTGGTATTCACATCCTTACAAAATTCTTTCCCTTGAATATGGCTTGAACTTACCCTCTTTTGAAGAATCAAATAGGGCAGAAGTGTCATTTATGGTAATGGGCTATAAGAAAGACTGCAGGCCCCCCCACTGCCACCCCCTACCCCCCACCCCGCATTGTAGAGAGGACTGAGGCCTGCCAACAGCCATTCTCACTGAGCTTAGAAGCAGATCCCTCTCGGGGCACCTGGGTGGCTCAGTCGGTTAAGCATCCGACTTCAGCTCAGGTCATGATCTCACAGTCTGAGTTTGAGCCCCGCGTCAGGGTCTGTGCTTGTAGGTCAGAGCCTGGAGCCTGCTTCCGATTCTCTCTCTCTCTCTCTCTCTCTCTCTGCCACCCCCACTTTCACTCTGTCTGTCTCTCTCAAAAATAAATAAACATTAAAAAAATTAAAAATAAAAAAAAGCAGATCCCTCTCCAGTCAGCCCTTCAGATATGACTACATCCATGGATGACAACTTGGCTGCAATTGAGACATCTTGAATCAGAGGCACTCAGTTAAGCTCTGTCCAGATTCTTGACCCACAAAACTATGAGATAATAAATGCTTGTTTTTTTGAGCATCAATGTTTTAGGATAATGGTTGTGCAGCAATACATAATGAATACAGTCACCATTCACTCAGGGTTTCTACATATTCACCATCCTCTAGGAAGACCTCACAGGTTGGCTCCAAAGAGCTATTATTATTAACAATCATGATTTCCTCTTGAAAAATAAGGCTTATCTCAGGCCTGAAATATGTAAAAATACAGATGAAAAACTAAAGGATTCCAAATCTGTTCTGATGCTATAGTCTTAAGAGGCAAGATGGTGAGGGTTTGGGGCAATATTCAGACCATGATCCTATGGCTCTTTTCCATCTGAGAATGACCCCCACTTCCTTTGTTTCCCATCACCCACACCCCACCAGAATATAATGTTCAGAGCATGTAACGTTCAAAGCTGAGCAAGCGCTCAGGATGGAGTCTTGGAATCTAACTGCAGATCAGCTGCCAAGCATAGGCCGTTGTCACTGAGCTGCCCTCATTTCATTTCTTTCTATTTTACCACAATACTGAAGTTTGGAATGATTTGGACTCTGTGTGTGTATGCATCCTTTCTGGCACACCTTTCCTTTTATTTTTACATGATGTAATGTGTTTTCCTTGAAACGCTCATGAGAAAATGCTTTGCATGGTGATCTAAAATCCTGCCCAGGCTTCCTCTGGCATAGAAACCAATCCGAAAGGCCAAAATGTACAATAAAAACACGTCGGTCTTGGACACAACTCATTTGTCTAATTAAACTTTTGATAAGGAACAGTAAAAAATACATCACACGGTAATATTTTAGAATCCTTCTAAATAGGCAGTTTAGAACCTTTAGAACGTGTGTTCAGAACCTAACCCCTTTCTTCTTACCTTCATAACACAGGAGAAGAAAACCTCCTGGCAATTTTACGACGAAGGTGGTGGAAGTATATGATCCTGGGACTCATCGACCTGGAAGCAAATTACCTGGTGGTCAAGGCCTACCAGTACACGACTCTGACCAGCATCCAGGTACTGGCGACTCTTCTGTTCTTCGCAGCTGCCTCTGTTTCCGGATGTAGTTTCCTTTCAGCTGAGTCACCTGGGAATCTGAATACTCCTCTAGAAGTGTTACAAGAGGAAAATTGGGTGTATAAAAAATAACTTGAGCTTTATTTCTATGTCTTATTAGTTTTTCTCAATTCAAATGTAATTGGATATCTTTTTCCTCTTTGTTCTTAATAGACCATAAGGATTGACAACGTAGGAAAATATTTTCTAGCTATGAATAGGAGCAACTAATCTTATGTCAGTAGGAGAGTTATTAATAAGCATAAAAAGAGCTATTTTAAGCTATTTAGAACATGTTCATGGACTTTGATTAAGTAATCACAGGGCTTGATAATTTTTTCTTTTAGCTTTCTTTAATGAGGAGGTTTTGCAACCTGAAGGGACAGAATTTCTTGTAAAAGAGTAAGACATAAATGCCTAAATAGCGTTATTCGTGAAGATAATCACTGTGTCCTTCCTTCCTCCCTCCCTCTCTTTTTCTTTTATGCACATGCATACACACAATTGCAAGTTTAACTTGGGTTTTCACAGTTTGCACCAGGCACCACTTACATTCTTCATTACACCATAAATAATAAGTTTGCCTATTTTTGTTTCACCCTCATTTCTCCTTTTACGGCAATATTATGAATTCTGTAGTCATTCCAAAGCTCCGGGATGAAAACAAAACATTATTCATATAACAGTTTACTTAGACTTGATGCCACAACAACATTCATGCCATTCTAATAATTTGCTTAGAAACAACAATAACAAAAATGAAGAAACAAACAAGCAAACCAACCCCCTAAACAAACTGAGATTATATGGACTGAATGGGAAGCTATCTAGAATGGGTTTAGATGGCGCTACAGGCTTCTTCCCACACGCCCATTGAGAGACAGAAAGGATGCTTGTCTAGACCCCTTGAAGAAAAGTCCAGAGCTCTGATTGGACCGCAATGAGAACAGGGAGATGCTGGGACCTAATTGGCTTAAACTTGAACTCCCCAACGCGATACAGGATGAGATTTTTCTGATTGGTTTAGACTCATGTTTTTCAATAGGAGTACCACTGGCATTTTAGGGGGACAATTTTTCATGATTTGGGTCCCTTTCCTACTTTATTGGTCATTTAATATTCCTATCCCTTGACCACTAAATGCCAACAGCATCTCTTTCAGTCGTTATAACAACCAAAAGTGTGCCTGCGGATTTCCAAATGCCCTCTGGCAGAGAGGTATCATGTCTGCTTGAGGATCACTGGCTCATCAATCAGCACTCACTCCTGGAGTCAGGGTGGGAGCAATCCCACTGTGGGAGAGGAGAGGTGGACAGATGCTGGAAATCAGCTGTAGAGCCTCTGCGCCCAGCTTAACTCTTACCTCAACAAGCCCCACAGCGACAACTGATATCTCTCTTTTGTGCTCCCATGGCACTTTCTCTTCTAGCTCTGTCTGTAGTCTGTCTTACCTAAGAATGGTGTTTATTACCTAAGAATGATGCCTTACCTAAGAATGATTCCTACCTACTCCACCAAACTGTGAGGTTTTTTGTCACCGCAAGAGTGATTTCTTGCTCACCTTTGACTTTCTGGTACCTGGTAGAAAACCCAACACATGCCAGGTACTCAGTAAATGTTCAGAGAAGTTAATTCACCTGCACTTACTTCTAGTATTTGGGGGCATAGAGATTCCCAGCAGTTCTCTACCTAAATGTAGAGACCTCCAGAATGTCCATACAGATGTGGTGGGACAACGAAGAGACAAATGTTAGCTTTGTGGCAGAACTGCGCCCATTAGCCTAGAATCAAAAACTAGAAATGAGCCTAGGGGAGTATGAGGAGAATTCACCCTTTGAAAATACAGTTGACTTTTTGTTTTTTTTTTTTTTTCTTTCAAGCATTGAAAAGTCACAACCAATTGCTGGTTTCTTATGGAGCTTTTTCCAAAAATTTTTTGAAGTTTATTTATTTTGAGACAGAGAGAGAGAGAGAGAGAGAGAGAGAGTGTGTGTGTGTGTGTGTGCACAAGCTGGGTAGGGGCAGAGAGAGGGGAGGAGAGAGACCCCCAAGCAGGCTCCCAGCTATCAGCACACAGCCTGATGCAGGGCTCAAACTCATGAACCATGAGATCATGTCCTGAGATGAAATTAAGAGTCGAATGTTCAACCAATTAAGCCACCCAGGCTCCCCCTTCAAAATTTTCTTTTCAATTTTTCATTTTGTTTGTGAACAGTGACAATTTATTCTTAACAACCGGTCCCCTGGTCTTCAGGTGTTTAGTTCAACCCATGTCATACACCGCCATCCAAATCCATTCCGCCACCTCTCTCAAATTAGTTGTTTAACACCTATTCAGTGCTCCATTCTATGAAAAAGTTTATCTTAACTCTGTAGAGAGAAAGAAAAATAATAATTCTACTGAAATATCAGTTGGTCTCCATTGTAATTTAGTTAGCAACAGATAGCAGAAAGAAAAAAGCGAGTTGAAGCTAACAATTCTAGAATTATTTTTGCCACCTACAACAAATAAACTTATTAAATAACAATAAATGGTCAGAACAGAAGGCATTTGTTCTGGGAACCATGTCTGTACTGCTGTTTAGTAAGTTAGTTTACTTGGTAGAACTAACAAAGATCAATAATTTTCCCTTGATTCTATAATTTTTATTTTTGTCAGCCACTCACAGAATTCACACACATTTATTACTGGATGGGTTTGTATGTAGAACCCAGAAAGAATATCACTATTGTGGACAATTGTTTTCTCTTCCATTGGATAAGGAAACATAGGCATATACAATCATTGAGTAGCTCTCCACTTTTCTGAATGTTATTGTATATATAGTATTGTCTCCTGCTACCTTTGGTGATGGGCTCAGAACATGACTCGGGGGATCTTCATTCTTGAGAATTACACCAAGCATGAGAAAATGTTAGATTTGTTTGATTTTTCTGTGTATACATATATTGTTTTGAAACTTTCTTTCAGCTTAAATTGGCCACCTCCCGTTTTCTTTTTGAGTTTGCCATAAATTAATTCAGCTTATAAAACCTTTATATAAGGTTTTATATATAAAAACCTTATATAAATATAAATATTTATATTTATAATATAATAATATTTATAAATATATAAATATAAATATATATAAAGGTTTTATATAAAAACACCAAGTATGGCAAGAGAACAGATGCCTAAGTGCTACAGTTTCCAAAGGAGGCAGAGATGATGTTTATTTCCAAAGGCAAGGAAGTATCCATTTCTGTGGTCTATAAAATTGGATAAAGTGTAGAGAGGATAAAATGTGGGTATAGCTTTGCACCTGGAGTGAAGAGCATGACAGAGTTTGGGGGAAGGAAACCCAATGAATATGATTGGAGAGCAGCTGTTCCAGTTTGATTCATCTAGTCACTTAAAAAATAATAACTGAATACTTCTACGTTCAAGACATCGTATTAAGTGGTGAACAAAGTTGTGAGCAAAAACAGACACACTCTGTATTCTCATGGAGCTTCCACTCAGATGGAGAAGGCAGGCTTTGGTCAAATAATCAAAGGAATGGATGTATAGTTATAACGAGGGATAAATGTTCTCAAGGAAAGTGTTCTATTAGAACGGTTGTCAAAACAACCTGACCTCAACTGGGGAGTTGGGGAAAATTTTCCTAAAGAATTGATTGTGGGGCTGAGATCTACAAGAGGAGTGGAAAGAGGTCCAAGCAAAAAAGACAATGTGCTCAACGCCCTGTGTGGGAAGGGCTGTGGCAAGGATGAAGTTGTGGACAAGGTCATGTGGCTGGACACGGAGAATGAAGAGTGGTACAAGATGGCCTGGAAAAGGAGGCAGGGGCCAGACTATGAGTCGTGATGTCCAGGTCAAGGGTTTGAGTCTTTAGGCCAAGTGCCAGGGGAATCCAAATGTGAGTTTTTAAGAAAACTTGGGCTCTGGTGTAGAAAACAGATTGAAGCAATGGATTCTCATCAATAGAATAGAGGACGAGAGGAATGTAGAGCTGACACTCTAAGTTGAGGCCATGTTATGAGAGGTCTTCAATGGCAGGATAAAGAGTGTGACTTCATTTCATAGGTAACAGAGAGCCATGAGAGTTTCTGAGGGAAGAAATGATAGGATGTGACCCAGTAGCCTTTTTTCAAAGCACTTCTGTTTTAGCAAGACAGCCTTCATTAATAGTTGGCAGAGCACCAAATACTTTCGTTTCCTGAGTCTCTTAAAAACAGAGACATAAAGCAAAAAGACATGAAGAGCCTCTCTTTGCTTTCTCCTCCTGCCCTTTCAGTACATTCACCAAACGTAGGGTTAAATGTCACAAACAACTGATACATGAAAATTGAGAGGAAAAATATACATTTTTTCAATTTTTTAACATTTATTTATTATTGAGAGACAGAGTATGAGCATGGGCAGAGAGAAGGGGAGACACAGAATCCAAAGCAGACTCCAGGCTCTGAGCTGTCAGCACAGACCCTGATGGGGGCTCAAACTCACAAACTGCAAGATCATGACCTGAACTGAAAGTCAGACGCTCAACCGACTGAGCCACCCAGGCACCCTGGAAAAATATTTTTTTGAAATGATTATAGACTCACAGGGAATTGCAAAAGTACAGAGTTCTTTGCACCATTCACACAGCTTTCCCTAACGGTGACATGGTATATGACTTTAGTATAATGTCAAAACCAGGATATTGATATTGGTACAATACGGTTAACTAGACTACAGACCTTGTTCAGTTTTCAACCTCTTTTCCTTCATGTGTGTATGTGTGTGTGTGTGTGTGTGTGTGTGTAGTTCTGTGCAATTTGGTCCCACATGTAAGTTGGTGTAAACACTACCACAAACAGAATACAGAACTGCCCAATTACCACAAAGGAACTCCCTTGTGCTATCTATCCCTGTGAAGTTTTGCCCAACCCACCACTGCCATCCTGGTCATCAGGCAACCGTTAATCTGTTCTCCATCTATATGATTTTGTCGACAGGAGGGTGCTATGTAAAATGGACTTAGGCACGATTTAACCTTTTGAGACTGTTTTCCTTTTCAACTGAGCATAATGTCTTTAAGTGCATCCAGATTGTTGCATGTATCAATATATTATTCCTTTTTATTGCTGAGTAGCATTCCATGGCCCAGATATACCAGGGTTTGTTTAACCATTCACCTGTTGAAAGCCATTTGGGTTGTTTCCATTTGGAGCTTTTACAAAGAAAGGTGCTATGAACATTCACTTGCAAGTTTTTGTGTTAACACAAGGTTTCATTTCCCTGGGATAAATGCCCAAAAGTGCAATTGCTGGATCATATGGAAAGTGCCTGTTTGGTTTTAGAAACTGGCAAACAACTTTGCAGTGTGGTTGTCCCGTTTTACATCCCCTCCCGCAATGTAGGAGAGATCGGTCGGTCTCCATCTTCGCACCCTCATGAGCACTCGGTGTCATCCTTATTTTTCATTTTAGCCATTCCAAAAAGTGCATGGTGATACTTCATCACGGTTTTCATTTATAATTCCCTAGGGGCTAATCATGTTGAACGTCTCTTGGAAAAAAAAACTTTAACTTTGCCTTTATAGTCGGAAGCTAAAGAAAGTTAACAACGGCAAAAGAGGTAACATATTAAGGAAAAAGATGATGGAAGAGAGACACTGAAGTGAAGAAATCCAGCTGTTCCCTTTATTATAAAAGAAAGAGATTTATAAGGATTGTATTCTAAAGACACATTTGTGGGTTTGCATCTCTTGACTTGTGGAGAATGAATAGATTGTACTTGTGACTTTGAGAAAGATTAGCAATGACATTTGGATAAATTCTAAAAGCTATGCTATTTTTATAACGGTGCTATATGAACCATTCCAGTAGAAATACCAGCTTTACAACTTCTCGCCTAAAGATTATTCATCTTTTTTCAGCCACGTAGTACTGAAATGCAAACAGATGAAACTAGTGCTTCTGTGAAAGAAGAAGAAAGCTGGTCTCTTCAAATGTGGTATTTGGTAACTAAAATTAACTCACATTGGAAACGACTTACGGTACTCTTGCTGGTGTCCATGCTGAAGGGTCTATCCTCTAACACATCCCCTCCTTCACATGGTGCATACTTCAGAGCCCTTTCCATTCTTCAAGCAGTTGACATCGGGAGCAAAGCACGAGAAAGAAATACCTCTAGCCCTGGTTGTCTGCTTTCTGTTCCACTCCTCTGATTCAGGCACATTAGGACAGGATGATACAGAATGCAAGCCAGCCTCCCCCGTGCACAGCGCGACGTCCAACCCTGAGACTAATTCTAAAGGGCATACGCATGCAGCATGGGCACGTAACACACACATCATGCTACAGCACATGCACAACACATGTGTAACATACACAACATGCTACCGCATCCACACATAGCAGTTTGTCTCATCGCTTTACATCACTCTCAGGCCTTTGTGGGTCTTCTCTTTGTGTATCAGACTTAAGGTAAGTTGTATCAGACACAAAGAAAGGCTGGGTAGTGTGTACCTTGTTATGTCTAAAATTTAAGTCGTGTGAATAGACTTGCCCTACCGACGTGTTTATTGATTAAAAAATGCCTGTGCTGTGGCTAGAGGTTCGGGGTGCAACTACAGACCAGACTCCAGCCCTGCTGTGGGGCAGTGGGCAGCTGCGTTAACAGTTAGGATATGACGTGGCAGTGCGATGAAGAAAGTATGCCTTGTTTGGTGGAGACAGGAGAGTGATACCGCTCATCCCCAGGAGTCACATAGCTGGGGTCCCATAGTCCAGAAGTTATGATACATGAGACAAAGTCACTAAACTTCTTATTTGTAACCAACTTGAATTTCCGCCCTGTGGATGAGCCCAGAGACAAAGCACGCCTATGCACATTAGAAACAGTTTCATGGGCTTGAGTTTACGATTATGAGCTCAGCTTTTAAGACTGTATTTCCTTCTTTCCCCTTGCTGTTTTTACCTGTCCCTGGTGCAAGACTGTGGCAGTTTATGACTATTCAGGAGATATTTTAAAGTGCGTTTAAAAGCAAAGCTTTAAAAGCAGACAAAGTTCTTGCCTTAAAGGGAATACAATATTCTGAATGTCTTTCAGGTTTCTTAGATCTGGACTTTTTATTCTCATGATTGTAGAAATAAATATGCAACACTTCAAATCTAAATATTTGATTGAGCACTGCAGGTTTCCTGTCAGCCTTTTATCCTGAGAGAGAATATAGACCTTTGCCCATCACCAGAGGGACTATCTTCAATCTCTCCTTAGTTCCATGACTATGCCCATCCCTGAACCTGTCTTTAAATGTGTTCTGTAGGGGCTCCTGGGTGGCTCAGTCGGTTAAGCGTCTGACTTCAGCTCAGGTCAAGATCTAGCGGTTCGTGAGTTCGAGCCCTGCATTGGGCTCTGGGCTGACAGCTCAGAGCCTGCAGCCTGCTTTGCATTCTGTGTGTCCCTCTCTCTCTGCCCCTTTCCCACTCATGCTCTGTCTCTTTGTCTCTCTCTCTCTCTCTCTCTCTCTCTCTCTCTCAAAAATAAATAAACATTAAAAAATAAAAAAAAAAATGTGTTTTGTAGAACTGCCTTCTACAGAAGAGAGCTTTCATATTATACTTCATTGACTTGGGTTCCATGGGCTGGCCCCTCAGATGCCACAGACAAAGGCATTTGGAAACAAGAGAGCACCTGTCTCCCTCACTTCCACTGTAGTCTCTAACAGCCCTGCTTGCAGGAAAGGAAAACACACATTGGATCCTGTCTTCACTCTCTTTGTTTCTTCAGCTTCCCTTTTCTTATGGTAACTGCCATTTTCTACTTTTTATGATAGTTGTGTTTTTTTACATATTTCTCCCCCCGCCGCTCTCCTCACCCCCGCCGCCACATGTCTATAAGGATCTTGTAGGTGGGACCTGAGTACCTGGTACACAATAAGCACTGAATACATTTCTGATGCTTGAATAAATGCAGATGCAATTCATCTTTGTTTCCTGCACAAGATCATGTACACATAGATGCCAAAATGTATGAAATACTTGAATACATAAGTTAAAGAATGAAAGGATTAATTTCTAAAGGTGAGTTATGTGGCAAGACAGCGCAAATGACCTTTAGTAGTTTTATTATCAGTAAGTTTATTTATTCATGCATTTCTCAGATATGGGACTCTAAACACCTCTTAAGTATTCTATTATGCTCTGGGGATATAAAGATGATGAAAAAACTGTCCCAGGTCTCAAGAAGCTCAAGTGTTTTTTTTGTTTGTCTGTCTGTTTGTTTGTTTGTTTTAATATATGAAATTTATTGTCAAATTGGTTTCCATACAACACCCAGTGCTCATCCCAAAAGATGCCCTCTTCAATACCCATCACCCACCCTCCTCTCCCTCCCACCCCCCCATCAACCCTCACTTTGTTCTCAGTTTTTAAGAGTCTCTTGTGCTTTGGAAGAAGCTCAAGTGTTATAGGCATTGCCTCAATACAGATTCACTCATGCTATTCTTAGATGTTCAAAGCATCTACATCTTCTTTATATCCTATAATCAATCTAATCTTTTCAGTGAACCTTCCCCCCCCCAATGCCCTCAGGCTGGCTAAATAGCCGTGGGTGCAGGGGAAGGTCTGATTCATTATAAAAACTACTAATTTCTTGCAGTTAAAAGTTTTTCTTTGGATAGCTGAGTT
Organism: Prionailurus viverrinus; assembly: GCF_022837055.1. Lineage (NCBI taxonomy): Eukaryota > Metazoa > Chordata > Mammalia > Carnivora > Felidae > Prionailurus > Prionailurus viverrinus. The sequence goes on from NC_062565.1 coordinate 107,066,427, forward strand.
GCTTTTGGACAAACGCTCAGAAGTCCCTTCTTCCATACTCCCTTCTGAGATGGTGTGTGAGTGGGTCTGTAGTGTGACCTGGTGACCTGGGACCTTGTTGGTCCTTTGGCTGCTTTCCACCATAAGGCAGCCCCCCAGTTGTTGGGTGTACACTTGCTGGATTGAATACACACTCTGTGCCTGGCATTCTGCTGGCCTCTGCTGTTCACTGTGTCCCCCAGCAGTCTCCCTCTCCTTGCCGACTGCCCCTCTGATCCCCGTTGATGCTGCGGGCCTCTAGGTATCTGGCCGTGAAGGCATTTGGTCTCCAGCCTTGATGGTCCCTGCCATATGGAACCTCTCACCCCACCCCAGGGAAGCCAGCCTTCACCCCTTTGCAGAGCACTAAGACTTCTGGCAAAACAGGAGCCGAAAAGGATTCTGGGAGTTAGAGTGCTCTCTGCTAACAACGCTTCACCTTCTGTTCCCTGCAGCCTCTTCAGGTTGGTGTGGCTGTCCCAAAAGGAAACCATTGCTTTGCTTTCAGTGTCCTCTCTAACTATCTAGTATTTTTTCTCCCTCTGGGACTGCAATCCAAGAGAGGCACCTCTAGACACACATGACTCAACACTCACTTCTATGTTAATTTCCTTTTCTCTTCCCATAGTCCATGGTGGGAGAGACAAGCTTCCCATCCTCTTCCTCTTTAGCATGGACTCTTTGTTTCAAATCCTCCTTCCAAGGAGGAATTACAGAATTTAGAATCTCTTCTCTGTCCATGAACCTGACTCTAGACCTTTCTTTGCTAAAGAAGCCAGGAAAGTCAGCTTGGTGTTTGAAACCTGATGAAGGACCTCTCTGTTCTAATAAAGGACTTGTTGTCTTTTTCTTCATGGCTCAGTTTTAAATGGGGCATGATTGAAGGGGGAAAACTAAATTTCCAAAAAAAAAAATTACCCTATTTTGCTGGAAGACAGATGTATAGACAAATTACAGTGTGAGCAGTAGTAGTGAAATGGAGCTACACACAAATGCTACCGGATTACAGAGAGGGACTGAAGCCACCAGTGACAGAGAGGACTTTCTGGAGGGGACAATTCAGTGGAGTCTCTAAACCTAGGTTTTACTGACAGCATGAATCCCACAGTATAATGGGGCTGCTTGGTTCCCTGGTGAGTGTCAGCTCCAGTGACTCAGGTAGACAGGTTATAAGTAAGTGAGATGCCCTTATATGTTTGTTTTCTGTCTGAGCATCAGTTTTCCCACTTACAAGGATTTAAAAACCTGCCTCCTGGTGTGGTCCTGTGTGTGCAAATGTAACACTGCATTCAATGGTCCTGGTTTCCCCACTGCCCCAGGCAAAAATAATGCAACAAACAATAACATTATATTTTTCTGATCCTGCCATCACCTCTAACACCTTCCTCAGTGAACTTCCTCAGTCCTCTCACTGGTCTTCCAACATTCTTAGACTTGTCTGAGATCCCTGTGACAGTTAGTCGCCAAGCCAGGACACCGACCACTTTAGCCATGCCTCCAACATGTGGTAGTTGCTCAATAAATAACCAGCTCCTTTTACTCACATAGTTTCCACTTTGTGTATTCCTTCCATTAATCCCATCTGAGAAAACCAGTCCATACTCTCACTCTTGGGCAGCAAACTGAAGAAAAGCAATGACAAATGTACAGTTGTGTACAAAGCGATCCAGGTGAAAGACTGCTTGAGACACAAAGAGGAGGTTAGGAAACCAACATTTCAATTAGCTTTGCCACTGATTGATTACTGTATTACCTCATGTAAGACCAATTGCCAGTCAATAGAAGTGAAACCTCATAAAGATGAATGAGATCGCTTCTAGGTACAAACAAAATTCTTCCAACCCACTCTGTTTGGGAGTGAAAACTTCAGGGGAAACTGTACAAACAAATATGGTAATATCCTACTTGGAATCATGTTTTCACAGCACTAGGGGCTAAACAAACCTTAAAGCCATGCGATACCGTTGCTTGACATGTAAAATCAAGAGAATTTTCTCCTGTGGTACAGATGCACCACCTTTTTTGCAATGAACATGTTCCTGAAATACTCTTTGTAAATAAATTTGTATAAATGATTTATATTTTTAACACACTGGGAAATGTACAGTGTATTTCTTGTAAATTGAAAAACCATTTTGTACTATGAATAGTCACTATATTTGTTTCTATAGGTATTCTTTCCAATATACTAAGTTTGTGAAAAGTGAAACACTCTTATAGTTCAATATTATACCACACAAACAAGATTCATCTTTTCAGAATTAATGGCCAAAATGCCTATCTTATTTGGTGGATAAGAGTGAATAGGGCAAAAGGGAAGACATAGGAAGCTCAGCCTTGGATATCCCCAAGGCTTCAATATATTCACACACAGAGATTAATCTGTTAACCACTGCCCGCCTTACACCTCCCAAAAGTGCAAGCTGTCCACAGAAGAGAATTGGTGGAATTGTGGGTAAATGGACACTTTTTAAAAATGCTTTACTTATTAATTTTGAGAGAGAGAGAGAGCACAAGCAGTGGAGGGGCACAGACAGAAGGAGAGAGAATCCCAAACAGGCTTAGAGCTGTCAACGCAGAGGCTGATGTGGGGCTCCATCCCACGAACCGTAAGATCATGACCTGAGCCGAGATCGAAAGTCGGGCGCTTAACCCAGGAGCCCCCAGATGGACACTTCTAATCAATGTTTTCACTCATTTAAAAAGGAATTGCAAATAGATTTAGTGAGCACCTCTAAATTGTGTTTGTGTGTGTGTGTGTGTGTGTGTGTGTGTGTGTGTAAGAGAAAAAGACAGGGATACAGAGGACAGGGAGAAAACAAGACTGAAACAAAGAAAGTATGGTATTGAAAACAGGTCTTCTAATGGCCAAGTAAATAAAATTTCAAAACTCAAATTTTTCTGTACTTTCAAAAGTTATGACTTATAAGCCTTAAAAGAAACTAATTAAATTTTTAAAAGTCAGGCTGTTCCAGTATGGTTAGGCAATTTCACTACTGGGCATTTACGCAAAGAACACAAAAACACTAATTTGAAAGATATATGCACCCTTTTGTTTAGTGCAGCATTATTTGCAATAGCCATGGTATAGAAACAATATAAGTATCCATCAATAGGTGAATGATAAAGGAGATGTGGTACACACACACACACACACACACACACACACACACTGGAATATTACTCACCTGTAAAAAAGAATGAGATCTTGCCATTTGTTTCGTGTATGGACCTCAAGGGTATTATGCTGAGTGAAATAAGTCGGACAGAAAGACAAGTACCATATGCTTTCACTTATATGTGGAATCTGAAATACAAAATAAGTGAACAAATGAAAAAAAAAAGAAAAAAGAAACAGAATCATAAATACAGAGAACAGAGACCAAACTGGTGGTTGCCAGAGGGGAGGGGACTGGTTTACGGGCAAAATTGGTGAAGGGGATGAAGAGTTACAAAATTCCAGTTATAAAATAAGTAAGTCACAGGATGAAAATTACAGAATGGGGATATAGTAAGTAGTAGTGTAATAACACTGTATGGTGACTACACTTTCTGTGGTGAGGGAGCTTTATATATAGAATTGTTGAATCACTGGGTCAAATACTTGAAACTAATATAACAATGTTTATCAGCTATATTTCAAGTTTTTAAAAAGCCAGAGTTTTCCGATTAGCCATGCTTTAAAATCTTGCCAATTACAGTATGCTCATTGTCCAAATGTGTTCATTTGGCCGTTAAGGGATTTTTATAAATAAGAAATCATTTGATAGAAATTTAGTCATGTTTTTATTTCCAGTCATCTTCCCTGCCTTTCCCCAAGCAAAATTCTATAAGTAACGTCACTGATAATTTTTCATACTTTTCTCCAGGTAATTATTTCCCTGGTTTATTGAAACACTAAGATTATTAATAAGATGAAAGAGAGAGTAAGAGATTTTATGTGTTGGTTATAAAATTTGAGGTTTTTTTTAATACCACTGATCTAGTTTGGGCTCATTTAAAACACAATGCTATACCCTATAAAGGATTTAATTAGGGAACACAATATGAAAGGATAATGGATTTGAAAAGAGCTAGTTTGTAACAAATAACTTCCCTAATTAGACACTGTAACATGAGAATTAAGAGTAGGCAAACTCCAAATGGTTTATCATTAGAAGCATCTTTCTATATAAGAATCCCCTTTACTTTTCAACTAAAAATGCCCTTGAGGTAATAATGATATTTTACTATGTAAGATATAAACAGAGTGGTTTGGTAAACATAACCAAATTTATACCTTCAAATTAATATTCCTCAAAGGGCTTTTTATTATACATTTGCTTAGATGTGTCTACCATTGTTCAAATTCTGTGGAATTTCTTTGACATCTTCAGAGCCAATTTTAAATCATGCAAATTTCTTTATAACTTATCCTTCCTTTGGTTCCCCAAACTATTATCTAGCTTAATCCAGCATTTGTGTTCTACCCAAAAAATAAAACCTACTCTCAAAGAATTAGTGGCTGCTTCCATTAAGAATATTCCAGTGAGTGCTCCAAAGGTGATTTCAGAAAGTTCAGAATGTTTTTGAGCAATGAAAACGTCATTAAAATACACCCATGACCTTCCAGAGTGACTACCTTGAATGACAACCATGTCCGGATTGAATGAATTCCAGTGTGTTAAAGAAGATTAGATATGTAAACACCTGCACACCCTGTTCAATAAGTGGCAGGGTTTTTTTTTCCCCTTAAAAAAAAAATCCTCATTATTTTCAAGGCACACCTTTCATTATGCATGAACACAGCTGGTGTAATAGGCAGGACAATGGTCCTCCAAAGATGTCAGAGATCTAACCCCTGTAATACGGTACTTTACTAGACAAAGGGACTCTTGCAGATGTGATTAAATTAATGAAGCTGAAATGACGAGATTATCCTAGGTCTTCTGAGTGACCTCAGTATAATCACAAAGTCCTTTGAAAAGAGGAGCCAGAGTCAAAGGTGGCAGGAGATATGACAGTGGAAGCAGAGATCAAAGAGTCAGAGAGATATCTGAAGATGCTACACTCCTGGCTTTGAAGATAGAGGAAGGGGCCACAAAGCAAGGAATGCAGGTAGCCCTAGAAGCTGAGAAAGGCAAGGCAAGGGATTCTCTCCTAGAGCTTCCAGAAGGCACATAGCTCTGTTAACACCTTCGTTTTCGGACTTCCCACTTCCAGAAGGGTAAGGTAATGACCGTATATTGTTTTAAGCCACTAAGTTTGCGCTCATTTGTTACAGCAGCAACGGGAAACTAATTCATTGGAGACAGTATTGAATTCCTCCCCACCCCCAGGCAGATTTGAAGGTACTAACCTTTTAAAGGCTGTCTCCAAAAGGAACCAGAAACACACAGAGCAAGAGCAGGCTTTTTTGCCTGTCTGTGTCATTGTTTCCATTTTTTGAGAAGAGATCCTGCCAAGAACCTAATCCCTCTCTGTGGTTACTAAGATACCAGGGTTCCCAATGCCACCTACAGTGTCTCCTTGGAGGAGCATTTTGATGCTGTCTTGTCAGGGATAGATGCACAGGAAAACACTCCTGCATCACGACTGACTGGGTGCCTTTACAGAAGTGCTCACTTTGACTCGATCACTGCACAAAATTCACCTGTAATAAATACATCAAGTAGAAGAGTGTACTTGCGCTTTAAAAAAGAAAAAAAAAACGTGCAGAGCCTGCTTACTTTGGCAATGCATTTGAATAGATGTGTTTGTTAAGAAATCATAAATCAGTAAAAGTCTATGAGGTGCTTTAAGAATGAAGGGTACAGTCTTAAAGCTGCTGAGACTTTTTAAGACTCAGACCATGGCAATTCTAAAAACACCAACCTCGGGGTACATGGGTGGCTCAGTCAGTTAAGTCTCCAACTTCAGCTCAGGTCATGATCTTACAGTTTGTGAGTTCGAGCCCACATCGAGCTCTTTGCTGACAGCTCAGACCTGCAGCCTGCTTCGGATTATGTATCTCTCTCTCTCTCTCTGCCCCTCCCCCACTCATGCTCTGTCTCTGTCTCTGTCTCTCTCTCTTTCTCTCTCTCTGTCTCTCTCAAAAATAAATACACGTTAAAAAAAAAAATAAAAACATCAGTCTCTGAGAAAACAGCAGGAATTATTTCTGCCCTTCTTCCTGTCTTCCCTCTTGCTTGTATCTTCTGGGTCAGGGGCCATTTCCAATTCAAGATCCCTTGAACAGAAAGACAGAATACAGTTGAGTATTTTTCAGAGTCATCAAGTGGGAGGCTCTATGGTCAGTTTAGGAGTTGTGATACCATCTGGGCCAGAGAATGAGGACAGGAACTAGCAACTGCACGGAGCACTCACCTTCAGCTCCTTTGGCCAAAATCATCTCAATACGCAGCTTTAGGGAGTACCAGTTACCTCAGTGACAGCAAATCTCCCCAGATGGTTTAAAGAAGCAGAGGTTTTTCATCATTCAGCATCTACTATCTGCCAGAGAATGAGATAAACACCTCTGGACTTTGCTCAGATGTTACCTTCTCAATGAGTCTTTCCCTGACCACCATGTTTAGAATCACAATCTCCTGCCCCACTGAGCACTCCCTCCCCTCTCACCTGCTTTAGTTTTCTCCATAGCTTCTATCACCATTGGCATACTATATATTTTACTTGATTGCCACTTCCTACATAAGATTCCAAGCTCCGTAAAGGCAGGGAATTTATTATTATTTAGATTTCTTATTTCCTAGAATAGTGCCGGGTACCTAGTAGATACTCCATAAATACTTTTGAGTGAATTAATAAAATATTTAAGGGGTCCTTCTGTATGCCATGCACCATCTAGCTTCAGGAAGTAAAACAGTGCAAGGGAGAAAAAATTCCTTCCCTTATGGAAGGTAGTTGTGCTTTAGCATAATTAAGTACAATTTGATAATACAGAGATCAATGGGAGCCCCTGAAGGGGCACCTAATTTGGATTTAGGAAGCCAAAGAGGGCTTCCGGAAGGAAGTATTGTCTCAACTGAGCTCTGAAAGATAAGTCTGAGCAGGCCAGGCAAGAAGTAGTGAGACAGATGGACATAAGAATTCCAACCAGAAGGAACAGCGGGAAGGAACTATGAATGGAGAAGGACCATGACAGGAAGGAACTACAAATGCTTCTGCATGCAGTCTGAAGGGGGGATGGTCAAAGAAGAGAATGAAGGGGCAGCTGGTGACAGACCACAAAGGGACTTCTAAACCACATAAGTCACAAAGGGGGTTGGGCTTATTCCTGGGAGTTTCTAGAGTAGTAATGACATGACAAAATTTGTAGTTCAGAAAGTTTATTTGCATGGCCTGATAAGGAAGGGGCGGACAGGATAAGGCAAGGAAAGAGGTTCCAGAGAAATTTAGGTGGCTAAGAAGACAGAACTTGGTGACTTATTTGATGTGTGAGTGAGGAAAGATCAATCCATGTTTTATTCACCCATGTGCTCAGCAAATGTTTACCAAGCATGTATTATATATATCTTTATATGGCTCTAGACATATAGCATGAAGAAGATCATGTTTTTACCCTCATGAAGTTTCCCTTCCAAGTTACAGTTAGTTTTGAGTTTCTTTCTCTCCCATCAGAACGTGAGGGAGTAAGATGTGCAAAGATATGAGGAAGAGAGTTCTAAGCAAAGGGACAGCATAAGGGTGAAGGCCCTGAGCATGGCATGTTGAAGACACATAAAGAGTGGATGAAGTTACTGGAAGCAAAAGATGACACTGAGGAAGGAGGTAGGAGCTAGATAGCATAAGGCTAGTATATATTATATTATATAAGGCTATTACATGAGATCAAGAAAAGCAGCTTGGATTTGTCCTAAGGAAAATCATTAAAATGTATAGAGCAGAGGATTGATACAACCTAATTGGTATTTTTAGATCATTGTGGCTCTGGCTGCTCATGGAGAGTTGACTGTATGGGACCAAGAGTGGTATTGTTTAGACAGTGAGGAGGCCGCTAACTGAAAGATGTGTTGACTTGAAGCCACGCGCCAACTGGAGGTGGCTTGAGGTTGTCGGATACATTTATAAGATAAAGCCAATAGGATTTCCTGAGTATTTGTGTGGTGGAAGGTTGAAAGAAAAAGAAAAGTCAGGAATGATTCCTTAGTTATTGGCCTGAGCCACTGGGGTGTGCCATGCGGTGAAATGAGGAAAACGGGAGAAGAGCAGATGTGGAGCAGAAAATGAAGGTTCTGCTTTGGCCACATAGGTTTGAGCTTCCTGTTAGACATCTAGGCAAACCTTGGTATAGGTGGCTGGGGATATGTATCTGGAGTCCAGGGGAGAGGTGAGAGCTGGGATTATTAATTTTGAATCATTTGCACATAGATGGTGCTGAAAGTTACGGTTTGATTACATCACCAATGGGATGAGTATAAATGGAGAAGAGAAAGAAACTGAAAGCTGAGCCCTGGGACATGCCAACACTCAGAGACTGGAGGGAAAATAGGCTAAGGAGAGGCAAGAGGAGAACTATGTTAGACCCTGGAAGCAAGTCAAGGAAGTGTTTCAAGAGGGAAAGAGTGGCCCCTAGATATCAGGGTTCAGGTTTGAGACCTGAGCAACTAAGTCTCGAGTGGTCCCATTTGCCAAGGAAAGAACATATGAGGAGGGACAGTTTGGAGACAAAGACATGAGTTATGTTTGAGCCATGCTGAGCTATAGGTATTTTTGGTACATCCACAGCAGATCAGCAGACTCTGGTGCTTAAGAGACGGGTCCAGATTTGAGATGTAGATTTGGAAGTTATCATCATGGAGACGACTTTTAAAGCCATAACAGACCTCCTTCATAACAGACATCACTCAGGGTTAGTGTGGAGAGATGAGAAGGCACGCTATGGCAAAGTCCTGAAAGCACAACATATGAGAAACAGGAGTCGATCTGGGAACCCATAGACCAGGAACTCATTAAGGAGTCTCAGAAAGATGAAGTGATGGACAGGAAGCTTGGCAGGTAAGGCCATCAGCAGGAGGAAGTGTCAGATGCTGCACTAAGCAAAGTATGTGCTAAAAAGTCTGTGTAGGGTTCAAAAACAGGGAGTATATTTTTGAGCGATTTTGATGGTGCTTGGGGAACAGAACCCAGATTGCACTGAGTGGTTGAATGATGTTGAGGGAGATGAAAGCAGTGGCTGAATGCAACTGTTTGCAAGACATTTGGCAGGGAAGGAAGTAAGAGGTGGGTGACAGCCAAAGACTGGCATATATAGAATGTGAAAAGGAGAGTGCCAAGGGCTGAGCCCTCAGACATGACAACTCTGAGGGACAAAAAGAACAAAATGAATCCAGAAAAAAACTCAGAAGGGCCAGAGAGGCAGGAGGACAAAAAAAAAAAAAAAAAAAAAAAAAAAAAGACAGATAAAATCAAGAGAGGAGAGAATCCAGTGGGAGAATCATCAGTAATGCCAAATGCTGCAGAAGGTTTAGTCAAAAGTGGCTGTGACGTGTAGCTTTGGTGATCGTGGTGAAGAGAGGTGTCAGTATTGCTGCATCTTGAGGAATAAATGGAGCCAAGATACCAGAGGCAGTGGCTATAGATGAATCTTTCAGGAAGTTGGCTGTGAAGATGGAAAAATAAATAGCTACAGAGCAACTGGGCCTCATGGGTGAAATCAGCACAGATTTCAAAGCACTATGTGGCAAAGGAGAATAGCCAACAGAGAGGAAGGATCAAGAGAGACGTGGGATAGGTGCTGGAAGGAAGGTTCTGTGAGGAGCAGGAGGTCCTGTTCCAAAGAACAGAGGACAGAAGGTTCAGGGCCAGGCAAGTTCTAGAGTACCACTGGCTGTGAACCTCAAGAAAGAAATGCGTGTCCCTTGGCATCTGTCGGCTTGGACAGAGATGTCGAATGTTTTGGTCACTGTGGTATCTCAAGCATCTGTAGCAATGCTGAACATGCAGTGGGCATTCAATAAACATCTGTTGAATCAATAAATAAGTGACGAGTAGAAGGTGATGAAAATCTGATTTTGTCTTTTTTTTTTTTAACAAAACCTGGAATAGTTGAGTTAAACCTAGAAATAGAGTCCAAAAAGTATAAGATGTTCTCCTGTAGCTTTTGAAATTGTTTCTCCCTGCTGTTTTAATGCTGAGAGGAATCAAAAGTAATGCAAAATTAATGTAGAATTAATATTTTATCAGAAAACTTTCATTTCCTTCAAAATGTGCTTTGAAATGTGTGCTTTCTGTAACGTTGTTGTTAATGTTCTTATGTTCAATGAATTTGATAAATAAGAAATACGAGTCAGTAGTACTCGGCTGATTTAAGGCAACCACTTCTCCAAAAACACTCAAGATAGTCACACAGTATCAAAGACCCATCGCTAAAACCAAACTATCCTAATTCCTTTTTTCCTTTGACAAAAGTGTTGGATATGTAAGGAAAAAAAAAAAAACATTCTAATAGGTCTGTGATCGTCTTCCTGGGAAGAGGTATCATATCACAGAGCGGATGTTGATGACTAGATGTTTCAGCAAAATATAACCATACTTTATGCTGTAATGATTGGCAAAGCAGCAGTTTCCGCTCTGATGGCACAATTCTAATTTTCGTACACTTTGTCTTGTAACCTGCACTTTATTTAACATAAAAGATGCAGGCAACCAGTGATTATTTTTTCAATACCCTTACAGTCTGCTCACTCTCCCAGAGTGCTCTCACAGGTAGAAAGAGCACCCGAGCCTGCTAGATTGAGTTGAGAGTGACCCAGCCTAGACCAATGTTGTTATCACTGGATCCTATATAGTCTCTACCCCACCTGGACCTTGACTGCTTACACTTACTTTGTACAAGAAGGGCGGCAGACCTGGGATCACCTCTGGCTTTGACACTTACCACTGTGTGACCTAAAGTAAGTTACCTGTTATCTTTAATACTCTGTTTTATCATCTGTAAAGTGGAAGGAGCAAGAGCCTAGCATTCTGCCTGTTGTATGGTAGACATTCAGTAAGTGTGAATTCCTTCTTTCTACTTCTAAAATCCAGTTTACTGATAATCAGAGCTTGTTCTTAAACCTGATGAAAGTGCCAGTGATGCTCACCCAGAAGGAATTTGTCTTATGGGACAGCTCTTCAGTCACCTGAGGCAGATTTCTTTGCAGCCGAGCTGGAGAGTATGTGTCTCCTAATTATCTGTCTTCCAGTGGTCACCTAGATTTCAAGGTACTTGCCCCAGATTTTCAATGCATGATAGTGTCTTTGTTTCCTTTCATTCTTTTTTTATTTTGAGAGTTGAAGCCCAAAAAGCTAAGTGAATATATTTTAACAACTAGGAAGTTCTGATGGGCTGGCATAAGAAGACAAAAAATTCACACGTTTAAATCCTTACCAGAAGACGCAAGAAAAAGTATGGTGAAAATCTTTTTTTTTAAGTTCTAGAAATAGGACGTTTCCTGGAAAATGGCTGTCATACAATCAGCCCAATGACACATTTTATTAGTCTGGCTCTCTTGGGCAACATGATGGAAGCATGATTCCATCCACCATGAATATTTTAGGACAATAAAATCAAAACATTAAGTCCTAAGGTATAGGGTTGATGGGGGTGGAGGTGTCAGGAAAAGAATAACTCTGAGAGGGAAAAAAATCTGGAGAGGTAGAGGGAGTGTGAGTGTCTACCAGAAAAGTCTGTTCCTGATGAAAGATATTCCAATTGGATTTTCACATGCCTCTAGGATGGGTACATGTCCAGGCCCCTGAATTACAATGGTTCTTGATTGCGTGTGAATGTGCATTTCCCAAATTATATTCCGCTCTCTTCAGCTGGACTGTCTGCCAAAGAAGGACTTTTGTTGTGTCTGTGATACTGAAGATTGTCTTTTTTTAAGATCCTTCCCTGTTAATGCTTCAGTTTTACTCACCGGAGATGAATTTATAATACATATCACTTTTAGCAACTCGGGAGAATTGCCAATTAGAAGCAGAGGAAGGGAAAGTAGGGAAATGTTCTTTTTCCTGGAATCACCTACTAGTTGCCTCAGGTTTAGCCTCTGACAGCTGGGCCGTGTGAGGGGAGCTTTTTCCCTGTGAATAGCCGGAGGGGAGCGCTAATGAGGAGCCGAAGGCCGGCGGAGGAGTCTGTTTTTGGCAGACAATTAGAAACGAGGGATGAGATCACCTCCTCATTATGCTCTACTGGAATGGGAGCAGTTGGGTAGTGGTTTTTTGTTTTGTTTTAATTTTTTTACAAACCATCTGCTTCCCTTGAAAAAGACTGATCTGACTCTTGTAGATTTTTTACACTCTCATAGCATGTGTTGTTGTATATATTTTGAAAGCAGTATATGCTCAAGAGAGGAAATTTGGAAACCGCAGAGAATTTGGGTGATGGGTTGTGATGATTCAGTTGTCTTATCCAAGATGACCATTGTTAATGTCTTATTCTTATAGATTCTGCTTTTCTCCTTCCAGAGATTTAAAGATTTTATGACTGATAATATGATATGTAGATCTTTAATCAAGAAATGAACTTTTACATAAATGTATATGTATATGTATATGTATATGTATATGTATATGTATATGTATCAGCAAAACCAAACATGGCATTGAAGGAAGGTAGAGGGACTCCTGTTTTCCCCATGAAACCACCCAAGCCAAGGGGGATATCCATTCCCTTCCAAACATTGAGAGAATGGAAGATAACTCTCCTTTTTCTCCATTCCTTCTTCCTTCACCCCAAAGAGGAAATAGCTAATTCAATATCCAATAGGGGATTTTACCACTTGGTGGGGTTATTATGCCTTAATAGGAAAGGAAAAGGAGGAAAAAACTGTCATCCAAGTATTTCATTTCTGTCTGCTTTCTGGATTGGTAAGGACTGTCCCTTGCTAGAAGGACCCCCGAGACAGGGTCCATGGCTTGATGGCCATTTCCTCCAGTATATCTGCCTAAGAAAGATTAGCTAAGTTAAAATTGAGCACATTTTTCTGGACTCGGTCTAACAAAACTGAATTTCTTTTTTTTTTTTTTTAATTTTTTTTTCAACGTTTTTATTTTTTTTGGAGACAGAGACAGAGCATGAACGGGGGAGGGGCAGAGAGAGAGGGAGACACAGAATCGGAAACAGGCTCCAGGCTCTGAGCCATCAGCCCAGAACCTGACGCGGGGCTCGAACTCCCGGACCGCGAGATCGTGACCTGGCTGAAGTCGGACGCTTAACCGACTGCGCCACCCAGGGGCCCACAAAACTGAATTTCTTCATCAGCCAGTAGGAAACATCTTGTCTAGTTGTTTCATTAGCAGTAACAACTGCATAAAGGTGAGAGAGAACTAGAGAGAGAGAGAGAGAGAGAGAGAGAGAGAGAGAGAGAGAGGATGCAGCAATCCAAGGATAGGTACATGATTGGAAGGCTACTATGATGTCATATCACAAGTGAGGTTGTTGGACTTTGCATGGTTCTGAGATATGTCAAGGGGAGGATTTATATTCTTTTCATTATTTAATCACCTTGCATTGATCTTGAAAGTCGTGTAACACAGTTACATTTAACCATCACAACCTTATAATTCCATGCTGGTGATTATGCAGTGCACGATCATCCAAGTACCAGTCGGCCTCAACTAGTCCAGTTGTGTCGTGGCTCCGAGTCCTACCACTTGAATTTACTCACAAAGACATTATAGAGACATAGACACACATCAACCAAATATACTCACAGATACAGGCATCAGTACACATTGAGTAAAGTTGAAGGGGCAAAATTCATATTTTGTACAAGAAATAAATTTAATAACATCAGTGGAATGACAGGCGAGAAAATCGTGGGAGCAGTAGAATTAGAGACAGAGTAAGGCCAGAGAAAGTTCAGTAGGTTTCATTCAGCGAACATTACTCAGCATCCACTAAATCCCAAGTTCTGAGTGAGATAGGTGGTGGAGGAAAATACGGTAAGAGAGGAGTGACCATGTTGGAGGAGGGGAGGGACTTATGAGTGAACATGAAAACCAGATGGAGTGTATCTGAATCCAGATCAAGGTGGTCTGGGGAATGCTGGCAAATGGAGTTAGCGCAGAAAGGAAGAGAAAAGCTTGAGTGGGTATTGGTAAAATGAGGGGATTGGGATATGTGTGTGTGTGTCTGTGTGAGTGTGTGTGTGTGTGTGTGTGTGTGTGTGTAGGAAAGAGCATAACTAAATGCGATTGAAGACTGCAGAGGAAGATCCAGTGGTAAGAGATTGGCTGAAGCTAAAAAAGACAGGGAGAGAGAGGAGCAAAAAGTTAAATGAGGCTGCGATTCTCCAAATTACTTAAAAAAAAAAAAAAGTAATGTTATTTAATGTCGACTTCTGTTATCCTAAAGCACCACCAATACAGACCTCTTTTATTATTAAATAACTTTTGGAAGCTGCACTTGAACTCTGTGGAGACTAGAAGTCCAGGGACTAGTATTTTAGCTTCAAGTCTGGCACTAACTTGCTTTATTATTGGAGGCTCAGTGTCCTTACCCATAAAATAGGTATAATCGTAACTCCCTTAAAGTGCTGTTTTAGAGATAAAGTAAAAATAATGTGTTTTGCAAACTGTAAGTATAAACTTAATACAACCTACTCTAAATGTTATTAAAAGATACCAAGTTCACATAATAATCCTGGAGCCATCACCTTGGCTTCAGAGAATGTGCCCTGGCCATTAAGCATGGTGTGCCTCAGTGCCACCATCAATAAAATCAGGTCTTTTGGTATTGGACACCTCTCTGGCAGATATCATCTAAAGACTAATGACATGGAAGAATTAATTTAAATCTTTAGGAGAAAAAAGAGGTAAATCTAAGGTTGTAATGAGCACTTTTCTTTCCAACGTATTCTTAATTTTTTTGAGACTTTTCAGAGCATAGGAAGAATGCAATCTTGCCATTTGCAATGACACAGAGGGAGCTAGAGAATATAGTGCTAAGTGAAAGAGGTCAATCGGACAAATACAAATACCATATGATTTCACTCATACGTGAAGTTTAAGAAATGAAACAAATGAGCAAAGGGGAAACAAAAGAGAGAGAGAGAGAAGGGAGAGGCCAACCCGGAAGCAGACTTAACTATAGAAAACTGATGATGACCAAAGGGGAGGGGGCTGCAGGATGGGTTAAATAGGTGATGGGGATTAAGGAGTGCACCTGTTGTGATGAGCACCAGTGTTGTAAGGAAGTGTTGAATCACTATATTGTATACCTGAGTCTAACATTACACTATACCTTAACTAACTGGAATTTCAATAAAAACTTTAAAAAAAATAAACAGAAAAGGGGGAAAAGATAATTACGAAATAGTATTCATTTGTTCATGTTTTTGGTGTTGATATTTTATCATTTCTTTTTGGATATAGAAATGTATGCAAAGAAAGTAAATCTACTAAAGGTTCATGACAGAATCGGAAGGGTTTTTGTCTTTTTTAACAGTCCCCATCTCTAGCAGTATCTATTATCATGCTTTTCTCTTTTATTACTCCAACAACCACTTCACTGAGTAGTTAAGCTACCCGAAAACTATTGGAAAATGATTTTGTCAGTATGGTTCATGCTATATGACCACAGGGGAAAGGCTGGAGCCGAAAATCACTGCAAAGTAATAGCCTGTTTACTAATAGAAGCTCCCAAATGTTTGTTTCTGTAGTTACAGACACAGTGATAAGACCTCTACCTGTAACAATTTCTGTCATTGACCTTTATTAAAATATTGTTTCGTGGGGGCACCTGTGTGGCTCAGTTGGTTAAGCGTCTGACTTTGGCTTCAGGTCATGATCTCACGGTTTGTGAGTTCAAGCCCCGCGTCCGGCTCCGTGCTGACAGCTCAGAGCCTGGAGCCTGTTTCAGATT
This sequence comes from Prionailurus viverrinus, assembly GCF_022837055.1. Taxonomy (NCBI): domain Eukaryota; kingdom Metazoa; phylum Chordata; class Mammalia; order Carnivora; family Felidae; genus Prionailurus; species Prionailurus viverrinus. The sequence goes on from NC_062565.1 coordinate 107,082,277, forward strand.
CTGTGTCTCCCTCTCTCTCTGCCTCTCCCCTGCTCATGATCTGTCTCTGTCTCTCTCAAAAATAAATAAACATTTAAAAAAAAGTTTTTAAATACTGTTTAAAAAAAAAAAACAGAACTCCCACTGGTACCAATAGTTTGAGTGACCTTGAGCACATCACTTCATCTCCTGAAACCTCTGAGTCTCCAGCTTTTAAATAAAAAGGGTGGAGGGGTCAAGATGACTCTAAACTGAGGGGCACTTGTAAATGTGCATGAGCATTTTTTTAGTGGCCAGTGCCCAGTGATACTAAATGCCCTGCAGAGAGCAAGGGACAATCCTACAAAATACACTGCCCCACCCAAAATGCCAGCAGCAGCCTGAATTATCCCTAATGTCCCTTCTGACAGTCAGTGATAACAAGTGTCTGTCCATTCATTAATTCATTCAGCCACCCATTGTTGATCCCTACTGTATGCTGGGCACTAAACTTCCCTAGATGAATGTTCTAGAAGCCCTGGCTTAAATTGTACCTTTCGTTATCTTTTCCCCTTCCTTTTAAATGTCTTCTCCATGCATAGGACCATGTGACATGTACAAATAAGGATTTTTCAACTAAATCTGTTGAGGCAATACCCCAGGACTTATGTACTGTGGGGTTTCTAATGACATTGAGAACCAAAAAGGCTCACTCAGTCCTCCCCAAAGACTGAATGATGGCCTGGTTTGCCTTTAATAATTCACGAATGAAGGGGCGCCTGGGTGGCTCTGCTGGTTAAGCACCTGACTCTTGATTTTGACTCAGGTCATGAACTCACGGTTTGTGAGTTCGAGCCCTGCATCAGGCTCTGCACTGACATTGCAGAGACTGCTTGGGATTCTCTGTCTCCCTCTCCCTCTCCCTCTTTCCTGTTCATTCTCTATCTTTCTCAAAATAAGTAAATAAACATTAAAAAAAATTTCAAATAGTAATTCAGGAATAGAGGTCTTCAGCTCCACTAGCCAAGGGCTTCCAGCTAGACAGTGAAATCCAAATTATAGGGTATGTAGCTAAATATTTCAACTGTCGATTCAATCATTTCTAATTTTTAAAACAAAACACCAACTGTTTTACACCCAGTGAACAGTTTTCACTGGCAAACTCAAATGTCCTAATATACTTAAATGGCATTTGAGGCCAGTTGTACTAAACTGCCTCAGAGCATTTTACCATATCAAGTAGGATCATTAACTTGCTAATTAACTGTGCATTGAGCAACTCCAGCTGTAGTGCAATCCTATCAGCCGCCACCCTGATACAGAGTTCCTCCGGGAGTGCGATGACCTCTAGACTCAGCCCCCAGCCATCGCATCCACGTGGCCCTCCATCACCTTATCTCACAGCACCCCCAGGGACAGCTTACAATTCTGATTGCTTTTGTTGCAAAGGAAACTGCTGCACAGAGAAGCTTGAGGGTCTGCCAGACCACAAAATCTTTTGGGATAGAAGGGATTCTGAGTGCTGGCTGCTTTACAGAGCCAAAAAGTCATGCTGATGGTCAGGGATGCTTTGCAAACACGCAAAGATTTTTCATCCTTTCATGAATTTTGGGTATTATTGATCATTAAAAATACCATATGCACTTGTTCAGTCACTATCATTGGATACTTCTCATGAACACAGCAGGGTCTGACTAATGAGAATGCAGTCCTGCTTTCATAGACCGCTGGACACGTGGGGAAGTTAGACATTGTGCCAATAATTCTGTGCTCATTAAGTATTATTGCAATTGACACTATAAAGGAAAAGTACAGGATATAAGGAAAGCATCGATGGTCCTGACCTAGCCTGGGGACCCAAGAGGCTCTCTTGAGAAGGCAGTATGTAAGTGCAGGCCTGAAGGGCAATGAAGCGGGAGTTCGGGAATTGAGTGGGACATTCCAGATGAAGGAGAATGCATGATTGAAGACCCTGAGGCAGGAAGGAGGGGCTTATTCTTTTTTTTTTTTTCAACGTTTTTTATTTATTTTTGGGACAGAGACAGAGCATGAACGGGGGAGGGGCAGAGAGAGAGGGAGACACAGAATCGGAAACAGGCTCCAGGCTCTGAGCCATCAGCCCAGAGCCCGATGCGGGGCTCAAACTCACGGACCACGAGATCGTGACCTGGCTGAAGTAACCGACTGCGCCACCCAGGCGCCCCTGGGAGGGGCTTATTCTGAGTAAGAAAGGATACAAGCTTAGTCCAGGTGGCAAAAATGGGAGAGGGTGGCATGAATGGATTTGAGAGATGTTTAGAAGATGGAATTGACAGAACTTGGTGGCCAACAGGATGCAGGCAGTTAGAGTGGAGGCGTACAGGGATCACTGCCCTGTGTCGACTGCTGGGTGGTAGAGTTACTTGTCTAGGATTCTAGCAGAGGAGCAGTACCCAGCAGTGGGCCAGAATCACCAATTTCTCGTTCAGTACATGGAGTTTGAAGTCCTATGAGATACAGTTTGTCTAGTGGAGACCCTGCCTCACATGGGTTATCCAAAGGTCACTGTATCTTACCAGAGTGTAGAAGAAACAACCCATTCCGTGGAGCCAAGAGCACGTGTTGGGAAGCACGGTGATAGACCAGCATTGACGCCCTTGTAGCTCAACAAAATGTTTTCTCATGTATTATGTCAGAGCTTCACAGGGATCTTTGGGGGAAGTCAGTGGATTATTATCTTCATTATACTGGCAGGACACTGAGGCTTCCTGAGCTTGTGATTTGCCTACGGTCACACTACTGTAAGTAAGGCTCTGGGACTCAAACTGAAATCTCCTGACTCCAGGCACAAGGGTCTTCTCATTGCACCACATTAACTTGCTGCAAGATTGGGGCCAGCTCTCTACCAAGTCCTGAGGTTTCCATGTCACATGGAATCTCGTTATTAGCACAAAATACGTAAGAAATGAAATCAAAGATATTTTTTTCTACACTCTGTTTATCCTTCCCTCTCTCACTCTCTTTACTCTTTTTTTACTACAGTATTTTTTAAAGTCTTTGTAAACTTGAGAGTAATATTTGTATTTAGAACAAATTTACAAGTAGCGAGGAGATAGTTTCTGGGAGAAATTAAGTTCAACCGTTGTCTAAGTTCTACTAATTTATAAAACATGATAAGACCTCTGCCCCCTTACCTCCCATTCCCAGATTTACTCTTAAAATAGTGGAACCATCTAAAATGGCTCAGTATCCTCTCTCTCAAGTAAGGGGTTCTGGTGGAGTCCAGGCGCTGAGGAAAATGGGAGACAGAGCTGCCCTGACCCTGTAAGGGCAGGCAACTCTCCACCACCAACCTGTCTTATCCACTGGCCTTCTCCCCTTTCCATCCAAGCTTGGAGGATGTTTAAGTAAAGCTAGTTTGTGCTTGTTTCAGAGTCTATTTTAACCGAAGCAGTTCTGGGTCTACACAGAAACCGAGGTTCAGGGGAAATAGCCTTTCTACAGGGCTAAGTGATTTTTCTTTATTATGTGGAAAGCTTCCCCCTGAACCTCCTCTTGTTGTTTACCTCCCTCCTTCCCTATAGCTCTTGGACTGTTTTGTGATCCCGGTGGTGATTTTGCTCTCCTGGTTCTTCCTGCTGATCCGGTACAAGGCTGTGCATTTCCTCGGCATCTTTGTCTGCATCCTGGGAATGGGCTGCATGGCAGGAGCGGATGTGCTTGTGGGAAGGCATCAGGGAGCAGGTGAGTTTCTAGGTGTTCACCATGTTACGTGCTTATGTGGGTAAGGCCAAAGCAAGACACAGAATGTTCATGGTGGGGTAGAAACTAGGAACCTGGTCTTCTCAGTGCCTGTATCTTACTCATGTTTGTTCCTCGACACCTCAAACAATGACACATGGGAGGTGCTTAATCCATGTTTCTTGAGTGAATGAAGGAAGCAAAATACAGATATTCTGCCCTTTTTACATGTATTCAGAAACATTCAGATGGTATTTAAAGTTGAGTCAGGACCTATATGGGGGATATTTTGCAGGCCATTGCTGGCTGGCCCAAACCAGCTGGTTAGAAATAGTGTCAGTGGGTTACTGGGGCCTTCCCCACACCTCACCCTCCAACTCTTTCTTTCTCATGTCAGAGAAAGACTGAGCTTTCAAACCATTGGGTGGAGGTTGATATATAAGTTAGGAGTGGATATTTGAAGTTTGAAGACTAGATTAGGAATACTTCATATTTTTATGGGGGAGAGCTAAATTTAGTCTCATTGTGCATGGTTTTTTGTTTATTTGTTTGGGGTGAGGGAGGATTTGTGGTTATCAATCACAGCTTATAGACCTGCAAGGTAAAGCTTCAAGATTTACTCATCAAATTGCTATGAATCTGATGGGGATCCCTGATCCAGGATGGTTTCCAGAGAATTCTTTTTAAAGCATTGCAGTTCTTTAAAATGTACAAAAATTCTTATGATACATAAGGTTTTAGGGGACATGAAAAATAACCTCCTTTTTTAACATCAAGAATGGGATAGAAAGTATTTACGTTTCTATAGTTCTTGGAATTGCCCTGTCTTCTAGGGAATTAATTGATAGTCAAAATTGGGGCATTTCTTGTAATGAGACTAGATTGTAGGAAGTACCTGAAATAAATACAGTTTATGTTTTTAAGTTGCACTATAGTACATTACAGCTGAAACAGACCTTGTTCGTCAGCTTTATATATGACACACAAGAACACCAAGGTACAGGGAAGCCAAGTGAGTTCCCAAGGTCACAGAGCTGAGAGAGCAGGGTCTAGGACCCCAGGCTCTTGACCTCTGGGACAGGCTTCCTTTCTTTTTCCACATCTCTGGGAGCTACAGATACAACACAGAGCAAAAGAGAGACAGCCTTGGCCCTCACAAACATAATCAATCCCATCTCAACAGGTAAGCTAAAAATATGTATACCAGCTTTTCCGAGAATCTCTTCTATGAAACAGTGGTTCCGTGGGATATCAATAGATGTTTTATGAAAGGACCAGTTTTATGCTCTATAACCATCATGATCCTGATATGAATAATCTCTTTGAACCAATCAGAGTATGTTTGTCAGAAACAACATGGTTATTTGTTCTAAAGTCATAATTTAATTTCATTTTCTCAGCTTTACTTGTAGGATGTAAACATAGACTAAGCAGAAGCATGTACCCTTATTTTGAAAATTCTGCTTTGCTGAACCTTAGCCATTGGCCCCCAGCCATCATCTTGCATCTCCTAGTCAAGAAAGACAATTGCCCTAATAAATCTGGATGTTTAAGCCCAGAATGTTAAACTAAATTGAATTGATTTCACTAGAGGATATTCACTACTCCTGGAAAAAAAAAAAAAATGTTCTCTTGATTTCAGATGAGGTGTTAGGAAAGGAGTAATAGTATTAAAGAAAAGAAAGTAAGTCCATTTACGGTCTTTCAAAAGTAGCCATTTTTTTATTATTTAAAAAAAAAATTAAGTTATTTATTTATTTTGAAAGAGACAGAGACAGCATGAGTAGGGGAGGGGCAGAGAGAGGGAGAGAGAGAATCCCAAGTAGGCTCCATGCTGCCAGCGCAGAGCCCAATGTGGGGCTCGAACTCACAAAACTGTGAGATCATGACTCGAACTGAAACCAAGAGTCTGGCGCTTAACTGATTGAACCACCCAGGCGCCCCACAAGTAGTGATTCTTAAAACAGTGCAGAGTAACTCAAACACACTAGAGTGGGTTTCACCTGTAGAAGACTTACAGCACCATCCTTTTTGTGACATGTGAAGTGCTCATGTTAACAGAATTAAGATTTATCATCTTGGAGTACCTTCTCGGCTGAAGTAATGGTGCCCAAGTAGATGATATGATGTTCTAAGGGCAGCCCAAATACAGGATCCAAGGGTTTATTTTACAAAATAAATTAGGCAGCAATGTAAGCCACCATATAAAATATTTTGAAAGAAGAAAAAGACACACTAGTTTGAAGGACAATATAATCTTAAAATTGGTGTGCATCATTATGCAAAGTATCCCATTTGTTTTCACCTTTATGGTAGAATTGATTCAATGTTATTAGCCAGGGACAAAACTTTACCAAAATACTTGAGTCTCTCACCAGAACTTCAATCGGGTGTTCAGCGCAATATAAATTGCCATCACTCTATCGAGAGCTTTTCATAGGAAAAGAGAATGTCCGTCTCAATCCTTTTTGTATTGCTGAAGCTGTGGTTCACCTTAGCTTGGGATTTTGAAAATTCTTTCCTCAAGCACAATGATAATGGCCTGTTCAAAGTTACCTTGACTTCACTTCATTATAATTGAAATAATTGTTCGAATCCCCTTGTTAGACTGTTTCTTCATCAGCTACCCAGGAATCCCTCATTTTGATTTAAGCCTTGCTAAAGGAATCTTCTCAGATGGCAGCAGGCTCTCCAGATGTGAACTGTAACTGTCAGGGCGCACAATGATGTGCCAGGAACCGTGCTTCTCAGGAAGCTTTGCCGGCAAGTTTGCCCACGGCAGACGGAAGTGGAGAGAAGGTATCCCCAATCCGTGGCATTGGAGGCTCGGCCTTGCGGCCGGCAGTGTGCTGCGCAAAGTGGGAAGGGAAGGTTAGAAAGTCATAAGACTAAGACAAAACCCAATTAAAGTAGCTCCCTTTTACAAAATATATGTCTTGCTCTTCAAAGTATCATCTTTCTACCATAATACATTTATTGTACCTTTTAGTTCATTTATTAAAGCCGTTGGATACATACAACAACATTTTGTTTTCTTATTATTAGCCCGAATTTTAGAGTGATTTCAAGGAAGAGAAATATTTTCTTTTTTTTTTTTTTACGTTTATTTATTTTTGACACAGAGAGAGACAGAGCATGAATGGGGGAGGGCCAGAGAGAGGGAGACACAGCATCTGAAACAGGCTCCAGGCTCTGAGCTGTCAGCACGGAGCCTGACACGGGGTTCGAACTTACGGACCGCGAGATCATGACCTGAGCCGAAGTCGGCCGCTTAACCGACTGAGCCACCCAGGTGCCCCGAGAAAATATTTCAAGGAGCTCGCTAATTGAACACAATCAAGGGACAGTGACAATTTTTTTGGTGCCAGCCACTTTCCCATGCATTATCTCATTTAATCCTCCTAACTGTGCAAAGAAAGCTTTCTTATTCTTCCTTTTGCAGCTGAAGAAATCAAGGCTAAGGGAGATCAGAAGGGTGTGCAAGGGCACACAAATAGTAAATGGTGTGGCCTAGATGTGAATTCTAGCCAGTATCCTTTCTGTTACACCACTTAATACTTATTTTTCTATCCTTGTGACCCTTACAAGAAATATATAGCTGTTCTATTATAGTTAATTGCGATAAATGACGGTCCCAGATTCCCCAGAATGAGAGGGTTTCCTGAGATGAAGGAATTTGGTGTGAAAACCAAGAGAGTCCTGGGAAAACAAGGCAGTTGATCACATTTACAACTCAAAAATATTCAGTGGGATGGGTTCATTTTCATAAATCACATTAATAGTCTTTCAACACTCCAGAATAGTGTAATTCATCATTTATTTCTTGAAATAATGGTACGTAGTAGTCTTAAGTCCTCTTCCCTATTCTTCTTCCACTGCCACACAGACACAAATGTCCCCCCAAACAACGCTTAAACAAAAATCTAATAAGGAAAACCAATTCTTGCAAAGCAATTATGACTGTGTTGATTAGAATCAAGAAGCGATCCAAAATGAGAAATGGCCAATCCATAGAGACAGGTGCTTTTCAAAGAGAATGACTGATTCTTTTCAGTCACCATTTAGTGAACTGTTAGTCAGTGCCCAATGATATACGAAGCAATTCATTTTCTTTAAATTATTTTATGTACATTACTTTGCTGTAATCTCAAACTAACCTCATTCTGAAATAAGGGAACTGATGTGCTGAAAGATTGTATAGCTTGTCCAGTACAAAACATTATCACTGAGCATGGTTTCATACATACATAAATGACAGCTTTTCTGGGTATTATTTCCCCATGAACATTGTACAAAAATTGGTTCCACTGCATCAGGTATCTATTGCACTGAAAGTGCATAAAACATGGAGTAATATGTTGTAATCTCCAGGGAACGAGATACAAATTGTAGATACAAACTATTAGTCCTAGAACTTTCTTATACTTACATCAAACACTTCATTATATAATATAGTTGAATAAAATCATGCCCTGGTTAATTTAGTTATATTTAATCAGCCAAATTATCATACATGCTGTATGTATATGCATCCATTTTCAAAGGTTTGAAAACTGATAAATACACTTACAAATGAAATTTTAATAAATAACATTTAAATTTTTATCACTGGTAATTTAGAAAGCACTTCTGAACTTGCACTTACATAAAACTGTATTATTCTTAACAGTAATCATTATGCCCTGGTGAAAATTCAAAGTACTGGGGAATAGATTTCATATGGTCAAAGGCCAGGGAACAGAATAGGCCAAAACTGTACAAATGTAGAGTTTAAAAAAGATTAGTGAGACTATTCAGTAATGCAGCATGGCCTCTTTTTAGGACTTATAAAAGATAGACTGATGTTCTGCTAATTTCTATTAAAATATTTCATTATAACTTAGCTTTCCTGAATCCATTCATATAATTTCATTAACTGAAAATTCTGTTTAAGCAGCACTTCTTTACTTCACTAATACAACAATAATTGATATTCATAATAATGACCCCCATGCCATCACAAGATTCTGAAATGGCTCCTGAGTAAAAAGAGACTGAATTATATTCATTATAACCTTACAATTTTAGTAATGGATACTTTTTTATTTTATGGGTTATTCCTCAAATGAACTACTTAAAATTAAAAGCTTTGTCATTATTTTCTACTCGACACATGAAAAAGATGAATCAGGTTGCTGAAGATGACCTTCTCTGTCAAAGCAACCTTAATGCCCCCGTGAGATGCACCCAAGGACCTCTCTGGAGCTTTGGTTGTTCATTGACACCTCTTTGCGCTCTTGGCTCATCTGTTCTCCATGAATCAGGGAGGGCACCCCACCCTCACAGATCCAGATTCTCAGCCCATTCCCTGGAGGGTGATGCCAGCAAGGTCTCCTGCCTTTCAGGGTCTCTCCTCCTCTCCTTCCAATCCTTACCAGGAGTGGGAAATTTGCTTTCGAAAGAGTGACACCTTTAAAGTACAGTTGCCCCTTGGACAGCAGACTTTTGAAATACACGGGTCTGCTTATACATGGATTTTTTTCAATAAATGCAGTACATTTAACATTTTCTTTTCTGTAGCCTACTTTATTGTGAGAATATAGTATATAATACATATACAAAATATGTGTTGTTTGTATTATTGGTAAGACTTCTGGTCAACGGTAGGCTATTAGTAGTTTAAGTCTTTGGGGAGTCAAAATTTATATGCAGAGTTTTGACTGCATTGGAGGTCAGCACTGCTAACCCCCTGCATTGTTCAAGGGTCAGCTGTAAATATAGAATCTCCCAAGGTGACCCCAGGGGCAGGAAGGAGGAGGTCTTTCCCCAAGCCCAGCCCAGATTCTTTTATGTGAAGTCATTTCCTAGAGAATGCTCAGTGCTCCCAACTGAACACAGAGAATCTGGTTCTCCAGTTTTAGATTGTTCCAGCTAATCTGGGAGTCCAGAGCTACTCTAAGGTGAGCCCCTTCCCTAGAATCATGCTGGAGAGCGCACCCTTCTCCTCCAGCATTTCTTGTGCCCCCGAGCAACATACCTGCCAAGCTCCCATGTATGGACCTGTACAGGACAGAGCTGGAGACTACTTGGGTACAAGCCCACATAGGCTGCTAACTTCCACTCTCCCTCCCTGGCTTCATACTTCCTAGAGTGGAATTTGCTTCATTATAGGAAAGAGCTGGGTAAGGCATTTATTAAAAATTGGACCAACCCAAACCAACCCAAATTGATTTTCATGAAAAAAAAAATTAATGTAAGAATGAATCACATGTATTTTCATTCTTACATTACTTACTTTAGGGGAGTTGCAAATTTCAACCCATGATCCCTTTCACTCTCATTTTCTAAGCAAGTACACATTTTGCCCATGGTCAAAATAAAGAGTCTGAAGTACTTCTGTCATAGCTTCTCTCCCTGGATAGCAAAGAGTGGAGATTCAGACTGATTCTGTTTGTTCTACACCACGTTCGCCAAACTGTTAGAAAGCACCCTGCAGCAAATATAACATGTGCACATATTAGCATATATTCCTAGACATATATCTAGTCAGAAGACATGGGGCTTTGTAGAGACACTGCAATCTAGAAGCAGCTGGTCCCTTTTTTTAGGTTAAGGAAGACTTCTGGTTGGGCAGACATAGGCAACCTGTTAACAACAGAACATATCTGCAGCACAGATAAACAAACTTTACTAAATCATAATTGGCAAGTTACCGGACTTCGATAAAAACATCAGAATGGAGTAGACAAAGGAAGCTCAATGTGCTGGTGCCAGATTCTCCATGAAGAAAATGTTAATGAAGCTGTGTTTGTGGTTTTGGTTCCTAGGGGAAAATAAGCTGGTAGGGGATCTTCTGGTCCTAGGAGGGGCCACACTGTACGGTATTTCTAACGTCTGGGAAGAATACATCATCCGAACCCTGAGCCGAGTGGAATTTCTGGGAATGATTGGACTCTTCGGGGCATTTTTCAGTGGAATTCAATTGTGAGTAAAAATCATGAGTAATTCAGATGGTGGATACCCTTAGGGCTTATTCTAATTCTTTTCATTAGGGTATGGTTGGTCACTTTATTTTATAAAAATCCAGACTGGAAACCTTTCACTAACCTCCTACATGAAATCTGAAAATTCAGTATCTTTCTTAGTGAACTTCTTCAAAACTAAAGAAGTTTGTTGTCAATTATTAGAAAAACGCTTAGTGGACTTTGTACAGAATTTACAAGGAAACATTAGAAGTACATTGATTTCTCCAAACCAGCTAGTGGGTTTTTACATAGAGAAATAGAATAAGTGTAAATGCCATGATATGATGTACTTCCAAAAAGGACATCTGTTTACTAGTGACTATAAAACATACAGTATAGGGGCACCTGGGTGGCTCAGTCAGTTAAGCGTCCAACTTTGGCTCAGGTCATGATCTCGTGGTTGGTAAGTTCGAGGCCCACATTGGGCTGTGTGCTGACAGCTCAGAGCCTGGAGCCTGCTTCGGATTCTGTGTCTCACTCTCTCTTTGCCCCTCCCCTGCTCACACTCTGTGTCTCTCTGTCTCAAAAATAAATAAAACATTAAAACAAATTTTTTTAATAAAAAAAACATACAGTATAAGTTTGCCCTTTCATAAATGTTTTCTTTTATTGCCTGTGGATTTACCTGAATGAAGCATATTTCAAATTCATCTCTTAGGAATTTAGTGTTTCTACTTTCCTTAAACAGATAAAGATATAACACAAACATTCACTAAGCATCAAAAAGTCCAAAACATCAATTTTGTAATAATCCTTCATTGGAGCATATAAGTCATCCCTGACTAGTGCCTCAGAATTGTGAGAATAAGGGTCAAACAAAGTGTAATTTTCCATCAATAAGGACTATATGTTTTAGTTTCATGTAAGGGGTAAAGAATGATATGGAACAGCCTCCAGTGTAATTTCACCAAATCGCTTCCTATGAAGCAAGTGCTTTGTAATTGTATTGATTCAGTATCAAATTATTTATGGAAGATATTTTGGCATCACCTTAACCATGGTTTGCAAATAAGCTATTTCCAAGGATCCGCCAAGTTTTGGTATGCTGAGATACAGGAGGAAACCTCCATAGCAAACAAGGCACTGAGGTGAGGAGAGTCTCCAAAAACGATTTATTTTTGATTCATTTTGAAGGTGAGATGGCATTTTAAAGCTCCTAAATTTGGTACTTCAGCTTTGTGAGAGGAAAAGAGATTGCCTAGTGCAACTATTCATAACCAGCACTTTGTAGATCGATGACTCATTTTATGGATTATTATTCTCGAAGCCAAAAAATATAATCAGACACCTAACACTCATTTGCTTCAGTTATAGTCCATTCGAGCCAACTGAGCCCCTTTGGGCCACTGCTGCCAAAATAACAGAAGTGGCATAGGGGAGTGTTTGGCAAATGGAGCCAATTGAGGGCACGCTGAAACCAACGTAATGCTGCTGGTGGAATGATGCCAGCTTCACCTCCTGGTCCTCTTCGAGAGCAGCGGTTCTCAAAGTGTGCTTCTCTGACCGGCAGCACCGGCACCACATGAGAACTTGTCAGCAATGCACGTCTCTGGGCCCCACCCAGACCTACTGAACCTGAATCTTGAGGGAAGGAGCATGAGCACCTGTTTCAGCATGCTCCCCAGACAGCTTTTTTGTGCCTTTAAGTTTGAGAACCACTGCCTTGGAGAATCCTCATTCAGAAAACTGATTTAAAAAAAAATAATAACAATAGCCGCAAGCACAATAAATTTCCATACCTCACCATTGACGTTTTAGAACATCTAAGCAAGAAGAAACCAAGGCTGCAGGCAATCTGGTGAAAAGGCCAGTGGAAGGCTAGAGCTCCGCCTTGCCCACTGCACACCCTCACCATTGGTGCTGGCCATACCTAGCAAGATCCTTCACGGGTAAACCGCAGGTTGCCAGATTAGACTTGCCTATCCCTGGCCCGAAGTTATTTTTATTTATTTATTTATTTTTAATGTTTATTTATTTTTGAGAGAGAGAGACAGAGCACAAGCAGGGGAGGGCAGAGAGGGATGGGGGGACACAGAATCTGAAGCAGGCCCCAGGCTCTGAACTGTCAGCACAGAGCCCGATGCGGGGCTTGCACTCACGAACCGTGAGATCGTGACCTGAGCCAAAGTTGGACACTTAACCGACTGAGCCACCCAGGTGCCCCTACCCGAAATTATTTTTAAAATTCAGTTGGTTGTTTCATGACTTGTATAAATCTGGTTAAAAAAAAAAAAAAAAAGTAGGTTGCATTATAATCTTGCTCATCAGGTCCACTCTCTTTAAATCTGCAGAGCTATAATGGAGCACAAGGAGCTGTTAAAGGTGCCCTGGGACTGGCAAATAGGTAAGGGGTTTGCTCACCTAACATGCTGTTTTTAGTAAACCCTGAGGGATATATTTGAAGAGTGATGTGGGCGGTAGTGGGGCATGAACCATGAAAGGATTTAAAATGCAGAGGACGAAAGAAAATGTTAAATCCCTTGTCATTTTAGGAATTCTTGTACACAGGAAGAGACTGAACCATATGATTCATAATGTTTCCTAATTGAGCTTCTGCCCATTATCATCGTCAAGATGCCATTAGTGTAGACACACAAGTATGTTATTAGGTTAAAGACCAACCAGAAGGAAAAAATGCCCAGAGGCAGTGGTGGGACATAAATGGTAGCAATTTTCTGTAGCCAAGAAACACAAAACTTATGGGATCATTAAAAAGTGGCACTTCGGCAAAGGGAAGAAAAATGAACAAAAAGGCATAAAAGAAAACAATGTAATGGGCATTTTGAGCCCATAAAAACCTTTTCAGAAGGGAGCATTTTGCACATAAGAAATGGTTAATTGATCTCCAAATGGACTTGGTGGAAAATCCCAGATAAGCTTCGAGCCCATTAATAGTCATCCAGGGCATCTCAGATTCCACCTGTTTCGAAAATCACTTTTCTCTAAAAATAATTTAGGACAAGGATTTAACATCCTAGGTGATTGCTATAATGATCACACAGCAAGCCCTAGAAGGGAATGACATTTAAAACCTTCTGCCTAGATAACCCTCGGTGTCTATACCAAGACTCATGGGGTGCCGCAGTGAGCACAGAGCTTGGCTTGCAGGGGTGCTTGGAAAATGTGTGCACTGTGGATGGAAACGGGAGGGGAAGCCAGATTGCCCATGGAAGCTGGCTGCTTGAGCCACCTCCAGCTTATGAGAGCTCTGATGAGATTGACAGCTTCAGTGGAACCCTGCTTCCACAAACAAGGACAAAGCCATAAGCTTCCCTGCACCACTTTACCTACCCCTGACCCAGAAGCGTCCAAGGCTGGCTTGCTACTGACATAATTCCCTCTAAAAGCACGCTGGAGCTACAGAATTATGCATGACCCTCCCTGGGGGTTATAGCTAGTGACTTCAAGGGTTGACCAGCCCTTGTGTCTGTCACAGAATCCTGCCATTTATTTTTTTTTTTTGAGTTTTGCTCTAGATTGTTACAGTTAAATGAAAATCAATAGAGGAGGGGGTGCAGGGAGGAGAGGAGGGGCAGGCAAGGAAACCGGCTGCAGGTTACAGATGCGTTTGCCTTTGTGACTCTCAGAGCCAGGAAGCAAGATGTGACCCATGCTTGGTAACACTTGCCACGCAGTGGTATAAATTAATTTTATATTAATAGTAACAGCAATAATAAAAAATAATTTGTCCCCTAATTATGTGGATGGCATGTGCATGTCCACTGAGGTTCTATTATAATTCAGTGTTAGTTAAATGTGTCATCAAAAGGTAGTTTTATTCTTAAGTCTCTTATTGCCATTAAAATGTCAATCCCCTGTAGCCCAAGATGATGAAAGGCAGTATAAAAGGAATACATTATACAGCCATCAGTTTAATTCCTGATTGGAAATGAGGCTAAAATGGTCGAGAAAGAGAACCAAATATTCATCCTTTTCCTTCCAAAGCATCAATAGCATTGGGTTTGAGATGTTTTTTACACGAGGGCTACCTTAATCCTCATTACCTCATCCTGACCAACTACAGGGTTTGGCTGGTTTAGCTCAGTTCTAGGCACATAAAGTTCAGTGTGTAAATGTTTACTAAATGAGTTAATGACAAGCAAGGGAGATGGGGCCTGTTCCACCATCTCTCATCTTTCAAAACATAGACAAGAAGGAAATGGTGGGACAATGGCGAGAGGTGTAGGCTTGCATTGCTCTTTCTTTCTGGGGAACCAGGAGATGGCATACCAACCACTGAAACTTGGGGACTGGAGAGACAAGGAGACATCAGGCCAGGGGGTCAGGGTCCTCCCAGAGCATCCCTGCACTCCTTGGGAAGTCACCCAAGAGTGCCAAGCTCTGATCACTGTGTTTGGTGGAAAGCTCACAGCGTCTTATTAAAGAGACCAAAATCCAAGACCGTCTTCATTCCCCACCATCTATCAAAGCACTCCTCTTCCTCCCCCTTCTCCACATCAGCAATCTCCCTCTTGCTGTCTCTTGGGTAGCTCATATGGTTGACGTTTTATCAAAGTAAAGACATGTTTTTTCTATGGAGCAAGTGGGATAATAAATGTATTTTATATTTTCTGCACTGAGAACATTTTTAAAAAACAGATTCTGTTATTTTCTTATAACACTTGCAAGATACAGAGAGTAATTCAAGGCAAGAAGACCACAGTTGTTGTTGTTTGTTTTATTTCTTTGTTTTACTCTACTCAACAGGAAGACTGGGTCTGGTTATGTAATCGGTAAATTCCAGTAAAATATACGACCTAACAGAGCTCAAATGTCCTGTGGAGCAGGTGTGTTCAAATCACCGTCAGAAATCTAATAAATGGCTTCAACATTCCCTTTATCCCATTTGCCATATTGTGTTAAAGGATGTGTGAACAAATATGAGATGATGTGAAAGTCGAACGTTAAAGGAAAGAAAAAGTGTGCTGTGGGTCAGCTAGCTCAGGTCCGTGGTGTGCAGGGGGCTTCTTCACTGCCCTTGTGGGTGATACTTGTTTTGGTTTGGGTTTTGGTTTTCTTCTGGAGGCCAAAACAAAGATTTGACCTTTTCCTGAAGATGGAGTAATGGGACCACAGAGCAGGAAGGACTTTAAAGGTAATTAAGAGCGCACCCTTTTAACTGAGGTTGAGTCAGGGGCCTGGGGAGGTGAGGCCACTCGACAAGTCTCATGGCTGCCTGTGGGGGCTGGGGGTTGAGGGGTGGGTACTGATGTGCACTATTTGAGCAAGCCCTGCCTGCCTGATGCCCTTTCCAGACTTAGCCTGATGCGTATGTTCTAAGAAGCCATCTTTAAGAATTAAAAATAATGTGTTAAAAATCTAGTATCTTCAAAGGAAAGTGAATCAGAACATCAGGGGGGTAATGAAATAAAAGTATACAGCACACGCACACACATGCACACATGTGTATATCACATCTAAGCATACCATATCTAACATATCTAACCATATATCATGTACACCGTGTATATATCATATATGTATTGTATGTACATTGAGATGCTTATTAGAATCAGATAGGATGCTCCATCAAAGCCCTGTTTTCTCTCCATAATAATTAAAGAATATAGATTACTGGTAGGTACTCAGAATTTAAAGTCAGGCAGCATGTGTCCCAGGCCAAGTTACCCTACCTCCGTATGCTGGTTTTTCCTGTTTATTCACAGATCTGTCTGTTTCTTACCCTTACTCTGCTCTATAATGATTCATGCAAACTGTACTTTCCAGGCTGTCTTATTAAGTGGCTTCCAACTAGATTTGGCCAACTGGAAGCAGTAAGAGACTGGAGGGTGGAAGGAAGGGAGGAAGGAAGAAACCAGGGGTGTCTCCCTGTTTCTCGCTGTTTGGGGTCAGGTCTCCAGAAACGGCTGAGTGCCCTCTGTGATTATATCTTTGCTAGGTTTTCCTACCTTCTGACCCCTAGCAACATAGCCTCCTCCCTGGATCTCTCCAACTCCAAGAGTGTGGATAACTTACTATTATTGCTAATCTCCGGGGTGCCTCATCATCCCTATGTGCCCTATTACCCATTCACGCACCTTTGTGACTTGTGCCCCCAATTAAATTTCCTTTATTGAACCAGTCATATGGACTGTGTTTCTGAACTGGTACATTCTGTTAACCCATTTCCTTGCCTATATAAAGAGGGTAACAATAGGAATGGTGTTCTACAGTTGTAGATATTAATAATGTGTATTATTAATGTGATAGCAAGCGTGCAATTAATAATGTGTGTAAAGTAGCACATAGCAAGCACGCAATCAGTATTGGCTGATAGCAGTATTCTAACTTCTTTAACTTAAATCTCTAATGCATGAGGACAAGAGCTACCAAATGCTGTCTTTTGTGAGAGAGGAAGCATTTCAAATAAGAAATAGTTATACACATACCTTGTCTATAAATGTAGCTGTTGCAGCCGGTATGTAGCTGTCAGTCAAAAGATTAATCAGTTCATTTTTTTTTTATCACATTGATTGATTGTTTGAAAACCCTGCATGGACAGCACGTTGGGTCTCCAGACGCACTGCTGACACGTAATAACTAGCTAATGTCCATCTGAGAACAGCACACCTGCATTCCGACCTTAATAATGTGTTCATTCAGCTGACTATGCTTTGCTCACAAAACAGGATGTTCGCACACGAAAACATTGGTTGACCTAGCTAAGTGGTTAACTGTGATGGTGTATATATTCCATTCCTGTATCCCTAAATTTAATTTACGCAGCTTTTAAAAATAGGTTTGGAATGTTTAAGCTTGAAGCGCCCTGACACAGCCTGATGAGTAGAGCAAAACTCTGCTACGTATGTATGTATGTATGTGTTTTCCTACTTTCCGTGGCTCTGCCAGTTGTATGGCCCTCTCTTCTCTGAGCCTGCCAATTATACATCCAGCTCCCTACTGGACAGATGCTCTTGGATGATGCATCAGCATCTAAAACTAACGTGTTCAGAACGGAGCTTTTTATTTTCCCTGAAAACGTGCCCTCTCTCAGTTCTCTTCATTTCGGTAAATGGCGCCATAATTCACCCAATTTCTAAATTAACCAGAACCCATGAGAACCCATGGGCATCCATGATGCCCTCCTTTCTCTCACTACCCACATCCGGTCTGTCACCAGGGCTTGTCGAGTTCCCTACACGCCCGGCCACATCCTTTCATCTCCACTGCCATCCTGAGCAAAGCGACCAGTATCTCCTGCCTGGATTAGGACACTGCACTTCTTGCTAGTCTGCCATGCTTTCTCCATCCAGTCCTTTCTCCACATAGCAGCCAGAGCTATCTTTTAAAGATGTAGATCGGGTGTTGGCCACCTGCCACCAACTCCTCAATGGCTTCCTGTTAACAACTAGAATAGGATGTCAATTTCTTTCTGAGACCTACAAGGCCCTGCATAATCCATTCTTTGCCTAATTGTCCACCCTCATTCCTTCCTTCTGCCCCATTCTGTTCATCCTGCACAAATGTTCTGGTCCTGGCAGCTCCTGGAACACATCAGGCTCTGTCACTGGGGTCCTTCATTTGCAGATCTCCCTACCTGAAATGTTCTTTTCCTGGATCTTCCCATGGCCATCTCTTTTTAGTCCTTGAGCATTCAAGGTAAGTGTTACTTGCACAAAGAAGCCTCAGCCAGTCAACCTTCCTAAAGCAAGCCCCCTGCCATTACCTATAAGGAACCATTTTCTTCCTTCTTAGCACCAAAGCAACTCTAAACTTCTCACCTATTCTGTTTTCCACTACTTTTCTGGCCAAAGGCAGAGTAGGTAGTCAGTGAATATGTGGTTGAATAATTGAGTGAATATAAAACATCAGATCCCACATGTGAGAGTCTACAGTGTGCCAGGTAATGTGATGGAAGGGTAGGATTCTGGAACTTTCTAATTCAATCATATTTAATCTAAATCAGTGAGATGGTAAAAAAAAAAAAAAAAGAAAAAAAGAAAAAAGAAAAAAAAGACTGGTGCCTGGACTATGTTCTGATCAAGTTTGACTACTTTTAGTGGATTTTTAGTGGATTAACTTAAGGATATATCTTGTTCCCAGTCTTTTAATCTCAGATTCCTTCAAGAAATGCTGAGATAATTTATGTCTTTCCATGTATTGATCATAGGTTATTTAGTATTGCACTTTCAGTAACTTGGTTTAAAGCAGGATGAATTATTAGTAGCATGAAACCCAATTACAGGAAAAGTGACCGTTTTTAGGGAATTAAAACTTCTGATGGTGAGTCAAAAGCTATCTGATATTACTATGTCTGAATATCTGCAAGAGGACGTGTACTTTGCTGAACTAGGAAAGCGGTTATTCTAGTGTCCTCTTAGGGCATTTCCACCACACTAGAGGGGGCTGTTGTACTGAGTTTGCTTACTTAATGTTCAAAATAATCTTTTTATATAGATTTGATGTGGCTTTCTTTAAACTGAGAATCAGAAATATATAGGATGATGATTTATGCCCTTAAATACTTTTCATATAAAAAAACCAAATTTCTCTTCAGAGGAATCACCAGTCTTCATAGGCAAAGGGACTAGGTGTCCAGCACCTACAAAATCCTCCCGAATTCATAGAATTCAGATGAAGCATTTGTCCCATGGCCTCACCAAAGACTTCATCAAGAATTCCTTTGGACAGGTCGGATACTTTTATTTTAGTAAAATGCCCAAAGTTCCACTGAATTATATTACTTGTGTTTATTCTATGCTTTATTCTTTCAGGGTAGAGAAATGAGCATTATTTTTGTACATTTGTGTTGTATCACCATCTAGGAAAAGGTGAACCAAATTCTAGATTTAGCCATAAACTCTTGATTCAGACTCAACAAAATCGTGTAGTTATGGAATCAGTACTAACAATTGTTTATCTAGTTATAATGAGAGACAATTTTAGAGAATGGGGGGGCTGACCATATAGCATTTAAGGACTTTCTTTTATCTTTCTGTTTTATTTTTTTTTCCTTTTTAAAAAATTTTTCTAATGTTTATTTTATTTTTGAGAGAGAAGGAGAGAGAGACAGAGGGTGAGTGGAGGAGGTGCAGAGAGGGAGAGAGGGAGACACAGAATCCAAAGCAGGCTCCAGGCTCTGAGCTGTCAACACAGAGCCTGACGCAGGCTTGAACTCACAGACGGCAAGACCATGACCTGAGCCGAAGTCGAATGTTTAACTGACTGAGCCACACCAGGCGCCCCTTATCTTTCTGTTTTAAAAAAACAATGAAGTGAAGCATTTACCTAACTACTTCTAAAATAGCAGAGCCCATATGTGAGAACCCACAGTATGCTAGGAAGGGTGATGGGGAAGTAGGACTGAGCAGGATTCACAGATCTAGAAGAAATTCACAGATCATGGTGTGCTCAGAGAATGAAGTGGTCTGCCCCAGGTCACACAGGATTCCAGTTCAGTACTCTTAGTCCTCCTCTCTGTGATACGTAAGCCCTTCCATTTTGAGGACTATATACTTCTTCATCATTGTGAGCAATACAGGAACCAAGTAATTTTGCAAACAAAAAAGAGATTTAAAAAAATGTTTTAAAAGACATAGACAGGAAACGTTAAGTACAGCACCATCGGAAACAGAATTCAGAAGCCTTGACCCCACATTCCGACGCTAGCCACTAAGAGGCACTCCTTCCCAGAAGAAGCAAAATATTAGTTATGGGGTGCGAAGCAGCAAGTTCATTTTCCACACGACGATTTTTTACATTTTATTTTATGTTTTAGCCGTACGTTACCCAGTAATAAAGTCAGTTCGTACGGTGAAGAAAAATGCCCTGTGTGAGTGATCAGTGGTATGCACCAGCCCCCTTGGTCCACGCACTGTGGGTACTCAGAGGCCCCAAGGAGACTGTCACATTCCCTCTCTTTCCTCTCCTCGCAGGACTGCTCTACGTTGGCTTTAGCGCCTGCATGTTCGGTCTCTATAGCTTCATGCCGGTCGTCATAAAGAAAACCAGTGCCACCTCCGTCAACCTCTCCCTACTCACGGCAGATTTGTACAGTCTGTTCTGCGGATTGTTTCTCTTCCACTACAAGGTGAGTAGAGTCAGTGCTCCTCTGTGAAGACAACACTTGGTGGGAAATAACCCATATAGGTGGGAATGCCCTGATCTGGAATGCCCCGGTGTTGTGTAGGGAAGCAGGAGAGCAACTCCGTGTGCTAACCCCCCAGATACTCACCTTGCCACCAGGAGCCAGAGGCACCATTTTGTCACAAGAGACCAGTAACGACAGGCACTTGATGGTGAATAAGAAACTGCCATGGAGGGAAGGGCTTTTGGAAAATGGGGGACAATTTTTCTGACACCGTTCAACCCAGAAGCTACTCTTCTTCTAGCCTAAAGCTAGTAAGATTTGTACAGTTCCCAAACTATAACCACACAGTGGATTCTACCAAAGGCACTGGCAGGGTATGTTCTCATTGGAGAAAAGATAACAGTTCCCGCAATTTCTGTTTTGCAGATATTTTCATAGCAAGCTTGAGTGGAAAATGCTAATGCACTTGAAATATTGCTTCTTTACTGAAAGATTAGGGAATTGGACTAAACGAATGCAAAGAGATCTTTTGAAGCATTTGCAGTTAGTATATCAGCCCGAAGTAAAGAAGAAAGTATTCAGTCCAAACACAGCAGTCTTTTCAAATCCCAGATGACCAACCTGCTCACCCACAGCAGACAGGACTAATCAATTATGGCTCAGTGGAGTCAGATTCTATCTTTTAAACACTGCACTCACTTCAGACATTAACAGTTGATTGGGTCAGTGGAGACTCTGAACAGGGTGCAAAAGGACGAGTATGAAATATCCAGACAAACAAGACCAAACTAGGGCAGGCAAAAGAAGAGGCAGAAGAAAGAGATAATATACTCTGGCCGCTTCTAGCCAAGCGCCTCAGCAGTGATATTACAGCTAACACCACTAGCACATGGGTGTGGCCCACTGATGGGCCATGTTGGTGGGCAGGGCATCTACAACCAGGTCAAACCACGTTTGGAGGTTCCCTAAGAAAGGCTGAGCTGGAAAGAGTATGAGATGACCATCCTGAGATGATGCTGGCCCCCAGCGTCCCATATGGCCATGCTCCTGAAAGTCTCCTATCACCAGGGAGACTGGCTAACAATGCAGCTGAGGTGAAGAATCAGAAATATTACTGGATGAGCGAAAGTCATAGCCAAGAAACAGACTAAGAAGAGCAGACGCGGGTGGAAAAAAGATTACAAGCAAGGTTAGCTGAGAGGACCAGAAGCAGATCTGAAAAACAAGAGGTAGAGAAAATGGCCATGGCAGAAGACAGGGAAAGGGCTGCATCCCTGTTTTATAAGGAGCCCTGTGCCCAGTGTGGTGGCAAAAAAAATGACAGCCTTTATACATTGTTTGTAATTTGTTTTGTCTAGAAGGTACAATCTCTGTTTCCTGAGCACACACTGGTCCTCATGGGGGTAAAAGTAAAAGTCACAGCATATTCCTCCATTTCTCCCAGTCACAGTGTTGGGACGAGCAGTTCTCCTGAAATGCCCCCTCCACCACACCCAATTATTTTCCAGAGCCCTGGGGACCGCCTAGCCACGGTCTTACCTGTTCAGCACAGTGGCCACCATTTTTCTTCTCTCCTCTGCTGTTAGGCATCCACATCTAGTGCCTTCCCAAGTGTGACTTCGATCCCCAGCAATTATTCCTGTGATTGTTTTTATAAGCTCCTAAACGAGACAGATCCTTTTCACATTCCTTAAGGAAAGATGACGAGACCTATAGTTCTGACTGAGGACCATAGGCACTTCTTGGACGGCCAAGATCCAGTCTGGCCCTCAGCGTCCCTTATGGCCGTGTTCCCGAATGCCTCCTGTCACCAGGGAGACTTGCTAACAATGCAGATCCATGGGCCGCACCTCTGATCGGATACTGGAATCAATATTTAGGGATGTGTGTGGGGGAGGCTGCACTATTAATAGGCTCCCCTGTGAAGCTGATGTCCTCTGACTTTGAGAACAGAAAGCTGAGAGGGATACCCGAACAGCGCCCCTTCCTATGCTTTCACTGACTTTTGGTTGGACCTGGGGCTCTCCATACGAAGCATCAGGGACTGAGAAGGCTGATGACAGCTCAGTTCTCACTCTCCATGGTCTATCTTCCTCTCCCAGCATGTGTGTGTTGCTTCTTACTTGGGATGAGGAAGTTTGCTGGAGAGGAAGCCATGTAGTAAGCCTTCATCATGCCATCAGAAGGGAGGCTGTGTTATCTGAAAATTGAATTCTTGTGTTCACCAATTTGGAGGTGTGGTGGATGTTTTTATTTCTCAAAGCAATGTTTCACCATGTACATATATTTTGTTACTGTTTAACAGATACATTTCTTTCCCACGATTGGTTCAACACAATAGGTGTTTTCTCTGGTTAAAATTGATCCCTATTGTCTTTTTTTTTTTTTTTTTTTTTTTTAATTAAGCTTCCAGGGCACCTGGGTGGCTCAGTCAGTTGAGCATCCAACTTCAGGTCAGGTCATGATCTCACAGTTCATGTGTTTGAGCCCTGCATCAGGCTCTGTGCTGACAGCTCAGATCCTGGAGCTGCTTCAGATCCTGTGTCTCCCTCTCTCTCTGCCCTTCCCCTACTCATGCTCTGTCTCTCTTTCTTTCTTTCTTTCTCTCTCTCTCTCTTTCAATAAATAAATAAATAAATAAATAAACATTAAAAATTTTTAAATTAAACTTTCACGATAATAATAGATTCACATGAAGTTTTAGAAATAATACAGAGAGATCCCCATTTCCCCTTCACCTAGTTTTCCCCATTGGTAACATCTTACAAAGCTGTAGCACAATATCCGAATATTAACACTGATGCATCAGCATACAGAACATTTTCATCCCCACAAGGGTGCTCATGTTACCCTTCACAAGCATGCCTACTTGCTTCTCCCCCACCCTTCAGAATGCTGCAAAACTTTGTGTTTATTCTCCATTTCTCTAAATTTGTCACTTCAAGGATGGTAGGTAAATGGAATTAACCAGTAAGTAACCTTTTGGGTTTGACTTTTTTCACTCAGCATAATTCTCTAGAGATTCATCCAGATTGTTTCATATGTCAGTAGTCCATTCCTTTTTATTTCTGAGCACTTTTCCATGAGATAGATGTACCATGATTTATTTAACCATTCCCTCAGTGAAGGACATCTGGGTTTTTTTCTATTTAGGGCTATTACAAATAAAGCCGCTCTGAACATTCATATACAGATTCTCATGTGAACAGTTTTCATTGCTCTGCAATAAACAGCCAAGAGTCCTAGTTCAAGGCATATGGTCATAACATGTTTAATTTTATAAGATACTGCCAAACTGTTTTCCAGAGTGATCTATTGTCTTTTATTACGAATACATGTTCATTGTGAGAAAGTCAAAAAATACAGATAAATGCAATTACAAATTGATACAACTTTATAGTATATATGTTTTTATAGTATATATGTACTTTGTAGTTCATTTGTATTTCAATAAAATACATTTTTATTTAATATGAAAAATATTTTATAAATTACATTTTTATTAAATGTAATTTATTAAATAAAATAAAATTTAATAAAAAACTACTTTGTTACATGCTTTATGTAAACTCAGCATGTATATATCCCCTTGTCATTCAATATCTATACATAATATGCATGTGAGTCTGAATGGGTGGTTCTCAACTCTGTCTACGCATTACAATCACTTGGAGAGAATATAAAACATAGTCATGCCCAGGTCCCACTCCAGAGAGTCTGATACTGTTTGGTCAGGAATGGGGCCTTTTCAAAGCTCTACAGGGGATTCATCACTTATCCTAATACACAACCAGAGTTGAGAATCACTCACAAGATTCTTTTAATGGATATATAGTATCCCGTGTAACAGTTTTAGTTACCCAGGTTGTCTCGACCATGGCACTATTGACATGTTAGACCAGGAGATTCTTTGTTGGGCTAAGGGGGTGTGTCTTGTGCATTATAGGATGTTTAATGGCATCTCTGGTCTTTGCCCACTCAATGTCAATAGCATCCCCCTAATATTGGCAATCAAAAATGTCTCCATATGTTTATTGAGAACCATTGATTTAACAATCCTTAATTATTGAATTCGGGTGATACCTCTTTTGGGCTAATATAAATAATTTGGGGACTGAGCGTATACTAAATTTTTGCTCACATTGAATGTTTCAGTGTTCTTCTTTTTTTAAATCATTTTAAAATAAATCTTATAATTGGTCCGTTTCATTTCTCTTTTGAAACAGAGATCTTTAAAATAGTTTGAGAATCCTATTGACCAATCAGGAACCCTGCAAAGAGGCAGTATTTGCAAAGCCCTGTTATTATGGTAACCAATATTACAACACAGACAATGCTCTAGTCCTCCTTCCCCTTCACTTGCATTGTACCTACAGTTGACTCTACACCTCTGAGTTCTTGAATAAATACTGCCTTGTACTGTTCTTTCCTTGTTTTATGAATGGAGTTTAATATCTGCAAAGAAATAAGTTGAATACTCAATTTAAATCTAGAAATAAAAACCTTTCCTTCTCCCCTTTTCTAAAAGAAACTCCCAAGCAGTGCTTGAATTTGCAGTCAAATAGACATTGTTTGGAAAATTCAGGACTTTATCCCCCTGGCCCAGCTTGCCTGCCTCTGAAATTGGCCTTGGGTTTCCCCAGATGGGAGGCTTTCTAGAGCTAGGGAGAAGGGTGGGTCTGAATGGCTTGTCGGTTTCCCACTAGAGCCAGATGGGCCATCTCAGAAAATTGATTTTTAAATAATGCTTATTGGTGGTACTTTTATCATCATAAGCAATTTATGGTTAATGCAAAAATCTTGGCAAATTTTGCAAAGTTCAAAAATGGTGATGTCATGTGATGGGTCATATTTGTGTGTGTGTGTGCGTGTGTGTGTGCGTGTGTGTGTGTTTGAGTTATTTAGTTTTTTATCATTGATTATAATATTTCTTTATATATGCTGGGTAGTATATACACTTGTCAGATACATGATTTGTAAATATTTTCTCCCACTCTGTAGTTGTCTCTTCATTGTCTTGTTAGTGTCCCTAGAATCATAAAAAGTTTAGTTTTGATGAAGTGCAATTTATCAATCTGGTTATACTTTTAAAAACATGAAAGGAACCAAGTCAATCCCACCATGGACCCCAGGCCACAAGTCTTCCCTGGGGGTCCCCAACAGTGCTCTTCTCCAGGGCTGCTCAGTTATGATTGCCAGTTGCCTCAAATCCCCTGTTCTGAGGGGATGGATGAAAGTCAGCCTAAGGAAGAGAAAATTCAGCTCAGGTGAGGGTGACTTCTAACTCTATAAAGAGTGTCGTGGAGAAGAGAGTTTAAGCCAGTAACCCTCAGCCCTGGCTGCACATTGGAATCATCTAAAGAGTTTTAAAAATACTGATACTTGGGTCCCCCCTCCCACTGATCCTGATTTATACAGTCTGCAGTACAGCCTGGGTATTAGATTTTTGAAGGCTCCCTAGATGATCCTCTGATGCAGCCAGAATCGAGAGCCCAGTACTTTAGACTGACTTTATGTGGCTGCAGCCATTGGAACTAGGACCAAAGGGCGAAGATGATAAGATTATAGCTAAATAAAAAGAATCTTGTTAGCAATTAGCCATCTGAAAGTGGAAGGGACTGGCTTGGGAGTTACTTTCACTGGAGGAAGCCAGACACGACTGTGAGAGGGACAATGTGGAGGGGCCTCCCACTTCAGTACTGGCGATTGACCAGTGCCCTCCAAGATCTCACTTGGTTTTACTATAGTCTGCACTTACAGTTTATTCCCTCACTTAATCATGATGTCTTTACTCTAAATAACCTTCTGGTCTGGTTATAAATATCTGCAAGTTGCAAGGGGGCGGGGGGCTATTTGCTCACAGATGTTGCTTACCCAGGCAGAACTAAATGATTAAATGAACCACTCCTGCCCAACATTGATTATTTGCTTTTTCTTGCTTTCCACTTTTGGAAGAAATTCATTCCCTCCCCCACCTGTCAGTACACAGTCTGTACCTTCTCCACCTCTTGTGCTGACTGCCATGCTGACTGAGCAATAAAGCCCCATGTCCCAGGGAAGCAAATGAGCTAATTCTGAATTAGACTACCTGCATGGTATAGTGCTCTTGCAAACTTACAAGACTTTTGAGAAGTGGTTATATGTGTCTCTTCTTTGTTATCTGACATCATTATTGAATCCAGAACACTAAATTTATAGCAATCCATGGAAAGTACAGAAAATGAGCTTTATTGGGCCTCAGAGACCCCCATCACCAAACCCAGAAAGAGATATACAGTTTGATGGTGTGTTGGCTTTTCAGGGTTAGAGCTTGATCAGTTATGAATTCTATCCCCTTATACTTATTGTGCAAACAGGACCGTTTTGAAATGGAAAGGATTAGATTTCTATGGCTGCTCTAACAAATTACCACATAGTGACTTAAACCAACACAGATTTATTATCTTACAGCATTGGAGGTCAGAAGTCTCATGGGGCTGAAGTTGTTAACAGAGTGTGTGGCTTCTGGAGGCTCTAGGGGAGAATCTGTTTCCTTACCCTTCCCACCCTCTAGAGGCTGTCTGCAGTCCTTGGCTCATGGCCCCAATCTCTGTCTGGAAGGCCAGCAGTATAGCATCTTCAAATCTGACCCTGGTGTGATCATATTGGGCCTGCCCAGATAATCCTTAATGTAATCACATCTGGGGAGTCCCTTTTACCACATAAAGTAACATACTCACAGCTTCCAGGGATCAGGATGTAAACACATTTGGGGGCCATCACTTCACTTGCCACAAGAGGACTATTAGTAATTACACCAAGATAAGTGAGGGTACATTGGTTCCAAGCCAGACCTGCTTAGACATAATGGCTGTGCTCTTTTAGAAGCTGCATCTGGTCAATGAAGACACGTTCTCCACCTAGATAGACACTGCACTCTGTTGAATTTCCCAGATGATTTTTAAAGTCGTTCTGGCTACCTGCTCTTATGTGACTTTAACCAAGAGAACACTCAGGCATGTGTGGAGAAAATGGATTAGGGCTGGAGGGCTACTGAATGTCTCCTGGGTGAAGAATGAATTCAGAAACACGGTATGTTTAGTAGACCACAGACTGCCGAGTCAAAGGAGCCTAGACTGAAAGTGTGGCTTCTTTTTACTCTTTAATTACTTTGGACCAGGTAGTTATCCTTTCCCAACTTCAGGGTGATGATACCTGCCTTATGGAGTTTTTGAAGGGAGTAGATGGTTTATAAATGGCAAACATTTCTCTGGTTAAATGTATGCCTCGGAATTAGTAATCCCTATCTCATTCCACTTTTAGGATACTAACTTATTTTAAGATTTTGTAACAAGGTGTAGCTTTTAACAACGTTTTGTGAATTTTCTCTTATTCCTTGTTTGAAAAGGCAAAACTGGGTCTCATGCATACAAATTTAGAAAATATTGTATCAGTCATTTTCCGCTGGATTCCTTGATTCCTTCATTGCTTACAATAGGATTTTTAGGTGATAGCCGTAAATACAAAACATTCAGGGGCTATTAAAATAAAATGCCAATAAATTCTTTTACAGTATGCCATCATATGTTGAACATTCTTCAGGAAGATAGCAGCCAGTGTTGAATATGCAGAATATTCCTTTTTGCTTGACATTTATAATAGAAAATGGCTTACTTCACACATTTTGCTATTACCTTTTCAAGGTTTAATATTGCCACAGAATAGCTGTAATAAAGTTGAGAGTAATTGCATAAGTAGTGATTATTTTTTGTAGCTGCATCAAAATAAACATGAAACTGATAGAGAAGAAATGAACATTGTAAATTCTCTCTAAATTCCTTTTAATGCTCCCCCTTGGCCACTGGTCTATATGGTTCCCCACACTGAGCAGCCTGAAACCACAGGTGATCTTATTGGAAGAGTAACATTTTAGGAAAGTAAAGGCTCCATAAAACTTATATTCACACATCAGGAAAAATGTTTTTATCATCCAAATATGCACTACTAAAAAAAGGGGAGAGAGTCATTTCAGAATCACTTGTCCAAGAAGGCTACTTCAACTATTCTGGGTAATGTGATTCATGTGAATTTTTTAGAATTTCATCTGTATGTATTCATTAGAAAACATTCTGCCTGTTTAGCCTCATCTTTATACATGACTGATTTTTGTAATTGCTGTGAGTTGTTTTTGACAAGTAATCATAAAAGTTTCTTACATTGTCAACTGCCTATTCTAGCAATCCACATTACATCCTGTGAGGACAGGTGTAGAGTCCCATGATCCTCCCTGACCCATTCTGTCAGCCACTAAAAATTTCATCCCACATGTGCCAGTTTCTCTAACTGGTTTTGTTGTTCTTGTTGTTGTTGTTGTTGTTATAAGAGACTTGGCAAGAAAAGTTTAGTAACCTCGGATGTGGGTATAACTTAATAATACATGAATATACACTGAATCTCAAAGAACTTCGTTCAGCAAATATTTATTTATTCTATGCCTGCTATGTGCCAGGCACTGTTTGGGTGCTTAACTTTTCATTTATAAATAAAGATGACAAGAACACTAAAAATCACCAAGTGGATTAATGCAAAGGCTGAGATTCCAAACCACTGAAACTTGAATAGACCAACAATCTCAAGCATCCTTAATATCTGAGTGCCAGTGCCAGAGAGTTTGCAGAGGTTGCGTTAACAGTGGAATCTTTCATTAGCTGGGGATCAGGATCCGGAGCCAAGCAACCGTTGATCCTCTGCGGCCGTGAGCAATTTGAGTAATGCAACTGCCCTTGAGCAGCCAAGGCAGGCAGCCTCAGCCTGTGGCAGCCGGTGAGCATAACAGCAATAGTGCACAATCTTATAAAAATACCCTCAGAGGCAGCTTGTTGTATTTCCTTTGGTAAGAACGGAATCTTCAAAGGCTATGATTTTTAAGTGCATAATACTAATTATAAATGGGAGATTTTGATTTTTTTATTATTTTTTTAATTTTAGAGAGAAAGAGCCTGAGCAGGGGAGAGGGGAAGAAGGGGGGAGAGAGAGAGAGAGAGAGAGAGAGAGAGAACCTTAAGCAGGCACCATGCTCAGCACAGAGCCTGACACAGGGCCCGATCCCACCACCCAGGGATCATGACCTGAGCCGGACTTAAGAGTGGGGTGCTCAACCGACTGAGCCACCCAGGTGCCCCTAAATGGGAGGTTTTAAATTAATGCTTACCTTTTATGACTCTTTTCATATTTTTTAAACTGTCACTGCTGAGTAAAGAGTTGGAGAAATTGGCATCATTGAGGCCCCAAAGTATTTCACATGAAATACGGAGGTGATAGAGCAATGAATGTTTGAACTTGGTTTCCCCCTGCCTGAAAGCTCAGTACAGAGTCTTTTGAGAGCACCATCTTCCTAAATTAACTAGGGTAAGTGCTGCTAGCTTCTGCAGACAGGAGGCAATGCTCCCCATGTAGCCATTCGGAAACCCAGACTCCTTCCATGTTGTGGCTCTGCCATCCTCTAGGGCGGGGATTAACAAAGTAGGATCTGCAAGCCAGCCCCTTGTTTTCATAAATACAGTTTTATTGGAGCACACTCGTGCCCATTTCTTTATATATTAACCATGGCTGCTCTTACCCTACAACGACAGCATTGAGTAGTTGTGACAGACACTGTGTGACCCACAAGCCTAAAATATTTATTATCTAGCCCTTTAAGAAAAAGTTTGCCATCCCCTGGGCTAGGTTCTTAGAGTTTCTATTGAGACAGCCTGGAGACTTCTATGGCTGTGTCTAGAGTAGTTATACATAACCTCTTGCTCATTCTTTTGGCCAGAACTCAGTCACATGGCCACCCCTAATCGCAAGGGAGGCTGGGAAATGTAGCTAAGCTGTTCATACAGGAAGGAAAGAATATAGGTTCAGTGAAGTGGCCAATCTCTGCCACATTAGCAATTCCCATTTACTAGAAATAGTGGAAGGATTAGACAAGTTGGGATAGATTGTGAGGCAGGTCCAGAACTGTAGCCAGAAGTCTGAATTCCTTTTACAAAAGTCTATTCATAAACTACACATCACAAATATTTTGAACTCACATTATCAGGACAAGCTGTAGGGAAAACAGAATGAGCTAGAAAGGTTGCAGAAGTTTCAAATGGAAAGGCTTGTGGTTGCACTGGAGCATAGCCAGGAAAAACCAGCTAGTTGTCTCCCAGGAGAATGCATGGGATGTGCTTGTCACTAGGTGCACAGTCCAGCCCCCTCCTACATACTCAGACACCTAATTTTGTCATCCAACCTGTATGTGTCCATCTTCCATTGTCTAGAAGATAAACGAGCCAAGCTCACAGAAGCAAGGCATCAGCTTGCTGAGATAAAGAACAAAGCTTGGCTCAAACCTAAAGGCTAAAGCAGAGCCACCCCTCCACACATCTTCAGGAGCTACCAAGACTAGTTTTCAACTCTGTAAGTGTTGAGAGTTTTTATGTACTCCCTTCTATGAAAGATAATACTGTCCCTCCCTCATTTCCTGACTTCTGTTGTACTGTTTTTATATTATCAATGATTTTAACAGTGCATTCTAATCAACATAATCTTTATGGGTTTTAAGCCATATTTCCATACTTAACTACATTTCCTATGTATACCACCAGTCCCTGAAACGCAGGCTCTTGTTTTCTGCATTCTTTATTTTGCCTTATGTCTTAGATTTTATCACTACTGCTATTGTTAGGAAGCAGGGCTGCTATGTACAGTTGTACAGGCTGTCCACAGTGCAATTTGTCCATTTCTAGGAAATACTTTACAACAGATGCTAGTCAAGTGCCTTGAAGAAAGAAAAAGTTCACAGTCACTGGAAAAGTGCCATTGGGCTGGCAGTGCGTCTGTCAGGAAGTGTTCACAGGGACTTGAACAGTATCTCCCAAGTCTTTACTTCCTTGAAGACATTTCTTATATTTATTTATATTCAAAGGGTAACTTTCCTAGGTTACATTTTTTTTTCTCAGAACTTTATAGTTATTGAGATTTGTTTAGTTTATTTTTGTTTTGTTGAAAAACTGAGAACTATATCCAATCCTTTTCAGTCTTTTGAGTTACTGGATTTTATTGTTCAGTAGTTTGGGGGTTTCTCAAAAAAGGGCCTACAAGTGTCAGATCTCTGGGTTCTTTTTGTTTGAGAATGTCTCTGGTGTCTTTACACTTGTAGGTCAGCTTGGTCAGTGACCTGTCCCATTCCCAGGAGTACAATTCCTTGGTGGCCTTGAACTGCCTCCCCCACCCCCACCACCCCCACTGCCCAGTTCTCCTCAGAGCCTCAGATAATGGTAGATTCCAAGGCCTCCCCATCCCGCCTCCTTGAGACTATGAGGAAGTAGGAAAGGGTGTCTGTTCCTGAGAATGTTTCCTTGACTTTTCCCTGAGTTTGCCTAATCGCCATTTAATCTATTCTTTCCAAATTAGAGAGATCTGAAAGTAAGTATATCCACCAAAATGTGAACACAAGGCCAAGGGCAGATAGAATGGCAAAGTTGTTGCATGTCAGGCTCCAGAGTCAGACCACCTGGGTGTTAATTTCAGCTCGCTCTCTACCAAAGGGTCCCTAACTTTTTCATACCTTAGGCCCCTTTGTTGGTCTGGTAAAGCTTAGAGATCCTTTTCACAACGTTTTCACATTTCTAAAATAAAATACTTGGCATTACAAAGCAGGCTGATTATATTAAAATAAAGTTAACAAAATATTTTTAAATGTGATGATATAGTAATATACAAATCACGGGATCTAGAAGCACACCTAATAACTACTGTCATTTCAAAGCAGTGATGAGTGCAGATCTGGAATGATCTGCAGCAGTCGTCATGTGCTATGAAATATACGTGATTTCTGTTGGCAAAAATTCCAAGGTACTGCCGATACCAGTGCGGCTCATTGCTTACGTTTATAGTGGAGAAATGTTAAATGACAGAGGTCAATGGAGATAAAAATCCAGGGTCTTTGTCTAGGTTTACAGCACCCCTGAATTCTATACAGCAACCCCGGACGCTAGCCAGTTATACAGCCTCGTGCAAAAGTTACTTAACTACTTTCATCTCTAGTTCCTCCTTCAGCAAATGGGGGTGATAATAGTAGATGCTGTGTAACTGGCAGCATCAGAGTTCCCGGTACAGAAATGAGTATAGAAATGTAAATCACTCACTGCAGTGGCTGGCACAGTGAACACTCAGTAAATAATGCCATTATTAAGGATGGTAGACTTTTGAGGGCTTGTATTTTATGTTCCGCACACTTTCAAGTATTGCATAAATTACGTAGTGCTGAAACCATGTGCATACGTTATTTTTATAACCGTAAAACGATAAAGTTGTTTCTATGCCGAAAATACATAAAGCTAGCAATACCCTCTTAATAAAAAGGAGGTCTAAATACGAATCTCTGCCGTTGCAAGATGCGCCAGAAGTGCGACCAGACACTGATCGGAAGGTTTCAAGGGGTTTATTCTCAGTTTTAATAGACAAGCATGAACACAAAGGGTGTCTGTTTTCCTCATTATTTTCACATAGCAAAACTCTTCGCTCATTACATTGCCAAGGACTAACATAGTCACATGCCGAGTCTCTTT
This sequence comes from Prionailurus viverrinus, assembly GCF_022837055.1. Taxonomy (NCBI): domain Eukaryota; kingdom Metazoa; phylum Chordata; class Mammalia; order Carnivora; family Felidae; genus Prionailurus; species Prionailurus viverrinus. The sequence goes on from NC_062565.1 coordinate 107,115,567, forward strand.
CTCATTTAAATCGATTTGGGCTGCGGTTTTATTTTAAAAATAAATACATTGTAAACCATTCTGTGGAGCTTCATATTCAGGAAGGTAACTCAGTTGAGCTTGAATGTAAATTTGGTGAGTGGCTTTACGTCCAGTTCCTTCTCGATGCTGCATGGAACCCGGGCATTAGTGTGCAAAACAGTAGCTGTGTGTAGTTGCTCTGTGGAGATCTGTCTCACAGAGAAAGCAGTTATTGATTGTACTGGTAGTTTCCTTTGTATACTAACCAGTTCTACCTTTAGATAAAAGGACTGACCTTAAGTGAGAAGTAAGTACAAAGCTCCTGATGACAGAGTTCCCTTTCTGCTGGATCCTTGATACAGCACCTAGCACAGCGCCTGGTGCAGTATGTGTTCAGCAATTATTTATTCAGTGCAAGGCTCATCTCTACAAGAAACATTAAAGGTTAAACCTCACTTTTCTAGGCTGAACATTATCTAGGAATTTTCACATTAGAAGCAAAAAGGCTGTTGATCGATATGGACTCTTAAATCTCCAGTGGATGTGACCAGCCGAAAAATAAAGAAAAAAAATAGATCCCACGATAGCAAGCCACTATTTTGATTCATTCTTTGATTGAATTGGTGGATTGCTTAGAGAACGTCTTCAGGTAACACGGAGCTTAGAAAACTGGTTCAGTGTCATAGTAACTATTACAGTATCGTGGGGGTGTGGAAGAATGGAGCTCGCAGCGGGGATTGAAAATTTGCAGAGAAATGTATTCTTTGTATAGGAAGAATCCTATGTAACATTCAGACATTCGTAAGTCATCCCACAGCGAAATTGTGAATTGAGTCATTATCACATACTATATTGCCATATCTATATTTATATTGTTTACATGCACAGAGGTCAGCAAAGTGGTAAGAGATCAGATTATACATATTTCGGGCTCTGGAGGCCAGGCGGTCTCTGTCACAGCTACTCAACTGCCATGGACATGGCTACCTTCCAATAAAACTTTACAAAACCAGGCAGCTGCCAGATTTGTTGGTTTACTGACACCCGATGTAAACCATGACTGTCCTTGCAAACTTTTCACTAATCCTCAGCACCAGGAAACGGCCATCTCCTCTGAAAGGTGTGTCATTAATAAAGCTACTGAGAGCTGTACACAAAATGTTACAAATCTCTTTGCATTTCATGTGTACAGACTTGCTTGTAAGGCTAATTGTAATAATTCTCCCTAGTTTTAGCATTAAGCGGGGCATGCGCCTTCTGTTTCAGTTCTTGGTGGCATCTAAGGCCATATCTGTTAGTTTTGTTACAGGGATACCCACGGCATGCATTCAGTCCAGGGAGATGTCTTCAGTTTATTGGTTTGTTATTTGCATTTTGCACAGAGGCATGAGTGGGGTGCCAGTGCAAACCCGTGGCCCTGAGCGAAGATGTGAAAGGGAAGGGATATTAAAGTCATCACTTACAGAGAAAGATGAAGCAAAGGCATCTGTAGACATGAAGCACATTCCAAAAGTTTCATCTATATAATGTGCCTCAGAAGAACCGGCAATATCAGATAACAATAATATTATCAAATTAACTTTCCCAGAATCACATGTCCAGAGAAAAGAGGCCCTTATACACACAGGCTAGACAATAAAGGAGGTCATTTCCAAGTGACAAATCTCTTTACAGTTTGGTGATATCTCACTTTGCCCATCTCCCTCAAAACTATAGTCAGAGACATCATGGATGGTTATGGTCCTATCAGTTCATGGATATCAAATATAGAAGACAGCTCTCGATTCTGATTTTTTAAAATGTGTGTATATAATAGTAACAAACCCAAAGTTCAAAATGTTTTTAAGCCTTGGGGCGCCTGGGTGGCGCAGTCGGTTAAGTGTCCGACTTCAGCCAGGTCATGATCTTGCGGTCCGTGAGTTCGAGCCCCGTGTTGGGCTCTGGGCTGATGGCTCAGAGCCTGGAGCCTGTTTCTGATTCTGTGTCTCCCTCTCTCTCTGCCCCTCCCCCGTTCATGCTCTGTCTCTCTCTGTCCCCAAAATAAATAAACGTTGAAAAAAAAAATTTAATAAAAAAAAATGTTTTTAAGCCTTAAGACATTAGATAATTTTATTTTTTTTTTAGTCTTTTTTTTTTAAAAATATAATTTATTGTCAGGTTAACTAACATACAGTGTATACAGTGTGTTCTTGACTCCGGGGGTAGATTCCCGTGATTCATCACTTACATACAAATCCCAGTGCTCATCCCAGCAAGTGCCCTGCTCAGTGCCCATCACCCATTCCCTGACGCCCTGCCGACCCATTGCATTAACCCTCAGTTTGTTCTCTGTATTTAAGAGTCTTACAGTTTGCCTCCCTCTCTGTTTGAAATGATTTTTATAACAAGTACAAAATTTAATTTAAAAGGGGAATAAGACACTAACACTGTTGTTGAATGTCTATCACATTTGTGATAGCACATTATGGATTTTGAGGATTATACCATACTGTGGAAATGTAGTGATAACGATGTTGTAAGATTTTATTATGGAATAACCAAATATTCTGGGCGTGATGCCAATACTTCTTAGTGATATTTTGGAATTAGAAAGTGAGTGTTGAGGGTTACTTAAGAGAAGGTGGAAGCTATTCATCAGGTACCAAACTTATTTAGAAAAAAATTATTAACTATTAAAACCATAATGTGATTTCCCTCTTGACATCTGCCACATCATGATATTATTTACAATCAATTACTCATCCATTTATTTTATTTTTCTGTCTTTCCTGCCATTACCAGGTACATGTGAGACAAAGAAATAAAGAATCCCAATATGGTTGTGGGAGAAGCTAATTTTTCATTTTGTCAAAGGTTCCCCCCCTTCACAGCCATGATAATATTTCTTGGTGATTGTTTGTTTCTGTGAATTGAGAAAGAATAGCATCCAACTTCATCATTGATCCATTAAGGTTATTCCAAGATGTGTTGAATTAAAGTTGAGTCCTTCCCATATGCATAAATATATGAATTGCTTTCAGAAGCGTGAATGTAAGCAATAGAAGAACAAAAATAATTATGTTGCAATGCAGTTAATGAAACAGTTGGGAGATGGGAAGAGAATTGGGTGGAGGGTCAAGGCCTTGGGCACTATGTCAGCTGCCACTACAAGATGGTGCCCTGAACACTCTATTGAACCTCCCTCAGCGCCAAGACGTTCATCATAGTACTCCGTACTTCTCTGAAGGTTGGTTTTTAAAAACTGACATGAGATGAAAATACTTTGGAGGAAGTTGACAGCGCTTTGTTTGCTAAGATTACCATACTTAAGCAGTGTTGTTATTAATTGTGCTTTCCTAAATATGGTTCTCTCCACATAGAATACTTCTCAGGTTGCAAGAATGGAGACCGCTGGAGAAATGGGAGAACTTTATAAACACTGGCAGGAATTATACCTACAACAACAAATAGTTTATGCTAGTACCATAGAAGATGTTAAGTGTACCTCCTCTCTGTTTAAAGAGATGATATGTGAAAATATGGGAAGAAATGTACCATGAGAAATGCTTAGAAAAAAGTCACACACCCTCAGAATAGTCAGCTTCAGTAATTGAGATTCAGTCTTCATTTCTCTTCGTTGCTCCTCCTCTAAAATGTATTCTATTTCTACTGTCATCATCTTAGTTCAAACGCCAGCATCTCTCATTTAGACCATTGCAGTAGTCTCCTGGTCTGCCTGCTTCCACTTAATTCATCGCTACAATTAATCACCCACCAGCAGCCAGAGTGATCCTTTTATTTTTTTCTAAGTTTATTTATTTATTTTGAGAGAGAGTGCACGTATGCGAGCGGAGGGGTAGGGCAAAGAGAGAGGGAGAAAGAGAATCCCAAGCAGGCTCCACGCTGTCAGTGCAGAGTCTGGACTGCACTGAGCTGCACTGGAGCACCTGGCTCCATCCCACAAACCGTGAGATCATGACCTGAGCCCAAATCAAAAGTTGGACACTTAACCGACTAAGCCACCCAGGCGCCCCCAGAGTGATCCTTTTAAAACACCAATTAAATAATATTCTCCTCTGCTGAACACCCTTCTTTCTCATTGCATTTTGAGCAAAATTTAAATGCCATGCTGACCTCTAAGGGCCTACACACTGTTCCTGAGTAGCCTACGCTTTTATGGCTCCAACCTCCACTCTTGGCACTTGCGCACCATATTGTGTTTCCCTTTAAAAGGGGGAAATGCGGTGCCTGTGTGGCTCAGTGGGTTAAATGTTCGACTTCAGCTCAGGTCATGATCTCACGGTTTGAGAGTTCGCCCCCCGCGTTGGGCTGTGTGCTGACAGCTCAGAGCCTGGAGCCTGCTTCAGATTGTGTCTCCCTCTCTCTCTGCCTCTCCCGAGCTTGTTCTTTCTCTCTCTCTGTCTCAAATAAATAAATGTTAAAGAAAAAAATTGAAAAAAAAATTTTTTTTACATTTATTTCTTTTTTGAGAGACCTAGAGAGACAGAGCACAAGTTGGGGAGGGCCAGAGGGAGAAGGAGACACAGAATCTGAAGCAGGCTCCAGGCTCCGAGCTGTCAGCCCAGAGCCCGACATGGGGCTCGAACTCACAAGCCGTGAGATCATGACCTGAGCCGAAGTCGGAGCTTAATCGACTGAGCCACCCAGGCACCCCAAGAAAACATTTTTAAAACGGGGAAATAATCATAGCTTCCTCATGAGTTATTAGGAAGGCAAATAATGTAAATCCCATTAAACAGCACCTGGTACACAGAATGCACTCAACTATGAATTACTACTAAGTGTTAGACATCAGCGACATTGGCTATCCTTCTAGTTATAGACCTGTGCCCTTTCCTCCTTGGGACCCTTGCTCTTGATGTCCCCCTGCCTGGACTTGCTCTTCTCCAGGGCCTCCCATGGCTGTTTCTGTCTCAACTTCAGTGCCTCATCTGCAGAGAACACTTCCCTCACGATCTAAGTAGCTTCCACCAGACTCTCACGTCACCTGTCACCTGTTGGTTTCCTTCATAATGTTTCCTAAAATCACATTACAGATTAATTCCTTCTAATGTTTTCAGTCTCATCTCCCACAACAGACTGGAACCTAGGAATGGCGTTGTATCCAACATATTTATCATTATATCCTCAGCTCATGAAATGGTAGAAACTCCATTCAGATGGACAATGAAGTGATAGCTAAGGTCTCGGCTCACAGGTAATTCAAGTTACTGAATGAATAATTCATTGCTGAGTCTATTAGTTCTATATGGCTGCTGTAACAGATTACCACAAACTTGGTGGCTTAAGACAACAGAAATTTATTCTCTCACAGTTCTGAGGACCAGAAGACCAAAATCTGTTTTAAGGGGTGTGCAGCTGCACTCCAGCAGACTCTAAGCCTAGGGTGGGTGATGGTCCAGTGAGGCCAAAGGAAAGACCCAGAGACAGTGATCAAAAGGTAGGTTTGTTGGGGGAACCTATGCCCAGGGATCATCTGCTGTTGGGATCTACGTGCAGCAAGTGCTTGTATCACAGCAACTTAACCCAGCAACTATCAGTAGCCCTTCCCCTCCTCGCATGGCCAGCATTTCCAAAACATCAAGGTGTGCCACATGGGCACTCCTCATTACAGGAGGGATGCTCCAGGTTGGCCACCTCCAAAGCACCTGACCTTGAACACTGAACAACACATTCTGCTTTACATTCTGCTTGCTGGGAATGTAGAGGGAGGACAAGATCTCTATGTTTTCAAGATGGTGATTAACAAGGGCATTCAGGGTGTGCTCGTACCAACTGGCCATCCAGCCTGTACCATATACCTGGCCAAAATTCAGCAGTTATGCTCCATCCAGAGTCTCTTGGGGAGAATCTGTTCACTGCCTCTTCCAGCTGCTGTGGCGGCCTTCATTCCTGGGCTTATGGCTACACATCACTACAGTCTTTAAGGGGAGCATCTCCAAACTCCCTCTGCTGTGTCTTTGCATATCCTTCTCTGTGTGTCTAATCTCTCCCTCTGCCTCCCCTCATAAGATACACGTGATTGCACTCAGGGCCCACCTGAACCTAGCTATGTTAGTGTGTGCTTAGGCCTCCATAACAAAATACCACAAGCTGGGCAGCTTAAACAGCAGGGATTTATTTCTCACACCTGGAACCTGGAAATCCAAGACCAGGGTCCAGCAGGGTTCAATTTCTGATGAAAGCTCTCTTCCTGGCTTGTAGACGTCCACCTTCTCAGTATGTCCTCACTTGGTCATTTCTCCATGTGTATGTGTAGAGGTGGGGGAGGTGGGAGAGAGAGCTCTCTGGTGTCTCATAAGGACACTAATTCACTAATTCACCTTTATGACCTCATCTCACCTTAAATACTTCCATAGAGGCCCCATTTCTAAATATAAGACACACTGGGGGTCATGGCTTCAAAATACATATTTAGAGGAGTGGACATGATTCAGTCTGTAGAGCCCAGGATAATCTATCACCTCAAAATCTTTAACTTAATCATATCTGCAACGACCCTTTTTCAACTGAAGTAATTAACATTCAAAGGTTCCAGGTATTAGGATATGGATGGGTGCCACTTTTCAGCCTACCACACCGAGGAAGCAAAAGGAATTGCTAAACTTACATATACTTGTAGGTTCTCAAAGATGGTTTGTGCTGACAGGGGGTGGTTGCTCCAAATTAATAAAATAAAGCAGAATAGAAACTTATGAGGATTCCTGTGACTTATGTAATTACACATCATTGTAAGAGAGCTCAACATGAAAATAAGTTCAAACACTGAGCCTATAAACCAAGGGTTTATTCTTTGCATTGACAAAAAACCTTCCACTCCAGATGGATTGATTGCTGTTGCCAATTCCATAAATGCATTTGCAATTCAATTTGATTCATGCTGACCTTTTCAGAAAGAACTATTGAGGAAATTTTCAAATCTATCTGTGCTTTAGCATTTACTCTTTGTGATGTAAAGCTAACAATAGCTGACATTTATTGAACATTTACTATGTGCCAAGCACTGCACCAAAAATTTCATATATGTGAAAATATATATATATTTATGAAATATACATATTATGAAAAGTTTCATACACACACACACATACACTTCATTTAATGCTCACAACAGCCCCATGTGGGAAGTATTACTATCTTTAGTTAACAGACGAGTGACCAGAGGCCTGGAGAGTTAAGGAACTTGTCCAAGACCACAGAGCAAGAAAGTGGCAAACAGAGATGCGAACCTCACCATTCTCACCAGAGCTCATTCTGTGAGGCCCTGCTTGATATTCCCCAGAAAATATCATTAAATATTCCATTTCTAAAACTTGCCATGGAGAGAAATTGTTATGAAAGGTTTACATCAGCATTAAGACCTTTAGTATAACCAGATTTTCCTTTTGTCAATTGCATTAGGGTTCTCCAAAGACCTAGAACCAATAAGACATGTGTGTGCTTATGTATCTTTCTCTGTCTCTATCTCTAAGAGGGCCAGGACAGGCTGGGGTTGGGTGATCCAACTTCATTGCTGAAGGGTCTGGGCCCTTCAGTGCCTGGATTGAGTTGTTGAAGTTTCCCCTTGACTGTAATCACAGGCCGTAGTGATACTAAGGAATGCCTAGGGATCTCGTGTATTCCAGACATAGTATTCCTTACCTTCATCATGAAGTAGCAGCCCAATTTCCCTTGGAAACCCAGATCAATCACCCCAGCCAGCACAGCGACGAGAACTCCCTTCTTTGTTAACTGAGAAGCATGAAGAGCCCAAAGCAGTTGGGTGGCAGTCTTCACTTTCAATTCAGTGGAATGATTGTTGTGTCTCCTGGTAGCAGTATTCCTCCCTTTGGAACTAAGACTTTTAGATCAGCAGAGCAGAACGGTGCAGTAACAAGAAGCAAAAATTTTACTAGTGGATCACTAGGGGAAATAGGACAGGGTGCCACTCCTATTTCCGCCTCGAGATTCATTGTACCGGAACAGTTCTGTGACATAAGTTGAGCTGCAACACTACCACTTCTATAAACTCAGTATGTTTCACTGGCTTTCAATTTCAGTCTCCTGTAAAATCACTCCAAGCCCCATGTGCACCCCCGTGTTGTGTGGAGGGAAAATAGATGTCTGATGATGCAAGAGTCCGAAGGAATGCGGGAGTGAAGGCCACTGCTCAGCGTCCCTCACACACAAATGTAATCCCTTTTTGACTAGTGATAAGAAGAAGGAAGCACAGAAAGGTGACATAAATGAGGCATCTAATGGCCTTTGTTGTAACTGAGCCTATAATTAAACACTCCCACAGAGTAGGCCCCTTTTATTCCACTTCTGGCTTCGCTATTCTGGTCTTCTTTTGCTGGACTGCTGAGAATAGAAATCTGCATGAATGAGGATTTCTATCAGTTCATCAAACCAAGTGAAAATGTCTGTTTGTCATATAAAAGATAATGTCAGAAATCCATTTTTAGCTCCCTGTTGCTGTACTCATGTGTGAAATTACTCACAGGGGAAGATATTTGCCCGTAAAAGAACCCTTATTGGCCTTGGATGTGATTGGCTGCACAAATTATACTGCCAGATGAATTGGTTTTGCAAATCCAACAGAAGGCCTCATAAACTGAACTGGGATCACAGTGCGGGGCACAGCCCTGCCCTGTGACAGTGTCAGGGCCCTGTTTGCTGCTTCTCTCCTTAGCAACATGATGGCTGGAGGATAAGTTGTTCTCCAAGTATGTAAATCTTTGCAATTCCTTGGTTTGTTGAAATAGAGAGACCATTTGGTATTTTGACTGAGGTACTCATTGATTTATTTTCCGTCTTGATTAGATTAGCATGAATTTGGGGTTATTTTCTATCTCCTTTGGAGAAAGAATGGGGAAGGAGGGATTGAGGTCAGTACTGCTGGTCTCTGGAAACAACCGATTTTAGCGTTTGTCAGTAGATTGTGTGCCGTGCCCACATTTGGTATTTTCCCATGCTATGACTTATGACTTAGAAGAAAGAAATCGTGCAATATTTAGCGAGAGATTTAGCCCTTTTTTTTTCTTGGAAAAAAAAAGAAAAGGAATGAGGAAGAAAGAGAATGAGGAGGAATAAGAGGAGGCAAGAGCAGGAGACAGAGCAACAATAGACAGGTCTGAAGAATTTGAAAAAGCTCTGTCCTCTCCAGGCAATTTATTTCCAGTTCTGTAAACTCAGAAGACAAACTTTTGTTTTTTCAATACTCTTAATAATAATAAAAATGATCTTGTTAGTTCAGTGCAGAGCCAAAATTAGGAGGTCAAGCATCAACTTGTTTATGTGGGCATTTTGGTGGAGCCAAGTCTGTCTAGTTGCCTTGCCCTGAATAGCAACTGGCTCAGACCCAGCAGCAATAAATCAGGAACAGGGGAGAGCCTTTCCTTGCAGGAACCCAAGCAGGCCACGGCTTACAGCCTGCCCAGCCAGGACCAGCCTCCCCTGCTTCTGCTCCCCACCGTGGCACTCCCAAGCTCCAGGTGTGATCCCCAACCCACTGAGACACACACAGCTGCTGAGAGATGAGTTGTCCTTGGTGAGCTGTCCTCTCTCGCTTCTCCACCCCAGGACTCTCAGCGGATTGGTTGTTGCCCAAAGGGTCCACCCTGCAATTTACATATCAAGTGGGAACCCAAGAGACCTTGGATGCCCCTTTTAGTTATAAAAGCCAGTTTTCTCAACCCGTAATATTTGGATTTAAAAATTTCACTATGGCAGCATTGTATTTCATTGTGATTCACTCTTAACTAGCATTTTGCATTGCTCAGTCACTGGTGAATCTTTTTTTTTAAATATGAAATTTATTGTCAAATTGGTTTCCATACAACACCCAGTGCTCATCCCAACAGGTGCCCTCCTCAATGCCCATCACCCACCCTCCTGTCCCTCCCACCCCCCATCAAACCTCAGTTTATTCTCAGTTTTTAAGAGTCTCTTATAGTTTGGCTCTCTCCCTCTCTAACTTTTTTTTTTCCTTTCCCCTCCCCCATGGTCTTCTGTTAAGGTTCTCAGGATCCACATAAGAGTGAAAACATGTGGTATCTGTCTTTCTCTGTATGACTTATCTCACTTAGCATAACACTCTCCATTTCCATCCACGTTGCTACAAAGGGCCATATTTCATTCTTTCTCATTGCCACGTAGTACTCCATTGTGTATATAAACCACAATTTCTTTATCCATTCATCAGTTGATGGACCTTTAGGCTCTTTCCATAATTTGGCTATTGTTGAAACTGCTGCTATAAACATTGGGGTACAAGTGCCCCTATGACTGACGAATCTTTAAACTAGTATGGAACCTAGAACCGCCAATCTGCGTCATCTGGCTTTCTGTTGGGAACAAAATTGGCTTATTTGTTCTCAGCCTAGAAATCATGATTAGATGTGCCAGTTGGTCTAACTTTATATGTGCATTTTCTATCACAGTGTATGGAACTACAGGGGGAAGTATACTGTTCTACATGGCAGATCATTCAGGAGAATTTTCACAAACTTAACTAAAAGTCTCATTTTTCCCAGGCATGACTTGCCACTGAAATTGCTAGGCCGTCTCCCTTCATGGAAATTCTTCCCGACAGCTTTGGAACCTCACACTTCCCTGCCTGTGCTGTCTAACCTTGGGAATGACCAGTCACTGCCCTTTATTGTTCTAGTTACCTATCGTTGCATTGACTTCTGAAGCAACTGCTAAGTTTGCACATTCCCAGACTCTACCTTCCTAAGAATTTTCTGCTAAAGAGTTAAAAATGTGGAAAGGTTTAATTACATCTGTATCTGTTTAAAAGAATAAATGTGGGGGTGCCTGTGTTGCTCAGTCGGTTAAGTGTCTGACCCTTGATTTTGACTCAGGTCATAATCTCACGGTCGTGACATTGGGCCCCGTATTGGGCTCCATGCTGAGTGAGGAGCCTGCTTGGGATTCTCTGTCTCCCTCTCTCTGCTCCTCCCCTCTCCCTCAAAATAAATAAATATACTTAAAAAAAAAAGAATAAACTTAAATAAGAACTAGAAAGGAAATCATTATTGTAGCCACATATCTTTCGTTAGCCTTTGTATATGTGAAAAGCCATGTGTAAGGACACTTAGAAATATCCTTGAATTCATTTGTAAGCAGCTTCCTTATGCAGTTCAGAAACCACTTTCAACTCTTAACCATTATCATGCTTCCAAATGGAATGCCTCTTTAAACAGCAGACTTGCATCCAGCTGGGCAAGACAACAGGTCTATTTAAATTTTAGCAATAATGCCTTCAAGATAAGACATGACCTGACATATTGGTATTTCCTTCTTCCATACTTTATGGATAGCCTTAGAAACACATGAGGGTTTGAAAATGTTGTCCTTTGCTCACCGACCATACATGAGAAGACTTCAGGGATAGTAGTCTTTCACCTACCCAGCTTCTGTCAAGCAAAGTTCAGAAGGCAGGTCCTATCAGGCCAACAGTAATGGTTCACAGGTGTGTGTGTGTGTGTGTGTGTGTGCGCGCGCGCACACACACACACAAAATGGGAGACATAGAGAGAAAGAATACATACTGGGTGGATAATTTAGAAAAGAATTACTACTTTTTAGGGTTTCCAGTTATATGCATTCCCCTTTCCTCCTGGCTAGTGAGAAATTTTCTTTACCTGTATCTCTTTTCTTTCTAATTTGACCTTATTTTCTCCCTCTTTCCAGTTGAATTTCTCTGAGGTTCCTTAGCTCTCCCAGTTAGATCTAAATCGGATCTAATCTCTCCTTTTTTGTCAAATAACTCCAGGAGTTATTTAAATCTCTCCTTTTTTGTCAAATAACTCCAGGAGCTTTACCCAAATCTCATTTCCCTGTACCCCAGTTTCCTAGGAAACCTCCCCAGCCACTCTTTTCCAGGTCTTTCTTCTACAAATCACAAGTGACAGTTTCCTTTTTTCCATTCAATCTTTGTTTTCTCCTAGAGCTAGAAGCACCATACATCTCCCTGTAAGAACTAAAATAATATTTTAACTTTGTATTATCTATTAAATAAAAATTAGTTCTGATCATCTATAGACCCAGGTGCAGTCATTGAGCAAAAATGACCAGAACCCCGCATCAGGAACCTTAGAGAAGCCACATTACACAGAAGCATGCACCATAAGTACACTCCCCAAGAAAGAAGGAAGCGGCAGGCCCATCATATAGAAGAAGGTGGTACATAAACTCAGTAAAAGTAGAGCTTCAATCCAGAGTCTCTTCATCCTTGAAACCTTATGCCTCTCTGAGGATTGCCCATGTTCTTCTCTGCTCACCCGGCCATCTTTTTGGTCAAGCTAGAAAAGGAAAGATGCTCTTGAAAATTGCCCTCTTCCTCACTTATTCTAGTTGGTATATTTATAAATGTGCCTTGAAATGGCTTTCAAACCATGTGGTTCTCTACTTGTAGAGGCCTAAGACTCATTAGAGTCATTAGTTTGTTAAAACTCTGCTTAGATGTTTAATACCACAGCCAAAATTAAAATTTGTTCTGTCCTTAACTGATGTGTTGAATGTCCCATTAGCTAAATAGTAATCATACTGAGATGCCATCTGGCTGGAGCTAGGTTTAATTCCTAGCTGGAGGTTGAGGAACTTTGTACAGTTTTACCATCAGCCTTCCAAGCCACCCCCTTCTGGACAATGGCTTGTGTCCCAGTCAGATTGCTTTAAGCAACACACAGGCATTCTCGTGATGCACCATGAGTGCTTTCTGACCCTTGTTAGCAAAGAGACCCAGCAGGATGGGAAAAAGACAGCAGCAAAGTAAACAGTGTGTGCAGCACAATGATGTTGATGCAGGCCTTCCTTTCTCAGCTTCTCAAAGCTCCAAGTCGGATAAAATGCACATGAAGTGAGTCCGCAGCACAGAACATTTAAGCGTCTTCTGATGGGCTGCAGTTGGCTGGGGGAGGACCACGAAGGACACTTCAGACAGCAGCCTGTGCTCTTCAATGGGGACAGCAAACCTCCACCTGAACCTTTCCCTCTGTGTAATTCGGAGATGGCTTTCGGGCCTCCTCCGGTGCCCAGGGAGGTCCTAGTTCTCTTTGCCTAGGCAATTAGGCATGAGTACTTCTTTGTAGTAAATGAGTTCAGCAGTCTAGAATATACAGAATTTTTGTTTGACTGATTGGTTTCTTTAAAAGAATGCTCTCTCAGGATAAGTGCAGTATCCAAAACTGGGAATCAGCCTATTAGGTACCCTGATTCAATTTTCTTTCTTCCGTCAATCTATAAAGAGAAAAAATGAACTTTTTTCTTACTTTTAACCTTTCTGTCATTATTTCTAATATTCAGTATTTATCCAGATTAGTCATAATGCATGTCTTTCTGGTCTCATTTTGGGCTTGTGTGCTAAATAAGACTTCCTCTACCATCTATTAATAAAAACTCTTGGGTGACTTCCAAGGTGCCTCTGTCATATAAAATCCCATGCTATCTATATTTTGAACACTTTTAGGATGAATTCTGCACGAATTAAGTGGAAATGCTTTGGAAGTAAAATATGTGCTGTCGTTCTAAAGCTACGTCCCAGGAAAACACTGTGGAGTGGATTTATCATTCCACTTGATGGTTCCATGTTCAGAAGAGGGACGATTTGGGTGCTCGTTCCTACAATGGCAAAGGCATTAGCTTTACAAAGATGAATTTTTAAATATTCGTCATATCGATCAAGTCAGACTAGGGGAAACTGAAACCAGAAGTTGAGAGGAATTCAAATCCTTCTTGCAGGATACCGTGCATGAGATCTTTCCTGTTCCTCCCCTACATTGCCAAGTCCTCTCCACCACGAGTCTATGAGACCTCTTGTGCCAATCCACTGATCAGCAGCCCCCCTCTTCTACCCAGACTCTTGCATTGTCCTCCCAAATCGTTGTCTTATCGCTCTCCCCTGACTGACCCCAGATTTGAAGATGACTTTTGGAGTTAATTATTAAGAGTCAATACTATGACTTCCCTTTCAACAAGTTTCTGCTTGCCATTCTATGTATGAGAAATGACATTTGAGGGGCGCCTGGGTGGATCAGTTGGTTGAGCATCCAACTCTTGATTTCGGCTCAGGTCCCGAAATCACAGTTTGTGAGATAGAGCTCCGTGTCAGACTCCGTGCGCTGACAGTACAGAGCCTGCTTTGGATTCTGTGTCTCCCTCTCTTTCTCTGCCCCTCCCCCACTTGCTCTCTCTCTCAAAATAAATAAATATTTTTAAAAAGGAAAAGAAATGGTCTGTAGTCTTAGCTACCTTGGTGTTGCTAAAGAGAGAGAGAAGGAGGGGGGTACAGGGAAGGAAGGAGAGAGAAGGAGGAGGAGGAGGCAGAGAAGGGGAAGAGTTGAGGAGGAACAGTAGCAGGGAGGAGAAAGAGTTAAAAGAAAAACAGAAAAACCACCACTGTGGCAGGGGCTCTTAGCCTCGGGGCTGTCTTCCAGGAGCCATTTTCCTGACTGACTTTTCCACTGCAGCTGTCTTTCAAGGATTATAGCCTTGCAACTTACTTTATAGACTCTCTGGATCTTCTTCCTGTTCTTCTACGAGCTTCCAATTAATTTTTGTCTTTTTACCAGTTTTTAGTTCTTTTAGACTGTGAGCATTAAAAATAAAATAGGAAACCCAATCAAATTGGTCTTCTGTTGCCCCATGGATACAGCCTGTGGTCAAGACTGCAACAATAGCCCTTGACTAAAAAAAGGTTGGGCATTCACAGCTGCATTGTATTTTGTCTACCAGTACCTCTGTGTCTCCACTGAGACGATTAAGTCCTTGAGCCATATGTTTTCATTTCTCTTTCTCCAGCATGTAGTTCCATGCGTGATAGAGAAGGGCATACAAGAAACTATTAGTTGAACGAACGCATGAATGAATGAACGAATGAATGAAATAGAAATGGCAGCACTTGTATTGTTACCTTACTCTTCCCCAGTAATTATTCAAGCAACTACGTCCAGTGTAACTACTCAAGGAGGCCCAGAAGTTGTAATTTTTCAAAAACATATATGAATTTTCTGGCACTTGTATAAACCAGTGTTTTCTTTTTTCTCTCTCAAATCTCTATGAATTGTCAAGCAAATACTTTAGGAAGCACCATGCTACATAAACAGCTCTGCTTGGTTGTTGTCAGATTAGTAGAGCAAGAATGGAATGTTATAGTGTTTCTTGCCATCCAAGGATAATCTATTCTTGCAAAGATAGTTACGAAAGTTAATAACAGTTCCTACAGGGAAGACAAATAGTGTCTGAATTGGATTAAGGCACAATAAGAGTGCCCAATACAGTTGTGTCAGGGAGGGGTTTGGTATTTATGGCTTCATTACAACCTTAAATGGAATATCTCTATTTCTTCTGGGTTTAATGAAGCCAGAAACAACCGCTTTGTTGAGTGATACTGGAGTTTGAGGCTTATTGGGGTTTGGGGGGGTTGCTTTTAACTTGACTTATTTTAATTCACGCTTAACTAGCTCTCCCGCATCGGGTACTCAGACTGGCACTTTAAGGACAATTAGCTAAGTGTTCCTCTGTGTTCACCACAGAGCCAAGAAAAAAAGATAAGGAGAATCAATAAGACCAAGCCAGTTTAGGACGAGAACTAAGTGACGAATTCACTTTCCATCAAGAGCATTGGCCAACTCATCAAGCTGCCTGTTCTGGGAGGAAATGCTCTGCTCTCCTCCCTCTGTGCCTCATTAATGTGGAAATGGTTCTGCTCTGACTGCTCAGTGACTTTGCTGTTGTGTTACCTAGTTTTCAGGACTGTATCTCCTGTCCTTCTTCACCATCCTCATCGGGCTGGTGCTCTACTCCTCCACCTCCACGTACATAGCCCAGGACCCCCGAGTGTACAAGCAGTTCCGCAATCCCTCGGGACCCGTTGTGGACTTACCAACCGCAGCTCAGGTGGAGCCTTCGGTCACCTACACCAGCCTGGGCCAGGAGACCGAAGAGGAGCCCCACGTTCGCGTGGCCTAGGATGCGGCCCTCCCTGCCCCCTGCGGTCAACTCAGCGGCCGTGTGTTCGCCCTCCATCTCTGTATTGTACATAGAGAAAGGTATTTATTAGGTGCGGTTTACACAGGTGGACTGCAAGGTAGCAAACCCGAAAGCCTATAAAAGGCACGAGCTGAAGATCACCGCAGATACGGGCTCCCATCCACCTGACTTAGAGAGATGCCTAGCTAGTGTGTATCCCGACCACAACCCTCCTGCATTAATTACTGTGAAAACTTTTGAATTAAAAGCAAGTATTATTATTATTTGTATTATTATTGTTACTGTTATTACACTAACTTTCAGGAGACTGTTTTGTACTCCTGATGAGAACTATTGCCAGACCCACATGTAGTTAACATAAATCCCACTTTTCTATGGCAAGTCACTTTTTAAGAATCATACTTTATTTTTTTGCACAGTCTATATGAGTGCTGCATGCCACAGGAGCTCCATCCCTGAGAAGTTTCCTTATCCTAGGGACCTGGGGGCTAATGGTTTCCTCTGTTACCTGTTGGATTGCCTGCTCAATAAGTATTTTGTGCTGTGACCATTGTGGGGAGGGGCAACTGACCATATAATTCTCTATTCTAGGAATAGATATAAAGCAAACACTTTAGCCTTTTTATATTTCACTCTCTGACTACTCCAGGCCATTGCCTTTCTGTTGTGCCACGTGATTCTGCTGATAAAGTCGCTGTAATAACTGGATGAGGAATGTTTCATTCCTGTGGCTTATAGGAAACCCCAGAAATAATATCATATGTGTTTAGGGTAATATATATACATCTATGTATTTTAAATCTTTCTGCCCCTCCCTATATCCTCTCTTCCAAAAGTGTATTGATTTTACCTTTAATTCCTAGATTTCTTGAGTGATAATATGGAAATTGTTCAAGGCAGTGGAAAAAGCCATGGCCCTCTGCCCTCTTCATTGGGTGAGACACTTTTTAAAATACACCAGCATGGAAATTACCCTTGTGGCATATCACCGGTTGTGTAGCCTCCCAACAAGGTCAAGGTGCTGATGTGGAACAGTCTCTGACAATAGCTTGACTGATTTCACCATTTAGTAGTGATAAAGATGTCGTGAATGAAAAAGTTTGGCAATTGGGTCGTGTTTGGCATCCCTTCAATAGCAGAATATAGCAACGCCATATTCTTAAGGATACAGAGAATATTGCAAGGTCCTGATAAGGCTTTGAAGCATATGTCACTAAGTCTAATTTTGTTGCCCTGAAAGTAGCTCTTTTTTTCAAACACACAAAAAAATCAAGAAACACTACAGACCTCTTCAATTTGGAATAGATCCTATGTGTCAGTACGTGAAACAGTCGTTAAGTTTGGCTGGCTTCAATACCATTCAAAAAGATCCGCGATGGGGTACAGGGTTTGTAAAAGGAAAATAAATGCTGATGAAATTGTGGGCAATTCAGACCAATACATTTTAGGCAAACAAAGCAAAACACCAGAGGGGTCCCTGTAAAGGAGGACGGATTACAGCGCAGTCAGGTTTCCAATACACCCTGCACGAGGCCTACTAGGCAGGCAAACGCGCCCCCTGCTGGCAGTCAGCGCCAGGCGGCAGCGCCAGGCCTGCCTTCAACCCCGGGGGTGTAGTCCTGCCCTTGGAGATGGGGAAGAAGAATGATCTCCTCGGATATGCAGATTTTATGGCCATCTCTGTTCAGCCCCCTCAGAAATACGTTTTATTTTCGGAGAAGAAAATATCAATGTTAAAGCTACAAGTCAAAACACCTTGCCAATATCTCTGCTCTCTGCTACCTTCTAAACCAATTAAATACCTTTCTCTGAATATTTTGTCCATTCAGATCTGAAGACCTTTGAAGACTGTGGTTTTATTTTTGTGTTTACATTCCTTTGGTTGGCATAATTTGCTTGACTTATTGCATTTTTAGTATTTATTTTAAAGCCAAATGTTTTAGTCTTTTTTATTCATTTTTTATGACACTAATTCATAAACACTTAGTAAAGTCTTATGAGAAATAAGTGGATGAAGATATTCCAAGTCAACTCAGTCGACTGGGAATTTTTTAAAAATTTAAATTTCAGAAAGGTTTGCAACCAATGGATGGCTAAAAGTAGCCATCTGGATTATTTTCTAGGATATTTCAATTGACTCCATTGTATGGAAACCAAGTGTGAATGTTGAGGTGGACTCACTGTATACCCTTTTATCATCCAGTGTCCTTGTGCACAAGATTTCATGTCACTGGGGTCCTTCACCGTGTTGGTTCGTCCCCATTTAGAAAGGCTGATAACACGTCGAACCATCCGAGATCAGGAGTTCCAGATGGGCCCTTCGGAAAACAAAAGAAAATAGCCAAGAACAAATGTGACAACACCGGTCGGTCCTTCCGGAGTGCGTCGGGACGCGAGAGTAGAACATTAACTCTAGTTGTTTTCGTTTCCGAAATATCATAACCTCAGTAGACACCAGCAAAAATCTCAGCTTTCTGACCCCACCGCCACTCTCTCCTCCACAAGTGAGACTTTAGCAACTTGTATAGAATTGGCTTGGGTAAGCAGACCACAGCTCCCCATTACCCCGCTGGCGCTAGTGGTGAGTGCTGGTTCTCACTTCCTCGCCGGAAACTTGCACTGAGGACAGCGCTTGCCTTGGTCACACCTTCCCACAGCTCCAAACTCTGGACCACACAACCAGGTAGACCAAGCAATGGAAACATTTGCACCACTGTGTCCCATGAAAATGTTTCGATGTTTAGTTTAGATATTGCTAACTCGTGCTATTAACCTTTTGACAAGCGTGTAGTATTGTTTGTTTTGGGTTTGTTTTTGAGTTATAACCAGTTAGTAGTCCCCGGCTAGCTCCCAGTACAGATTTTACCCCATGGGTAGGATTCTATTGTCAAGCCACATAACAAAGCACACTAATCCAGACACTGCAAATGGAAAATATGAACCAAAAAGGAAATTTACACCGAGAAGTTGAACAAACTTTCCATTTTTGATATTTGCATGCTCCCCTATGGACTGGCTGTGGCAATGTAATGCCTGTATAATGTTTTCAAATAAAAATAAATGCTTTATGAAAGCACGGAGTTCTTGGTTTTCTTAAGTGTTTGTCTGCACTATGACAACCGTGTAAGGAGCTCCCCTGGGATGCTGGAAATAGCCATGAAAGTAGACAGCAGGGCACATGTCAAAAGAAACACCAGAAAGAAAATATTTCCAAATTAGGAAGGGCTCAGTTGGTGTCAGAGCCGGAGCTTTGAAAAGCCACAGTAAGCACGTTTGTAATTTGCAAAATTAATTATTTATCTGAGTACTTAAGAAGGTGCCGGGGGCTACAGTCTTCAAGTCCACGTTTAAACACGTTAAAACACATGTAGAACAATATCAATTTTCTCCAAGAAACAGTTTCTTATAAAGGACAAAGTTCTGTGTGTGCTTCCCTTGGCACAATGCCAGACTTAAAAGACGAACACCACGTTTGTTAAGCAGAACTCTTTGTGTCTCTCCTCTGGGCTGACACCATATCCTGTGATTGTCCCTCCTCCACTAACTGTAGCCACCAGCAACCCCTTAAGTACTTCAGGATGATGTCTATAAATTAGCATGTTCTTGTGTGTGTTCACAATCAGACCTCAAAAATTAAAGAGCTGCAAAGACTGTGTACGTGAGTTATATATGTAAAATATTTTTAAAAGAAAAACACCCATTTTTCAGAAGAATAGGAATAGCAGCACACTGATCCTTTTAAAGTATTCTTTTTTTTTTTTAATGTTTATTTTGAGAGAGAGAGAGAGACAAAGCATGAGCAGGGAGGGGCGGAGAGAGAGGGAGACACAGAATCCAAAGCAGGCTCTAGGCTCTGAGCTGTCAGCTCAGAGCCCAACGTGGAGCTTAAATCCACGAACCGTGAGATCATGACCTGAGCTGAAGTCAGACACTTAACCAACTGAGCCTCCCAGGCGCCTGCTTTTTAAAGTATTGTTGAGTGAGATCCATTATGATCTTCCATTATAAATAGAACAGTCTGTATTTAACACAAATAATTTGCTTCAAAATTGTGACTTAGTTTTAAAAAAGTTTTTTCCTTGAAAAATGTAAATGTTTCTCTAATGTGTTGTTTATTTAGGAGGCTTTTCACCGAAGATGAAATACATTTGAACTTCAAGCCAACCTATGTCCAAATGCCCAGCAATTCATTGGAGTCCAAAGAGTATACATAATAAATGCATACGACATGTATACTCTGTCTCCCCAGTGAATTATAATTTTCTTAAGAGAAAGAACTCGGTTTTCTAAATGCTTGAAAGTTCTTGCGAAGGTAAGATAAGGCAGCCCTCGGATGATTTAGCATGAAGAAAAAAGAGAAACAAGTACAATTCAGCAGGAGAGCTGTAATAGATTATATTGTCTCGATGTTGCATAGGAAAACCAACTGTAATATCAAAATAACAGGGTCTGAAACCAGATCCATTTTCAGGCCTAGCAAAACATCTTGCACAGGGAAGGTACTTGCACATCTTTTTTTTTTTTTTTAATGGAATCTAACTTCTTAACCCAAAATAGAAAATACAAGAGTAAGATTTCTATTACAAAATGTTCCCTTTTCTACTACTTGAGTACTTTTTTTCTGTAAAATTCCTGTTCTTGGAAAGGAAGAAATCACTGGTCCACTTAAATGCACCATTCTGGGGCGTTTTTTACCAACTCTTAAAATGTTTACCCCTTTCAGGTTGGCCCCGGGATAAAAAAACAGCAAAGTGAAGTTCTTTTTTTTTACTTGCAAATAGTGTTTTTGAATTTATAACATTGCTTCTTAATTATGCACACTGGTCTTTCTTTTTTCCTTCCTTTCTTTCTTTTTCTTTGATTTCTTTTTTTTTTTTTTCTTTTTTGGCTTTTTTCTTTCTGCAAGAATAAACAAAGGGATCGCTATGGGCCACCTAGGCAGTGTCTCTGCCCTTTATTCTCTATGTGGTCAAAAATGTTTAATTCAAAAAAATTACAATACAGCTGGGAAATCCCACACCTACCAGATGGCCTTACATCAGGGCCTGAAAGGACAAGCCATTGTGTGTCACTTTTCAGACAGCCAGACAAGTCGCGTCCAAACATTACTGCAGCCTGATTAACAAGGAAAACTAATGATCAGAGGGAGCAGGTCTCTGGGAATAGACTAAAATTAGGGGCTTCCATTTGGATAGACAAAGGCCTGGTGTGGGTAAGACTAAAATCTATCAAATGAGCTTGTTCGCCAGGCCTCAGCATTAGAGCTGGAGACAATCCGATAATGCTTGAAGGATAATTTCAGGATACATAAAGATAAATATTACTTTACACAATGGGGAGTAATCTTCCTGAACTCATTACCTCAAAGTGATATGTTAAGTCACCTAATAGATGGGAGAGCTACAATAAGGCGTTAAGTAGGCTGTGTAATTCATTATCCAATCTGTTAACGCTTTCAAGAGTGAAAGCAGACACTATTAATAATTATGCCTGGACAATAGGCATTGGACCCAGTGTGTCCCAGGCGGGCCTGAATGCGTGTTCACCCTGGCTTTAAGAGATAATACCAGCAGGTCCCTCACTGTGGGAAGCTGGCAGCATCGTGGATGGCCATGTCTTTTTGCCACTAGATGTCACTGTCTGAGGTAAAACACCAGGGTGAAGCCCACCTCCTACTCAGGATGGTGAGGCTGTTCCTGGATTCCCATTCCTGGAGGGCAGCACTGGCCTAGGCCCCCAGCTAACTGTTCAGGCCTCCTCCTTGGAAACATCCGTGGATAGGGGTTGGTGGAGAGGTGGCTAGGAGTTCAATGGTAACATCTCCAACGTCTTCACACCTTCTTTATCGCTAAATAGATAAAGTAAAAGAGCAAGAAAGAAACACATGAGGGCTAAAGGAGGCTATACTGCTGGAATTATTCAGAAGCAAATTACATTGGAAGCTGACAAACCCGTATGTTTCGAGAAGTGCTCAACAAGAAGTCAATGCACGCATGAATGAATGCACACTCCTCGTGGGAGGAAGAGAGAGATTCCCAGGTCCTGAAGAACAGATGCCTTGTGGCACTGGATCAGAACCCTTCAGCCATTCGGCACCAACATGTTCTCCAACAGTGTCCACAGATGTTATTTTTGTCATGTTCTAGCAAGGCTGGGTCTTGTTCATGCCTTTCTTGGCCTTGCCTTTGTAGACAAGGAGAATTATTTCCTCAGCACCTGAAGAGGTTTGATAAATTTTAAGTAATAGTAATAATTGCAGTTTCACAGATGGTTGGCCACTTGCCAATTCCACAGCAAACTAGAAAAGCAATAAAGCAAATCTACTTGTTCTTAAAATGACTACTTTTCTAAATGAAATTACTAAAGAGAGAGGCAACGGGCTAATCACTGGAATAATCAAAACAGTCTCATTATGGGACTCCCTGTGAGCTTTTGTTTGAATTCTCTAATGTAGTTTTTGGCATTAAATAGGATTTTAAAAGCTAAATAGGTCACACATGCATACAAATGGTTGAGTGAATCACATAACTGCTTTATGTGCCCCAAGATTCTGCCTATCAGGCTGTGTTTTAATTAAAAGGAAAATTGTCAGGAATAGAGGACAACTTAATGTGGGGGAGTTTGGTGTCAGAGTTGAAGGCTGAGACTTGACTTGGCATTTACTTTTCAACTCACAATCATGACTTCCAAACAGCAATGGAGTTCATTTTCATTTTGGTTGAAAGCTTAGACACAGAATCAGAGACCTAGAAGGAACACAGAAAGTCATCTTGTTGAAAATGTCAAGTCATTTTATGGCACCTAAGTGTGGGGATAGACTAGTTGAAAGAAAGATGTTTTAGCCTGGAGAAGCCATGTAGCTTTGCTCACCACTGGCAAAATTCTGTGGAGAGCACCATAGAGAATGATTCCCCAGTTAAAGAGGCTGCTCTGAGATCACCGGAAACCAGAGTCATAGAGCCAATGCCCATCCTTCCCACTCAGGGCTCAGGCAGCTTCGTCCTTAGGAGGATTCCTATTTCTACCCAACTCTGTAAGTGCAATCCCAAAGAGAAGAGAAAGGAAAGAGCATTTGTCAAAGGTAAATGGATTAAACTGTGGTTAATTTGCAGCTGGGAAATAGTTCCTCTGCTACTCCTACTCAAAACACACGTGCAAGAGGGCCTTTTGGGATGAACATCGCCCATGAGACTCCCAAAACCAGACAAGCTATAAAAGTTGCAATGGTCTACTTCCAAGCGCTGTCCCAGTGTTGAGAGCTCACTGCTTCAGGACACTCACTAGCTGTCAGTCCTGTACTCTTCGATGACCTGTGGCAGGTTAGCATCACTAGTGAGGCTGCTGCCCTTGAGAACCAAGTCACCTGCCCTTGAATGAAGGCCAGACTTGTGAAGGAGTTTCTCCATTCCTCCTGACTACGAGCCACACAAGCCACTCAGTCAAGTGACACTTGTGAGACAAGGATGTGGGGAAATAAGTCATCAAACAAGAGATCATGATATTGGAGCTTTGAAAATTTAAAAGCAAAAGCTGCCCCTGCCTTCTCTGAAGAATGCATATAGATGTTCATGCTGTGACCTCAGTCTTTAAAGCCCTGGGAGTCCCATAGGGCCACCAGCTCCTGGGTTACCGGGATTTTTGGTGAAAGCACCCTTCTACCATTTCTCTTGTGGTTGCTTGAATGTATGGCTTCTGTTTGTAATGCAGTCTTCTTTTCTTGATTCTTTTTTTTTTTTAAAGTAATTTCTATGCCCAGCATGGGGCCCAAACTCACAACCCTGAGATCAAGAACTGGTACAGCCTCTCTGGAAAACAGTGTGGAGTTTCCTCAAAAAACTAAAAATAGATCTACCCTATGACCCAGCAATAGCACTGCTAGGAATCTACCCAAGGGATACAGGAGTGCTGATGCATAGGAGCACTTGTACCTCAATGTTTATAACAGCACTCTCAACAATAGCCAAATTAGGGAAAGAGCCTAAATGTCCATCAACTGAAAAATGGATAAAGAAGATGTGGTTTATATATTCAATGGATTACTACTTGGCAATGAGAAAGAATGAAATCCTGCCATTTGCAGTAACGTGGATGGAACTGGAGGGTGTTATGCTAAGTGAAATAAGTCAGGCATAGAAAGACAGATACCATATGTTTTCATTCATATGTGGATCTTGAGAAACTTAACAGAAGACCATGGGGGAGGGGAAGGGGGGGGGAAGTTACAGAGAGGGAGGGAGGCAAACCATAAGAGACTCTTAAGGACTGAGAACAAACTAAGGGTTGATGGGGGGTGGGGGAGAGGAGAAAGTGGGTGATGGGCATGGAAGAGAGCATTTGTTGGGATGAGCACTGGGTGTTGTATGGAAACCAATTTGACAATAAATTATATTAAAAAAAAAAAAAAGAGCTGCATGCTTTGCTGACTGAGCCAGCTAGGTGCCCCTTGATTCTTGGCAATGTAAAGAAATAGACTTGTATTCATTAATGCAATGTTGTTAATTACATTATCATGATAAAGTAGAATATCTTCCACAGGGTATAGCATAATTCCTGTTTCTAATGAGAAGATACTAGCATCTGTTTTTTGGAATCAGATTATTTCTGTCTAATCCTCCTGAGATGATTGACCCAGCTGCAGCACTCCACATGGCTGCCATCTTCTCTGCTTGGGGTTTCCTTACTTCATTAGTTCATTCTTGATAACTGCCTCTTGGAGTGTTTCAGAAAAAAAAAATTTTTTCTTTATAACTTAACTATATTTGATCTTTTGTTTTTAAAGCCACTTAAGAAGAGGAGAAACTTTACTGAGCATGAATGATCATATCTCAGATATTGCCTCTAGGCTGTATGCACATTTGTTTTAAAAAAAGAATAGAATTAGATTTTTTAACATTACACTGCATATTTATTATAACACTCTGGGTCCTAAATAACAGTTACTTTAAAATCAAATCATGGTTTAAAAAAAATTAAAAATCATTATATTTTCCAACATCTTTACCTGTCAACACTATGCTTCAAGATTCCCACATTAGTTAAACACTGTGATATGTCTTACTGTGGGTGGGGCTGGTTCACGCCATCCATCCTGCAGAATAAATTGATTTTTTTTCAATGGGATTATTAGCTAATTTACCTTTTCTTTCTCTTGTGTTTTTATTTCCAAAGTTGAAAAAAAAATTATTTTTTTACACCTTTTTTCCATTCATCCAAAGAAACATTCTTGAGAAGAAGTTTTGACCAGGTAGAATAATGTGGAGATAATACAGCAATTAACTCACTGTTACCCTGATTATAATAAACTGAAAATTTTTCTTTTTTCTTATATGCTCTATCCTTGGAACAGACTAATAAGTAAAAGTTTAATTTTAGAGATGAAAATCTAAAACAAGGCATTAAAATTAAGCCCCCAAACCAAACTAAAGACAAGTTTTGGTTACAGTCAGATGTTTTGCACCAACCAGCTTCTGCCCTTGACTGGTCCACTTACAGCAAATAGACAGGTGTAGACCGGAGTTCCAACAGACTCTGTTCAGTTCACATGCTCAACAATGTGGTAAGACAAGTGCTGCCAAAGTTATGTGCCCACGTAGAGGGAAAGTCAAGATGTGAGGAGAGAATCCAAGTTAGCTGAAATTATCCAGGGCACCTTGTATTCGCCATGGATACTCC
Organism: Prionailurus viverrinus; assembly: GCF_022837055.1. Classification (NCBI taxonomy): domain Eukaryota; kingdom Metazoa; phylum Chordata; class Mammalia; order Carnivora; family Felidae; genus Prionailurus; species Prionailurus viverrinus. The sequence goes on from NC_062565.1 coordinate 107,141,214, forward strand.
TGATAATGCTCCTATCTAGACTCACTGTGGGAGGTTCTAAAACCTACCTCATCAGGAGGACTTGAGACCATCTCTCAGTCACTTGCTTACAGATTAAGTTCTATTTGTGTTATATACACTAAATGGCAATTTTCAGGGAAGGAAACTAAAGATCTCTTCCACTTCTACTCCTTTGCAACTTGATCTAGTAGCTGTGTCTATTTTTACCTTCAAGGGATTTGTTTTCCTTCATGTTCATCACTTGAACATCTTATTCCACCTGTCAATCTCTGGCAAAGTTGTGAACTCAGGTCTTCAAGATTTTCCTGGGAAGCCCAAGGCCCAAGACTAAAGACATTGGTTTTGCCCAGCATCCCATGGCACATGTGGCTCAGAATGAGATAAATGGCTGAGAACAAAACAGTCCAGTTACATTTCTCCTTCCTGAAAGCAACTATGGATATTGTTAGGATTTGATTCCACTGCATGCCCTTTTCCGGTGGACAAATGAAGCCTTGGAACAAGCCAAACCTGACTTTACCATTTGCATCTCCAGCTGCTCCCTTTATAAAATCGAGCTCCGGTCCTCTGATATGGACAACTGACAATGGACGGAGACTTTCCCCGCCCTTGGAGGGTGACCTAGAGCTGCAGTAATGAGTGTGAAATCTTCAAGGGGAGGAGGAAGCCCGGCAACGAGTGCCAGACTTCCAAGTCTCTCCCTTTACATACCTGTTTACTCATTGCCTATCTTGGAGCATCCTCATTCAAGTTTTTAGAGGAATCAAAGTATCTTCTTTGAATCTGCCACTGATTTCCATATAGCTACATTTACGACCACTACCATTCATGGTACTGTGTGCTGGGCACTGAGCATGGTAGCAATTGTCTCATTTAATCCTCAAAACAATCCTATGGGGTGGAGTGTAAAATGTATCTTAATTATTTTAGTGTGGTAATGGAGGCATGGATGGATTTTATAGAATGGCCAAGTTTGTACAATGATTTTATAAAATGGCCACGTTTATACGATGAGCCAGTGATTATGAGGCCAAGATTCAACAGGTGAGCCTGACTCCAAAGACCTCAGAATACACTATTGGACAAGCTGTCTCATGATACCTCAGAAAAGGATTTAGTTGACCAAACATTTGAGGACCTGTCCACAAAAATGGAGTGATGAGCATGGGGGAGAGATATGAAGTGACTCTTGCATCCAAAGAGAGAAACAGCTATATTGTAATGACTAAATGAGTTAACATAAGAAACCAATGCCAACTGCACTCATAGCTCATCTTTTTTTCATGGGCAATGACAAGCAGATTCTCCTTTGTGCAGTACCCACAGCAACAGATGGTCTGAAGGAAAGAAACAGTTCCCTCAGCCAACAGAAGAAATACTGACTTGCTCCAGAAGTAGAGAGATGTAGTCGGGGCAATGTCCTGCTTGCTGAAGGAGCGAGTCTCCCGCCATGCACCCTCCCCCACACAGACATCTTACACAGGTCACATCTACATTCATTGCTTTATCTGCATGCTGCTTAACTTTGCAGCAGCCTTTGGCACAGCCTACCATGCCCTCCTTCATGAAACACTTCTTTCTCCTGAAGTTCATGGAACTTCGCAGGCCACTGCTTTTTGGTGTCATTTACTGGATCCTCCTTCTCTTCTACAACTATAAACATTGGGGGTCCCTATGGCTCTGCTCTTCCTTTGCTTGTCCTTTAATCTACACTCAATATCACTGCTTTAAACATTGCTTCATGCTGTCGGCACCCTTGTGTCTCCAGCCCAGACCTCTCCCTGTGTGCCCATCTCCACTTGGACAACTGCTGGACCTCTCAAACCCTAACTTGTCTGAGACAGAGTTCGTGATTCCCCCCAAATCTGCTTCTCCTCCAGGCCTCCCCATCTCACTTCAGAGGACCATCATCTACCTGATGATTCATGCTCGATTTTGTTCTCTCCATCAGCATCCATATCCAGTCCACCGGTCAGTCTTATCCTATGGCTTGTGTCCTAAGTCTGACTATTGGTGCAGTGTTTCAGCCACCCGGATCCAGGCCACCTTCCTATCCTGAACTATGGAAACTGCCACCTTGTGCTCTCCCATTTCTACCACCCTAATCCATTCTCTGCACAGTGAGGTCTATCTAAAAATGTACATTACACCCTGCCATTTCCCTGCACAAACCCAAGTCTCTTTCCATGGATATTAAAATAAAATTTGGGGTGCCTGGGTGCCTCAGTTGTTTAAACGTCCAACTCTTGGTTTCAGCTCTGGTCATGATCTCACAGTTTTGTGAGTTCAAGCCCCATGTCTGGCTCTGCACTGGCAGCACAGAGCCTGCTTGAGATTCTCTCTCTCTCCCTCTCTTTCTGCCCCTCCCCTGCTCTCACTGTCTCTCTCTCAAAATAAACATTAAAAAAAAAGAATAAAGTTCAAATGCCTTATCATAGTTCTCAAGACCCATGGGACCTAGATCCCACTGAGATTTACAACTGTTTTTTTCTACCCTCCCCTCACTCATTGACCACACAGGTATCATCTCTTCTTCTCACAGACTGAGTGAGGCCCTGATGGCCATCAGCCTAGGATGTGTGCCCCCTCAAGCAGCACAGCGCTGGTATATCTCATTTGGTTTCAGTTTAGATGCTACCTCCCCAAAAGGCCTGCTTTGGTTAGCCTTACCCCAGTCTCACTCTTTTCAATTGCCCTGATTTAATTTCTTCATGGCATTGCCCACTATTTAAAATAACCCCTTGGCACGCCTGGGTGGCTCAGTCAGTTAAACGTCCAGCTTCAGCTCAAGTCATGATCTCACAGTTTGTGAGTTCGAGCCCCACATCAGGCTCTGTGCTGACAGCTCAGAGCCTGGAGCCTGCTTTGGATTCTGTGTCTCCCCCTCTCTCTCTGCCCCTCCCATGCTCATGCTCTCTCTCTCTCTCTCTCTCTGTCTCTCAATAATAAATAAGCGTTAAATAAATAAATAAATAACCCCTTAATGTATTTGTTTCATTACCATATTATCCACTAGAGTATAAACTCAAGTCGGTGGCTCAGTCAGTTAAGCATCCAACTTCAGCTCAGGTCATGATCTCGGAGTTCGTGGGTTTGAGCCTCGTGTCGGGTTCTGTGCTGACAGCTCAGAGCCTGGAGCCTGTTTCAGATTCTGTGTCTCCCTCTCTCTCTGCCCCTCCCCCACTCATGCTCTGTCTCCTCTCTCAAAAAATAAACATAAAAAAAAAAAAAGAATATGGTTAGAGTATAAACTCTGTAAGGCTGGAAAGATTAGGTAGCTGTTTTTGCTTGAAGCAACAGAAACTGGCTCTGACCAGATTAAGGAGAAAGGAATTTGTTGAGCAGGCTCTGACCCTTTGAGGTAGAATTTGAATAGCATTTATGTTCCTAGTACCTCTGACTTATCTTTGAAAAACAAAACATGACATATAATCGCCAGGAAGCATTTTTTTAAAGTGAGAAATCGCATTTTAGAAAATATTCAGTCCTTTCACAAATATATAAGGGGTGTGAGTGACTTTGGACCTTAAGACTCATGGCCATTTATCCAAATCTGGGCAAAAAAAGAACAATCTTTAGGGGAGGGATAACAATTCCTCTGTAAAAAATATGAAGTTAAGACAACAATGATCATGAACACTGTCTCTTAAATAAATTATTCAGCCAGAAAATTAGACTCCAAAATAAGAGAAAATCAGAAAATTATTTATCTTGCCCCTGGTGGCAATTGACTCTAAGCTTTGGCTTAATAAAACATGAAGTAACCCTTGCTATTGTAGGGGAAGAAAAACCTTTTCCTGACTCTCTTAGGGAAGGGACCCTGGCTTCGTCTAAAAATTAAACTGACAAAGACAGGTTAAGAGGAGAAAAGTGTGCAAATTTACTTAGCATAAGTTTTATTTGACACAGAAGCCTTCATAAAGAAATCATGGGGCACCTGGGAGGCTCAGTCAGTTAAGCGTCTGACTTCAGCTCAGGTCATGATCTCACAGTTCGTGGGTTCGAACCCTGCGTTGGGTTCTGGGCTGACAGCTCGGAGCCTGGAACCTGCTTTGGATTCTGCTTCCCTCTCTCTCTGCCCCTCCCCCACTTGTGTTCTGTTTCTCAATAATAAATAATTTAAAAAAATTTTTTTAAAGAAATGAAGAATCACAAAAAGGTTAAACCTGAGTGTTTTTATGCCAGGTTTGATGAAAAGTGAATAATCATGGAGAAATACAGGACTAAGGGAGTATATGCTAAATGTAATAAGCTGGAGAAATTCAATAAGGCCTATTTATTTGGATTCTTCTCCCTCATGTTAAAGATAGGGCTGTTCCTTTCATCCACCTACAGGGAGGGCACTTCTCACCAGAGGTTCTTGCAAACTGCTTCAAGGGAGAAGGGCAGGGGAAGGTCAGAGAGACCTTATTGCTTCTGACATTTTCTCAAACTTCTTCAGCTTAAAATATTCAACGATCAAGGTGTCATATTTGGGGATAACATGTTCCGAATCCTGTCAATGCCAAACTTGCAAGTTATTTTCAAATAAAAAATGTAAAATTTAATTGAAATAATAAGGGTTTCTCCTGAACACGATATGAAATTTCTTTATTTAATAGCTCTTTCCAGATCCTCTTGATATTCAGTATAATATACTTTCTGGAAACCATACTGTCTGAAACACAAATATTCTTTCATGCCAGAGATCAATTATACTGTCCTGCCATAGAAGGTTTGAGATCCGATAGGCTGGGACTGAATCTTTTCCCTGACAAAGTCTGGGGAAAAAAAACTCAAAGAAACAGGATTTTCCTAGTTCTGTGAGCCAAATGATTCCCTCTAGCAGTACTGATGGAAAGCAGTTGAGGAGTGTCAGCTTGACTTTCATCATGAAATAAACACATCCTTACATGGAAAACAAGATCCTGCAAAACATTTAATAATAATTCAAAAATACAAATTTTAAAAAGCATTTTCATTACTGTGTGACTCATCAGTTTTACCCCCAGAGACTCTGGTATCAGGCCAGGAGATAATCATCTTCCAGAATAAAAGGAAAAGCAATAAATGTCATGAAAACCAGGAATGCATGGAGATAAATAATGGGCAAACCGTTCATAATTTCAAATGTCCTTCATAATGTCCCCATGTTTTAATGTTGGGATCCTTTGGGAATTTTCAAAATTAGAATATCAAAGTGATGCTTAACTTCCTGTCATCTGAGCTATGGGATATGAACGGCACAGAAAGAGTGAAAATTCACAGACCACACTAAAAATTTCATGTTAGTCAAGAACTTTAAGCTTTTCCTCACAAGATATTTATCCAGAGAGCCTAGCAAGCAGCAAAGTTGGATGATGGGAGTTTTGATTCCTTTCTTTTCTTCAACCTACCCCTGAAGGTTTCTAGAGATCAGGAAATGCAGGCAGGTGGTCTGCATGCAGTCAAGAGCTCTCTGTCGTTTCCTCATCCTTTTCTGCCTCTTGAGAGAATACTTTAAGGAATACTTCATGTTGCATATTAAGACACAGATACTGCAATTTCCTCTGGAAAAGAAATGAATGTCAGTGCATATTACAGTCAATCTCATTCTTCAACAGTTACTTCCAAGATAAAGAAAAAAATACGACCTGGGGATAGAGGAGAAACAGAGCCAGCTAACACCATGCTTAAAAGTCAAAAAGGGATTGGTCTCAGAAATAATGGAAAACAAAATAATAGTGGCAGGTTGGCATTAAATTCTAAAATGCTGGAGTGGCTGAAAGAATTTCTTCCTGTGTATAAGTGCAGAGAACCTCTAAAATAAACAACCCTACAAATAAAAAGCTAATAGAAGTTTATTTTCAATGCTATAAATAAAACAGGAACGGGAGCCTTTAGAAAATAAGGACATGGGAGCTTCCCCTTCTATTTTGCCACGCAGGGAGTTGAGAACCAAAAGCCTCCACTGGGAATGAAAGCAGGATGAGCCAGCCACCCACTCACTCCCAGGGCTCTGCCTCGGCCTGGCCCTCTAGCAGTGAGGACTGTAGAGAGAGGGAAAAGAGCAGCCTCTGGCAGCCACCATTGAACCCAAACAGCCAACAGCAGGAGAGTCCGTTCTCAGGTCAGCATGGCTGCCAACAGAGACCATCCTGTGCTCACTTGGAGGCCTGGGCCTGTGGGACCAAATGGTGTAGTAGTAGGTAGAATAGGAGCCCCTCCAAAAGATACATATACCCAGGACCTCTGAATGTGAACTTATTTGGTAAAAAGGGCCATTGCAGACATCATTAAATGAAGGACCTTGAGATATGACCATCCCAGGCTACCCAGGCAGGCCCTAAATCCAATGACAAATGTCCTCACAGGAGACAGAAGAGAAGACAAAGGACAGGGCCATGTGAAAATGGAGGCTTCACCTGGAGTTACAGCCACAGCCGTATCTGTAAGTATGGTATGTAAGTTCCTAGAAGTTCAGGTGTAAGTTTATACTTGGTAGGATTGCTTGTTCAGCTTCACAAATTAAAGCGAACTGGCTGGACAATATGATTTGCAAGGGAGGGAAAATAGCTTTTTTCTTTACCCATCTAAGTTCTTGACTGGGACCTCTGTAACAAAAGACAGATTAACAATAGAAAAAACATACAAATTAATTTAATAGAAATTTTACATGACACAGAAGCCTTCATAAGGAAATAAAAAAGCTCAACCTCAGTGGGGTTTTTTTTTTAATGTTTTTATTTATTTTTGAGAGAGAGACAGAGCACAAGGGGGGGGGGGTCAGAGAGAGAGGGAGACACAGAATCAGAAGCAAGTTCTAGGCTCTGAGCTGTCAGCACAGAGCCTGATGCAGGGCTCGAGCTCACAAACTGCGAGATCATGACCTGAGTTGAAGTCGGGTGCGTAACCAACTGAGCCACCCAGGTGCCCCCTGAGTGGGTTTTTTTAATGTTTGTTTATTTATTTAATTTGAGAGAGAAACATGAGCAGGGGAGGGACAGAGAGAGAGAGGAGACAGAGACCAAGCAGGATCCACGCTATCAGCACAGAGCCCGATGTGGGGCTTGAACTCATGAACCGTGAGATCATGACCTGAGCTGAAATCAAGACTCAAACACTTAAGTAACTGAGCCACCCACGCGCCCTTCAACCTGAGTGTTTTTTAATGCTAGATTTGATGATGGGTAGGGGGTACCTCTTACATGAGTTTTAGGACTTGCTTCGGGGGATGATCAGAAAGCACTTCCTACAGAAGCCATTTCTCAAATTCCTTCAGCTTGAAATATCCTCTATGCCAAGGTGCCATATTTTGTGGGTAACATGTCCCGAACACCATTAGATTATTAGGATGGTTGTTCTCTAGTCCAAGGGTTTCTACTTGATTAGTAAGCCCAAGCTGATTGTAATCTTTTGGAGGACAAGTTTCTGTCCCCCAAAAAGTGTTCAAGGACCACTGTCAACGTGGACTCTGATTTTGGTCATTTTTTCTGCCTCTATCAGTTCTACAGATGTGGGCCTCTCAAATTACATACAAGTAGGAATTATCCAATTATTCATTTATTATTATTATTTTTTAATATTTATTTATTTTTGAGACAGCACAAGCAGAGGAGAGGCAGAAAGAAGGGGACAGAGGATCCAAAGCAGGCTCTGTGCTGACAGGCTGACAGCAGCAAGCTCAGTGTGGGGTTCGAACTCACAAACTGTGAGATCATGACCTGAGCCAAAGTCAGATGCTCAACCGACTGAGCCACCCAGTTGCCCCTAGGCTACCCAATTTTTTAAAGGTCCATAAATTTAAGACCTACTGGCTAACTAAACGTTCTATCTCAAACATTCCTTGCCCTATTACAAGATTAGATTTCTCTGGCCTGTCTATTATGAGTAAGCATGACAGGCATGAGTAATTTGGTACAAACTCTTGGATCGTGGCTAACCTCTGCATCACTTTCTGGAAAAATTGGTCCAGACTAAAGTAATATTTTCCACAGTTTTTAGTTCCATGAGGAGGAATCTATTGTGGCCTGTATCATCGAGATTCTTTATTACAACCTGGATACCTTAAGCAAAAAAGGAATTATTGGAAACAAATATTAGGTAACTCAGAAGCCCAATAAAGAAGGCAGAGAGTTAGGCTCGTAAAAGAGGAAAAACACAAAATAAAGACAGAGTCAAATAGCAGCTGCTGCTGTCATTGCTGAGCACTTCTCTGGTCACTCAACTCAGCTGCCACTGGACACTGTCATCAGTTACAGACAATGCTGCTCCGCCACGACCACAGCTACTGAGAATCCAATCCCACAGTCCATTCATCTGCATACCATTATACTTAGATTCAAAGTTTGAATGTACGCTTAACCAGGTCATGTGCCGGGAAGAATGGAGCTCCCCTAACTCACAGCTTCTGCAATGGTTCCTATCACCCACCAAGACTCGTACAGTAAGGGATTTCCCCACACCAAAAATCTCAACAGCCAAAAATCATATCAGATGGGCTAATTTGCATGGGTTCTGTGGAGATCCTGGTCATTTCTGTCTATCTCGAACTTAAATAGCACCTATATTGAGACTCAGAATTGGAACAAATAGATTGGATAAAGACTTCCATCAAGCTATCTACATATTATATATTATACAATATACATGTGGCTATAAAGCCATATAATCTGATTATCTTTTTAGTTTATGCTTAATATCTCTTTGGGAAGAGCACATCATACCACGAGGCCTTCCCACTTACATAAACAGAGCTGAGAAGTCTCTTAGATGCAGGTAATGGGACTTCACAACCGCAAACTAGAGTAGTCCTAAATAACACTTCCTTGCTTTTCTCATGTCACAGACACACATAGACAACAGTAACATTTGTAAGGCACATTAAAGGAAACGGATGCCGTTGTTAGGTTACGTGCATTCGATCTGGGGATGTGCCCAGGTGCCCCAGCTGTCTGAAGTCACCTTAACAACTGCGCGCATCAACATCGTAGTTCACCTTAGTTCACCCCACGCCCTCTAATATCTATCCCTGGATTCAGCCTGGTTAGCAGAGACCTGAGCGCTAGAACTACACTATTTTTACTGAACTAATCTTTCAGGCAGTGCCATTAGGATATACTGAAGGTTGTTAATAAAAGACAGTCCGTAATGATTCATCACTGTATAGACTGTACAGATGGCTGTTGCTCCTTAAACCATGCCTATCCTCTCAATTACACTCACAGCAGAACTTTCTCTCTGATCTCAGTATCAAGAAAAGCTGTGTGGTCTTGAGCACCTGTTTTTGGTTCTATGTCACAGACCGGACACTGTAAATCCTGTAATAGATCAAATTTCTCTGCTAAACTGGCTCTGGGAGGGTTAGAATAAAATTTGAAGCCTGTCTCTAACATGTTTACAGGATTCCAAGGCATGTGTACTAACCTCACACAAGACTCCATCTCACTTTCCTATCCTTCTTTTTTACATTTTATTTATTTATTTACTCTTTAAAAATATGAAATTTATTGTCAAATTGGTTTCCATACAACACCCAGTGCTCATCCCAACAGGTGCCCTCCTCAATACCCATCACCCACCCTCCCCACCCTCCCACCCCCTATCAACCCTCAGTGTGTTCTCAGTTTTTAAGAGTCTCTTATGTTTTGGCTCCCTCCCTCTCTAATCTTTTTTTTTTCCTTCCCCTCCCCCATGGTCTTCTGTTAAGTTTCTCAGGATCCACATAAGAGTGAAAACGTATGGTATCTGTCTTTCTCTATATGACTTCACTTTCCTATCCTTATGCATCCTGACAAATTTTCATTTATTTCAGCCTGTTCTATTGCATGTATTTTTACAATTCACTTTAGATCATTTTAGGAAGTGAGTGTAAATGAAAGGATGAGAAAAAGAGAAGAAAGGGAAAAAAGGAAAGAAGAAAGGTAGGCAGACTGCCTTAAAATTCTTGACCAATTATATGTTCAGCTAAGTCACACCTAAAAGGTAAGTTCTCCAAGGTGCAAACTATAACTTACTTATATATACACTTAAATTATTGTAGATAAAAATATTACCACAACAATGTGACAGTGCTTAATGCTACTAAAATTGTGCACTTGAAACTGGTTAAAATGATACATTTTATGCTATGTATATTTTACCACAATAAAACATTTTTAAATCTATCTGTCAAGATAAAAAAATACTCTGTAGTTCTACTAAATCTTAAGCTTCTTAAAAGAAATAACTGTCTTATTTATCTTTCTGATGAAGCTTTACTCTCCACCACAGCCTACAATAATAAAATGTACATATCTGGTATTTGATATTGTTTCTTAAATTGAGCTTCCTGAAGATATAAATAGATTTTCTTGTAGGTGGTTGCTTATAAGTGTGCTTTGGGATTCCCAATGGTTCTGGTGTAAGTATCCCCCCATCATTCATGCTAACTGAATTTCCTACTATTCCTTTGGGGTAAGCCCATATTAAAAGGAGGATATCTTATCCAAGAAGAGAAATATTTTTTAATGTGTAATTTTTAAAACTCTCTAACTAAGAATGTGACTCTGGGGAAGGGAGCTGCAAAAAAAGGTGAATTTATGTTGAAGCTGAAGTTAAGAAGAGAAATGGAGTCAGTATTTCAAAGAGGGTACATTCTACAACATAACAAGCCTATGAAGTCTGGTTGGAGGGAGAATCCATACACTCCAGTGGAAAGCCATGAGCTTCTAGAAGGTATGGTAAAAGAACTCACAGTGTGACCCTGGGAGAAAAGGACATTCCAAAAAGTGGGAGAGAGTGCTGAAATTCTGGAAGGTTTTTATCCTGAATATAAAGACAGAGCTACTTTCCTCCCAAAGAAGCCTAGAATCAAACAGAACACAAGATCATAGCATTCAGAGCTGGAAGGAATCTTAAATATCATTTAATCCCACACTCTTATAACTGTAAGAGTAGAGACGCACAGAAGAGCAGTTGGTGGCACAATTGAGAGAAAATCCAAACCCCAAGTCAGTGGCACTTCTACTGTACTCATAACTTGTTTATACTGAGTAGGAGATTTTTATTTCCTGACTTGTGCATGATTATTTGATTCCAGCAGCTAGAACACCAATAATTTCCCAGAGTAATGGAGTGCTTAATGCACATCAGGTTGTAAAAATTCATGACGATGGGGGAGAATTCAAACTACAAACTGCAGAAGGTGAAAATCCCACACTGACTCCGGAATAATATGTGTTAATCTTTCCCTGATGAAGGTGGATGATTTGTTTACATCTTAGAAAATACTTGGCAGCCCTTACTGCCATTTAGCCAAGAAAATTCTCCTTCCAACATTATTTCCACTTGGGCATTCATCATTCCAAGCCCACAGGCTAAAAATATAAAGGCATCATGGGAGGGAGTGGTGGGAAAGGGGCAAGCATATGCCTTGCTGTGTACTCTACCATCTCATTAGCAGCTCTGTCTTGTAGCATCCAAAACTGGTTTAAGCCATTTTACCAAATAGCTCCCTTGCCCAGCTAGGGGACCCATCTTCCCTCCTATTGATCCTCTTCTAAATTTTCTCCTTTTCTGCCTCCTAAAAGTGCTTTATGCTTTTTCTAACCAACTGATTCATTTTCAACAGGCAGGGTTGCCTCTTCTTTCTTCCTTTCCTCTATTTCCCTCTTTGCAAAACACGTCAAATGTTCACCAGTAAATCATGCACACGCACTGTGTACGTATTTCTAGTATCTGAAATCCAAACTCAAAGTAATTCAGAAATACTGTTGCATTGGTGAATGTTTCCACCCTAAATTCCTCCAAAGATCTGAGGTTTCAGGTAGATAATAGAGTTAAACTCACGTGGAAATGATAACTACTATAAAATCTTTAAGCTACAGATGTTTATATAGCACTATGGTCCAAGAAATATTTGCAATGCTTTCAATTATTAATTCACTTAATCCTCATAACAAGTAACTACAAGATAGACACTATTATTATCCCCATTTTTCAGAAGAGGAAACTATTGCATAGAGATGTTCTATAACTTGCCAATTAACTTGGTGGAGGTGGTTATAAAGTTAGACACTTTGGCTTCAAAGTATGTTCCATTAGGCTCTGCCCTATGCCCTCACCACACCTACACAAATAGGATGAAAATGATGCCTTTCCTTGCCCAACTACACCAGCTCTAACCACATTTTAAACATTAGATTCCATTGCCTTGAGAGTTTAGAGATAGAAATTAGTTGGCAAGTGAGCATGCTCTGCATGGTTTAAATGGCCAGTGCAAACCCATCCCAAGGTGCAACAATGGTGCTTTCTTCCTCTTCAAGGCCCCAGCATTCACTCCCTTTTCCTCTCTCATGAGACTATTTGTAGCCATCTCCAACACCAGTCCCCTGCAACTCTGAGTTTGAGAGAAGAGTGCCGGTGAAAATAGTTAACAATTATTGATTGCATAATGTATCATAGGCACTAGTCTAATTGTGTATTATCTCATTTAATTCTCAAAATAATCCTATGAGGCAGGTATTTTTTATCCCCACTGTATAGATAGGAAAACAGAGACTCAAGAAGACTATGTAGCTTGCCCAAGACCTTGCTGCCTACTGGAGCTGGAGTCTGGCTTCAGTGTCTGGGCTCATCTCCACCAGGTATTGCAACAGGGCTGCTGCATGGAATCGTGTTGCTCCCTCCCACACCAGAACTGTCACACAGTCCCTGCCACTGTGTCCCCAGGCTGGAGGATAATGTGCCAACTCCTCCCCAGAGTCACTGTGTGAACCCCTCTAATTGTCTTCTTCAGGTCATTTAATGCAATGTGAGAGGAGTTTGGAAATGGCTATGGAGATGGTGTTGAAAATGGAACTCCTCACTGCTTAGTGTCATTCTTGCCACTCAGCATGTCTTGAGGCACTAGGAATCTATGATAAAAAGATTCAGGAAGTAGTTTCCTCACAGGTCATCCAAAACCCAAACCTCACTTTAGAAGTTAAAAGATGTTAAAATAAATAAATAAGGTAAAAGATGTTGCCTCTCCCTCCCTCAGTCTCTCTCTCTCTCTCTCTCACTCTTCTTTTTCTGTTTTGTGACTATATTTTCCTTTCCTTAATTAATCCAAATGCCTTAAACATATTTTCTTCTTTAGGGCGATATTAACCACCGTAGTCAAAAAAAGGGTACTATCTCACTCCATCACTACTTAGGAAAAAAGATTTATAAATAAATTTTATGGAGATAATCTCAATTGAATATTATACAGCCAATCCAATTAACCTAACATAGAATTAGCAGGGAACATGGGTCTACTGTGAGCTAAATAGAGAGATTAGAAGGAGCTACGAGGGAGATTAGCTAGATTCACAGTCTCTGACAGCCCACTAGCGTATCTTGATATGTCTTGCCAAGAAAATGAGAGTATCAGGCTGGTTTCACCTTTGTTGATATTAATTTACTCTTAGGCAAACTATCTAAATTATACTCATTCCTTGATAGAGAAAGAGAGGGAGGAATATGATTGCCACTGAAACTGCCTTCACTAAAATTGAATTGAATTGATAATAGAGGAAAAATCTTCTGGGCCTGAATCTATCTATTATCACCCTATTATCTTCTGTCAATTGAAGGTGTTAGGTTACACTGTGGTGCAAAATCCTCTATGTTAAACATAACTCTCAGAAGGCAAGCAAAGCACTAGGCTGGAGATATTTCACTTACACTGTTCTCATGTTTCCTGCTTCTGCATATCATGCTGAGGAGATTTTTGATCATAGAAACTTAGAATTTCAACAACGTGACAAAAAGAGAAACCCTAAGTGGATGGCCATCTTGAATCAAAAAGTGAGTTACTAAGCATGTCTATGCTAAAGTCCAGTTGGAGGCCAATGTAGAAAGAAACAATTGTATTAATATCCTGCCAGGTGGGAAGTCATTGAGCAAGGTTATCTCAGCAGGTCCTAAAAACACTGCTCAAATGGAGGGAGAAAACCAGGCCTGCCAACAAAGCCCCATATGGTAGCAGTAGGTATCCAAATATGGTGTAGTGCCCCCAGGATGAAAGTAGGCATCCCATCCATTATGAAGGCCAAATGCACAAACCAGGGTGCCACCACAACTGGAGATTGCTCAGGAGAAGTTCAGTGCATCTTTTCCCTCATTAACCTAATATTTAGTCAATGGGAGCCACTGAAGTCATCTTTGGGGTGATTTTTTTCATTGTAGTAAAATGTACATAACATAAAGTTTACTACTTCAACCATTTTTAAATTTACAATTCAGTGAATTCAGTGGCATTGAGTACATTCACAATGTTGTACAACCATCACCACCACCACTTTTGATAATTTTTTCATTTCAAACAGAAACTCTTTACCCACTAAACGACTCCTCCCTATTCCCCCAGCCCCATAGGCCCTAGGAACCCCTATTCTACTCTGTCTCTATGAATCTGCCTTCTTGGGTACCTCATATAAGTGGATTCATGCAATATTTGTCCTTTTGTGCCTGGCTTATTTCACGTAGCATAATGTGGTCCAAGTTCATCTATGTGGCAGCGTGTATCAGAATTTCATTCCTTTTTAAGACTGAATAATATCCCATTATGGACGGATATACCACATTTTGTTTATCCAATTCATCAGTTGAAGACGTTTGTTTTTACCTTTTGGCTTTTGTGAATAGTGTTGCTATGAACATTGGTGTAACCACTGAAGCATTTGAAGCAAAGGAGTAACATGATCTGATTCCTATTTTAGGAAAATCACGCCTTCTATCAGTCAGGGCATACTCAGGAAACAGAAATCACACCGGTTATGCAGTAAAGACAATACACTGTAAAGAATTATTGACCAGATGAATGAAAAGGCAGGAGGAGAAAAACACATTATCACAGGGGCAGGAGCTGAGGAAAGCAGCTACTACCCCTAGGCTTGGGCACAGTGGGTTGCGAAGAAGAAAATCCTTAGAAGGAGCCTAGAGAAGGGACCCCATGGAACTGAAACTCAGAAACTCTCTTGAGAGCTGAAACTCTCCTTGAGGAAAAAGTGTACTCAGCTGCTTTTGATGTCTACCGACTCAGAGGGGAGGTTTGCAGGGGCTGAAACCCCAAACTCTGAGAAGAGGGCGCTGTCTGACTTAGTGCTGATGTCTCTGAGTTTTGTGGAGGAAACTTCTGGTGTTGGACTCTCCAACACTGAGGAGAGGTGTTGTTCAGCTGTTGATGGTGTCTCCAAGCTCAGAGGAGAGGGCCCATGTGGCCGGGGCTCCACACTCCAAAGGGAGCATTGCTTGGCTGTTGCTAGTGTCTCTGAGTGGGCATGTGAGTGTTGGAAAGACTGCAAACTGGACTCAAGTGTTGCTACTGGAATGAATTGGCACTGCTGGGTGAAGAAGTGAGGTGGGGGAGTCATACTAACAAAAACAGGAAGCTGCCAGGAAGGAGCAAATCCTTTCTCCCGCCTCCAACCTTGCATGCTTTTTCTAGTGCGCCTGTTGCCAGATCCCGACAGCGATCCATCTAGCTGAGCAGGAATGTGGTTTTCAGGGTCCCTCTGTTGTATCATACAACAGAGTATGGAAGAGATAATAATACAGTAGTCTTACAGCAAAGGGGGGCAAACTGGAGGAGGCAAGCCTAGAGTCAGGAATAAAGTACACGTTGATAGACAATCTTTTTGGCGGTGACTGACTCAGTTTGCTGTCCCTACATTGGGAATAGTTCCCAAAAGTATTGCCTGTATTATGTAACTCCATTCACTGACCATAACTCATTTATACAGGTGATCCCCTAACCCATCTGAATTCAGATTCTCTTTCTGGTCCGTGAAATTTGGAAAAGATACACCTAAAATCTTGGATCATCAGATCTGAATCCAGTAATAGATCTTTAGGCACCTGCTTCTGAGGTTTCCAGAGCTTACTGTTCCTTCCCTTCCCATGCTCTTTTTATTAAAACTTTTTATTTATTTATTTTTTTGAGAGAGAGAGAGAGAGAGAGAACACATGTGTGTGCAAGTAGGGGAGGGACAGAGAGAGAGGGAGAGAGAGAATCCCAAGCAAGCTCTACAACCAGCATGGAGCCCAGTGCAGGACTGGATCTCACCACCATGAGATCATGACCTGAACCATATTCAAGAGTTGGACGCTTACCCAAATATGCCCCCCAGGTTTCCCTCCATGCTCTTGATCAATTCCAAATTTGATTCCATAAGGTAATCCAGAAACCTTTCTGATAAATTCTCCCTGTTCCTTAAGCTAGCCAGAGCCCCTTTCATCTACTTCATATTTTCTCGAACTTCCCAGAGCTTACATTCCAGGCAAGTCTTAAGAAACATCAACAACATCAGCATTTAGGGTTGCTAAGGGTTCTAAGAGAAAGAATTCTTGTAGAGCAAGTGAACTGTGTGAGCACAGAGCAGGAGCACCTAAGCTCATGGGCTGGGACCAAAAGTAAGGGAGAAGCAGGAATGGGGGGAGGAGTGAGGTCAAATATTCTCGACACCGTGTTCAAGTTGAAGGCCCATAGGAAAAATAAAGCATGTTGGAGCAAATGCAAGCATGTTGGAGCAAAAGAAAGCATGTTGGAGCAAATGCAAGCAACCCGGAATGGTTCCCATAAAGTAGGCAAAACAGGGAGACATGATTACAACAGCTAATTAAGGAGGTTTTCTTTCATACTAGGCATGGGTATAAGCCGTTATAGGCGGTAACTGATAGCCCTTTTCATGATCCAATGAGGAGGTAATGTGGTTGGGAGACATCTCTCCTTGGGAAGACAGAGACGGATCACTAAATCATGCATGTATGTTCTAATAAAGATAATGTTTCCTGCTGGAGCCAAGTGCAAGAAGATTTGCTCATAGCCCACTTAAAAAGAGTTGGAATTCCCAAGCTCAGGATTTGTTGGCCATGATGCAGACCCTCTGCGTGGGCAGCATCTACTCAGCCTTGCATCCCCATCTTCAGGGGGATCCTGGAGGACAAGAGGAAGCAATACAAACATGAAGCTTATGCCATCTGCTGTTCTGTGACTGATAAAGTCCTTTTCTCTGAACAGAGTCTCATGTATTCTGCCCGCATCCATGAAAGTGCGGCAAGCTGGCCTGCAAGTAGAGTGAAATCTCAGGTTCTTCAGAACTCTTGACAAATGCGATCTCCTTCTTCCACAGGGGAAATGGAGACTCAGAGGAGTTAAGTACCTTATTCAAGGCCCTAGCAAGGGAGCTAGAATATGCACCCATGTGGATAAACTCCAGAGTCTATAGTCTTAACCACAATGATGAGGCTGAAGAAGCAAGAAGGAGCTAAATCACACAGGACCTTATAAGCCATGTTACAGAGTTTAAATTTTTTTCATATGAGTAATAAGTAGTCTATTCATTTGGGTGGGCTAACTACCATATCAGTTAGGCCTTAATATATATATATATTGGCTTATACTTAACAGAAAATTATTCCTTGCTCATATAATTGTTTGAAGCAGAAGATTCTGGTCAGGAGGCAGCTATCTTGTACATGCTGATTCAGGAACTAAGGCTCCTTCTGTCCTCTGGCTCCATCAACCTTAGGGATTTGCTTGCTTCCAGCCAAAAGAGATGAGAAGAGAGCATGGCAAACCCCATTGTCTTCTTTTTTTGTTTTTTAATTTGAAATTTATTGTCAAATTGGTTTCCATACAACACCCAGTGCTCATCCCAACAGGTGCCCTCCTCAATGCCCATCACCCACCCTCCCCTCCCTCCCACCCCCCCATCAACCCTCGTTTATTCTCAGTTTTTAAGAGTCTCTTATGTTTTGGCTCTCTCCCTCTCTAACTTTTTTTTCCCCTTCCCCTCCCCCATGGTCTTCTGTTAAGTTTCTCAGGATCCACATAACATTGACTTCTTAAAATGCATGGCCTGGGGATGACCTACACAATTTTTGCTAACATTTCACTGACGAAAGCTAACCACATGGTCACACCCAGAAACAAGGGGGCCTGTCAAACACAGAGCCTGTTTCCTAATGATAAACTCCATCCTATGGAAGGAAGCGTGATCTGTGGAGCAGAGGCAGCCACTCAGAGACTTAAACACGTAGCATAACAGGTCAGATTTACATTCAGATCACTGGCCACAGTATGGCCATTTGTTTGGAAAGGATAAGACAGGAGATAGGAAAGAAGCCGAGATCTCTTGCAGTAAGTATAAGCCAATATATATATTAAGGCCTAACTGATATGGTAGTTAGCCCACCCAAATGAATAGACTACTTATCACTCATATGGTAAGGCTGGTGGACAGGCAAGAGAAGATGACATGGAAGGAGGGAGGTGCGTGAGACCAGGAACCATTCAGAAGATGCAATCTATAGGAGGCTTTCTCTGCTCGAGTACAGCCCTCCTCCTACCTAACCATGTATTTGCTGGCCTATTTCCACTCTGTCCCTGACTTTATGTCCATGTTTATACTCACCTCATAATAATAAATGTTAAAGGAGGCAGGAGGGAAGAGATAGAACTAATATTTAAAAAAGAAAAAATTCAAAATGAACACTGTTAGGCAGATTCACACACTCACTCTCAGAGAGGCACACACCAGACCCCAGATTTTCCTGTCTCCACGGTCCCACTACAGATGGAGCAGCAGAGCGAGTGCAGCAAACAGTGCCTTTGTGAATAAGCTATGCTTCTGTAAGGAATACTTTTGCGTGGGGGGGGGGGGGGCATGGCGGACGGTGTGTGAAAGGTTCTGGGTGCTAGTCTTTATCATAAAGATGATGAAGACTATGAAGGCTGCGCATGGGTTTCTCAGGAAGATAACTCTGAGATGGAGCTTGGTGCATAGAAAAGTTTATTTGGGCAGATTTCGCTAAGAGGCATCCCCTATAGAGGCATGAAGGAAGTGTAACTGGTCAGAGGGAGAAATTGATCTGCAGTGCAACAGAGCTTCAACCAATCCTACACAGAAGTCTGGAGCTTGCAAGGTATATTAGGGTTTTTTAGAGAAACAGAACCAACAGGATATTATATAGGTAAAGTATTGGCTCATGTAATTATGAAGCTGGGAGGTTCCACACTCTACTGCCTCCAAGCTGGAGACCCAGGAAAGCACACGGTAGAGTTTGAAGGCCTGAGAACCAGAGAGCCAAGTTGCAGATCTGAAGGCCTGAAAACTAACACCAAGGGCAGGAGAAGACTGATGTCTCTGCTCAAGCAGCAGGCAGAGGGCAGATTCAGCCTTTCTCTGCCCTTTTGTTCTATTCAGGCCCTCAACAGACTGGATGATGCCCTCCCACATTGGGAGGGCCACCTGCTTTACTTGGTCCCCCAGTTCAAATGCTAATCTCTTCTAGAAACACCCACAGGCATACCCAAAAATAATGTTTAACCAGCTACCTGGGCTTCCCTTGGCCCAATCAGGCTGACACAAAATTAACCATCAGAGAATTGTCTTAAATTAGGCAAGGAGACAGGGCATGTGTACTCTTGCATCAAGTAGTCATATTGGGCATGGGGTATCCTCAGGAAGGGGGCAAAGACCTTGGACAAGGAATCTCTTGTTAGCTGAGGAAAGTCCAAGAGAGGAACTCAGTAAAGAGCTGTCAGGAGCAACACTCCCAGAAGCTGAGGAAATGAACACCTGAGTTCTAGAAAGTGGGGATCAGGACATCACACCTCAGTGCCTATATATCTAAATATATGCATGAGGGCTCGATAAATCCTTAATGATTGATTCTGGCCTCGACACCCCTCCCCCCACACACACACCTAAACATGCACGTTTTGCTAATATGAGTGCATTCCTAGAAATAAGACAATATATTGTAACACGGGACTTCTATAACTCGCATATTATTGGAGTATGCATTTCTAATCAATCCTTTCATCCCACCCTAGAGAAAGATTGTCTTCTTGGGGGCAGATTTTAGCTTATCCCAAAATTAATAATAGAATCCTTTCTTAGAAGTCTCTAGTGCAGTATATGCAATCAGGCATTGGAGGGAGATCAAACTGGGCTTAAATCCTAATTCTACAACATAGAGCTAAATAGTGACGTAGCAGTCAATTAACCTCTATCAGCTTCAGGTTCGCATCTGTAATAGAGGGAAAATTAAAGTCCCTTAGTGTTGCTATGATGATAAAATAAGATAATGTAAGTAAAAGCATTTAGCATGATTTCTAGGATATAGAAAGCTTATGGCAAATGACGCTATGGTTCCTAAGGGGTGGATTTAAATATACGATGAGTCAGATCCTGCCCGCGAGAAGGGTCTCCAAGAATGGATGTAGTGAGCGTGTTCCTGAAAGCTGTATGCAGACGTAGTCCGGTGGAGGTTGTTCTATTTTGCCACCACAAATGAATTCTCAATAACCTACAAGTGGTGAAAAGAGGAGAGATTTTGAAAGACGTGTGTATTTCTTTTGAGTTACGCACATCCCCGCTCTAAAACCCCGGGTAAGGTTGTGGTAGGAAATGCAGGGGTTGCTCCTCAAGTGGTTAGTAAATATCAACAAAGTCTTTATTCAGGTTTCACTTCCTGCTCTAGATTTTGGGTCCTGTTCCCACTCCCCTGGTGTCTATTTCCTTTCATAAACTAATTCTTAGGCCCCTTGGGTTCAGTGTTTACAAGAAACATTCACTAAATGTCAATGCAGAAAGCTACCCGTGAGCCTGCTTTCTGGGCACATGGGTGGACTGTGTTTCCAGCATCCCTGCAGTCAGTCTGTTATGACCATCTGATGACATTGGAATGTCAGTAGAAGTTAGATGTGCCACTTCCGTGGAGGGTGACCAGCTGCCCTAGTTTGCTTAGGAAAGGAGGGTTTCTATAGATATGGGCCTTTCTGTTTTAAAACCAGTATAGTTCAGGGAAAATCAGGTCAAGTTGGTCACCTTACTTCCTGGCCTAGACCATAAAGCCTCTTGCACATCTCCTTTGTGTATTTTTTCTCCCTCCAGCTTTTTAGATAAAGAGGTATCATAAACATGGCCAGCTTCGAAGCTGTGTTTTAAAGCTGGCAGAGCCAAATGTCAGCCTAAGTAGCTACAAGGAGAAGCCACCTTACTATCTCCCCACTGATGTGGAACATCTATCATTGACCTCACATGAGTGAAAAGAAATTCTATTATGTTTGACCCATTACTTGTGGGGCCTGTTTTCATAGTACCTTGGCCTCTCCCAACTAACACAGTCACCCTCCAAGCTGAGTTAGAAGTGATAGAGACTTTACAAACTAGCATAACAATAAGGCGAGGGCACCTAAAATATCCATGCTTGCTTTCTGGGAAAGTGTTTGCAAGGATGGAATTTCAGGAGAATGAACCGAAAGGAAGGAGGACAAAGAGGCTGATCTTCGTACAAATCCAGCTCGTGTCCACCATGAAAAATTCCCAGATCTTCTCTCAGAGATGAATGTTGCTATTATGAAACATATCACACACCCAACAGTGCAGGGTGCTCTAGGGGACAGAGCAGAGGACCGAGGTCAGAATATATGGGTTCACACCAGCAGCTGCTGCTATCCCTGGGGGTAAGTGAGTAGCCTCTCTGGACCTTAGTCTCTTCATCTGGGATATGAAAATGTACTTTACCTCTGATTGAGTATTTTCTATGAGCCAGTCCTGTGCTAGGCGCTGGAGATACAAACATAAGATATGATAAAATCGCTGAAATAGACCACAGGCTAGAAATGTCTGAACGACAGTGTCACCTGGGATGAAAAGCAAGAGGAAAGGGAAAGACCCATGAGAGGAGTTTTAAGTCCTCTCTTCACATTGGTAAGTGAGACCATGGGAGTGGCTAACTCTGCCCGTGCTGGGGATCTGTAGGCTGAGGAGCAGGGGAGCAGAGTCCCAAATGCAAGGAGTCTTTTGAGCATCCTGCGGTCAGCATGCCTTCACACATATATTCAGCACCGACTACATGCCAGGCCTTGTGCTTCCTCTGGAGTTCGAGGGTGAGAAGGACACTGGCCCCTAGGTCTTCAAGGTCCAGGAGGGTGGAGATAAGTGTGTCATACGAAAGGGAGAGGTGGCGTCACGGCAGACTGGGACGCGGAGGAGGGGCTCGGTGGGCAGAAGGATGTGGCTCCCGACGGCCTCCGGAGCAGCTGATGCTGAGCTGAGCGGCCGCCAAGCCAAGGGTGTGTTGGGCAGGTGGCAGGGAGAGGGCAGGTGATGGAAACAAGAGGGAACACGCTGACATGGCTGGGGGGCTGGTAAGAGTGAGCAAAGTGCAAGGGCTGGTGCTCCCCATGAGAACGCAGGAGCCAGGGCGAGATCTTTTTCTTGGATGGGGGGGCGCGTTAAGGAATTTGCATTTTATCCTTAAAGTTATAAACAGCCTTTAAAGGCATTTCATCAGAGGTCTGGCATGAAGGAACACCCCAGCAGCAGTGAGGAGCAGGGGTTAAAGAGAGAGGAGGAAGAAGAGGAGCATTTTGAGGGCTCTATGACATCCAGGTAAGAAATGACAAAGGCCTGAACGAAGGCAGTGATGGAGGAGAAGAGGGGATTACACACACATGAAGGCAGAATTTACAGGGGCTGAGACTGTTTGCATCCAGGGGTTGCTAAATAGAACCTCTGAGGTGAGAGGCTCAGGTTATCCAGGGAGGCAGAAGGTAAATAGCAAAGCGCAGACATCAAAGGGCAAAGTTAGATTGAAAAGTGAGCAGAAATGGTCTCTGTCCAAGGCTGTAAAGACATAAAGGAAGATTTGGTAATATCCTTTAGTCAGGGTGACAGAGGGCTTCTGTCTGACCTCAGAGAGGGTAGCTGCCTCTCCTGAAATCTGCTGCAGGGTGAAAATGGAAGAAATAGTTGCATAGCTCAGCCACTAACTCAAAAGTCTGGCAATGCTTAGTTCTGGGGAAAAAAAGACATAATAGCCTTGATTCGCCCAGATACACAGTCCCAGTTCTCATTACTAACCACTTTTTGTTAGGCTGCGATTTGATTAAGTGATTTGTGATTTGACTAAGTAATTTAAAAGATAGTCTATTTAATTTGGAGTCCTCAGGACCTCAGAGTCCAATGCATTTGAAACTGTGCTGTTTCTTGTCAAAATTTTACAGCATCTCTGCCTGCTTACAATTAGAAATTACAATTAAAAACTGGAAAGAAGGGGGAAATAATTCATTTAACTAAAAAGGAGGGAAAAAAGGTTTGCTGTGTGTTAAGAGCTCACTTTCTATGATGGTTGAGCCACCACTTTTTCATTTTCCTAATGCTCAGAAAATTAGGAGGAGGTAGCCTGTAGTAGAAATTTGAGGAAGAAATTGAATTAGAGAATTTAACTTGTCATTTCTGGTTATTCAAAACCCAGAGGATGTATTTCTCTAAGAAGCTTGTTCTGGGGATACCTCTATCCCACAGAAATGTGTTTCCTTGAAATTCAGAGAAATCCCTAAAGATGTACGAGCCAAATTTGTATTTAGCAGGACAGAGGGCTGAACCTGCTCCCAGCTGGCATGCCGTGGGTTTAAATGAGCCACCAGTAGCCGTGGGAAGGCAGTGCCCATATCCAGGCCAGCATGGCCCTCCCCAGAACCAACATGGCAAGCCCCAGAAGCAGAAACCTGGGGATGGGGGCTAGAAGAGGGTGGGAGGTAGAAGGTGGCCCCAGAAAAGAGTGTGGGCACTGCAGGCAGGTAGACCTGGGTTTGAGACCTGCTTCTGCCACTGGCTAACCTTTCAGCTTGGCAATATTACCCCACCTTACTAAGCTTCAGTGGAACTACTCTTTACTCAAAATGGAGCTAATACTTTCTTACTGAGAAAAGGTCTGGTCCCTTTTCCCTACATGCCCCCCCCACCCCCCGCCCAAACTGATACACAGGCTACTCTCGTTGAAGTTGGAAGCAATTTGGTATAGTTAGATGTACCATTTTACGGATAGCATTTTATGTAACAAATTCTACCAAAGAAGATTTTTATCTTCCAACAGGTAGGCAGCCTTTGGGAATTCTAATCCTAGTTGATCTACTCTCTACTTTCATATCAAAACCTCACTAAATAAATTGGAAAATCACTGGTGTGACCTATTTAAAGTGAGGAGATAAAGGAAGGGTTCTAACCTCAGGGAGATGCTAAGAGCATTATATTTTGGAAACTGTATGCTGTATCATAAATATAGTCACATGCTTCTCCCCAGCCACATGCAAAATGAAGAAGCATAAAAGGCATATTCAGGATGCAAAACTTCAGGAACACGCAGGCAGGCGTATTTACTTAGCAAATTCTAAATAAATGAGCTTTGTTTATCTGCATTTATAAAATTTATCCTGGCCCAGATTTAAAAGCTCATTAGGAATCTACAGTCTGCTCTAAGTTGTAAGCTGTGTCGCCTAGGTGCCCAAAAAAAGGGCAGATTTAATGACCACAAACAAATCAGCTAAACATCATATACATCACACACGATGTTCCAACAAAGGTAGAGCTAGTCAACTGAGGTTTCTTTTTACTTATTCAAGAATTACATAGACAGGCATGCTCCTAGAGTTTCTACCTAACAGGCAAAACTATTCAGTGCTTAAAATTCAGCTTCCCACTATGCTTTTGATGGACTGTGATCTCAGTGATCTTTCTCCTTCTGGTCCAGCTGCTGAATAGGGTTCTTGGTTGTAAAGTCCACCATAATGAGCTTGAGCAGAAACACAGTGTCTTAGAGGATATTAGGTAATGTTCCAGAATTCCTAGAGAGATGAGAGAATGGGAGCTGCAGACTGATTGTAGTCACAGTCCTGGGTGCAGAGCCCCACTGGTAGGACCGCTGCCACTGATGCCTCTAAAAGCTGCTGCCTCTTTCTTGACGGGAGGCAATTCCACACCTTAGCTGCTTTAAACGGAAGGCTCGTGTGAATGAGTTCATTGGCAGAGGCTGGGTCACAGCCTGCCATCCTAGTTCAAGAAAGACTGAGGAAAACAGGATCCGGATTCTCACATTACGGAGGCAGTACTCAAGTGGGAATGTTCTCAGATATGAAATGACTGCTCCCAAGCAGTGGCCAGCTAGAATACGACATGTGTCTCCACAACACTGTAAAATATGTCCTCTGCTTCGACTGTCTTGGAAAACATTTAGTCCATAGCAAGATCAAAAATCACAAGGATAAAGACAGCAAGGTAGCTGCCAGTTGTGAATTGATTTAAGGCTACAGCATGAACTCCAAGTTAAAATAAATGCATATGTCATTAACAATCATTTTTCTAATAGTCTGCTCAAAATGGGTCAGATCACCAGAATTGATGTGCTTTGGATAGTGCTATTAATTAAGCAGCGTAAACATGAAAACAGTAATTTAACTTCTTATCCATCAGCCTGAGTAACTTCACCTGGCTACATGCCAAGAGACCTTCTTTATAACAGATAAAACAAAAAGCTTCTTCCTATGCCTAGTAGTTTACATTTTGCATTTTATGAATATCTACTTTGCTTGTATGTCCTTTGCTTCCCCCTGAAAAGAATGTTTTTTAAAATCATACTCAGAAACGAAGGCAGTCTATAAATCAAGGGAAGAGCCCTTGTATGCATTTAAGTCTATCAGGTGTCTGGATTAAACTGACACTGAATGAAATATAACTGAATCACCCCCCAGCACCCCATTAAAATGCCCACGAATTAAAATATGGCTACCGCAATCCACAAGCTATCATTAGGCTAAATGGGAAAAAACTAGAAGCATTCCCATTACCATCAGGAATGATGAGAAAGTTACTTCTACATCACCACTGTTATTTAACATTGTTCTGGAGGTTGAGATATAATGGAATTAGGTAAAAATATAGATGGTAGATAAGTAGATGGAGAAATGGATAGATGGATGGGCAGATCAAGGATAGTTATAAAAAAAGTTGGAAAGAATCAACATTGGCTGATGATGTGAGTATATCTCCAAAAAACCTAAAAGAAGTATCAACTTGCAAATAAAAAGGAAACTCACTAAGAGACTAATAGATAAGATTAATAAATCAGTGGTTTTAACACAAGAGAACTGAGTAGGAGATATCATGGGGTGAAAAAGCCTTCATTTACAATAGTAATAAACATGATAATGGGAATTTAAAAAAAGATAAAAAGGAGTAAAGAGGTTATGTATAATATCTTTAAGAAGGTAATTTAAAAACATTCCCGAGGAACACAAAGGAAAACTTGGACAAGTGAAAATCATGCCATGCTCTTGGTATCTACATATTTAAAGTGATCTCAATGCAAATACTTAGAGGATCCTTTTAACTAGAAAAAATATTCTAAGAAAAAAAATCACACGCCACAATATCCTGGAAAATTGCTGAAATGAAGAATAATGAGGAGAGAGCAGGAGAAGGCAGTGATTAACTTTGCTGGGACAAAAAGATAAAGATAATTGCAGATAGTGATAAAAATTGAAATCAGAAATAACATAGTTGACAAATAAATATGACTTGAATTAAGAACAAGATAGAGAAATATATAATAAATCCTTTTCCTTTTGCTTACAAAAGAGAAAGCACCCAAATGAAACTAAAAAGGATAATGATTATTGGGGTGCCTGAGTGGCTCAGTGGATTAAGTGACTAACTCATGATTTTGGCTCAGGTCATGATCTCACAGTTTGTGAATTCTAGCCCCATGTCGGAATCCACACTAACAGTATGGATCCTGCTTGGGGTTCTCTCTCTCTTCTCTCTCTCTCTGCCCCTCCCTTGCACAGGTGCAGCTCTCTCTCTCTCTCTCTCCTCTCTCTCTCAAATAAATAAACATAAAAAAAAAGGATAATGACTGTAAAACAATCAGCGTGGACAATTTGTAATTATAAGGGCACACCATGCACAATCTAATACTATGTATTTTAATATCTTGATGAAGTGAGTATTTCATGGAATATGTAAGCCACCAATAGTGAATCAGGATATAGGAAACTTGAACTGGTCAATGACAAAGAAAGAGAGAAAAGGCAATCAAGGAATAACACCTCAAAAGCTCCATGCTATGGTTATTTTACAATTTCTTCCAAATTTTCACAGACTCACTCATTCCTACACCATATCTGATATAAGGCAAACAAAACAATGAAAACGTACCCAGCATGTAGTACATAATTAGCATATCCTGAATTCTAAAACCTGGGATTGATCTAATTTTCATTGCAGGGTGTGATCCTTCACATTTTTTAACTAGGTGTAGGAATATCTTTAATAAACTACCAGGAAAACAAATTCAAAAATATATTGAAAAATATAGCCTAAAATCAAGTAGTATTTACCTGGGGGAAGATAAGTGTTTAAGAAATGTATTAATTCATCACTTCAACAAGTGAAATAAGGTAAAGCAGAATTGGTTTGATTAATTTATCTTAAGCAATCTTTTTTTTTCTTTCTTTTTTTAATGTTTATTTATTTTTGAAAGAGAGAGACGGAGCATGAGCAGGGAAGGAGCAGAGAGAGAGGGAGACACAGAATTTGAAGCAGGTTCCAGGCTCTGAGCTGTCAACACAGACCTGGACGTGGGGCTTGAACTCATGGACCATGAGATCATGACCTGAGCTGAAGTTGGACACTCAACCGACTGAGCCACCCAGGTGCCCCTATATTAAGCATTATAATTAAGTCTGTAGAAAGACACCAACACTCATTACTGACAAATAAACAAATAAATAAATAAACAACTCCTAATGAGTAGCAATAAAAATATCTTAACAACATAAAAAGATATAAACAGCCAACATTTTAAATGACAGTGAGGGGCACTTGGGTGGCTCAGTCGGTTAAGCCTCTGACTCTTGGTCTCAGCTCAGGTCTTGAACTCAGGGTCATGAGTTCCAGCTCCACATTGGGCTCCACACTTGGAGGTACAATTATTAGATATAAGGATATGACATCATAATTGTTTGTAAATTACAAGTAGCTACTTATTATATCTGAGGTCTATAAAAAACTATTTGAATTAAAGAGTTCAGTAAAACAGCTAAATTAAAAAAAAACTTCCCTTTCTTTATAACAGTAAAAATTAAATATTTAAATAATTAAATAAATACACACACACACACACACACACACACACACAGAAAAAAGACACCATTCATAATAACTATACATAAATTACTAGAGATGTACTTTACATGTATGTACAGGTCCTATATGGAGACAAGTATAAAACATTTCACTATAAGACAAATCGATTCCTTATGTTACAAAATTAAAAGATAAATATAAAACATAAAAAATTAGGGGGAAAAGCTGAATATTTCCTTTTTAATTAAACAAAAATAAAATAACCATAAAGGGAAAGAGTAACACAGTTTACTATATAAAATTGTTGTAAATTTAATACGCTGAAAATGCCACAAAAATGTTAAACATAATAGCAAAAAAAGAAAATATTCATAACTCATGTGTCATCTCCTTGATATTTTCAGCAGAAAATAGTTTTTATAAAAGATACCACAGAAAAAAATTGGCAAAGGATAATAAAAAAGTATAGGTGTACAAAAAGTATATGAAAAAAGAATAACCTTACTAAAACATAGGAATTAAAAATTAATAAAACAAAATGAATGCCACTTTCTTCTGTTAACTTGGCAAACGATTTGCAAATGAATGACATAGAGCCTCATACACCTCTGATGCATGTGAAAATTTGCAAAAACTTCACCAAAAGAAATTCAGCAATTTGATTTGAATCTTGGACTAAAATCCATGCTGTCTGACCAAATGGTTTTAATGCTAATACTATTTACTCAGGAAATAATTTTGTAAAAAAAAATAGACCCAACAATAATAAGGTAGACTACAGCATGAGAGAAGAAAAATGTGGAATAATGTGAAGCAGCCACAAAGGTCAGTTGCAGGAACAGAAGTGAGACGTCCTGTGGAATTCACAGACTATCTAATGTAGGAGGTGTTGGAAAGGGAAGTGAATGACTGCTGAAGGCCCAGATGTGCCGGTGATTCTCTGTAGTGCTGAGGGGCACTGTCTCTTAATATTCCACATTCTGTGTCTCTGCAGGCATAGCAGGCAGTTCACAGAGTAAAAATTGTGAAAGTTTCAGCCCGTTATATATTTGTGTAGATTTGAACAATAGATGTAACAAAATCTGAACTTTGATTAATTGCTTATTAACCACTGGGAGTTATCTGCAACAAGAGAGAAAGCCTAGTTGCCAGACCAGCAATAGGGTGTGGACATCAAACAACCCAGATAAGGGTTGTTGACGTAGAGTCTAACGAAACTTCAAAAGTAATCTTTGCTGGGCAATTATCCTATAATTTCTCTAACCTTGTTCCATCAGAATATCCCAAAGCATCTATCTGAACCATTCAGACCCTTGCTGCCACTCCCAGTGACAAGTCAGGATTTTCTAACTAAGTAAAAACAGTATAGGAGAAGAAACTAGCTAAATATAGAAACCACAGCTTAGACAATGTCTCCCTTGGCCAGGTAGAGGAACCTTAGATGAAAGTCAACACATTGCAACTATTGATATTAATTTAAGATTCCTAAAATGCTTTGTGACAATTTTTAACATACCTAAAACTGATAGTCCCAAATGTACCAAACACCCATGGAATCGCATGGAGGCAGTCCTACAGCCTGGCTCTCGCTCAGCCTTATATCTTTCTCATTCTTATTCATTACACTAGATCCACACTAGCCTCTTTTGGTTCTCCAAATACATCAACATTATTCCTTCCTCAGTATTGATGTATATGCTGATCCCATCCCCCAGGAATGTCATTCTCTGGAGTTTTGGGATACTTATTAATCCTTCAGGTCTCAGACTAAATGAGACCTTTCTTGACCTCTAAGCTATCTTCAATTAGCTGCATAATCAGTTCCCAACCTTATGTGTACGTTGCGGTCATTTTAAACTATTGATACCTGGGCCCCATCCCAAAGATTCTGATTTAATTTGCCTGGGAGTGTAGCCTTGGCATTTGAGATGTTTTAAAAGCCTTTGAGGTGATTCTAATTTGTATGAAAGATTGTGAATGACTGGCCTACATCTCATCACCATGTCTGTTTCCTTTATAGCATTTTGCAGCTATAATAGTGAAATGCACTTGTTTATTTATTGGCTCTTGGCTACAAAGGTGGGATCGATGTCAATTTTATTCATCACTAAAAGTATTTGATGACTGAATGCATAATAGAAAGGAAACCCATTTCATATTCTATATTAAAATATCACAATACCTTAAACCAGTGCTTCTCAAACTTCAATGTTGATATGAATCACCAGGAGTCTTGTAAAAATGTGGATTAAGATTCATTATGCCTTGGGAGAAGGTTGAGATAGCAAGAGCCTAATGGAGTGTTTGCCTAAAGTTTCCTGAAGATTAGAATTACCTGGAGCCTCTAAGGAACTAAGAACAGATTACTAGTTCCCAATTCAGACCTGCTGAATCAAAATGTCTATGCAGGGAGGATGGTAATCTGCATATACAACGAGCACTGTGGTTGATTATCATCTTCAAGGAGATTCGGTAAACCAAGGAGCAATTCAGATACTATTTCTTATTATGTCTCTATTCAAAGTAATGAGGGAATCACTAAGTAAGCTCTTATCCGACTGACCCTCCCTCATATAACTATACCCCTGGACAAAATAGAACAAATAACTACTTGAAGATTCTAGAAAATAACAAAAGCAGATAGATTCTGGAGGAGAGTTGACATTTACTTAAGGGTTACTTTTCCATTTTATGGCATTTAGCCTCAGATCAGTCACACTGAAGTTAGCACTATGCAGGACAGCTAAAACTGCCCCCCCCCCCCAATCCAGCAGTCATAGAGGACAGAGTTCATGGCAACTACAGCCACTACAATGTGAGAGGACAGAATGACAGAAAGTAGAGACCCAGAAGGAAAGAGCCACAAGTTCTATGTACCAACTTTTGTCCACATCTCTGGCTAAGCCCCGAACCATGATGCATGGGTAGGGTGGTCTGCAATCAAACCAGCCAAGGATAAAAGGACAGAATGAAGACCGGAGTGGCTTCCAAGAGGCTGAGTTTGAAGTTTAAGTCCAATCAGCTAAATTAGCAGCTAGAACAAAATTGTCAGCATCCTTTAGAGGACTATAATAGAATCCAGAGTCTCAGCAACATAGCATTCACAGTATCCAGGATAGAATCCAAAGTTACTGGGATTTTCTTTCTGAACACAAAAGAACAAAAATTGTATGATTCCACTATATCAGATACCTAGAACTCAGATTCAAACAGACAGAAAATGGAATAGAGACTACTAGGGGTTGAGAGGAAAGGAGAATAAAATTATTATTTAATGGTTACAGAGTTTCTGTTGGGATGATGAACAATTTCTGGAAATTGATAGTGGTGATGATTACACAACCTTGTGAAATACTTATGTCACTGAAGTGCCCACTTAAAAATGGTTAAAATGGTAAATTTCATGTTATGTATATTTTTTGCACAATAAAACAAAATAGAAAATAAACCCAATGTAACAGAAATGAAAAATGCTTTCATCAGGCTTATCGGTAGAGTACATATAACAAAGAAATGAATCAGTGAGCTTGAAGATATGTCCATAGAAATTTCCCAGATTGAAAAACAAAGATAAAAAAAAGAAGAAAAATGGGGGGAAAAAAGGGATCAAAATATTCAAGAGTCATGGGATGATTACAGATGTATAACGTGCATGTAATAGGAATACCAGAAGAAGAAAGAGAAAAAAGAACAGAAGATTTATTTAAATTAATAATGGCTAGGAGTTTTCCAAGATTAGTGACTGACACCAAAACATAGATCCAGGTAGCTCAGAGAACATCAAGCAGGAGAATTGGAAAAAAAAAAACAAAACAAAAACAAAAACAAAACCTAACACCTCACCTAGGAATATCATTAAAATAAAATTAAAACTGCAAAAAATCCAACACAGAAAGAAAATTTTAGAACAAGCCAGAGAACAAAAACACCTTACTTACAGAGGAATAAGAGTAAGAGATGTATCATACTTATCTTGAGAAACCATGCAGCAAGAAGAATGTGGAATGAATATTAAAAATGCTTAAAGAAGAAATAGGAGCACCTGGGCAGCTCAGTCGGTTAAGCGTCCGACTTTGGCTCAGGTCATGATCTCGCGGTTTGTGGGTTCAAGCCCCGCGTCGGGCTCTGTGCTGACAGCTCAGAGCCTGGATCCTGCTTCGGATTCTGTGTCTCCTTCTCTCTCTGCCCCTCCCCTGCTCATGCTCTGCCTCTCTCTCTCTCTCTCTCAAAAATAAATAAACATTAAAAAAAATGAAGAAATAAAGATTGCCTCAGACAAACAAAAATTGAGGGAATTTGTTGCCAGTAGACCTGCCTTGTATGAAATGTAAAAAAAGTAAAAATTCTTCAGAGGAATGAGAATGATATAGGTCAGAACTCAGATCTACATAAAAAAAGGAGCATTAGAAAAGGAATAAATTAAGGTAAAATAAAATCTTTTTTTTACTCTTGTTTTTTTATATTTTATTCATTTAGAGAGAGGTAGAGTGCATGGGGCAGGGGCGGGGGGTGGGGGCAGGCGGTGCAGAGAGAGAATCCCAGTCAGGTTTTGCACTATCAGCGTGGAGACTGATGCAGGGATCCAACTCACCCGACTGTGAGATCCTGACCTGAGCAGAAACCAGAAATCTGAAGTCTGATGCTTAACTGACTGAGCCACCCACATGTCCCAAATCTTTTTTTTTTTTAATGTTTATTTATTTTTGTGACAGAGAGGGGCAGACTGTGAGTGGGGGAGGAGCAGAGAGAGAGGGGAGAGACAGAATCCCAAGCAGGCTCCCGGCTCTGAGCTGCCAGCACAGAGGCTCAAACTCACGAACTGTGAGATCATGACCTGAGCTGAAGTTGGACGCTCAACCAACTAGGCCACTCGGGCACCCCACCAAATTTCTTTTTTTTTAATGCTTATTTGTTTTTGAGAGAGAGTGAGAGAGACAGAACAAGCAGGGGCAGAGACAGAGGGAGACAGAGGGTCGGAAGCAGGCTCCCATGCTGAAAGAAGTCCACGTTACATATGAAAACACAGAGAGATTAAAAGTTAAGGGATGGAGAAAGATATGCCATGCTAACACTAATCAAAAGAAAGTAGCTATATTAATTTCAGACAAAGCACATTTCAGAGCCAGAAAAATTAGGAGGGATAGAGAGAAGCATTATATAATGACAAAGGGGCCAATTCTCAAAACATAACAATCCTTACTGTGCATGTGCCTAACAACAGAGGGTCAAAATAAAAGAGACAAAAGCTGACAGAACTACAACGAGAATAAAAGAATCCACTATTATAGTCAGAGACTTCAACAGCCCTCTATCGATAATTGCGGTCCAACAGTCAGAAAATCAGTAAAGATACGGTTGGACCGAACCACGCCATCAATTAGCTGGATCTAAATGACTTTTATAGACTACTTCATCCACCCAAAGCAGCTAACACACTCTTCTCAAGCTCACATGGAACATTCACCAAGATAGATCACACTCTGGACCACACAACATACTTAACAAATTTAAAAGTATAGAAATCATATAAAGTATGCTCTCAGTCCACAATGGAAGTAACCTAGAAATCAAAACAGAAAGATATCAGGAAAACTCCTAAGTATTTGGATGTTAAACAATAGAACTCTAAATAACAAACAGGTCAAAGAACTCTCAAAATGAAAAAAAAAACACATTTTTAACTAAAAAATCCAACTTATCAGTTAGTGGGATGTAGTAAAAACAGGAAAATTTATAGTATTGGATGCATATATTAGAAGAAAGATCTTAAACCAATAATCTAAGCTCCCACCTTAGGAAACTAGAGAAGAAAGAGCAAAAATAACCTAAAGCGAGCAGAGAAGAAAAATAATAAAAATTAGAGCAGTAATCAATGAAATTACAAAGAGGAAAGCAAGTGAGAAAATCAATGAAACCAAAAGCGATTTCTTTGCAAAGATCAAAAAAATGGTGACAGACCTCTAGACAGGCTAACCATCTGAATTACAGAAAACTCGACTTGTTCCAAGTCACAACTAGGAAATGATCTATCTACTCAGGATGTGAGCCCTGGCATCTGGCTCCAGCTGTCACAGCAGTAACCACTACACCTCATTGCAATTCCCAGAGTGGTGTTGGGTCTTCCTTCCACAATGGCATCCTCCTCCCTTGGCATAACTTCCCTCTTACCTTCGCAGAAAATGGGGATTGGGGGGCGCCTGGGTGGCTCAGTCAGTTAAGCCTCCGACTTAGGCTCAGGTCAAGATCTTGCGGTTGGTGAGTTTAAGCACAGAGTCAGGCTCTGTGCTGACAGCTTAGAGCCTGGAGCCTGCTTCAGGTTCTGTGTCTCCCTCTCTCTCTGTCCCTCCCCTGTTCATGCTCTGTTTCTCTCTCTCTCTCAAAAATAAAGAAACTTAAAAAAAAAGAGAAAGGGGATTGGTTTAGGTCCTCTTTCTTACTAAGTCTGGACACAATGTTAAAACCTTTTTAACACAGAACTGTATCAACCAAAAGAAGTTGGCATTCAAGTTGAAACCAGCGTGTCATTCCTGACCAGGTCTCCATTTGCCTAAGAACATACTTTCACTCTATAATCGCTCAAAAGCTATTCATTGCACTCTTACTATTTGTTGGGCGCTTTTTTCCCAAAGTTATTTTGATTAGGATCTAGAAAAGAGGCAGAGATGGAAAAGAAGGAAGGAGGGAAGGAAGGAAGGAAGGAAGGAAGGGGAAGAAGGGAGGGAGGAAGGAAGGAAGGGGCAAAGAGAGGGAGGGAAGGAGGGAGGAAGGAAGGAAGGAAGGAAGGGAAGAAGGGAAGAAAGGAAGAAAGGGAAGAAGGGAGGGAAGGAGGAAGGAAGCAACAAGCAAGGAAGGAAGGAAGGGGAAGAAGGGAGGGAGGAAGGAAGGAAGGAAGCAAGGAAGCAAGGGATGGATGTGTTCAAGTCTCAGAGGCAAGTATTTTTCCATTTCCTTTCCAGGGGAACCACAGCCTCAGCCCTCTCATGTGACATTGTATCCTGAAGATCTACCTTCAGATCTCTCAAAGAAATGTGAGGAAAAGGAGATTGCTCTCAGAAGCCTTGCTCTGTCTAGACAAGGAGTATGATACAGTCACTCATTTTTACACTGATACTAAACTCCACAGTCTCACATTTATATTCAGCAGCTAGTAAACCTCTCTAGCATTCATTGAACCTGCTCTAAGTTGCTGGAGAAGAAAAATTAGTCATTGGAACAATTACAGATGTCTGAGACCACAAAGTCAGTTATGGTTTGATTCATAAATTACATTCCACTTTGCCTTTAGTGAATAATAACTACATCACCAATAGTAATGAAACTGTGCCAGTTTTTCTTCCTTATCCCAAACATTACACACAGAAAAAGAGATAAGACTCTGTCTTAAGCACAAATAAAAGTGAAAAAAAAGTGTACCTATAGGGATTTATAAAAAGTACGCTTATAAAAATAAGTATTAGTTAAGCAAATGGAATGAAATATTTGGTTAGACACTGTTTTTCCTAGCATAGGATGTGCACATAATATAGTGACTCATAAAGAGAATATCGAAGGGCAAGTGTTAAGCCAGCTCTCTGCAAAGACTGAGATTTGAGACAAGGTTGAGTGTGGCTCCTGGAGGGAACTGTTGAGACTGACAGTTTGAGAAGGTTAAGGAAACGATGTCCAGGAAAGCTTCCGGCAGCTTTTCCTGAAATGCACTATTTCACAGGATTCTGGCTACTCCCTTACAAAGATGGTGCACCACTTAATTAGAAACTATTCTATCAATGGTTTCAAAATTCCTTGCCTTATCCTCTAATTAACACACAGAAAAATCATTGATGAAAGCTCAGTCTCCCTGATCAAACCTACAACAGTCTTTCCATGAAGTGGAACACATTCAACCAAGAGAAATCAGAAAAGTGCTGCCCAGGGAAGCCTGGGTGGCTCCGTCAGCTAAACGTCTAACTCTTGATTTTGGCTCAGGTCGTGATCTCATGGTTTGTGAGTTTGAGCCCTGTGACGGGCTCCACATTGATGCCCAGAGCCTAGTGGGGATTCTCCCCCTCCCTCTCTCTCTGCCCCTCCCCTGCTCACTCTTTCTCTCTCTCTCAAAATAAATAAACATTCAAAAAATTTTAGAAAAGTGTTATCCAGGAAATCCCTGGAGATTTTGGCCCAGCCTTTGAACGCCCAATGTGAAGTATCATACCATGTCCTGAGGCCAGCTGATGTTTCCCAAAGATGTGAGATCTGGTTATACGTGTAGTTACATAGATATTGGTTGGCAATGGTTTTCAAGATGCTTCTTTCAAGAAGTCAAAAGAAGTCTGGTCATTTCATGATAGAGTAAATAGATGGTGACCAGAGAGAATCTCCAATGGTCTCATTTGCAACATCCTTGCAGACCTAACATTCTTCCTTAGATCGGAATGTGCCAAAAAATGACTTCAGCTCTCCAAGGAGCATCTTGCCTCCAGAAAGCTCACCATTCAGGCGAGAACTTCTCCAAGAATCAGTTATAAATTTTGCTGTGCTTAGTCAAGATACAAAAACTATGCATCCAAATGTCTATACCTTTAAGTATAAAACTATTACTCTTTGATGATATATAACACCATCACTTTTGAACAATTATTAAGTATATGGAATTCTAAAAATTCAATAAGTATTAATCACAATCCATACAATACCCTTATGTGAGGTACTAATTATCCTTATTTTGTAGATCTGTAAACTGGGACCGAGGAAATTTAAATTATTTTCCCAAACTGGTCTACAATGGAATAAATGGCAAACACTGAATTTGGACCCAAATTAGTCCTTTGTCAAAGTCTCTGCTTTCCTTTCTCTCTCTACCTCCTTCCTTCTCTCTCTCCCTCTCATTCCCCCCCCACCTCACTATCTTTCTCTCCCTCTCTCTCCCTCTTTCTTTCTCTTTCTCTCTCCCTTCCTTTCTCTCTCTTTTTGTCTTTCTGAATTAAAAAAAAAAAACAAACTTCACCAAGGTGAACTTACATACAAAAATTGGCACCCATTTAATATATACAATTGGAGGGACTTGAACATAAGCACACACTTATGAAACCATCACCACAAAGTAATAAGCATATCCCACCTGCAAAAGTTTCCTCTTGTACCCCACTTTGTGTATGTGTGTGGTAAGAACATTTAATTTGAGACAGACTCTCAGCAAAACTTTCAGTGTGCAAAAACACAGTGTTGTCAACTACAGGCACTGTACTGACAGCAGATCCCTAGAACTTATCTTTGCGCAACTGAAACTTTACACACATTGACCTCACACCTGGTAGGATGGCTAAGAAAACAAAACAAAACGAAATGAAAACAAAACAAAAGATCAAAAATGTTGGCGAGGATTTGTAGAAATTGGGACCAAACGGGCCAATTGTTCACGGGGCGTTAGAGTCACTCTGCTGTTCACCATCTCCCATGTTCTGCCCCCCACCTTTGTGTGATGGGCTCCTGATCCTTCAGAGTATCACCTCCTCATGGAGACATTCTTCACCCCCTGACTAAATGTGCCCCCCCCCCATTCTAGCCACTCTCCACATCACCCTACCTTATGTTTTTTTGGTCACAATTTTTGCTATCTAAAACCAATTTAGCTTATTTTTGTTTACTTGTTTCTTTCCTGTCTCCTCCCACTAGAATGTTAGCTCCGTTAGAGCAACACCCTTCTTTTGCCGGGAGCAGTGCCTGACACAGAGCAGGAGCTAATGGATATATCTATAGAATGCGGGATGAATTAATCCTGGAATCATAAGGTGCCCTTCTGGGATCTAAAGTGTGACTTTTGATGTTCTCAAAGAAATATTGACTCTTGCAGCAGCCAATTCTAAGCAACTTTTGGGAGCAATCTCCCTCCAATCTTTAAAGTCACATTTGCTTTTTCTCTAGGTAGATCTGAACTACACTAGTATAAGATCTGGAAGGTTCATATCTTAAATGTACCATTGAAGCAGTTTGGGCACCCCATATGAAGATGAGGAACATTTCCATCATGCCAGGGAGTTCTTCTGTTCCCCTTCCCAGTCACCCCTGCCCCAAACAAGTGTTGATCTGATTTTATCACCATCAGTTTGTTTTGCCTAGAATTTCATTTTAAATGGAATCATCCTTGGGGTGCCTGTGTGGCTCAGTCAGTTGAATGTCCAATTCTTAATTTAGGCTCGGGTCATGATCTCACAGTTGTGAGATTGAGCCCTATGTCAGGCTCTGCACTGAGCATGGAGCCTGCTTAGAATTCTCTCTCTCTCTCTCTCTCTCTCTCTCTCTCTCACTCTCTCCCTCTGCCTCTCTCCCCTGCTCATGTGCTCACTCTCTCTCAAAAAAAAAAAAAAAAAAAACAAAAAACAAAAAAACCCCAGGAATCACCGGTTTTTGCGTCCAACTCTTACTCAACATATTCTGGGGATTCCTCTATGTTGTTGCACGTACCAGTAATGCATCTCTGTCTGCTTCTGAGTGGTATTCCATGGATTTGTCACTATTTGCTTACCCATTCTCCTATTGAAGGACATCTAGGCTCTTTCTAGGTTTAGCTATAACAAAGCTTCTAGAAACATTCTTTTTTTTTTTTTTAACATTTATTTTTGAGAAAGAGAGACAGAGCACAAGCAGAGGAGGATCAGAGAGAGACACACATAATCCGAAGCAGGTTCCAGGCTCTGAGATGTCAGCACAGATCCTGACACGGGGCTCAAACTCATGAACCGTGAGATCAATACCTGCGCCAAAGTCGGACGCTCAACCGACTGAGCCACCCAGGCACCCCGCTTCTAGAAACATTCTTACACAGGGATTTTAGTGGACTTATGTGTTTATTCTTGGATATATACTTAGGAGTGGAATGTGGGAGTCACAGGATAGAAGTGTGTGTAAATTTTTAAGAAACTGCCAGGGGCACCTGGGTGGCTCAGTTGGTTAAGTGTCCGACTTCGGCCAGGTCATGATCTCACAGTTCATGAGTTCAAGCCTCATGTCGGGCTCTGTGCTGACAGCTCAGAGCCTGGAGCCTGCTTTGGATTCTGTTTTTCCTTCTCTCTCTGCCCCTCCCCCACTTGTGTTCTGTCTCTAAAAAAAAAAAAAAAAAAAAAAAAAAAGGAAGAAAAAAGAAAAAAATCCTGTCAAATGGCTTTTCCAGAGTGATTATGCCCCTTAAAATCCACTTTTAATCTCCTCAAACTGCACTGTGAAACTATTAGGCTGTCACATACCTAGAGGTCATCCATAGGTATACACATCAATAAATAGTTACAGTGTGAAGTGCAATAAGCCAAAGAGCTCAGAAGCAAGTGCCAATCTCCCAGTCGTCCCTATCCAAGCCCTACTCCTTTGTCCCTCTGGCATTTGGAGAAAGAGGACCTGACTGTCCACATTGCCAGGGCAGAGGGAAGTCACTGTGCCCTTCCCTTAGCAACTATTGCTTTAATCTTTTCCACCATGTGCTTTCTTGACGAGTACAAACTAGAAGCCAATATTCCAAGCAAGATGGCCTGGATTCTGTTTAGTATTGAGTTTCTTGGCCCCTGCTCTTAAGCAGATAAAGAATGGCACATGCCTGGGGCTATTTCAGGCTCTCAGAGAGATGCAGGAGACTGTCCCTCAGAGAAAATGAAGCAACCCATCATTTATCATGTATATATCTGAGCTTTCAGAGGGAAGGTCTAATCTGAGGATGGATTTTCTCACCACTATAGCCACTTTTTTTAGACATACAGCTGATGGCAACGGCCTTTGGGGGATTTATTTCCCATCAAGATGAATAGTTTTACTTGGTCAAGACCCGGAGAAGTAAGGCTAATGCTCATATAGACCTCTCCAGTCAACAATGTTTAGTCAAGTAATAGTCTAATATTGTTTAAAATCGACCTCCTAAGGCCTTTGGATGGCTTCGAGCATTCTTGGGAGAATTCATCTTTCTGCTAAGTGATGGAAGGGTCCAAGAACTTTGGTCTTCAATGACTAAGGCACAAGTCAACCCAGAGTGGACAGCCAAGGGAGTACCAGCATTACGAGCATCTCAGTTTCCCTCAGATCCACTGAGTCCAATTACATTCTGGCCCTTTTGTGCCTCTCTCAACCCCCAGCAGCCCTAAAGCACCCCTGAAGTCATTCTGGAGAAATGGCTCAGTTTCCCAAAGAGCCAGAGAAATCTTCAGGAACATAGAAGGTAG
Source organism: Prionailurus viverrinus (assembly GCF_022837055.1). Classification (NCBI taxonomy): domain Eukaryota; kingdom Metazoa; phylum Chordata; class Mammalia; order Carnivora; family Felidae; genus Prionailurus; species Prionailurus viverrinus. The sequence continues at coordinate 107,181,295 of NC_062565.1, forward strand.
TGACCACCTAAAACCTGATGCAGAAATCACCCACCAGGATGATCAAAAGTCAGTCCAGTTTTCTTATAGTATTCTCCAGTTTGGACTGAAGCTTCTCAGCCTTCTCAGAGCTGAAGAAGACTCCAAGACTTTCTGAGCCTGGATCCACATTTCTGGAACTAGTAATATATGTCCAAAACAATCCAAAAAAGTGGTCATGTTTGTTGAGAATGAGGTTTTCCTGCACCGTTGTGTTTAAATCTCCTGTCAGTGAAGAATTTGTGGTGGAAGCCATCTCAAATCCTCGGACTGACTAGTCCTCTGACACAAGATGCCTAAGGCATTGATTCCTACCACTCTGGCCAAGAGTCACCTTGGTCTTTGATATCAGACATAAGGAAATGATTGCCTATCCCATTGTTCAGACCAAGGTCCAAGAGTTCAATTAGGCTATTAAACAGTCTTTACTCCCACCCTGGACTTTTTGTAACAAGGTTCAGCCTAAAAACAGGATGGACTGCTTTCTAAAGTTACCTTTAGAAAGACTCTGAAAACAGGATAAATGTTATATTTTCTTGATAAGTCATTTACTCCATCCTCTGTGCTCCTAAATTTAATGGGCCAGGAAAAAAAAACCCAGGTGCTGTTCTGGTTTGATATAAGTAGTTATCACATGCTATTTAGAGAGCGTGTGGATGGATTCCTTGGCTCTTATTGAATCCTGGAATTCTGTTTCCAACAGGCTTTCAGCAGCCGGGGCTCTGAGTCATCTGCCTGGTGACCAGAAGTTGGGATCCAACATCATGTGCTGCCCAGATAATGAGGTCAAATGTGCCAGACCCCTTGGGAGCCTGATAACTGGCTTATTAACATCCTTAAATGATAGCACTTTTGATTAAACTTCACATCTCTGCCTGTTCCCTTTCTCATCCTTTCTAAAATTAGAGCTGGTATTTTGATAGCCATGCCCTTGCTTGAACTTTAGGATGGTTCAAGGATAGTGGAAAATCATGACGTCCCTAGACTATTACTTCCAAGGACAGGGGTTTTCTGGGTCACAAAGCCTTAGGCTTTAATTCAAGCCTTGCTGGTCTTCTTTTCTCTTTGGAGTATACTTACATATTTTTCTAAAAAGCCAACAAGATATAAAAGAAAACATAAGATTTATATTTAGGAATCTTGTACTCTAATAGGAAGCTTCTGCTCCTAAACTAGATATATAAACAAACAGAAGTCAGTTATATCACTGTGCTTCAGTTTTTCATCTTTAAAAAGGAAAGAATGCTACTTCCTAGAACTAGCAAAAGGATCAAATAGGATAACAGATAAAAAGTCCTTTGTAAATAACAAAAGCAGTATATGAGTATTGTAATTATTATTCATATTCCTAGGTTTTCTATTTTTTGTGTAACACCGCTTTGTTTGACAACTGTAATTCCCAAAGTCAATTTGTCCCATTTTAATTTCAGTGTTCAACATAAAATATTACAGAATTTAGGAATATCCTCTAATGTAACCACGGACCTAGGAAATGAAGATGTTCCAGGATGACAGCTCTAAATCTCCATGAAAGTGAGGAGAAGGCCAAAGGCTGGGCTGAAGACAAACAGAGGACGAGTGGACGGTGGATGTCAGTGACCTAGAAAGTGTCTCTAATCACATGGGAGAAAGGGAAAGAGAATGGTCTTCTTGTCACAGAAGAGAGTGTTTGAGGCATCCTGGGGAACTAGGTTAAGGTTAACGTGCAAAGCAAAAACCAGAAGTGGGGAGGCCCTGCAAAAGAATACTACAACAGTTCAGGAGGAAGGCAGCTGGTATTTTGACATGGATTGAGCACAGGTTGAGGAAGAAGATAGGAAGGTAGGATAGAAAGTAAAGAATGAACTGAACAAAGACTCTTCAGACTGAAAAAGAAAATGAGGAAGCAGAGGCTCTGGGCTCAGGACTTCAATGTGAGGATCAGGATGAGGCTGCATAGCAGGTGTGGTGGGCATGAGGGAGTGAGGGCTGGGTGGAGAGTAAGATGTGGGAACTTGAGCTATTAGAAGAGAGGAATTGTGATTGATGGGAGTGTGTGCATGGGTTTGGAGGTCAGAAATGAGGGAGTGGAGATGATATTCTTTGAAGTGGAAGAAGTCAAGGGCCTATAAGACCAGGGTCTCTGCTGAGACTCCACATCGTGGCTGGAGTCTCCCAGGATGAAGGTGGGACTTTCAGTTATCATGAACACGGGAACCAAAGTTTTCCATACATTTGGAGGAGTGACCGAGAGTTTAGAAGATGAGAGTGACAAAGAAGAGAAGGCAATGGGACAGCCCAATGACAGGGGCCCATATATAAAAGAATAAGAATGTTATTTGGGGGCACCCGGGTGGCTCAGTCAGTTGAGCATCTGCCTCTTGATTTCAGCTGAGGTCATGATCTCGGGGTTCATGAGTTTGAATCCTGCATTAGGCTCTGTGCTGATAGCGTGGACCCTGCTTGGGATTCTGTCTCCCTCTCTCTCTGCCCCTACCCTGCTTGCTCTCTATCTCTCTGTCAAAAAAAAAAAATGTTATTTGGAATGTCAACTCTCCTCTCACTTGTGATCTCTTCTTCCTCATCCCATCTTCAGACTCAAGCCCAAAGACGGTGAAGATGAACAAGGATAGCAGCCTCCCCACGACCCTGAAAGGACTATAGATTAATGACACTTCCTGTCTTCACATAGTCAGGTATGGGGATGGAAAGAGAAAGTAGGAGGAGCTGCTCTGTGAAGAAGTAGAGGGTGCAGAGGACTCTGGCTGCAATTTGTATGGGTGTAAGAAGAGCCACAGACAGACTGGGTAGGAGGGCAGCCATGCAAGGATGAAATCAGAGGCAGAACACAAAGACGAGGTGACAGAGGTGCTTGCATTTGGGGTTGTATCAGTGACAAGAATGAGAAGCTGGGGAGTAAACTGACCCCAAGTTTCTAAATGGAACTTTAGGCAGGGTCAGAAACAGGGTCCTTTGTATGTTCTTCAGGGGACAATGAGTTCGGAGGCACCATCGCCTCTTTTGCCCACTTGAGCAGGACATAGCTTCTGAACACCCACAAGGTGGGGACCTTCAGCCAGCAAGTGCACCTGCCAGCATAATATCTGAAGTGCAGTGGCCTGAGGTCAGCTCCCAATTACCAAAAGCCTGACTGAGCATGATCCTGACGATGCTGTGACATCTAGGTCGTAGATGACAGAATGGCATAGATTGATGCTCTTATTGCCCTTTTTCTCATCCCTGCTTTCTTCCCCCTTCTTTCCACATCTGCAACATTACTGGTGACCACTTAAATGCCAACAATAGGAGAACAGTTAAATAAATTACAGTGTATTTGTGCTTTGGAATACCAAGAGGCAATAAGACGTGGCCAACTTGTAAATGTGCATCTAGAAATATCTCTAAGGTAATTATTGGGTTAAAAAAAGGCAGAATTGGCAAGATAAAGACTAGAGTAAGATCAAATTTTTGGAAGGAAAGCAGAAGAAAGGAGGAAAGGAAGGAAGTGAAATTTATACTTATGTTTAGTGTATGAGTACGTGTATTTAGTTAAGTGTTGGTGAATAGATACTGAACTGATGGCTTTAGTTACCCCAGGTGGGAGCCTAGGGGGAATGAGAAGGAGGAGAGGGAGAGAGTTTATTACTTACACTATACATTTCTGTAATTCTTTATATTTTTAACAACTGTTATCATGTATTACATTAGGAATTAAAGATAATCCTATAAGTGATTCTATCTAGGTCTGGTCTTTACAGACTCTAGTACACACTCAAGTTTTACTCACTTTGGATTCGGGCATAACATAAGCAAGTAGCCAGTGTTTACTCCGTGAAAGCACATTGTTTGGGGAAACATGGGAGCAGGGATGATGGAAGCAATTTGCAAAATCATTCAGCAGAAACTGGAGAATGTTGTCAATGAGTTGGAAAATTGTTCCGAACAATTCGTGATGAAGGCTGGCAGCAGGCTGAGCCTAAGAAAGTTAAACCACCTTGCTTTTTGTATGCCATTTACTGTCTGCTCTTTATAAGTGAGAGGTGAAATGATTAAAGTCTAAAATTTTATAAGCAGGCAAGTTTCCCATTCTTAAATAATGAATTGAAACGTCACACACAAGTAATTGCAGAGTATGAGGAATTGTATCTGAAACCTACACTACAAACATTTTGAAAAGTGAATTCAATTTAATTTTAAAATCCTGAAAGGTGAAGTTTTTTAAAAACGATTTTCATAGTTGATTTGTTTTCATAATTTTCTACCCAAAGGCTGGGTGAGCACCCTTTCCACCCCATCACTTAAAAACCTGTGAGAGTTCACACCGATGACTTCATCTTATATTAGCTTCCTGTCTAAATATACCTCCGAACAAATTATTGCAGACAACCTCAGCGTGAAAACAGCTTTGTGAACAAACGCAATCTCTCAAACAACTGTGAACGAGCTGCACTCGAAAATTCAGTTCCTGTCGTTACTTTCGAAAGTCAAGGACACTTCACTAAGCCCCCTGGCCCTGATCACAAGAGAGAAAAAGGGCACAGATTGGCAGCAGAGAAGGTTTTGTCCTCAGGGCCCCGCTCATGCACACTCTCCTCTGCCCCATTTGGCTGGGAAGTTCGTTCTGTGTCTGCGGGGGTGCCCCATCCGCCGGGCCTGAAATCTCCCAGCACCTCTGTAGGGTTCTTCTGTGAAATGAGTACATTTAAAAAACCAGATCATATGAAGGGCTATTCAGGAAGGACAAGTCCATGCATGTTTTGAGAAAGGGAAAGAGTGTGCGTTCATGAAAAGGTCATAGACATTTCAAATTGCAGGGGATTATGAAAATCTTTGAATTCAATTTCCTTCTTTCAAAGCTGAAGAAACCAGCTCCCTGGGACCTGCTGTGTGACTGGCCAGAACCGAATGTTATTTTGTAGTCAATTTATTGCTAGACAGAAAAAAAATACCTTCAGTACTCAGATATTTCTGGAACATTTTGGTGATACTGAAAATATGATTATATGAAAAATATAGTACATTCATAGTATATGCCTTATTAGGTAACAATAATAAGTGGCCATTTCTTGACATCTTTTTTTTTTATTTTAATTTTATTTATTTATTTATTTGGGTGAGAGAGAAGGAGAGAGAGCATCCCAAGCAGACTCCACATTCAGTGCAGAGCCCCACTCGGGGCTCCATTTCACAAACCGTGAGATCACGACCTGAGCCGAAATCAAGACTCAGACACTTAACCGACTGAGCCACCCAGGTGCCCCATCCTCTGGTTTTTAACACTAAGATATAAACATTAATTTATTCATTCAGCAAGTATTTATTATCTGTTATTTGCCAGGCACTATTCAGATGCCGGGGGAAAACTGGGAACAAATGGCTATTGGAGAGTTTTGCACAGAGAAGTGATTTGATCTGACTTACAGTTTTAAAGGACCAGTCACGTTGTGGTGTTGAAAATAGACCATGAGGCAGAGGTGAGAGGCTGACAAGGGTAGAAGCAGGAACACAGGAGGCTTTGCAACAGAGATAAGCAAGCGCCGTGGATTGCACCAAGGTGCCGGTGGAATGAATGACATTTTGAAGGAAGAGCCAACAGGATTTGCTAATGCACTGTGTGTGAATGTAAGAGAAAGGATGACTCAGGTAACTCCCCCCAGAATATTCGGCTTCTTAAAATATAGAGCTGAAAGAATTCAATTGCCATTAGGAAATTGAAATACGAAAAACCAGAAAGATAAGGATTGAGGGATACATTTTAGAGATGTATACATTTAGAGAGGGATACATTTTAGGGATGCCCCTGTTTGGGGCATATTGTTTGAAAACTCTAGAAGACCTTCGAGAGTGATATTAGCACAGTCAGACCTAGGAATATGGAGTTTAGAGAAAATTCTGGGTTGGATGTTTTATAACTTCAATTTTGAAGTGAAGATCTTAATTATAGCTAGTAATCACCCATAAAGGGTATAATAAAGCATTTCTTTATTATAGAGTGTTAGGAACCATTATATTTTATTGATTCAACGAGTACTTATTTATTAGGTACCAGGCGCTATTATAGGTTCTGGGGGACATAAAGATGATTATGGCCCTTGTAGTAGGTTTCTAGATCTGGAGAAGGAGGCAGAAAATAAGCAACAACAAAAATCTTCAATACTGCAATACTCCAGTGCTGCAAGAATTTGTTCAAGGTGCTAACATCATCACAGAAGCAGAAATAATGAACTCTGCCCAGGAAGTCCAGGGATAGTGTTTTAGCAGAGCCTGAAGGGTCGAATAAGAGGTTTACATACAGACAAAGGTGGGTTGGCATCCCAGGCAAAGAAAACAGGCACATGTGTCTGGGGGCAGGGACGCACATCCTGGGACCCACAGAACGCCCTGTGGCTGAAGCCCAGGCTGTGGAGGGGAAGGTGGCTGTTAATAGCTGGGATGAAGAGAAGATCGTGGGTGTGGAGTGCGGAAGGTGCAATGAGCTGGGCTGCCCAGCTACTTCGTAAAGAAAGAGGGGATGAACATGGGCGGGATGAGTAAAAACACACACGTGTGTGCCGAGCGGGGGCCGCCGTGCTCTGCTGAGCTGTGGTTAACCTCCTGGCGGCAGAGGAGACGGCCCTGCTGTCAGGGAGGGAGGGACAAGTGCCAGGAGCTGGCACAGGCTTGAAAGGGGGCCCTTGGTGGGTTCTTTCCAGTTCCCGAGCCCCGGGACAGGTGCTGCGGGGGCTGGGCAGCGGAAGACCAGGCCCGCCCTGGGAAAGGACTCTGCCTCTGCCTGAGAGGCTGGAGAGCCGCTAGCTAGCTTTAATTCAAAAAGGGGCACAGTGAGCTTTTCCTGAGCTTCTCCTTCCCAGGAGACTTCAACAGGGAATGATCCTTCAACTTCAAGAAATTCATCTCATTTGGTAGAAATGCACCGATAGATCACAAGCCTATGCAAAGAGCTCGGGTACGGACATCTCTCAGATCCCATCCCACGAAAGGCTAACTACTCCTCTGTCATTTAAGACCAGCTTGGAAATGGGAGATTACTGTCCAGTCTCAGCCTTTGAGAGTCACAAAAGGAAAGCTCGTACTTAAGATATTTCAGAAACATGGAGCATCTGCAAATGTTTATCAAATTTGAACAGGGTCAAGATTTAAACAAGCTCAATGTAAAGGATCATCTGTTAAAACTATGTTCTTTGTGACCTGTGTGTGTGTGTGTGTATAGGTGTGGAACTGAGGGGATAAAGGAAAAATCTAGGGTTATAAAAGAGAATATTCTCCCCTAGCCACATTCCTCAGGGACCATCTTTCATGGACAGATGGAGGCTTATGTCCCTAAGACATAAGTGTGTGGTGTGGCTTACATTATATACAAGACATGTAGGTACATTGTGCACAAATGAGCATGGCAGGCCCTAAAAGGGGTACAGAGGATGATGATAATGTTGTGGTGATTTTCCAGGGAAAGAAAAGACTTTTCCAGGGTGGCTTTCTGCTACTGGCTTTTAGGGTAGGGAGGGTGATCAATATAGCTTGTCATCAGGCTGTCCTGTCGATTCCTTCCCACTTCCTGTCCTTCAGAAAACAGCTAAGGAACATTACCCTCTTGTACAGGTTTCCAGAAATAACCAGCTAGAACTCTAAGCCATTTCATTATTCTGGGGGGAGGGTGTAAAGAAACAAGAGTACATGTACAAAGTCTCCATGTATATTGAGGTGTATGTATGCATATATGTAACATACATGAATGCACATGTACATATATATTCTGGGGATGAGCATCTATTTTTAAAAACATCCTACATATGATGTTTCCTGTGCCTTATGAACCAATCAAATGTCCCGACTCCACAATTATGGGAAGTCCAGTGGCCTTGCCAAGAGTGATCTGAATTTCTGAGGGTATTAGGTTAATATGGTTACCTCCTTTTCTGATCTCTTGCTTTGGCTAGACTGTTTTGTTTGTGGAGTTGCTGCCCTGAATGTGGGGAACCTGCTCCACACCATGTGAAACTAGCCACTGATTTCTTCTAGTTTCAGAAAGTTGCCACCCAAACCACTCACCCAGCATCTTTGAATGTGAAGGCAACTTTACTAAAAGTTTGGAGGAAATGATGGCAAGTTTATATCAGACCAACTCATACAAATTTTAAAGCTAAATGAGCTTTCTCTGTCTCCTTAAAAGTCCCTGGGCCTCTCCATTTCCTTACTCATCCTTCTTATCTCTTTTCTTTTTCGTTTGCATCCTCTTCCCAGAGCTTAAAAAACTTAAAATTAAGAAAAATTAATGTGATGGAGAATTTTGAGAATTCTACATCATGTTATGCAGAATAATTCACTATCTCCATCCTCTCCCTTGAAACACAGCTTCAAACTACATTGTTTACCCGAGACTCTGAGGAGGCTCTGATGCCCAGGTATGGCCCGGCCCTCCTTTGGCTGTGACCCCAAGCCACAGGCAATGACTAAGGGACGAGCAGTAGCTATCTCTGCCTCCTAAGATTACAGTTGATCGCAGTGTTCTTCTTTGTGCTTTTTCATAGTTTTCAAATTTTATAGCATACTTTTTATTCAGGTAAAAGTAATCAAATGCTTTAAAAACATTTTGGGCATTGGGGGGCCTGGGTGGCTCAGTCGGTTAAGCATCTGACTTTGGCTCAGGTCATGATCTCACAGTTTGTGAGTTCGAGCCCCACGTCAGGCTCTGTGCTGACAGCTCGGAGGTGGAGCCAGCTTCGGATTCTCCACCTCCCTTTCCCTCTGCCCCTCCCCCACTCTCTCTCTCTCTCTCTCTCTCTCTCTCTTTCTCTCTCTCTCTCTCAAAAATTTAAAATAAATAAATAAATAAATAATTAATTAAAATGTTTTGGGAAAATAAATCCAGGCTTTTGTGGAAAATAGTTTCCTGAAAGATATTTGTAAAGGGAATTTGACAGAAGCAGAAACTGATGCTAAGTGTGTGGGCTTGGAAACTTTTTCTATAAAGGGCCACAGGGTAAAGTATTTTAAGCTTTGTGGGCCACGTGGTCTCTGTCATAACTACTGGACTCTTCCACTGTTACCAGAAAGCAGCCACAGACAATGCACACCAAAAAATGAACATAGCTGTGTCCTAATAAAACTTCCCTTACGAAAGCAGGTGGCAAACCCTTTTGGCCCATGGGCTATGGACAGCAAGCCCCCGTGAAGAGGATGTATCTCTCGGTGATCAAGTTGTATATGTGCTTGGTGGGAGCATGAGTGAACACTCTTAAAAAAGAGGAAAGCTGAGATGATGTGTTTCTTTTGTTTCTTTTTAAACATGTGTTTCTTTTTAAAATATCTTTCAGAAAGTATAGAAAGAAAAAAGTTTGGGTCTTTCAAAAAGCCACAGAAACTTAAAAAGTATCGGGATACTCAAGTGCTAGAGTCAATGAAAAAGAAAGTTGGAGTCGAGAAAAGATAGATCTGGAGAGAAAAAACCTCTCTGGTCAGCGAGGAGGTAGCATGGGGCAAAGACTGCTGGCCATGGTCTCAGGAACCCAAGGCAGATGTCCAGCCTCTGCACAAACTATTTGATGACCAAATCAGTTAACCTCTCAGGAGCTTATGTCCCTTCTCATAAATGATGGTGTTCTACCCGATGAGTCATGAGTCTAGGACTCCATGAGAGATTATCTCAGAATCTTATGGGGAGCTAGGGATGGACACTGTGACATATTTTCCTTTTTTGTCCCTTAATATTTCATAAACGTATTGAGTGCTTCTGTGGGTCAGGTAGTTGCCCCTACATCATCTTATTTCACATCCCAATAACCACCACAGCTTTCTCCCTGGACATGTGCAGTTGAGCCTAAAGGTTGGGTGTCATTTTTAAGATCTTTTGATATAGATTGCAGCCTCTCGGAAGTTAAATGACTTACTTGGTTATTCAAACAATAACAGAATAGGTAGAACCGACAGTCAAACTCAAGGCCCACCATTTCAGGCTATAGCATCCACCCTGTTTAATCACAGCTACATACCTTCCTTTTTTCAGGAAAGGAAAAGTTGGACAAAAGGCAGGTGGGAACTTTCTTTTGAGACCACAGAGAGATGTCAGTAGGAAGTTTTCAAAGCACGTGCCATAGGTACTATTGGGGAAAGTTTTTGATGGCAAGAGTGGGTTTAAATGTGAATTAAAGGAGCTTTTCTACATAGGCCTAAAAAATAGAAACTAAGGGGCGCCTGGGTGGCTCAGTCGGTTAAGCATCTGACTCTTGATTTCAGCTCAGGTCACGGTCTTGCGGTTTGTGAGTTCGAGCCCCACATGGGGCTCTGTGCTGATGGTCGGGAGCCTGCTTGGGATTCTCTGTCTCCCTCTCTCTCTGCCCCTCCCCCATTTTCTCTGTCTCAAAAATAAATGAAACACTTAAAGAAAATAGAAACTAAGAATGGGAGAGGACTGGTTGTTGAAGAGAATGTGAAGGAGGATGCAGAAGTCAATGCCAATCCATTGCCTGAGTGACTATAAAGGGAGCGAAGGAGAGAGACCTGCATCCTGAGAGGTTTGTTTCCCACACCTGGGAAGGCTTTCCTGCACCTGTGGCGGTGCCTTACAAGGAACGGGCCGGTATACTTGGGACAAGCTGTGGTTTTCTGAAAGAGGATCCAATTCTGCATTCTTCTACTGCCTCCTGACCTCTTGTTAGTGCCCTAATGAAGACCAATAGGTCATTTCAGATCTCACAGTGGCAGGGCAGGGGAAAGAGGGGGTGGGATTCCCTGCTCATGGAAGGAAGTCGATACCATCTTTTAAGATGATTTCAGATACAGCAGAGGCCAGTGATAACCTTTTGCTTTTGATTACTGACCTTTTGAGTGAAAGAACTGGTTGGTTGTAGCTTAGCCCGGCTTTTTGTTGAGAAACTTATTCTAGCTTTTCTCTCACGTGTGTGTGTGTGTGTGTGTGTGTGCATGTGCACACATGCTTTCTAGTCACAAAATGCCCTTTTACTGTCACTGGTGAATGCAAGAGAGACCATTAGAGGAAACTGCATTCTCGCTTTGAGGGAGACAGGTCTGGTGGACAGAGAGACCTTAGGTCTTTTCTGCTGATGATTTTTTGGAGCATCTGGACAAGGATCTATATAGTCAGAAGAAAAGTGAATCAAGGCAAGATGAACAAAACAAGCACACGGGGATGGAAGATGGGTGAAATCAGGCAAGAGGACAGTCACCCCAGCCAACAGAGCCGTAAGCCTTGTCCCAGTTTCAACTTCAGACATTCTGCTGATGGTCGTGGGTGAGGTCAGCAGGTCTGTCAGTCCAGCCTCTCTCTGCTGTCTTATCTGTTCCCTCACCAACTTTTCCCATGAGAAAGAGACGGCTTGCATTGACAGTTCAGGCATTTTTACTGGCTGAAATCACCACTGTATCAACATAAAAAGTTATGTCTGCTTTTTGGAGCCATTTTAGTGGATCTTGCCTGCCTGTCAATTTAGGATGAGCATTCATGCCTGAGGACAAGTCTCTATTTTAATATTGTGTGTTTTAAGAACTCAACTCATCATTATGCTTCATCAAGCCTTTTGTGATAGAAATCAGGCAAGCAAGGACATCTCTGAGCTGACTGGGCCACTCAGGGGACACATTTGTATCAGTCACATTAAAGGTGTTTAACCAGGGGCACCTGGGTGGCTCAGTGGGTTAAGCATCTGACTCTTGATTTCAGCTCAGGTCATGATGTCATGGTTTGTGGGTTTGAGCCCTACATTGAGCTCACTGACAGTGTGGAGCCTACTTGGGATTCTCTCTCTCTCTCTGCCCTTCCCTAACTTGTGTGCGCTCTCTCCCTCAAAATAAATAAACTTTTTTAAAAAAGGTGTTTATCCAAAGTGTTTAAAATTGGGAGAGAATGAACAGGTAGCCAAATATGTTTAGGTGGGTATATCCTAACTGTGGAGAAGTGGATAAGTCCTGGCTAGAAGTTGTCTTTGGCAAACTGAAAGGGGAAAAGTGATCTCACCTATAGAAAGGGTCCTGCTGAGTGTCGACTCCCTTAGTGGGACCGAGGAAGGCACAGGACAAGGAAAGGCATTTAATGCTTTCTTGGAAGCTTTCCAACCATTTGCTGTCTTTTCAATCCCCCATCACCTTCTCTTCTCACAGATCTTCCTAAAGCTTCCATTTTCTACATTAACACCCAGGGTCATGTGCTCACCTTCCCTTACTTGCTTTCTTTTTCTTTAAGGTGCATCTGTAATATAAAGTCAGCTTAGACCCTGTGGCCCCCAAATTCCTCCATTTCATCAGTTCTCCCTGAGTCTGTTGGACATCAAGGTTAAATTGGAGAGAGGACTAAACCAAAATTCTCTGAGGAGAATTTCTTCCATGGTTCCTAAATGCCATACAATATAGCACATTTTAGGAGAAAGGTAGCTTCTAGTTTTAGTGATTGTTTTGTGTTTACAAAACACAACTGCTTATATGCAAGTTCTGAAGAAAAGATGATGTGGTTGCCCTTAAGCTATGGTCAAATATTTATAGGCTTATTCTGAAGTGTACTGAAATTCTGGTTACTCCAAAGGAAAAAATTAGAAGAAATAAGAATAAATATTTTGACTCAACATTTAAAAAAAGCCTTTACTACCTTGAAAAGTACTAAACCTCCCAGCACTGGAAATGTTTAAGCAAACTGGCAAATGGGTTGTATAAATTAGGGAAAGCTAAGCGGAAGCAACACATACACCCAAAAGATTCGGTGACTTGAAGAACAAGATGTTTTTGTTTGTTTGTTTCTGTTCTCTTTTTGTTTATTCATGTAACAGTCCAAGGCAGGGATTGAGGGATGCAGGCTGATGACTATTTTAGCATTCCAGGGTTGTTCTGGATGTCACCATCTCAGGGTCCTGGAAAGGGGAAAGAGCATGAAGAACCACACAGGGGAAGTGGCCCATACCCCACCATCTTGGTAGCATTGGCCATAACCAACTGTAAGGAGGGCTGGGACATAATGTCCTACCTATACCTGGCTAGTCACAGCCTCACTCAGCACTTCGAACAGTGAGTGGATAAGAGGAGGAATGGATTTGGGTGGGCAGCTGGAAATCTCTGCTGTAGCAAACAGAAGCGCGGCACTTGGTGTCAGGCCAACAAAGTTTGAGTTGTGGTGCATCATTTCAATAGCAGGGGTACCTTGAGGTGAATCATTTAACCTCTCTAAAGTTGTGTTTCTTCATCTGGAAAATGGAAGAAGGAACCTTAGCAACATCTATCTTACCTATGTGAAGACAAAAAGGAAAAATCAATACATCTGAGAGCACTGGGGTTATTAGGCCAGCTCTGTGATGGTGGCTGTTGTTGTTTTAGTCGGAATCGTGAGTGTAGGTATACACAAATGGTAAGCATCAACAACACCCTCTATGTCTGTGAACGATAACAAATCCAGTAGATTTAAAATGCAGCATGAGGATTTTCGATTCGAAAACAGAACGACTTGCACATGGACGTCAGAAATTAGAGATGAAAGGAGGATAGATAGGCATGAGCTATTGAAGAGGACTGTAGAGTTTCTTTGTCTAGATAACCTTCAAAGAAGATGAGACTCTCGGGGTGCATGGGTGGCTCAGTCAGTTAAGCGTCTGACTCTGGCTCAGGTCTTGATCTCACAGTTCATGAGTTCGAGCCCTACACTGGGCTCTCTGCTCTGCTCTCAGGAAGGGTCTGCTTTGAATCCTCTGTCTCTGTCTCTCCCTTTCTCGTTCTTTCTCTCTCTCACATACACAAAAATAAACAAAAACTCTAAGAGAGAGAGAGAAGATGTAACTCTTGTTTCCTTGGGGGTGGGTTTGAAAAAAACTTCAGGACTAAAAAGAGGACTCTACCAGATGATCATTTCTCCAAGCCTTTTCTAGACCTATTTTTCTTTTTCTGGCATTAGCCTATTCAAGCATCACCAAATATAAGGCACAGCTGAACATTTTTAACAGAAACACATAAAGTTGTCTATCTTTCCTGATTTCACTATAGTATGGAAGAAAGGAAAGAGGTATTACAGGCTGGAAAGCTGGAGATATTTGTACACCATTCATCAGTAGTGCTAAGGAAAGTGCTTGGAGAGAACTGAAGGTTTGTGTGTTCTCCCTGGGCCTTGCTGTTTTTAGCATGGCTTTACAAAAAAAAACCATAGAACTCAGTAAATAATTGATTGCTTTCCAAGCAGAGATGGAAGGACACAGAAAAAGTATGGAAATGTATAGTCTTGTATTCGTTCATTTGTTCATTCATGACACAATTATGTCCCTGGTACGTGGAATATATCAATGAACTAAACACACAGAGAGCTTATATTCTAGTTGGTGAGATATACAATGAGCAAAAATTATAACAAATAAATTGTATATGCTAGGAAACCACAAGTGCTTTGGAAAAGAAAATGGCGGAGGATAGTAAGATTTGGGGGTGGTGATGAAGAGATTGTGATTTTGAATAGGATGGTCCAGGTAGCCCTCACTGAAAAGGCAGTATTTGAGCAAAGGTTTGGAGGTGAAGGATCTGGGTATATACAGATGTGTAGAGAAAGTATGCTCCAGAAAGTATGTTCCAGGTAACAGGATCAGCAGGGCAAGGGCCTGAGATGGGGACATGTTTGTGTCACATTTGCCAGGCTATTGCGGGGAAGGCCACCAGATGTGATGCTCTCAGCTACCTCCCAAAGGTCATCCTCTTCCCTTGGGCAAGAATGAGAATGAGAACCAAACGGAGGAGAAGAACCAGGAGTTTTTTCTTGGACAAATAAAGAATGAGGAATACAAATTTTTTATCAGGATTATCAAACTGTACAGAAGGAATATCTTTAATTTTAGAATAGATGTCTTTAAATTCCCATTTTAGAACCATATTGTAGAACAAGAATTAGGTCATTCTTATGTTCATAATATCTTTCCTTGCTTAGCCAGTGAATTTCTCTGAGAGGCAGCATAATGTTATGAAAGAAACCTAGATTTGGAGGGCCAGTCTTTAATCAGTTCTATCTTGACCGCTCCACTAACTAGCTGTGTAAGTTACTTAACAGCTTTAAGCCTCGATTTCCTGGCTATTAAGAGAGGAGCAATCACCCTGGATGAGTGAAATAGCATGCAGAAGATAAATACCACAGTGTCCACCCCATAGAATGTGAATGATCCAACGAACGTTAATTTCTCCTTGAAGCAGGGGACTCAGTGGTGATGTGGGATGGCTGCTTTCTGCTATCCTTGAAAAGGAGCTCTTCTCATGGAAACACTGGCGCTTAGATATGAAATGCAGTTGGCAAATGCTGAAAGAAGATACTTTGCTTTCCATTCCAACACATTTTGGGGCTCCTTCTGAAAGCTTGGTGACCTCAAGCACCAGACCTCTGATGAAGAACCGTCCGTGAGAATTTGGTACAAGGATGAGAAGAATCATCTCATGAAAAAAACCTATTCTTATGACGTCTTCAGCCCTAACTCAAAGTCCTGTGGTTGCCAGTAGATCAAATAAAGCCTGGGATAAAAATAAAATCTCTATGGAGATTTGCTTGTAGAAGCCAACTTGCTAGAAGGTTACCTTTCTCAATGATTTTATAGTCTGGTATTTTTATTGATGATATTTCAGTTATAAATTACATTACAAATTTGTCTAACACCATAGTAATGGCTCAAAGCTCTTCCTAATTATACAAGATGCTGTGAAGAATCATAAGGTGATTTCAAATACTTTGATTAAAATGACGTTCACAGAATTGACATTTAAATGACTAATTTAGCTCTTCTTCCATTCTCTAAGTTCATCTATATTTCGTGTTGTATGTGAAAAGATATGTGGAGAATTTCAGAAGCAAATCATCACCATCAGCAGCAGTCTATAAAATTAAATCTTCACTGTTCAAAGAAAAAAATCCTGTTGCATATAGACAACTTTATTTTTAAATGATATGAACATATTATTGGATTGGAGTACACTACTTTATAACATTCTTTGATTTTCTTCAGCATTCCCCCACAGTAATTTATACCTTTGTGTCATGTAGAACAGCAGAGGGAAGTGCATTTTGGAGTTTAAAAGTTCTTGGTTTGGGGGTACCTGGGTGACTCAGTTGGTTAAGCATCTGACTTCAGCTCAGGTCATGATCTTGTGGTTTGTGGGTTCGAGCCCCACATCAGATTCTGGAGCCTGCTTCAGATTCTGTGTCTCCCTCTCTCTCTGCCCCTATCCTGCTAACGTTCTCTCTCTCTCAAAAATAAATAAACATTTAAAAAAAGTTCTTGGTTTTATTCTCAGAAAAACTAGTTTGATCTTGGGCAAAAGAGCCTCAGCTTTCTCAGTTGTAATACAGGGATGACTCATAGGATTGTTCCAGATTTAAGATGAAAATTTTCGGAAAACATCTAGTATTGGGATTTGATATGTACACAGAGTAAAATGATTACCATGATAAGTTTAGTTAACATCTATCCCTGCATATAGTTACAATTATTTTCTTGTAATGAGAACTTTTAATATTTACTCTCTTAGCAACTAAGAGAGCAAATCTCTTAGCAAATATATGCAACATAGTATTAGTTGTTTTTTTTTTTTAAGTTTTTGTTTTAAGTCCAGTTAACATACATTGTTTATATTAGTTTTAGGTGCACAGTACAGTGATTCAACACTTCCATACATCACCCAGTGCTCATCACAACAAGTGCACTCCTTAATTCCCATCACCTATTTAATCCATCCCCCCCAGGCTCTGGTAACCACAGTTTGTTCTCTGTAGTTAAGAATCTGTTTCTCTTTCTCTCTTTTTTTTCCCCTTTGCTCATTTGTTTTGTTTCTTATGTTCCACATATGAGTGAAATCATACAGTGTTTGTCTTTTCTCTGACATATTTCACTAAGCATGTATTCTCTAGCTCCATCCAAGTCATTGTAAATGACAACATTTTATTCTTTTTTATGGCTAAATAATATTCCATTGCATACGGGGTTTTGCGTGTGTGTGTGTGTGTATACACACATATATACATATACATATATATGTATTTATTGTGTATCTATATATAGATGGACATTTGAGCTGCTTCCATATCTTGGCCATTGTAAATAATGCTGCTATAAACATAGGGGTGCATGTATCCCTTTGAATTAGTGTTCTTTCCTTTTCTTTTCTTTCTTTTTTTTTTTTTTTTTTTTTTTTGTATTTGGGTAAATACCCAGTAGTATGATTCCTGGATCATAGGGTAGTTCTACTTTTAACCTTTTGAGGAAACTCCATACTGTTTTCCACAGTGTCTGTACCATTTTGCATTCCCACCAACAGTGCACGAGGGTTCCCATATAACACAGTATTGTTAACTAAAGTCACCATGCTGTATATTACATCCCTAGGATTCATTTATTTTATAACTGGAAGTTTGTACCTTTTGACCACCTTTACTCATTTCCCCCACCCTCTACTCCCTGCCCCTGGCAACCACCTGTCTGTTCTCAGTTTCTATGAATTTGTTTTCTTTTTTTTTTTTGACTCCACACATAAGTGAGATCACACAGTATTTGTCTTCCTCGGTCTGGCTTATTTCACTTAGTATAATGCCCTCAAGTTCCATCTGTGTTGTCACAAATGGCATTTGTGTCTCATGCCTGAATAATATCCCATTATATATGTACCACATCTTTATCGTTCATCCACCAATGGACACTCATGCTGTTTCCGTGTCTTGGCTATTGTAAATACTGCTGCAATGAACATGGAGGTGCAGATACATCTTCAAGTTAATGTCTTCATTTCCTTCAGATAAATTCCCAGAAGCAGAACTGCTGGATCATACATAGATAGTAGTTCTGTAGTTCTTTTTTAATTTTTTAAGGAAACTCCATACTGTTTTCCATAGTAGCTGCACTAATTTACATTCCCACCAACACTGCACAAAGATTCCTTTCTCCACATTCTCGCCAGCACTTGTTATCTCTTGTCCTTTTGATAACTGCCATTCTGACAGGTGTGAGGTGATACCTCATTGTAGTTTTGATCTTCATTTCCCTGATGATTAGTGACGTCGAGCACCTTTTCATGTGCCTATTGGCTGTCTGAATATCTTCTTTGCAAAAATGTCTATTTAGGTCCTTTCCCATTTTAAAATTGGATTATTGGTTTTATTTGCTCTTGAGTTGTATGAGTTCCTTATATATTTTGGATAGTAACCCCTTCTCAGATATGTGGCTTGCAAATATTTTCTCCCATTCCATAGATTGCCTTTCCACTTTGTTTTGTTGATTATTTCTTTTGCCGTATAGAAGCCTTTTAATGTAGTCCTGCTCACTGATGACATTATTAAAGGAAACCACCAACAAAGAAGTAAATAAAAGAGGCCATTCATGGAGCAATGTTAATAGTATCATGAACCAGGAGTGATTAATCCAATTCTGAATAGCTGTGGTCTAGTCAAAATAAAAATAAAGAAAACTAGCTAATAAATCATCATATTAAAAAGAAGTCTAGTGGCAGATTGATGGATTTTCCTAACAAGGACAGGCTGCAAGTACCATGATCAAAGTGTCAGCTTTACCTTGTTGGTCTGTGGGGAAACTTGTTCTAATGACCTCATATAGCACTTGGCAGACTTCAAGCAAGGATTCAGAGCACAGGTGGCAAAAGCAAAAGTGCCCGGGACGTGCTACCTACCCCTGCACTGAGCACCCAAGCAGGAGTCTTGTTTACAGGAATAGGATGCTTTATCAGGGCACCCAGGGCAGAGGCTGGACCATTGGACTATTTTGGAGACAGTCTATTCCCAACTCCTATATATACAAATTCTCTAACTAGGAAGATTTTTCAATTACCAAAATGCAACCACAATCCTCCTCTGGGCTGATAATGTTCTAAGCACTAGACAGAACGGAAATGCTTCTGAGCTGGGCTAGACCACAAAGGGCTGGTCTCAGACCGATGAAGCCTGAGAGTGATCTCCAGACAGGTCGAGGGTCACTTTCACTTCAGTTTACTACAAAACCAGCAATTTTATTTTTAGTATTCTCTTGCTCTACTTTATGGTTTTACCACAGGTACACATATCCCTGAACAAAATGATTATAATTGCTTATCTTTTTAAAAAAAATGTTTATTGGGGCGCCTGGGTGGCTCAGTCAGTTGAGCATCTGACTTCAACTCAGGTCACGATCTCGCGGTCCGTGAGTTCCAGCCCCGCGTGGGGCTCTGGGCTGATGGCTTAGAGCCTGGAGCCTGCTTCGGATTCTGTGTCTCCCTCTCTCTCTGCCCCTCCCCCGTTCATGCTCTGTCTCTCTCTGTCTCAAAAATAAATAAACGTTAAAAAAATTTTTTTTTAATGTTTATTTTGAGAGAGAGAGAGTGAATGGGAGAGGGGCAGAGAGAGAGGGAAAAAGAGAATCCCAAGCAGGTTCTGCACTGTCAGCCCACAGCCTGACTTGGGGCTTGAACTCATGAACTGTGAGATCATGACCTGAGGTGAAATCAAGAGTCAGGGGCTCAGTTGACTGAGCCATCCAGGCACCCCTATAATTGCTTATCTTCACACTAGGTTTATTTATTTTGTTTATTGTCTCTCTTCCCCTGCCAGATAGAAGCTCTCAAAGGGCAGAGATTTTTACCTTTTTGTTTATTTCTATATTTCTGGTGCCTTGAACAGTGCCTGACATATAGGAGGTTCTTTTGAATCTATTAATGAACCAATATGAGTGAAAGTCGTTCCTAATGTCCCTCATTCCTCATGGACACCCACCTGAACATCTGTGTGAACTTCAGCATCTGTGGAGAAAGGACTTCATTAGGTCACAAGAGCCTAGCCCTTTTTGCTGCCAGTAGTCAAGGATTTGCCCTATTAACTGAAGAAAAATTCTTGCTGCATTAACTGAAGAAAAATTCTTGGTGGGTAGGTTTCCTATTTATTGCCTGGCTGTAGACAAACCACCAGTCCCATGGTGGCAACACACAGCTGCTCACTACTCTCTATGGTAAGCTGCCACATCTAAGCTCACCCATTCTAAAACCTCTATATATGGCGCCCCTTCTTCCTGTCATTTCTAAGACAGAGTCAGATGGTATCCTTGTACAAATGGCCTTCTGACGTGCATGGGCTCACTGCCTGATTCCTGTGACCTGGAGGTCCAGGGGCCCCTGATAACACTCCTCCCTAGACTGGCCTCAGGCTAATCTGAGCAAGAAAGGAGAAAGAAGGAAACAAGCTCACTAGACCATTGGTCTCTATGACCTATGAGAACAGAAAACAAGATTACAAAACTGAATCCAGGGATCCACCTTGGGTTACCTTCTTGCACTCTCTTACACAGCTTGATGTGGCCTTACTTCCTGCACTCTTTTAGATCTTTTTCCTTGCCCTTGAAGTCATAGGACATGAAGTTCCTCTATCAGATGACAGCTCTGTCCTCTCTTCTCACATGGCCCCACTTCTTGCCTTGCTTTGTCTAGGCTGCACCTAATTGATGCCCAGAGACCATGAAGGCCAGTGCCAAGTTCAGCAGAGAGTAAAGCCCTGACCTAAAGTTTGCAGGAGGCACACTTTCCTCAGTCTCATAGTGTTTTCAGAACTAACATCTTGCATACTTTGGTGGAATAGCTGAGACAACCCAGAACTGTGAAATAAAAAATAACTTCCATCCAGACACATTCTTCTGAATAAGGATGCACTGGGATGCACAAGGATACATTTTTGGTCTCAGAAAGTCATTTTTTTTTCTTTTTCATAGTACCCTAATTTCCCACTGATTTCTTACAGCCCAGAATAAAGACCTAATGAACCAGGGGGACTTTCTGTACATACTGAGCGAGTGTACAGAGATGAGGAATATTTATAATCCATCAGATTGAAACAGACAAATTCATTTGAACAAGCTAACTGTCCCCTTGTGATAAGGGAGCCAACTTGTTTCGTGGGGTTGCCATTTTACTTCTAAAAGGGCATCTGTACTTCAAAAGGATTTTGTAATTCATGAGCCACCTCTGTTTCCTCCTGTCTTGGGTGAAGTCACTATGCTATCTTTATAACTTCATCATCATTTTCCAAGTAACACACTCAGCAGCTATAAACAGAACATCACGGAAAGTCAAACCCACATAACTGGTAGGGAAATTGGATTAAACATGGGTCTATAATCACGGTCAAAAGAATGACCACAGTGAAAATTAAGGAGAAATATTTCCATTGTCTTTAGTGTTATTCTGCTGCTTAATGAACATTTCTTCCAGGTAATAGCAACTGACTCCCAAAGTAAGATGATGATTTATGAATTTTCTCCCTAAGGAAATTGGTTACTGACAAGGAGAAGCTTCCAATTTGCCTACAAAAATAATTTGGTATAACTTGCAACTCGTGCAGATGCAATGGAAAGATGAGAATTCTCTCTAGAACAGACTCTCATTCTCGCTTTGGTTTCCCTGCATACTCTTCATCCCAACACACATTAGTTATAAACAACTCACTTGACAACATTAGCTCTTCTTTCCCTGACTACTTGCAGTTGTTCTCTGAGCCCTTCCAATGTATCCATTTGGGCCACAATAATTGCAGAGCAAGATATCTCGGAGGTAGATCAAACATGAAATGACATCTTTCTGACCTCGTTCTGGCCTTCTCCCTGGAAGTAGAATAGGATTTGCTTATTAACAAGTCTTTGAGCTTTCATATTATCTTTCTTTGAATTTTGAAGAGTCATTCTGCAGCAAGCTGCTTTGATTTTTATTTAATTGACATACCTATTTGAGTTCTTGGTTTTAACTGGTGATGTGACTTTATTATTTTTTTGTTCCTCTACAACCATATATTACTAATTTAATGTGATGCGGTTTGTGTTTGATCTACCATGGGAATAAATTTGGTATGGATTTTTTAAGTTAATCTAGAAGAAGATAAATTATGAACAAATTTTCTCTCCCATTTCGGTGTAGCTAAACTGGTAGCCAAAGAAAGTGAGTTGTTATGAATTCAGAGCACAACTCTATACTTTGTATTTAAAAATTGAAAAGAAAGGGGCACCTGGCTGGCTCAGTCGGTAGAGCATGTGACTCAAAGTCTCAGGGTCATGAGTCCAAGCCCCACGTTGGGCATGGAGTCTACTTAAAAAATAATAATAATAATGATAATTAAAATAAAATAAAAATAGAAAAGAGAGGGAGGCAATTTGTCCTACCCAAAGTAGAACTTGGATAGTCAAGTTCTTGATGGGGACCTTTTGAGTCCAGACAGGTAAATATAGAAATTACCCAAGGTGAGGAGTGATTGGTGAGTATAGATTTGAAAGCAGAAGAGCTGGGCAATACAAGCTGGGTTATTAAGACCATTATTAACAATTATATGATATAAACTTGCAATTAAATATATCAAAACCAAATATAACACTCAAACCTCACCATTGCCTAATCGTTTTACTACAGTTAACTATTATCGATGCTCTCAACATGTAATTGACATGTATCACAACTGTGTGGTAGAAATACTATATAGTGACACAGCATTGTGTGCTGATGTGAGCTTGGTAGCTTGAAATTGACCTTGTTGGAGTATTTATACCTAAAAAGTTGGCATATGCTACAAATCATCATTTTATTTCTCTCCAGATCTCCAGTTTTTTCAAACATTTACATAGCACACTACTACCTAACAGCTAAGAGTCTTGCTATTGCAAAACATAAGTAGATCTGTGGGGAGCCTGGATGGCTCATTCGGTTAAGTGTCCAACTTCGGCTCAGGTCATGATTTTGCAGTCAGTGAGTTTGAGCCCCATGTCGGGCTCTGTGCTGACAGCTCAGAGCCTGGAGCCTGCTTCAGATCTGTGTCTCCCTCTCTGCCCCTCCCCTGCTCATGCTCTATCCCTCTCTGTCTCTCAAAAATAAATATTAAAAAAAAAAGTAAATAGATCTGAAAGGACAATCTGGAGACCTGATTGCTGTAAATGCTTTTTATTTTTTGTTATTTATCACCCTTTCCCCACTCATCTTGTACCATCATTCCTTTCTCTGTGGAATTATCTCTTTCTTATTCTATGCAGTTGGGCCAAAGGGTGGGGGTACAAAGACCTCAGCCCTCCCTGGCCTCAGCAGTGGGCTCATGACTTAGGTCAGACCAAACATGATATTCCAGAGCACTGGCTAGAATGACTAGTTCTGGCATGAACACAGGAGGTGAGCTGGGACCAAGTTCTCCTTAAAATGTAATTGATGGATGCTGGCTGGAATTAGGAGCTGTGATCTTTCCCATAGGTGATGGTATGTAGGCAGAAGCAGGGGCTTACAGACACTATTTGGAATTTGTTTAAAGCCAGATAGATGCCCTTTGGACTTTTCAGGTACCTGAGTCTTTCTTGTATGACCAATAAGTATTTATTTTATCTTGGAGTAACTCTGATTGGTAAAATGCCATATAATGAATACGACATATTTGTATGGAAAGCACTGTTGGTACTTTTGGGTTACAGTGATAGAGATGCACTAAGGGATTACAACTTGATCCACCTTGTGACCAGATCTGTAGACCAACAGGACATTCTTTAAAAGGGGTCTTATTGGGGCGCCTGGGTGGCGCAGTCAGTTAAGTGTCCGACTTCAGCCAGATCACGATCTCTCGGTCCGTGAGTTCCAGCCCCGCGTGGGGCTCTGGGCTGATGGCTCGGAGCCTGGAGCCTGTTTCCGATTCTGTGTCTCCCTCTCTCTCTGCCCCTCCCCCGTTCATGCTCTGTCTCTCTCTGTCCCAAAAATAAATAAACGTTGAAAAAAAAAAGGGGGGGGGTCTTATTGCTTAAATGTCCATCAACTGATGAATGGATAAAGAAATTGTGGTTTATATACACAATGGAATACTACTTGGCAATGAGAAAGAATGAAATGTGGCCTTTTGTAGCAACGTGGATGGAACTGGAGAGTGTTATGCTAAGTGAAATAAGTCATACAGGGAAAGACAGATACCATATGTTTTCACTCTTATGTGGATCCTGAGAAACTTAACAGAAGACCATGGGGGAGGGGAAAGAAAACAAAAAAGTTAGGGAGGGAGCCAAACCGTAAGAGACTCTTAAAAACCGAGAATAAACTGAGGGTTGATGGGGGGTGGGAGGGAGGGTTGGGTGGGTGAGGGGTATTGAAGAGGGCACCTTTTGGGATGAGCACTGGGGGTTGTATGGAAAGTAATTTGACAATAAATTTCATATTAAAAAATAAATAAAAGGGATCTTATTGTATCTATCAACAAGAATTTTGTGTAAATTTATGAGATTGTATTTAAAAGACTAAATATTGTATTTGCTTGATACTTTAAGTTCATGAAAGATAAGGAAAAGGCAACATCTCTTATCACATCCCCAGGACTTCAGCAAGCCTTGGGTGGCATATAGTAAGAAATTTCTCAGGAAATCTTTGTTGAGAGAAGAGCTGTCTCCTGAACACTGAGTTCAGCCTGACCATGGCGATGATTCAGCAGTTTTATGCAATACCCTGCAGCTTTCTTTGTGAGAAAAGCATATGGACAACGCTGTTTGATATGAGGCAGAGTAAGCAGATTCAATAAATAAAGAAATTCTAGCTCATCAATATGCTGATTGACCTTGAGAGTTGGAGTTCTTTCTGTATAAACCAGATTTCCCATTTCTAGGTCTCGGGGCTCAAAGGAACCAAGCAAGAGATATACCCAATCCTGTTTTATAACAAGCAAAAAAAAGAAAGAAAATGTTAATCTATTGGCTGTTTACAAAGTAATTTAAAGCTAAAAGCTAAGCTTTTGAAGTTTCATAAACATTTTTCTAATATAACTTGTATCTCCCAAAGCAACACCCAATGAGAATGCTTTCGTCCAAAACAAGTGCAGTGTCCTCATTGTGGTTGGAAGCTGTCGGTGGGAGGGGAGGCATTGCTTCCCCTTCACGTTTCTGTAGAGATGAGGGAGCAGAACTGGAGGGGAATACTTCTGGGTCTTCTCTCTGTCCCTTTATTCATTCTTCCTCATTGGAATAAAAACAGATTTGTTTAGCAAGACAGAGAATAATCTGACATGTATTTACAAAGCTGACCAGGGTGGGGATGAGGCATAGCATTGAAATGCCAACAATATACCAGTCTCTCTTTCAGCTGGCTCTCTCTGTTCTACTGGCCACTGGGTTATTAACATCATAATTCTCTGTACGGGTGGTTGGGGAAAATGTGTGCTCTGTGGAAATAGTTCTCCCTACAGATAAAGAACAAGTCCCAGACTGGGAAGAAAGGAGGAAATTCTGACCTTCACCTTCATGTAAGCCTTAGCTTCACCATCTAACATCGTTTATCAAAGGCTGCCAAGCCAACAAGGCTGACCCTACTGCAAGGTGCATTTGACTTCTTTTTGCCTGTGTTCACTGGTTAAGAACCCAGAAATAGCGTCTCCGTGTGATTAGCATTCTAGGCACTAAATACCCACATAGGAATTTGGGCAAGGAAAACTTATACCTAGACAGAGGAAGTAGTATTTGGAGGGCAAAAATCCATATGGGGAGCCCAAAATTTTAGAGTGCCTCCTGCAGCTGGTGCCCTTATGGTTTTTGGTGACAAAATGGTTCAGCCTCACAAGCTTCAGTGCTGGAGTATTAATTACAGCTTTGCCTAGTAACTTACGGCACAGGTCCAGTTTGTTTGGAGAGAAGAGGATTCGTTTTGGAATCAGGATAGGTTTTTCTAGAACCTAAAACTAGGTTAGAGGAAACGTTCTTGTGTGTAGATTCACTCCTGTATTTGAGAGAAAGTCTTTCCGGGATCTCAGACCAGAGTGATGGCTTGACTTCTTTAGGGGCCTTAGAGGACAAGGTCCCCACTGCATCTTGGTAAGGCTTGTCCCAGGGCCATCAGAACCTCTGAAGATAGGCATAAGTATGAAAAATAAGTTTTAGTAAAATTATTTTTACATTTCATTGGCTAACCAGGAATGTAGCTATAAAACAAATGGTATTTATGTGAGCAAATGATAATCAAAGTGGTGGTGTTATAGTTGCTGGGGCTGCTATTTGGGAATTTTGAGTTTCAGGGCTAAGACCAAATTCTGTTCCTCCTTTACTTTACTTTGAACTACAGAACCAAGGATGGAGATGAGGTTTTAAGGAGGTAAGCTGAAATGGCTTAACCATAGGAATTTAGAATTATTGCTACCATGTTGCTTCAATTTGGCTCTGAATTAATTACAAGCCCTGAACATGACAGTGTACTTCCTATGGTCAGGAAAAGTATATTTTATCAATAAAGAAAGAAGCATGGACCCTTTATGAAAATATACCGACTTTTGATTTGAAAGTAGTAAGAAAGCCCAGTGGAGCTACGATATCCTAAAGAGGGATCAAGCCAAAGACATTAAGTATCTGGCCAACAGACTGTGCAACCCAAGTATCACTAGCCGTATAGGAAACAAGTATCACTTTTTTGAATCTATGAAAGCCTTGTACAAACTCCAAGGCAGGACTCTCTGATAAAAGCTAGGTTGGAATACATCATATCAGTTGGGGCTTAAGTGGGTTTTCTAGTGATATTATGAATCCAGTTAAAAGAATCCTCACACTCTCAGGACTGCCTGAAGCGACAGGAGGACATTTGAAGAGATTCTGAATGCTACAAAAGGAAGGACCATCTGCCATGGAACTTGACCCCATCCAGATGTGCTTATGGCTTGAGGACAGAAAGCAAAGGAGCATCTCCTGTCCCTGGATCCAAAGTGAAGGGGAGAGAAGAAATGCCAAACAGATGGAATGAAAGAAAATGAATGGGTAGAGCCTGAATCTTGTTTCTGGGGCCCAGTTATTCTCCCACTAGCCAATTTGGCTCAAACTCAACAGATGTCAAGTTCTAGCCAGACTGCCCCCTCCTTCTCTCAGGGGGAGAGGGGAGAAGATGGAGAGGAGCAAAGTTTCCCATCATAGCCCTTATCCTACTAAGAAAAGGGGACAGATCTCTTCTTCTGTGGAAATAAGACTCCTAACAAGACTTCACGACAGAAAAGGATTTGGATTAGCTGCAAAGACAGGGTTTGAGTGTTTCACAGGGGAGAACAATAGTCCAGAGCACAAAGGCAGGACAGGGTGACAAACCCAGGCAGGTTGCAGTCCTGCCAAGTGATCTACACTTTCCTAGAGCTCCTGTCCCGGGGGGAACTAGGTGACAGGACCCAAGTCTGATTGTAATACGTCTGCAAACGTGGAGGTCATTTTGAAAGAGAAGGTTCAAATGACTTGTGGATACATGAAGTTACCACCAGAATTTACAGTATTTAGGGCAGCAGAAATAATTTCAACGCAATCTCTATTCCATAAGCAGAAGTTTCCTAAAGGGTCTCCAAGTCTTACCAGTTGAAAATTAGACAGCTATTCCCCAGTCATCCCAAACCCTAAAAATGTGTCCCTTTAATCAAGTTTGCCCTGAAGCTGGCATTGTGCAAAAATCTGGCATTTGGGGAACAATGAGTCCCCAGTAATTCTATACAAAGCTATAGTGCTTCCACAGGAACTGTTCATGTGGTATTAAAAATCAACTAAGACTTTAACATTAATTTGCAATTCATTGTTATACTGCCCAGAAAGAAAAAAAATGCAGAAAACACATTTCCTGGTACCAGACCACAGATTCCAGTTCAGTTCAAGAAGCTGAAAGAATAGGACCCCTGCCTTCCGAGTGATGCAAAACCCAGCAGGGATTCTGCTTTGAAAATGCAGCTAAGAATAAAGCAGGCTGAGCAAATAACAGCCAGGGGCAGGAAAGAAACTAGCCAAACTCTTGCCAAAACTTATTGTATTAAGTACGAAATCCTGCTAAATTGTGGTGGCAACTACAATTTAGTCTTTTAGAATCCTTCCCTTTCCAAGTAGAGCCCTCTGCTATTTTCTGAGATGTGGAAGCATTGTTTGCAAGATGATTAAAAAAAAAAAATTTTTTTTTTTTTGACAAGAGCCAGAATTTAAAACCCACATCAAAACCCAGCCAACGTACAGCCTGGGAAAAGAAAGTACCACTGGTTATTTTATCTAGACATGAGCCATTCACATTTTTGATAGATCAATGCCACGTTTGCCTGAGAACAAATTAAGGAAGTCTGGTTGCACAAATATCTCCTATCTTGTGACTTTCCTTTTTTCTTTTTTCTTTTTAAATTGTCATTATTTTTATTTATTTATTTATTTATTTATTTATTTATTTATTTATTATTTGAGAGAGAGAGCATGTACATGAGAGCAAGGTAGGGGCAGAGAAAGGAGAGAGAATCCCAAGCAGGCTCCACATTCAGTGCAGAGCCCCACATGGGGCTCGATCCCACAACCATGAAATCATGACCTGAGCCAAAAATTGAGAGTCAGACGCTTAACCGACTGATCCACTCAGGCACCCCTATTTTTATTTTTTGTGGAAGTACAGTTGCCATACAATATTATATTAGTTTCAGGTGTACAACACAGTGCTTTGGCAGTTATATATATATCACAAAATGCTCACCACGGTAAGTGTAGCTATCATCTGTCATCATACAAAATTATTATATCATTGACCATATTCCCTATGCTGTGCCTTGTGACTTTTCACGTGCCTCACTAAGTGCATGACTGGATGGCACTGGGGATTATCTGGAGTAGTCACCGGGGGCTGCTTCCACCAAGAGCATCCCAGTTAAGCATTTCCATGGTCTTTTCTTTCATAGTGACAAATAGACCCCAGGTGGATGCACCTGGGAAAAGATGCACTTACATGGAGATCCACATGACTGACCATATTGAGGCAGAAACCTGCCAAGGAGGATGTAGAAGAGGTTCTTGTTTGAGAAGACAACGTTGGGGTGGAAATCGTGGAGTCAGGGGAGGTGGGATGCTGTGTTTTTAAAACATTCAGATCAAAACAGACATGCAGGCTGGGGAGATTCTTCAGGAATACCGAAAATAATGGTATCTACTCTTCATTATGGAGTGCTTTAAAATGACTAATAAGGGGTGCTGGGGTGGCTCAGTTGGTTAAGTGTCGGACTCTTGATTTCAGCCCAGGTGATGATCCCAGGGTGGTGGGATCGAGCCCCATGTCAGGCTCCGTGCCGAGCATGGAGCCTGCCTAAGACTCTCTCTCTCCCTCTGCTCCTCTCCCCTGCTCATCCTTTCTCTTTCTCTCTCTCGAATAGAATAGAATAGAATAGAATAGAATAGAATAAAATAAAATAAAATAAAATAAAATAAAATAAAATAAGATAGGAGTGCCTGGGTGGCTCATTTGGTTCGGGTTCATGATCTCATGGTTTGCAAGTTGGATCCCTGCATCAGGCTCTGTGATGACAGCATGGAGTCTGCTTAGGGTCCTCTCTCTCTCCCTCTTTCTCTGTCCCTCCTGCACACACACTCTCTCTCTCAAAATAAATAAATAAACCTAAAAAATTAAAAAATGAAATGACTAATAAAATGAAAGTTAACTATCTCCCCTTGAACTATTTTCAAAGCTGTCAGTAATGAAACCAGTTGCTTCTTTGTCAATTTCCCAATTTAAAGGAAAATTTATAATGCCATTAGCATAGGAATTCTGAAATCTAAACCACCAAGTATCAGAAAATATGTAACAATGACATTCAATTTTGAGATTTAACTTTGAGTGGGTGTTCAGTTTTCCTAAAACATCTTCCAATGATCAGACATCCTGATAGGATGATGATATGTCTGTGAAGAAAGTTACAACCTTATGCAAACATATATCAGTTGGCATTTTAAGAGAAAAACTAATTGATTATTAAGGAAAGATGAGTTGAGATTTGGCATGGGGATCCAGAAAGAAATATCTACAACTGAAACTAAAGGTGAAAAATAAAATACATTCTGAGAAAAACTTATGGCCACAGTACCTAGGATTACCATCCCATGAAACCACTACCTTTGTTTGCCATTTCTCCTTTGTCACATAGCTCCATATGCCCTAATTATATACTATATAGCTTATTTAATGTTCCATTCTAATACTTTTTTTCCTCAATTCTTCCTTCAGCAGATGCCATTGGAGAAAAATATAAAAAATAAAATATCTGCACATAAACAAATGCTACAGTTTGTGTTTCTGCATTCCCAATGCAGGTCATAAAATCAGCTTTTGGGTGATACACTTCAGTAGTCTTTTTTCCCTGCACATAGTAAGTGCTTGTCTTAACCTGGAGTTCCCAGAAAGCAGAGATATTATCTGTGATCACCAAGTCCTCTCTTCACACAAAACAGAAATGGGTAAAGTAAATGGGTCATAATTTCGCGTGTTCACTGAAGTCTTACCAGGAAGAATCATTTGAAGATTGAAATTTATGAGGATGCTTGCCACAATCAAAGATTTCTACCACCTGGAGTTTCACAGTTATTTATTAAACGCAAGCATCATGACTTTTCTCTCCATTTGATGATTGCATTAGCCTTGCGCTTCCTGAGTTTTGCTGCTCTGTTCTCTCCCTTCCCATCAGGGGGCCGCTACGGATTTAATTTTCTCTCTGCAGACTAGAGCGGGGTTCCTTCCAAGTTTGGACCTTTAAGATGTTGGGTGTTCCCCCCACTTTGGGCTCAGTCCAAATAGAAAACTAAGAGATGTCGTCCTGCTAGTGGTTTGGAAGTCAGGCTGACAAGTGTCACCTGGCTTTTTTCACTTTGAAAATACATGATCTTTCTTCAAAGATTCTACAATTAGCACATACTATTTTCGTGAACTTAAAATCATTTTTTTAAGTAAAATAAATGATTTGTTGATGACGACTGAGTATATGTGGTTACTCTTTGTATGAAATGAAGTGAGGTGAAATTTTCAAAAAGGTTTGCTTCTTTTTAGCTAAAGGGGAAGACAGTAAGTCATCTTTTTATTTCAGAAAATTGAATAAATACCCATCAGCCTGGGAACAAGGTACAACTGGACCATTTTACTTTTTGTGGCTTAATAAAGGTCCCCTCTCTCCCCTTGGAGCTCTGGGAAGTGCCATGATAATTTGTATACTTCTGAAGAGAAGGAACGCTCCAGTCCAAACCCCTTTGCTAAAATCCCAAGGTATTTTCTCATGAATAGAAAGGGCCAGAATGGCTCAGACCAGAGCCTGCTGGTCAGAGAAGATACCACGGACCCCAGAGAGTTGTTTACCTGCAGTACCAGGGAAAATGGCCTTTGGCTCCACCTCAACACCGTGCACGTGGGTGTGTGTGACACTGAAGGCCTAGCAGAGAACGTGCCTGTGGCTGCAAACACCTCCACACCCGGCCAACCTGCCAGTGTCCTGCTTAGTACAAAGGCAGAACTCACCTTTTCTCAACTAATTCAGATTCGTTCCACAATTCCAGACCAACCCAAAGGGAGAAGAGAGTCCAAAAGGAAGATGCTATACTCTTCTAAAATTTAGCCACTGATATGGAAAATATAATCATATTTGTACCCTAAGCTAGTGAAACAGACTTAGTTGTATTTTTCTTTGTGTTTACGGTAGGCAAGGTGAGGAGGCAGTATTCCTTCAGCCAAGTTCTATGCAGTAATCAGGAGCATGGATGTTTGTTGATGATGTTCTGAATAGAGCTTAGCAAACTTTATCTGTGTGCCGGCTGCAGTAAACATTATGACTGTGAGTTGGAACATCCAGCTACATAGGAAAAATACTCAGGAGACTCAAGGGCAGCACAGTGAGTGCAAATGTCAGGATGACTTCAAGTGCCATGGATCGTCTGATCCGAGAGGAAGGCGTGCCTGGGCAAGCTCTTTAAGTGAGGGCAGGCTGTGCAGAAGTTCGGGTGTCCGTTCCTTGGACACGTTCTAAGGCAGGAGCTGTAGCTCCTGTTTATATGAAAGCCCTTACTCCAGAGAGAAAAGAAGTTCTTCCATGGTTTCTAGGAAGATTATACTTGCCCTTAAGAGACTTCCTAGCATAGGTGCTGATATGATACAAGCCTTCATTCCTTTGAAATGCACTCACCGGAGTACCATTTAAAGCATTGGACAAAAAAATCCATTAAACAGTACCTAAACCAGGGGCACCTGGGTGGCTCAGTCGGTTAAGCGTCCGACTTTGGCTCATGCCATGATCTCGTGGTTTGTGAGTTTGAGCCCTGCGTTGGGCTCTGTGCTATCAGCTTGGAGCCTGGAGCCCACTTCAGATTCTGTCTCTTTCTAAGCCCCTTCCCTGCTTGTTCTCTGTCTCTGTCTCTCTCTCTCAAAAATAAATAAACATTAAAAAAAAAAAAACCCAGTACCTAAACCAAAATAAAAGGGAGAGATATCAGTGACCCATTTCTGCAGGTTCCTCTCTAAACATTTAGACCTATATGAAGAAAGGATCTAGAGGAAACAACAAATACTAATTAATATATTAATAATAGAAAGTATTGCCTCATCAAAGTATAGAGAGTTCTCACATACTCATTGCCTAAGTATCAGTTATATAAGCTGAAAAAAAAGTGGGTTATAAGCTACAAAACTATATAGTCAAGAAGAGACACATAGATCAATGGAATAGAACAGAAAACCTAGAAATAAACCCATAATTATATGGTCAATTAATCTTCGACAAAGAGGAATGACTATTCAATGGAAAAAAGATGGTCTCTTCAACAAATAATGTTGGGAAAACTGGACAGCCAAATGCAAAAGAATAAAACTGAACTATCTTATTTTACCACATACAAAAATAAACTCAAAGTGTATTAAATACCTAAATGTGAGACCTGAATCCATAAAAATCCTAGAAGAGAGCACAGGCAGTAATTTCCCCAACACTGGCCATAGCAGTATTTTTCCAGATTTGTCTCATGAGGCAGGGGCAATGAAAGCAAAAATAAACTATTGGGACTACATCAAAATAAAAAGTTTCTTAACAGTGAAGGAAACAGTCAATAAACTAAAAGCAGGGGCTCCTGGATGGCTCAGTTGATTAAGCGTCCAACTTCTGCTCAGGTCATGTTCTCACAGTTCATGGGTCAGGCCCTGCATCAGGTTCTGTTCTGACAAGTCTAAGCCTGGAGCCTGTTTCAGATTCTGTGTCTCCCTCTGCTCTGTCCCTCCCCTGTTCGTGCTCTCTCTCTCTCTCTCTCTCAAAAATAAATAAACATCAAAGCTAAAAGCAACCTACTGAATGGGAGAAAATATTTGCAAGTGACATATCCAATAAAGGGTTAGTATCCAAAATATATAAAAAGCTGATAACAACTCAATACCCCAAAACCAAATAATCCAATTAAAAGAATGGGCAGAAGACATGAACAGACATTTCTCCAAAGAAGATACACAGATGGCCAACAAACACATGAAAAGATGCTCAGCATCATTCATCATCAGGGAAACACAAATCAAAACTACAATGAGATAACCCATCACTTCTGTCAGAATGGTTAAAATCAAAAACACAAGAAACAACAAGTGTTGGTGAGGATGTGGAGAAAAAGGGACACTTGTGCACTCTTGGTGGGAATGCAAACTGGTATAGCCACCATGGAAAACAGTATGGAGATTCCTTAAAAAATTAAAACTAGAACTATCCTATGACTCAGTAATCACACTACTATTTACTAAAAGATACAAAACCACTAATTCAAAGGGATATATGTACCTCTATGTTTATTGCAGGATTATTTACAATAGCTAAGATATGGAAGCAGCCCATTAATAGATGAATAGATTAAAAAGATGTGAGATACACACACACACACACACACACACACACACACACACAGTGGAATATTATTCATCCATAAAAAGAATGAAATCTTGTCATTTGCAACAACACGGATGGAACCTGAGAGTATAATGCTAAGCAAAGTAAGTCAGTCAGAGAAAGACAAATACCATATGATTTCACTCATAGTGGAACTTAAGAAACAAAACAAATGAGCAAAGGAAAGAAAAAGAGAGAGAGGCAAACTAAGAAACAGACACTTAATTATAGAGAACAAACTGATGGTCACCAGAGAGGAGGTGCATGGGGGAATGGGGTTAATAGAGGGATGGGGACTCAAGAGTACACGTATCATGATGAAAAAATATAAAATGATAAAAAACTATACAGGCAATAATCAGGAGAGAGAAATAAGGGAAACATGTCTCAAAAAGGAGGAGAAAGAGAAGAGAGAGAGCCAAGTGAATATATTTTTTCTAAATAAACATACTTAAATATATTTCTGGCTGCATTTTACAAATTTATCCCTGTTTCAGTCCTTTGTTGTTTTACCTAAGGTAGCCTAGTGATGAAACAAACATCTCATTGTCTAGATTGGGTTCAGGAAGAATTCATTAAAGTTGATTGTACCCATAGCCTCAATAATCTTTGAAGTGATACAAATGTCCTATAATTGAAAGAAAAAAGAAGCACAGAAAAATTTGTAAAGAAATTTGGAATAAACAAAAACGATTACTGAGTACCTTCAATAGAAAGTAGTGAGTACCTTCAATAGAAAACTGTGCATTGTTTAGAGTACATTCTAGGTTATCTGACTTAAGCCTGTTCTTGGGTTGGAGCCATTTTACAACTCTTATAAGTTGTAGATAACTAATAACAAGGCAAAATAATATTCTATTGACAATTCTTGTCTACCAATATGCAACAAATTCTGACTAGAAAAGGTTCAATTGACTTCTCTTCCCCATGATGGAATAACATTTTGCAAACATATTTCAATACTCCTGATTTATAAATATGTTTGTTCTTTGGATTCTCTTTTGAATTCATTGTAATAGCTTTTCTGTTTCCCTCATTTCATTAATCAGTTACATAAAATCTTTGATGCATGTTCATTTTATATTTGTATGACTTATGTTACTTTTTTTGAAAATTATCCATTAACAGATTTATGAAACCAATTCCCCACCATTTTCAGACTGAAAAGAAGTCTTCAATTTTTACTGAAAATTGAATCTAGCCATTCGATTAAACTTAAGTGAATTTATATATTCCTGTTACATATTTCTGGAATAATACTCATGTATGAAAGCATTAATTCCTGAATAGACTGACACTTCAAGGCTATTAAGTGCATTGTTTTTCCATAGTGTCCTCATTTTTGAGGACTTCTGGCTGGGAAGTTTTCTTACCAATTTTGCTCCAGGGCTAAGGAAAAACTGGGCTATAGCCATAGAAAATGTGAATTAATTTGGCTTGCTTTGTGAATTACCACATCAAAGCTAAGATTGACAGCAATGTAATTCTAAAACTAATTGTTTGATGAAAATGCAGTAGCTACTATATTTGAATGATAACTTCACAACTTGCATGTCAGAGAGTAAGTAAAAAAGGAGCAGAGAAGGGAATATACCCTCCAGTCCAATCCTTTATATAGGGGAGGGAGAACAAAATTCTGGCTGCAGGTAATCTCCTCACTCCCACACACTCAGGCCCCAGCAAAATCAAGAATACATTGGAGAATATAACTCTGGTATATTTTAGCTGTCAATTTCTGCCAACCCTTTATGGCTACCTCAACAGCCAATATTCTCTAACCCAGTCTTTGCTGTCAATAGGAGATTTTGAATATCTCTTTCAAGCTAAAATATTAACAATCTTCAACATGCTTTCCTTCCCAGGAGTTTTATTTTAAAAGAGAATCACAATCCACACATGGTCAATTGATATCTGACAAACAGCAAAGGCACTTTAATGGAGAAAGACAGTCCTTTTAGCAAATTGGTGCTGGAACCATGGGATATCCACATGCAAAAAATTATTCTATATACAGACCTTAAAGCTTTCACAAAAATTAACCCCAAATGGGTCGCAGACCTAAATGTAAAACACAAAACTATAAAATTCCTAGAAGACAACAAAAAACTCTACATGACCTTGGGTTTGGTAATGACTTTTTAGATAACCCCACCAAAAACATAATCCATCAAAGAAAAATTGAAAAGTCAGACTTCATTATAATTAAAAACTTCTGTTTGAGAAAGACACTGTCAAGATAATGAAAAGATAAGTTATAGATGGGGAGAAAATGTTTGCCAAACATGTATCTGATAAAAGACTTATATCTAAGATATACAAAGAACTCTTAAAATTCAACAATAAGAAACCAAACAACCCAATTAAAATATAGGCAAAAGATCTGTAATAGATAACCCATCAAAGAAGATATACAGATGCAAATAAGCATAAGAAAGGATGCTCAACATCCTATATCATTAGGGAAATGCAAATTAAAATAATGAGATGCCATACCTATTGGACTGGTTAAAATCCAATCCAAAACATTGATAATACCAATGCTGACAAGGTTGTAGAGCAGTAGGTAGGAATGCAAAATGGTAAGTCACTTTGGAAAACAGATTGGCAGTGTTTTATAGAGCTAAACATGGTCTTACCATATGATCCTGCAATTACACTCCTAGGTATATATCCCATGGAGTTGAAAACTTTTGTCCACACAAAAAAACCTGCACAGAAATGTTTATAGCAGCTTAATTCATAATTGCCAAAACCTGGAAACAACCAATTGTCCTTCAATAAGAGAATGGATAAAATGTGATATAACCATACAACGGAACAGTCAGTGCTAAGAAGAAATAATCTATCATGCCATGAAAAGATACAGAGGAACCATACATGCATATTGCTAAGTGACAGAAGCCAATCTGAAAAGGTTATATACAGTATGATTCCAACATTTTGGAAAAGTCAATACAATAAAAACAGTAAAAAAAAAAAAATCAGTGGTTGCCAGGGGTTTGCAGGGAAGGAAGAATATATAGAGCACAGAGGATTTTTAGGGCAAACTATCTTGTAAAATACTACAATGTTAGATACATGACATCGTGTATTTGTCAAAACACATAAAGCTGTTCAAAGATGAGCCCTGTGTACACTCTGGACTTTAGTTAATAATAATGTATCAGTATTAGTTAATCAACTATAAGAAATGTACCATACTAATGCAAGATGTTAATAATAGGGGAAACTGCATACAGGTGGAGGGAGAGTAGGTATGTTTTCTGTGAAATTTTCCTGTAAACGTGTAAGTGCTCTAAAAACATAACCTATTAAAATATAATTGACGAATAAAATGTCTAACACAAAAGTGTGAATCACTGGTTATGAAATATTGGCAGATGTTTTGTTGTAAGCAATTCCCCCAATATCTCTTGGATCACATCAAATGAAAGTGAACATTCTTTCTATCAGTAGTTTGGCCTTCCTGAATACTATAGAGGGATTTTATTTCATTCTTTCTTCTCCAGCACACTTATTGTCTACTCTTGGTCTAGACTCACTGGTGGGCAAATACTAGCACCGAGTCTTAAATCCTTACACATTTCACTACTTTCTTTGCTGCCCGCACATAAAAGGTACTATCACTTTTGTTCTGAACTCAAAAGTTGGATAAAGACACTTTCTATCCCAATTGAACATTCACCAATCCTTGGTGTCTTCTTCTTGGTCAGCATTCCATTACATCTCTCTTCATTCTCCACTACAATATTTATTCTAGGCACCTTTTCCAGCTCTGCCCCAGGAGTACCTGACCTTTTTAGTTATTGTTTTGTATACTGTCTGCCCCTTGCCAGCATGACTTAACTCCTGAGGGCAATATTCAAGATACAACAGAATTTAGTGATTTTTCACCACAGATTTAAATACCTCACAAAGGTAACATTTATGGAAAGGACTGATAATTATCCCATTTTATGCACATTAGGGAATTGGACATTTAGTCTAGCTCTGGAAGTTTTAAAATCTATACCCTTTCAAGTAGACTATTCGTGTATCATCCTCTGAATTCTTAACTAACTTACGTGTATTCTTGATGATTCTTTCATAAAATTACCCAGAGACTTGAGAAGAACAGAATTAAAAAGGGGTCTAAATGTTTAAAATATTAGGATTTTTAGGTGCTCCTGGGTGGCTCCATTGGTTGAGCATCCAACTTCGGCTCAGGTCATGATCTTGCAGTTTGTGAGTTCCAGCCATGCATCAGGCTCTGTGCTGACAGCTTAGAGCCTGGATCCTGCTTCGGATTCTGTATCTCCCTCTCTTTCTGCCCTCTCCCATTCATGCTCTGTCTTTCTCAAAAATAAACATTTAAAAAATAATAATAAATAAATAAAATATTGGGATTTTTAGATACTGGTTACATGGTTTACCTTGTTATTTAAAATAGGAATTACTAGATACAAATTATTTAACTGTTACCAACTGTTTACAAGTTTTAAGAAACCTGTTGATACCATAACTGATGATAGACCTTATTTAATGATTGTCATCTAACTATTTTAATGTTGCAAATAACTTCATTAATTTTGCAGTTACTTTAATAATTCAAATACTTGTAGAAAAAATAAAATACTGACAGCACTTCCCAATAAAAAAGTTTATCTTTGCCTCTGTAACCAAAATGTTTTAAGAGAGAAATTATCTGAAGCAAATATTCTAGGACCCAACTCTTATTTCCATTGTAAAACACATGTTTATTGATTGATTATTGATTATTTCCAGTGTAAAACACATGTTTATTGATTGATGTTTATTGTGCACTAGGTGCCTGCCACTGTGAGGCACACAATAATAAGAAAGATGTGGTAAGACATAATTCCATCTGAGTTGAATTTTGAAAAGTAGAAATGGAGAGAAGTTCATTCTCAAGAAAAAGAAGTATTAAGTTGGCTGGAAATAATTTGTTTAAAAAAATTGCTTTAGAGACAGAGAGGGAGAGGGACAGAGGGAGAGAGACTGGGAATCTTAAGCAGCCTCCACGCTCAGCACAGAGCCCCATGTGGGGCTCTATCTCACAACTGTGGGATCATGACCTGAGCCAAAATAGAGTCCAATGCTTAACTGAGCCCCCCGGGTGCACCGAATTTGGTATTTTTTGAGCAGAGTTGAGTGTCTATTTTGACCAACAAATGTACACCAGATCAGCAAGAGGGGAAAGCTTGAAAAATAGGATAAGGAAAAACAAAACAAAAACAACACGGAATGTCAGGTTAAGAATTCCTTTAGTAGATAATAATAATTGAAGGTTTTTGAGAACTTCATCAGGGCTGCCATTTTGAAAATTATCCAGAAGCAAAAATGAAGGCTTGATTAGAAGGGGAAAGAAACTTAGCAAAGTAAATATATTACAAAATAGTCTAGAAAGGGATTCATTTTGTGTGGTGATAGCAGTTCTTATTAGTATAAAGACCAACTCTAGAAGAACTGTACCATACATCACTATAGCAAACAACTAGAAGAGATCAAAAGTAACAAAGGACAATGTTCCTGGAAAACAATACTTTAACCAACAAAAGGGGGTGGTGAAATACCCACTGTCAGGCTGAATTTGTTTAAAACTGGTCATACAGATGTCTTACAAGTAACAAAGATTTCTGCTTCCTGGCAAACCATGAAATTCAGATCAACCCTCCCACAGTGAACAATTAGGAAATGCTGAAAAAACAAACAAACAAACTACTTGAAGATATCAGAGAGCTAATGATGAAATAAAAAAAAAATGTAGGGGGGCACCTGGGTAGCTCAGTCAGTTAAGAGTCTGACATCAGCTCAGGTCACGATCTCACCATTTGTGAGTTCAAACCCTATGTCAGACTCTGTGCTGACAGCTCAGAGCCTGGAGCCTGCTTCGGATTTTGTTTCCCTCTTTCTCTGCCCTTTCCCTGCTTGCACTCTATTTCTCCCTCTCTCTCAGAAGTAAACATTAAAAAAATTAAAAAAAAAAATTATAGGCCCATGAAGCAGTAGAAGAAAGAAGCTAAGAGAGGTTATCCTAGCTTTTGGGGCTATTTTTCCTTCAGGGCTACCTGCCATTTCTGGAAGAGATTGCTAAGAGGCAGAGAAGCTAGATAAAGCATTCCTCACACTTGTGGACCTAGGAGAGGGGTCAGTGAAATTTCCTATAGAGAGAGCCATAAATAATTTTGGCTTTGGGGGCCACTTGTTTCTAACAACTACTCAACTTTGCCATTATTGCACAGAGCTAGCCTTAGGCAATATGTTAATGACTAGGCATAAGGGTGTTCCAATAAAACTTTATTTACAAAACCAGCTAAATTTGGTAAGCTAAATTTGGTCTGTGGGTCATAACTCACCAATTCCTGGGCTAGAGGTAAAAATTGGAAACCATAGACTTAAACTCTTAGACTTCAAGGCCCTGGTAAAGTGCCCTTGGCCTTGGGTTGGGATTCTGCTAGGTGAGTCAGATGGAGAGTGGCTCTCCCAGGGACTCAACTCTTGCTCTAAATCACCTGAATCCTTGAGTTGATTAAGGTGATTAGTGCCCCCAGCCCTCTAGAAGCAAATTTAAATCTTGTCTGAAGAAATGCTACTCAAGAGCCTCAAATTATGTCTGTAATTTTTTTAAATGGTTTTTTTTTTGTTTTTTTTTTTTGTTTTTTTGAGAGAGAGTAAGAGTGCAAGCAGGGGAAGGGCAGAGAAAGTGGGAGACAGAGGATCTGAAGCAGACTATGCACTGTCAGTGCAGGTCCCGACATGGGGCTCAAACTCACAAACCGTGAGATCATGACCTGAGCTGAAGTCAGACTCTTAACTGACTGAGTTACCCAGGCACCCCCATCTATAATTCTTTTATATAAAATATTCAGGTCTCAATAAAAATATGATCAAACATATGAAGAAATAAGACTTTATAAAATTAAGACAAACAATAGATGGTATAAGTAAACCAACTGAAGATGGGCTTTAAAATATTTATATTCAATATGTTCAAAAAAATAAATGGCAAAATAGAAAATGCTAGCAGAAAACTGAAAATTCTAAGGAAGGACCAAATGAAAAATACACTACCTGATATTGAGAACTCAATGGATGGATTTCATAGATAAAACAGTTAAAAGCAGAAATAGTGAATTGAAAGGTACATCAGAACATTCAGAAAGAAGAAAAACAAAATAGTAAAGAACATAAGAGACAGGGGGATAAAAAAGAAGGTAATTTTTTATATTATAATTTTTTATCATATAATTGAGAGTCATAAATGGAGAGAAGAAAGCAAGAAAGACATAATATGTAAAGGAATAATAGCTGAGAATTTTCCAAATGTAATGAAATACATCAACTCACAGATTCAAAGAGCCTTATCAAACCTAACAGGGAAAACATAGATAACTAAAACCACTCCTGGGTCATTATAGCAAAACTACTACTACTACTACTACTACTACTACTGCAAAAAAAAAAAGAAAAAAAAAAAAGGATTATA
This sequence comes from Prionailurus viverrinus, assembly GCF_022837055.1. Taxonomy (NCBI): domain Eukaryota; kingdom Metazoa; phylum Chordata; class Mammalia; order Carnivora; family Felidae; genus Prionailurus; species Prionailurus viverrinus. The sequence goes on from NC_062565.1 coordinate 107,222,397, forward strand.
CACCATGACCAAGTAGGATTTGTTCCTGAAAGGCAAGGATAGTTCAATATACAAAAATCAATGTAATACACAATCCTGAAAGTTTACCAATTAAGGTAAATAGGATCTTTAAATATTTCACATTCTCCATTTTCTCAACATTCTCTTTTTGAAACTCTAAATTTATTAGACCATCTCATAATATATTTCATGTTTTTCAACTTCCTTTTCTGGAGGATTTCTTCTCGACTATACTCCAGTTTACAAATTCCCTCTTTGTCTGTCTCTAATATGCTATTTAATTATTACATTTTATTTTTAATTATATTTTTCCTTTCTAAAAATTGGTTTTTCCCAAAGTTGCTTACTTTTTTTACTGTAAATTTTTAACTTAATTATACATACAGAAAAGTATACAAATTATAAGGGTACCTCTTGATGAATTTCCACAAGGTGAACACATCTGTGCAAACATCATCCAGATCAAGAAATAGAACAATTCCCAGAAACCCAGAAGTTCCCTTGTGCCTGTTCTTTTATATATGTGTGTGTGTATATGTATAAATAAATAAATGAATAAATAAATATACACACATATATTTATATTTACATATATAATATATAATAAATATATAATATATAACATATATATCTTTTTGAGACAGAAGGGGAGAGAGAGAAAGAATGTATGAGGGAGAGACAGAGCGAGAGAGAGCGAGAGTGAGAGTGAGAGAGAGAGAGAGAGAGAGAGAGAGAGAGAATCTTAAGCTGGCTCCAGTCCCAGCACACAGTCCAACTTGGGGCTTGATCTCATGACTGTGAGATCATGACCTGAGCCGAAATCAAGAGTTTGACACTTAACCAACTGAGCCATCCAGGTTCCATACATTGTGTGTCTTCTACTATCTCATAGATGAGTTTTGCATGGTTAAACTTTGTATAAACTTAATCACATAGCATTTTCTATTTATGTGATAATTACATTATCTGAAACATTTAGGGTCTCTGTTATTTATTGGTTCTGAATTTATGTTTTTATCATTTATAATTTTGAATTTTGAGCTTATGTTCCAAGAGACAAATCCATGAGAATTCTGTGGGGACTGATTCAAAATGCTTTCCTACAGGGAAGATTTATTTTGTCCAGGATTCTAAGGAACTATTAATCCAGAACTCTCTAAGTCAACTTCTGGCTTTAGGATTACTTGGCTTATATATGTAGAAAAAGTTCAAACCTCAATCTATATTAATGTTAAGATTATGGCTGCAAACTTTCTAGGAGACATATTTTTATCCCCTTACCTGGAGCTAAATCCTTAAAAACAAATTTCTTTTAATCTCCTTTTGCTAGAGGTCAGATTTTCCTCCATCTCTTCTTTCATTGAACATGTGATCTTTGGGGGATTTTGGCTTTATGTAAAGATCTCAGTTCTAACTCTCTACCTTATATGGACTAAAGCTTGTCATCTGTCCTCCATTTGACTGCTAAAATTGAGGGTGATTATTTAGCACAACCAAGTATTTTTTTTTAATGTTTTTATTTATTTTTGAGACAGAGAGAGACAGAGCATGAGCAGGGGAGGGGCAGAGAGAAAGAGGGACACAGAATCTGAAGATGGCTCCAGGCTCTGAGCCTGAAGCAGGGCTCGAACTCATGGACTGTGAGATCATGACCTAAGCTGAAGTCGGATGCTTAACCGACTGAGCCACCCAGGTGCCCCAGCACAACCAAATAATCTAATTTAGCAGTGCCAATAATGTTACATCATGAACCTCCAAATGTGATGAAAAATACACATCATTCATGTAGCATTTTTAACAAAAATGTTTGACCTCAATCTAATCATGAGGAAGAATCAGAAAAATTCAGACTGAGGCATATTCAGTTAAGCATTAGACTCTTGATTTCAGCTCAGGTCATGACCTCATGCTTTTGTGGGATTGAGCCCTGTGTCGGGCTCTACACTGACTGTGCAGGGTAGACTTGCTTGGGATTCTCTCTGCCCTTCTCTCTCTGCCCCTCTCTCCCTCCCTTTCTCCCAAAATGAATACTTGAAAAAATAATAAATAAAAATTCATTTTTTTTTTGAGAAGTTAAAACACAGGCCTTACATGTGTTTTCTCGAGTGAAGCAAATACCTGAATCATTAATGATATAGCTTAAAAGGAGACTTTGGAATCTCAATTTACTTTTTGTAAAGCTCAAGTATCTGACATCTATTTTATAGTAGTTTGGGTCTCAGTTAAACAGAGCAAGGGAAATAGATATGGAAGTACCCAAGACAAACGTGAAAGAATGGAAAAACAGAATCTTAAAGATTTAACTAATGACTTGTTTAGGAAATGATGTGGAAGATATAATAGTAATAGCCTCCATGAAGATGTCTATATCATATTCCCTGGAACCTATGAAATTACATGTCAAATTACATGGCAAAGAGGAACTAAAGATGCAAATAGAATGAAGATCGTTAACTAACGGACTCTAAAATCGGGAGATTATCTTGGATTATTTGGGAGGCCAAATCTAATTTTAGGGTTTTTTTTAAAAGGTTTAGAGGGTGGCAGAGAGAACCAAGTAGATGGCAGGGTGAGATGGATTTGGCCTGCCATTGCTGGCTTTGAAGAGAGAAGGATGGGGCCATAAGCCAAGGAAAGTAAACCTCTAAAAGCCAAAAACACACAGACAACACTCCAAAGAAACAGATTCTGTCAACCCTGTCAGCCCTGTCAACACCTCAATGTTAGCTCAGTAAGAACCATTTTGGATGTATGGCCTCCAGAATTGTAAGAAGATAAACTGTGTTGCAATACACTAGTAGGTTTGTGGAAATCTGTTACAGAAGGAATAGGAAACTAATATGGATGGATACGTAGGGAAGAAATCACCAGAAATGATTCTTGGAATGAAGGTGTAACTTACAGAAATGGAGCAGTTTCACCAGGAAGCAGCTTTGGGAAGGGATTAATTCTGAGCACTAAACTAATAGGAGAAGTCCAGTGAGTGGTTTAGAGTCAGGCTTTGGAGTTAAAGATGCATGGTTCTTATTATGGCCCTGCCTTTTATAAGCTGTTCCAACTTCATTGAGATACTAAACTTTCCTATGCTTCTACCTTTTTGCCTGAAGTGAGGATAATAACAGCACCTACTTCATAGAATATTATAAAGAGAAATAAATGATAACTTATGCAAGGTCCTTGTGGTTGGCTGGCATGTGCTCAAATGTTGGTTATTGAGAATGATGATGATGGTGATGATACAGAAGGCACTTCCTGTGTATTGTTTTTTAGTTATTACGGGCCATTAAACAAGCTTAACCACTTGTTTTATGACTAAAGGATCAGTGTAGGGATAAAAATGGAAATTAAATTACCTTGCTTTCTTGTTTAGAAGGGATGCCAGCTGTATGTACTATTTCTGCTTGAATTATTATTCTCTGGACTTGTGCATGTATGCACTCTCAGACTTAAAGTTAGATGCAACTATATCCATTTTCTAGGTTGATATTTTGCTCCTTTTTAAAGCCAGACCTCACATTTGCCCTCATAAAACCTACACAGCTGGCCAAAAGTCTGATGAGATTGCTATGCTCCAGGAGTGCTCGGATTGGGAAATAACTGTATGTTAATCCTATGCCCTGGACCCACAGAAGGGTAGAAAGCGTATAGTCACAGGAGCAATTAACAAGAGATCCAAGAGACAGAGAATAACAGACCTTGGCTAAATAGGATTGCCCTTCTATTTAAAGTTCCACACTCACCTAGAATGACCTATGCCTTAAAGACCATGTTTTCTCCTTGGAGATGGAGTTCTTCCTTCCTGGGGCTAATAACAGGTATTTGTACATCTGTTAGTATATCCTAATTGCTCATGAAACACAAAGTTTAGTAAGTCAAAGTGCCTGCTCTAGAAGAGCTCAAGTCTGGTGGGAAACCGGCACCCAAACAACAAATAGCAAAAAACCAAAACAATTTCTTTGTTTCAGGAAGGATGACACCAAGTACTTCCCATGAACTGTGGACATTCATGGAACATAGGTGGCAGCATGACAAAGGACAGTTCCCCAGAAGAAAGTGAAAACAAAAGCGCCTCTGGTAAATAGGAAGTCTGTTTTCCAACTCTAGCTCTCTACTGTCTTTTTGTGCATTAAACTCTACTCTGCTTTCCCAAAAGCATATAGAAAGGAAGCCTGGGTGGCTCAGTCAGTTGAGCGTCCGACTTGAGCTCAGGTCATGATCTCTCTCAGTTCATGGGTTCGAGCCTCGTGTCAGGCTCTGTGCTGACAGCTCGGAACCTGGACCCTGCTTCGCATTCTGTGTCTCCCTCTCTCTCTGTCCTTCCCCTGCTCGTGTTCTCTCTCAAAAATAAATAAAACATTAAAAGAAATTTAAAACAACAAACAAAAGCATATTGAAGATAAGCCACAATCAATAGAACACAGGTTTGTAAAAGAACACTGTTTCAAATTCTGAGAACCCTACCTAACAGAGACCTCTGGACTATTTCCAGTTTTGGGCTATTACGAATAAAACTGCTAAGAACATTCACCTACAAGTTGCTTTTTAGGCATATGTTTATATTTATCTCTCAAAGCCCAGAGCAGAATTTCTGGGTTACAAGGTAGATGTGTGTTTAGTTTAAACCTTCTCTTATGAGGGAATCAGCAGTGACCGTGAAGGCAGAGTTTAAGTAAATATAGGTTGACTAAAAAAGATTGTTATTTTTGTGATCACATTAAATTTTTGTCAGGACCGCAGTGTTATTTAAATATTTTGGAAATCTTCTATTCTAAGTTCAAGCCTCAAACTGGAACTCCTTCAAATCAAGGAGAATGTCTTAACTGAAAAGATGTTAGAGTGTTATCATTTTTCAAGTGTTTGCTCTTCTGGATCCATACTCTGCCATTTTGTGCCAATACTAATAATGCATCTCACACCTCTTTTAAATGGAGTCCTCTGTGTTCCCACACAGAATGGTTCTGTTTGGTTGGGGAAATTGGCATAAAAAGAAGCTCAAACCATTGACAAAATCACTGGGATTATACATGATCAAAAGCTCTCTGTTGACTCCCCTCATCAAAACACTTTTTTTTTAACCAGATAAAAAATCATCATATCTTTCATTCTGAAGGAGAACTCTCTCCACAAATCACCTTAAACATATTCTAGGATTTTATCCACTCTGTTTTTATTCGTAAGACATTTGCTTGCAACCTAAATGGTCTGTGATACATGTTCCAAAGTGGTCCTTCTCCTGCTAACTGAATTAGATGCCTCGCGAAAGATGACAGCAATACCAAGTTAGCTGGACTGAAAACAGATACTGCTAATCCAAATATCAACCAACTTCCTAGAGACACTGAGGCTGCTGCCCATATGCGTTAGAACAGAACCAACAAGGACCGAGGGTGCCATCCACAGGGCATCTCTGGGCCTAGGCTAGCAAACCATCAAAGCTGAGATGTCAACACCCCTGCATGTTTACCTTGTAATGAGGTTGTATTTGCATATATTTCAATAATGTTTCAACCTTCGATTAAAGGGGGGAAAATAAAAAAAGGTTTAACTTGTCAGTCCAACCTTCCAGCAATAGGGAAAACTGAAACCAATTGTGTCTGTTGGAAAAGTAGAAAGAAGACTATTGATTTAAATAGGGATTTTAAAAATTCAAAAGGGGGACACAGCACTATCGGCTAAAATAAATCTAGGGATGCCTTTGTATTTATGGCACCTGTCATCAGAAAATCTCAGTGCCCTTCATGGCAAGGCCCTGAGAAAAAAACCTTTTCTCAGTTATAACTATAAAGAAATTGTAACAGAGACTGAAAGAAAAATCCATGTTCTAGTCAAAGATTCTCTTGTGTATTTATAGGAAGCTTTTATCTAAAAGTCAAGTCAGCATATTCTTATACTGAGAATTCAGTGGAGTCTATAATTTCCAATACATTCTTATATTAACATTAGGCACTTGGAAGACATTCATCTTTTTATAAAAAATTTATTTCTCTGTAAATACAAATTCCAACATCACAAACAATAGTCCAGTGGAAAAATACTTAGCCATTAACATTGAAAACTTTTTTTAATTTAATAAATAGAACTTTGGCATTCAAAATTCTAGCTGTAAACCCTATTAGAAAACAAAAACAAAAAAACCCCTTTACAAAAAAAGAGGCAAGAATGATAGATCAGAAGGCATAAGCCAACCAGTGGCTTCACATTCTCTTTACAATAACTGTATTTCAATTAAGTCATGACCATTTTATTTACACATGAGGTATTCTGGGTGGTTCAAAAACTGAACCTAGTTTACAAAACCACCAGTCACAATGACTGATTATACACTCTGCTGTGCTTTTAATGTAACCACCTAGCACCTTACTACTTCTTGTCATCACACCAATGTGATGCCAAATTTTATGTTTCTGTATTTAAATATTTATACACATATGTACACACATATACACACAAATAACTACATTCCGAAGGAGTTTCCTGCTCACTATACTGGGAAAGGGCTGGGCTCCAAAGACGTATCCGATACCCTCCTCTCAAGTTTCCTAAAGTATTTACCTAGTAATGAAAAACTGCTCCTTGCTTAAGAAAAAATCCTTAATCAGGTCTATTTACAGAAGAACAAGGTGCAATAATCATCAACATTCTTATAACTCATGTAAAATAGAAATGAATGCTTACTGCAGGCAAAAAGGCACAAAAGGTTCTCTCTGTATGCAGCTGCAAGTGTTGTTAATGAATTACTGATTTGAAACTACATTAATATACTCAATACTTTTAAATAAGAAATTCTAAAAATCCAAAAGCTCTCCCCCTTCATGATTAAATGTATAATATTATCATACAGTAATATGCCACCATGCCAACTTGGGGTAGGTTAGAAATTATACTCTTTATAGTCAAATAGGAAATCATTTTTCTTGTTTTGTGAACACCAAAATTTGCCCAAAATGGAAAGAAACAAAATGAATTAACTTTGGCTCTGAGAGCTACAGCTACTGGCAGTTTCAAATGATATAGTCTGAGCAAGGTTATGAGAACTGCTTCTTACTATAATTACATATCTACAATGATAGAAATTTACATAAAAGAATACCAATAATCCAAACTAAAGGTGTGCATGAGCTGAGCTATGCTATGTAAAAATATAGTCCAAGTTCTCCGCTGCTAAGTTATTCAATGAACTATTACTGATATTGAAAGAACATTTTCCCAATACAGATTTCTTTGAAAATATCCTCTAAGAGATTTCTATTAATGTCTTGAACTATGACAAAATTAATTTATAAGCTCATTAGTGAGTCAGAAATGTACAATATCCATTTTAGCAACACTTTCCGGCCCTTGAGATTGTCTCCAACAAGTTACTGAAAGAAGTCTAATTCAGTTTAATAAGCTGTCATGACCAAAATAAGTTTCACTAAAAAACAATATTGTTAATATTAAATATTGAACCCCATTTCAAACGTAAGAAGGGGCCACACTTAAAAAAAATTCAGGCATGACTTACCCAGTCAACACTTGAGCTTTTAAAATTAGAGGCCACTGAAAATTTACTAAGTTAAACTAAAGTCATCCTTTTTGGACATCAAATGAAAAGACAACTACTGTGCCTTTGATTCAGTTAATTTTATCTGCATAGGTAACTGGGTCTTTTATTGAGATACTGTTACTTTATCCTTGCTTTAGTGTCACTGGGGCAGAATAAACTCAACTTCAAAACCCAGCAGATCAATAATAAATGTTAATACTGCATAAGACATTTCCTAAGAAGATAAACATTTAATTCACAGAAGCATAATTAAAATTTTTTCACATATAAGGAAATTTTCAAATAGATTTAACTTCAAAATTTAGGTTAATTTTCATCTCAGATATATATCAGTATAATAACTTCTAAGAACATCCCAGTTTAAACTAGGATAAGACACTACAGTGTTTTCTATCTGCCCATCTTACTTGACCTAATAGTAAAATCTTTGCTTTCAATGAGATATCACTATTACTACATTCTAACACAAGAGGTTATCTAGGGAGAGGGCAATTTTCTGAAAAATAAAATCAAAATTAAATGCTGACAAATTAGACTACTACTAATTTCATTACCCCCCCCCCCACCCCCAATTCCCTCCAAGGCTTTCTACTTATTATTTAGGTCCCTTCACAAACTCCAGACTCCAAGAGATTACATTTTGTAATTCAGAGTTATACCTGAACTATCACATCTTATTTCCCTTTTTTATTTATGGGGGAGTATACATGTTGGAAACTGAAATACATCAGTTGTTTGTCAATTTTTTACTAAGTTAAAACATTTTTATCTCAAGACAAGTAAATTAAGTCAAATTCTGTAAGTTTTAGAAAACTTGTTTAAAAAATCAAATTATTTTATCCTAAGCCAGAAAACAAAAATGTATCTACAGCATATTAAAACAAATGACCAAAAGTTTGTTTAAAACAACAATAACCATAAAACCCCAAAACATATACTAAAAAACCTCAAAGACATTAAGAACCGAGTGACCCAAATCAGTGATTACTTATGTGCATTAGCACTATCACCTTAGGGTGCCTTTATTTCCCAAACCGTGGAGGCTGGGGATAAGGGTAGGGATTTCTATTCAGAGAGAATGTAAAAATGTGTGCTGCATATCTCTTATCTTTCTCAGATGTTATTATCTATTTTACTGTAAAGGCCCATTTTTCTAGATACTTTTACAAGGCAGAATTCTTTGCATCAGATTTTTGGTATAACTTTACTGCTCCCTGATTGTCTTCAAACTGCCAACATTAAGAAAACAAATGAACACATTAGAATGCCACGTTCTTACCAGTGACTTTTCCTTATTAAGTTAGGGACCTTGGGATGCAGAATCACTATAATGCACTGATTTCTTAGTGCTCAGATCCTAAGAAGCAAGAGTAAGGAATACTCAGGCACTGAACAGAAACAAAGTCTGATGTCCTTACAATGTATTATAACTGACTGTTGCAACATAACCTTAAAATAACTTACTGAGCACTGCATATAAGCCAAATTTTGAACTGAATGTCTTCGTGGGCAGTTTCCTTGAAGTTCTTATCCCACATATGTTTTCACTGCTGAAAATATTTAAGAAAAATCTTTTCTAGGAGCAGCCTTTATACCAGTATTTAAGCCTGGCAAAAAAACCCAAAACAAAACAAAACAAAACAAAACAAAAACCAGACACATGATCTGTTCTTGCCCCAAACAGTATTTTCCTGCTTGATTACCACCCCTTATTCCTTCTCTCTCTTATTTAGTCTTGACCTGTATGAGACCTGGTTGCATCAAGAAAACAAACCAGTTTTTAAAGGACAATGATTGCTATAAGTATTCAAAAGAATGCAATAAATGCTCTAAAAGCATTAAAATACATAGTCCTTCCAAAATACCAACTAAAACAGGAATATACTCATTTGGAAGTTTAAATAATTGTGTCTACTTAACAATCAGTTGCATTTCATAGTGACATCCTGTATTCCTGAAGAAGAACTAACCTGGTCAAGTTTGTATTCTATGAAAAACCCTGTTTTTAATGTACTTTACTTAATAAATGGAATTGAAACATGACCTGGTTTAAATTTTATGTTAGTGATAATTCAGATATAAAGAATACAGACTGGCTTTTCTTAAAACATATACTTTATGTTTTAAAACTTTAAAACATATACAAAACTCCTGAAATGTAAACGTTTGAGAATTGGATAAATAAACTACTGTTCCAGAGTGACTTTTCAGTTCATCCTTCTTTTACAACAGCCTTAGAAGGTTTGCATTAATTCTTTATGGCTTTGTTTACATTGATATATGTAAGTAAATAGTAATTGTAAATAGTAAGGGACATGTTAAAATTAGTTCAGATTGTGTTAAAATGCCTTGTGATATATAAATTACAATGCTAATGAAAAAGATCATCACATCAAAATTTCATACCTCTAAGGCAATCCACAATCACTCTGGAAAAATAGCTGACCTATCTACAGTACTAAAATCAACCCAATCCCACAACCTCATCATCTCAGCACAGTGGTTGTTCAAAATACAAATGGTTTTGCCAGCTGTACTACTATTAAAACACTTGCCTGCTGTTGAATACTCTTGTTCAGCCAGCCCTTGAAAACCCCAAAATACAACACAAGCTTCTACATGAAAGAAAAGAAATACAAGAATAAACAGTGTGTGCCTTTCTTAGAAGCTTTGCTTTGACCCTAGAAATCCTTATAATTTTGTGAATAACACACATGCACGCACACACGCGTGCGCGCGCGCACACACACACACACACACACACACACAATTACAGATAAAAAAAATCCTACCCCTTATCTGAAGGGCACTCTTCACAGCTTGGTCCTACGATCAGTAGTTTGAGAATACAGATTTTTTTTTGTTTTCTTAAACACTTTATCACGTTTTTCAAATAGTAAGTCATTCTTTTGGCCTGATTAGATGAGCCCCTTTGAAACCTCATCAAATCCCCTTTCTCACCCCAATAAAACAAATTTACGGAAAAAAATCCTATGTGTAAGCGATATGTCACTTGTGACTTTCCATTATGGCTCCTAAAAAGAAATATGAAGAACTGTAACACAGCAGCATTTAACAATGGGTCATTATTGCTGTGGGACCAATAGTTGATCATTGGGTAATGCAGTTGTCTCCCATGTCCTGAGCATAGCGGTCTGATATTGTAGTCCTTAATTCGTCAATGTCCCTCCGTAACTGGCATACATCTGACAATTTTTTAGTGAGTGTCTCTGGGCTGTAGTCATTCTCAGTCTCTTCAGCTGAACAGTTCATTGCTGTGGAAATAAAATATGGACAGAATGTCTCAAACTTTTCCAAATAAAGTCACTTTAGGATTTTTAAACTTAATTATAAGTAGAAATATAATGCCATATGCTGAACACGAGTCCGGCTAAGGTTTAAATTATGTATCATTCACTATTAAATAGATCTTACTACTTAGTCCTGTTAAAATTTTGCTAATTAAGTCGCATTAAACCTATATAGTAATACAAATGTTCAACATGTTTAAAGGATGACAGTATTCCCAAAGTAGGAAAAAACATGCTCTAATAGCTCTCATCAAGCTCAACTACAGCATTCATTTCTTCTGACTTGACAAAAATCTGAAAATCACTTCTGTTTTCAGGGGTGATAGCTTAAATTTTTATAGACTGCAAAGTGGGTTTATTGGCATGGAAACACAAATTTCCAAAATATATGGTAAGTGTATATATATGTGTGTGTGTGTGTGTGTGTGTGTGTGTGTGTGTGTATGTGTGTGTGTGTGTGTGTATGTATATAACATATATATATATATATATATATATATATAGTGTTAAAAGCCTACAACCCCACACAATTGAATTGAACTGATGGCTAGTTGCCCAATGGCTGACTAACTGAGGGTGAGGCCCTGAGTCAGCTAGCTTTAATTATTTTCATCAGTTCTTTTCTTTGTCAGCACATCTCAAACTAAAAGCAGACGGAGTCAATAACTGTAAAGTAAGTCTTTCCTTCTACCATCATTGGCACTGGTAGCTTACTGGAGGCATAAGAGTCAGGTTAACTTATTTGTTATTTTAACAAACACTAACTGAACATGATCCAGGCACTATGCTAGATGCTGAGGCCAGCAAAATAATGGATGTAGTGGCTTATTCTTAATGATTTACATGCACTTTCATAAACAAATAAGCACAGGCAAGTACTGTGAGAGACCTAGCACCATGCACAAGCTACAGTGGCACAAAGAAGTGGACAACAAGCTTAACTGGAAAGGGTACAGGTTCACTGGATAGGCCAAGGAAGCAGAATGAACAAAGGTATGTATAAAGGCAGAAAACCAAAGAATCTGAGGAACTTCAAAAAAAAAAAAAAAAAAAAAGTCAGTAACCAGCTCTAAAATGGGAGAGTACAAATTATGAGAGGAAAGTGCCACAAAACAAGGCTGGAAGAGGCACGTGGGAGCTGCCTATCTCTATTTTGGGGACTGTAAGTATTAAGAAATCAGAATCACCATTAGGTTAGATGAACTCTGGCAGCAATGTGAAAAAATGCATTAGTAGGGGAAAGTGGGCTAGACAGTGCAGATAAAGGAATCTGAAAGCTTTATTTAAGGCAACAGTGCAACGGAGATGTAATGGTAGGAATGAATGCTAGGAAGGACCGGTAGAAATGATACAGCCTAACCATCATGAGTTGGGTAGGGATTAGGGACTAGGCACAGGAAACACACAGATAAAAGAAGGAGCAGGATGGAAGATAAAATTCTAGGTTGGGATGATAGGTGGATGGTGGTGCTACTTACTGAGAGGAGGAGCAGGTTTAGGGAGGGAAGAAAGGTAGTTTCTGTTTTGGATATAGTGAGTCTATGATGCCTGTGGAAGAGCTGGTTCTAACGTAAGGTTAGTATAGTCAAGAGCCCAGAAGGAACATTCTAGGCAGGGTAAGAGATAAACGTCCATATGGGTCAGAGGTACGGTGCTAACAGAAAACTAAAGAATGTGGATAGTATTACTCAGAGAAAAATATACAAAAAGAGAAACAAAAGCATACAAATTGTTGAGGAAGAAGTAAAATTTTCACTATTTGTAGATGACACTACTTGCAGAAAGCCCTGAAGACAACCAAAGAATTGATAGATTAATTCAGTAAGGTCACAGGATACAAAATTATAGAAATATAGAGAAATATGTTGCATTTCTATGCACCAATAATGAGACAGCATAAAGAGAAATTAAGAAAATAATCCCATTTACAATTGCATCAAAAAGAATAAAATACCTAGGAATACACTTAACCCACGAGGTGAAGACTTGTACACCATAAACTATAAAACATGGATGAAAGATATTGAAGATGACCCCAACAAATGGAAAGATATACTGAGCTCATAAATTGGAACAACTAGTATTGTTAAAATGTCCATACTACTCAAAGCAATCTATAGATTTAATGTAATCCCTGTCAAAATACCGACATTTTTCATAGAATTAGCACAATACTAAAATCTGTATGGAACTACAAAAGATCCCAAACAGCCAAAGAAATCTTGAGAAAAAACAACAAAGGTTGAGGTTTCACAATCCCAGATTGCAAGGTGTATTACTACAAAGCTGTAGTAATCAAAACAGTATGGTACTGGCACAAAAACAGACACATATAGATCAACAGAACAAAGAGCCCAGATATAAATCTATGCTTATATGGTCAATTAATCTTTGATAATAGATGCAAAAATATATAATGGGGGAGAAGGACAGCCTTTTCAACAAATGTTGTTGGGAAAACTGGACAAGCTACATGCAAAAGAATGAAAGTGGACTGCTTTCTTAGACCACACACAAAAATAAACTCAAAATGGATTAAAGACCTAAATATGAGACCTGAAACCATAAAACTCCTAGGAGAAAACATAGGCAGTATTTCTTTGACATCAGCCACAGAAACATGTTTCTAAATATGCAAGGGAAACAAAAGCAAAATCAAAATGTTGGGATTATACCAAAATAAAAAGCTTTTGCACAGCAAAAAAAAAACAAAAACAAAAACAAAAACAAAAACAAAAACAAAACACCAATAAAACAAAAGACAATCTACTGGATGGGAGAAGATACTTGCAAATGATATATCTGATAAAGGATTAATATCAAAATATATAAAGAACTTATACAACTCAGTACCAAAAACTCCACAAATAATCCAATTTGAAAAAAGAAACAAAAAATCAACAACAAAAGATTTATGAGAGACACCAATATTTAAGTGGCAGAGAATTCCACAGAAGACTGAGACTAAGCAGTCATAAAGATAGAAGCAGAACCTAGAGAACAAAGTCATGGAAACCATGGTAGCAGCGCATTTACAAAAAAGGGTGGGATGAAAAGCATCAACGGACAGTGGATGGAGTGAGGAGATTCAAAATGGACTGGAGATTCAAAATAATCCACTGGTTTTTGACAAGTGAACAGTCTGGTCAGATTTTCACAGTACCAAACTATAAGGTAAGGAGTATAAACTTTAAATACTGGAAGGGGTATACACTGGGAGGTGAATGTGGCAAACTTCTTGAGTCTTCCTTTCATTCACATTTGGAAATCTCTCTTAATCTGATAACTGGAAAGGTTGACAAATACTATACAGGAGAATACAAATGCAGAAGGTTACAAAAGAACTGAAGGCGTGACCAGCTCTAAAATGGTGAAGAGGGGTGCCTGGGTGGCGCAGTCGGTTAAGCGTCCGACTTCAGCCAGGTCACGATCTCGCAGTCCGTGAGTTCGAGCCCCGCGTCGGGCTCTGGGCTGATGGCTCAGAGCCTGGAGCCTGTTTCCGATTCTGTGTCTCCCTCTCTCTCTGCCCCTCCCCCGTTCATGCTCTGTCTCTCTCTGTCCCAAAAATAAATAAACATTGAAAAAAAAATTTTTAAATGGTGAAGAAAATAAGTCTTTTGTGTGTGAGCTTTTGGTTGCTCTGAGAGATCACTGCTAACTAAACCACCCCATGTTCACCTGGCAAATTCTCCCTCCTCTAAGATTCAACCCAAACACCAGCTACCCACGGAGTCTTCACAGCCCTTCTCAGGTAGACTTAATTAGTTTTCCCTTTAGGCTCCCACAATCCTCTGTCCATATCTCAATTATAGTACTCATCACAATGCTCTAGTAGTTTATGTGTGGGCAAGGGCAGTGTTCAATTGCATTATCAGCATCTTAGTACCTGGACCGTATAAGGCATTTAAAAATTACTTCCTGAGTGAGTGAATATACTTAAACTTTCAAATATTTTTTACATACCCACACTCATGTGTGTACATACACATCTGTGAAATGGAAGGGAAAACTCTACTGACATCTCTGAGCACAGTTACAGTTTCATTTAAAAAGGGATATACTTTGATCAAAAGTATTACTTGGTTTGCCAAAACAACTATCATGATGCCAGATGGTGGAATCTTTTTGATGAAACTGGAAATAAAACTAGTCCCCAGTCTAGTTACATTATTAACCCTATTATTAGATAATTGCTCAATACAACATGATAGGTGCATAATACTTAAAAGTCTTACTCCATTCATGTCTCTTTACTTATGTCCATTTCTTCTGTATTAAAAAGAGACCAACATATGTCAATATCATAATGATTCAGAACCACAAGCAGAGATGTGTGTTTCTGCAAAAGTAGCACAGAAGGACTCTAGGATATTCCTGGGGCAGCTCTCTCGCAACTATGTGTGGAGGAAGATGGAACTGAGGGATAATGGGTGGGTGACACACTGAAAGGGACAAAGTCAGAATGTATGCATGACAAGGGCAACAGATACATGGGCCACGAAAACCAGCTCTTGTGACAGCACTGGTACATATATTAAGTCACTGCCATAGAACATACACTGCATAGGAAAGCAAATGAGTATCTTTTCTCAAATAGTTTAACGCAGACAGATGGCTGGGTCATTAACTTAGAGAATTACCACATGAAAGCAAACAGAATCATTGCTTTTAGAAGAGTAACCAGGAAATCACCCCTAACTACCACTCCAGTCACATATTAACAGATTCAGCAGAGCTCATCCACACAGGCAGTCTGCCAACTGGCAGTCTGAATCAACTATGAACCTGATCACTTCTATAAGGATAATGAAGTAATAACGGTTATTTACACACCTACAGATTTATTCAGAGATTTATAAATCTAAGTAGGAAAGGACATAAAAACAAATAGAAAAAAGGCAGTCAGAAATTCCTGATTCATGAAGACAGGTTTCTAATTGCTAAGCGATATAGTAAGGACAAGGCATCAGCCACTTACATCTGATTCCCAGTAATAAGGAAAGATTAGGCTCCTTGCCCTGAGCACGCTGATTAAGAATACTACACAATGCCTTCAAGTCAAACAAACAATAGGACATTTCCTTGAACAGCTGATCAATCACACTCAAATCAGATAGTGGCCATTTAGTGAGTACTGTCTGCTGCCTGGATTGGTCTCCTTCCTGGCCTTGATCCAATAAAGAGCATGTCTCTTGTGTTTGTCTTTGGTTCTGCAATGCATAAAGAAAACAAAAATCAGGTTGTTAGATCAGAGGAAGGTACTCAAAGGACATACAGGTTAACATTTTCCACCATCTATAAACAAAATGATAGAGTCCTATTACATTCACATTAACCAAGTTTAACTGCATACACACAGTAGGGAAAAAAAAAAAGAAAAAGAATTTAAACAGTGAAAATGATTCAATGGTTCCTCTGGACCATCTCATGCCCCAGGGTAAACCTGAGAAAGGCAACAAATCCAGATTCAGTGTCTAGGAGTATCTCATATCATATAACATCACCTGATAAGCATCTGGGTTATGTATGTGTTTTTTTATGATGAGATTTATCCCAAGAACAAAGAGACCTATGAAGAAATTTTAAACCTCATCCTATAGTTTTACTGTTAGTAGGGATAATGATTTAGTTACTTTAAACTATCTGTTGCAAACTGAGGAAAAAGTTTTTATGTTTTGTTAATGTTGACAGGTACCAAAAGTTTCAGCAAAAGAGAAAAAGAAATACAAGTATAAAATCAAAGAAGGAAACAAAACCCCTAATAATCTTGAATTGTGAAATCCGAATTGGAAATATCAATATGAACTCATAAATTATCATACTCAGAAAAAGATACCTTCACCTTATCCCCCAAACTGTCACCATCTATCTACTCTTCATCCTGAAAACTGCTAATTAGAGACAATATAAAGCTTTCCAGTTGGAACTCTATTTAAAAATTACCAAATAGCTTGCACTGATGAGGAAAAGATTTTTTAATAGATGAATGCCAGCTAATAAATATAAAAATAACTGGGAAAAAATATGATTTTAATCATGTAACGATCCAGACAATTATCACCAGTGAATACGAAAACCATCAAGGGAAAGGGTGCTAATAAACCGCATATTCACACAGTTACCTAAGTAGCTCTCCACACATTACCTACTGTTTGCAGAGGCCATAATGTAACAAAGGGAAGAGTAAGTCTGTTATTTTAACCATTTTAACCCGGTGAACTCAGTATTTCTGTCACTTACAGTGGGATAACCAAACATATATAGTTTGATGATATGAACAATGCCTACAAAGTATTAATGACAAAAAAATGTTTGACTTGACTTACTGACATCTTTAGTTCTTCTTGTAGTTTATAAGAAATAGAAGGGGGAAAGAACAAGATAAAGGACACCATGAGGAGGCAATCAGGCAAATCTAGGTCTGACAATCTGTAACTCTATAAGACAACAGGCCCAGGTTTGTCAACAAGTCACTAACATGGACAAAATGAGAAACTTTAGATTTATAAGACAAAATAAAATGCAACTCATGGTCTTTTTTGATTGAATACTAGTTTCAACTGTCATTATAAAAAGCATTTGAATTTCCCAAAGGGGAAATTTTAGTATAAACTAGGTATTATCCAATATCGAGGAACATTATTCTTACTGGGTGTGACAATGGTGGTATGTTTGTACAGGAAATGTCCCTAACTTTTGGAGATGCATTCTTGGGTATTTAGAAGCAAAATGTCATGATTAGAGTTAAAAAACTAAAGTAAGTATTTTCTGTATAATGTAAGCCATATAGGTCAGCTTATAATTAAGTGAAGAAAGTATAACCTGTTCCAATGATGAAGTGTTAACATTGCACCCTTCTTAAGGATTTTCAAGGATAATTTTGTTTATATTCAATTTACATTTTATTCAATTACTTTGGGACCTAATCTCTATATAGCATTTGACTGTTGTAGTTAAGTCTGTGGAGTTGTATTCTAAGACATGAGAAAAATAAAAGTTTACCTTTTTGATTATAACTTTGTAAGAAACCTAATGGATTTAATTAATTGACATATCAAAATCCAGTCTTCAACTAAAAATATTCCATGATATGTACAAAATAAGCATGTGCTTTAACTTAAGTACTGAATCATTCTTTGACAGCAATTTGAATTTTTTTTTACTCACATCAAGCAATGTTTTTGTTAATCTCTGTAGGTTTCTTTCTTTCTTTTCCAGCTCTTCCATCATCTTTTGAGTAGTCAATTTTTCTTTAGAAAGCTTCCCTTGCATAGACTAGAATAAAGAGAATTGGAAAGCAGAGAATGTTGTTAATGCTAAAAGCAAAATGCAGTCAGGTAGGTAGACAGGAATACAGGCTCTGAAATACTTTGAATCTGTCCTCCCCCACCCCTTGGAAGATGAAGCCTTCATTTTAAAACAACCCTTACTGCATCTAGAGTGGATGACAACAAAGGAAAAAACAAATATCATCTTTACCAAGAAAGTCGACAGTCTGGGTAAAACATGTTAAACCTAAAGCAGCTGGTGTTGAATGCTATGTTACAAACAGCTCTTACTAATTGATTTTTTGTTCATGTACTCAGAGTGTTTTAGCAAATCTATACCTCCCATGCTCCACACCCCATTTTTCTCGTGGTTAATAAAATACAAGATAATAAGATCATAAGACCATCCTCATTTTCTATCATTTGAAACATAGCTAAACACACTTCTCTCAGTGTATGGTATTCTGAGCAGTGAATATGATGAATTCCGGCCAAAGGTCTATTATGGGACTTTGATAAATGAATCTCTTTCTTAACTCTATAAATTACAAATTATCCATTGTAATAAAATTCTGAGTGTACCAAAACAGTATATAGGATATTTTAAAAGTACTTGGATCACTTCAGCTGCTAAGTCTGATTTTCAGCTACACACCAAAGATAAACTTGCCATAAACTCTGTAGTTATCAGTGGTTTCTAGAGGTTTTAATTAACACTTTTTCCTCTTGTGAAATCACAAGATCAATAAACATTTGACAAGAAAAGAGATTTCTTTTTTCCCCCCCCTCTCAGGACTATATTTATTTAGTCCCAATTCTGAAACTACTTCAGCATGCTGACTGCTTAAATAGTACACAATACATTATGAAGGTTTCCCCCCGCTCATATTATCTCTGGCTAGAATAAAAGAAGATAGCTGTCACCATGGGTTGAGATAAGATTCTGTAAATATAAAGCAGTTTTCTTAGTAACAGATATTCAACTTTGTAGCTTATTACTTGGATTTGTTTGCTAAACTCTATACAAAATTTGTTTACATTTAATAACTCATAAGTTGGTTACAAATGAATTATGCTCTGGGGTGCCTGGGTGGTGCATTCAGTTAAGCATCCAACTCCAGCTCAGGTCATGATTTCCCAGTTCATGGGTTTGAGTACTGCATTGGGCTCTATGCTGCAGCTTGGAGCCTGGAGCCTGCTTTGGATTCTGCATCTCCCTCTGTCTCTGTCCCTACCCAGCTTGTGCACAGTTTCTCCCTCAAAAATAAACATTAAAAAAAGAAAAGTGAATTAAGCTCTATAACAAGTGTATTTCCTTCCAGGGAAAACTTTATATCTCATAAAATTTAATCTCACAGCAGAAAGTCACATGGATTCTGAAATTCCTTTGTAACTGCATGTGAATGAACCAAAAACCTATTTGAATGATATGTATTTATTTATCTGGCTGAAGATCTAAGCTTACAGGCATAACAAGATTATCTGACTGGAATCCAGAATTTATCCTAAATTTTCTTAAGATTTTTGACTATTTACCTTATTAGCATTGTGGAGGAAAGGCATAACAGTTAAGCTACTCTAAATCTAACATTTTAACAATAAAATCTGACCCTGAGAGGTATTTTCACAATACTATAATGTAATCTAGTGTTTTATATTTTTACCAGTTCAGTCATACTGAATGTGATTAATAATTAGCAAGCAAATCTGACTAACAGGTTCATACATAAGACTAAATTTAAATCAGAAACAGGCAATTGTCTCCATCAGATTAAATATGAAATGTTTGGCATTAGTGCTATTTTTCATAAGAAAAAAATCTGGATTTGGGAAATATATTAAGCTTAAGATGTTTGTTATGTTGGTTGGGTTCAGGGTACTTATGAAACAGTCCTTTAATAGGGGAAAGAGTTCACAGATAAACTTATCCTAAAAGTCCCATATGTTGTATAACAACCTCTAGACTAATATGAGGGTATGAGTGCCATAGCTGTCTGACACAACATTCTATCTATAAGATTATTTCTCTATCCTAAATTGTATGAAAAAGCATATGTTTAAAGCTTAAGAAAAAAAGAGAAAGGAAAATTTCCAGTAATCTTAGAACGGGATTACTAACATTAAAAACTTTAATTTTCAAATGTCTACAATATGTCTATAAATTTCCAGTTAATCATCTTTTAAAAATTCTAACTTACTAACCTATATATATTTACCACATTCTTTTAAAAAAAATTTTTTTAATGTTTATTCCTTTTTGAGAGAGAGAGAGAGAGAGAGAGAGG
Source organism: Prionailurus viverrinus (assembly GCF_022837055.1). NCBI lineage: Eukaryota > Metazoa > Chordata > Mammalia > Carnivora > Felidae > Prionailurus > Prionailurus viverrinus. Next base: position 107,242,807 of record NC_062565.1, read on the forward strand.
GTGGGGGAGGGGCAGAGAGAAAGGGAGATAACAGAATCTGAAGCAGCTCCAGGCTCTGAGCTGTCACCACAGAGCCTGATGTGGGGCTGGAACTCACAGACTATGCGATAATGACCTGAGCCACTTAACCAACTGAACCACCCAGGCACCCCTATCACAATCATTCTTAAAGTTGAAAAATGGTTTTAAAAACATTTGTTGTTGGGGCGCCTGGGTGGCTCAGTCAACCGGTTGAGCGGCCGACTTCAGCTCAGGTCATGATCTCGCGGCCCGTGAGTTCGAGCCCCGCATCGGGCTCTGTGCTGACAGCTCAGAGCCTGGAGCCTGTTTCAGATTCTGTGTCTCCCTCTCTCTGACCCTCCCCCGTTCATGCTCTGTCTCTCTCTGTCTCAAAAATAAATAAACGTTAAAAAAAAATTTTTAAAAAACCAAACATTTGTTGTTTTGATCTAAATATCTAGAAATGCTATCTTTTGTCCCATAAACAAAATAGCTCAAATGAAGGAAAGACAGCTGTGCCTTCACCAATAAATATCATGTATTCCACAAACCCGATTTAAGAGAAAGTATTTTGATTAAAAACTTATGTTAGCAGTTTTACTATATAAACACACACAACTCCATCCCAAACAATGCATCTATATGCGCGCACGCGCGCGCACACACACACACACACACACCACACACAAAAACACCATACAAGAGTTTCACAAATACATTTCTTCATGCAATCATTCATTTAGCAAAAATTATAACCAAGCACAGTCTGTGCACTGGATGATGATGCCTCAGTGAATAAATAGTCAAAACTCTGGCCCTTTCATAACTTTTACTAGGAAGTAAAAGATCAAAGAAAATAAACAATGTGTAAGTTACATAGTATTTTGTATTAGAATTTGACTAGCGCTTTGGAGAACAAATTAGCATGGCAAGGGAGAGGAGGTGGAGATCGCAAATGGAGCAGAGTATAGGCTCATGGAAAAAAGGTGACATTTGAGCAATGGCTTGAAGGAGGTGAAAGACTGCATCTCATAGATATCTACAGTGTGTTTCAGTCAGTGCAAAGGTTCTGAGCCAGATGGTGTCTTCTGTGTTGAGAAAACGCCAGAGAGCCAGGGTGGCAGAAAATAGTAAAAGATGAAGTCAGAGAAAGCACAGATTGTGTAAGGCTGCTGAGCCAGTGAAAAAACTTTGATTTTTACTTTGGAAAAAATGAGGAACCATTGAAAGATTCTGAGAAGAGACATGACACGATCTGGTTTTTGTTTAATAGGTCACTCAGGCTGATGAGAATAGACTTCAGGCAACCAAGGATGGAAGCAGGGAGAAATAATTCATATGAAGAATAAAGATGTGTTGGATGAGGGTGGTCAGGAGAAGTCAGATGCTAGATATATTTTGAAGGTAATAAGATTTGTTCACAAATACGAGGCAGAAGAGAAGGGTAAGTCTAAGGTTTCTGGAGTGAACAAATGGAAGGAAAAATTTTCCATCAATAGAGAAGGGCCTGAACATGGATGGTAGAGTAGGTTTTACTATTTTCTCTTTGGGGAAGGAAAGAAATTCAATTTGGATTTATTATGTCTGATATGTCAAGTGGTACTGTTGAGTAGGGAGTTGGATGTACAAGTTGTAAGGTCAGGAAGAATTATGAGCTGGAAGAAGTTAGGGAGTAGTGAGCAGACACATTACATGCAAAGCCATGGGACTGGGCAAGATCACTAAGACAAATACAGGTACAGAATTCTAGGAAAGAAACAGACCTTTTTTGAAATATGGTACAACTTTTTGAAAGCATTTTACATGTCTGCACAATAAACTTTAACTTAAATATCACAAATACAATTAAACGTATCCCCCTAAATTATAAGAAAGAAAACTTCTAATAAGGTACTTTGTCCAATTTAATACACTAGCCTACTAGTCTGCCTATATCTTTATTATAACAGGATTTATGTTACAGATGTTAAATTTATTGTGTCCAGTTAAATAAAACAAGAAAATAACAACAAAAACTTTAAGAAGAAAGTTCTTCTAAAATTTTTTCATTTAAAATTTTATTGTGTGTATTTCAATGATCTAGATATAGGGCATAAGTAAATCAGTTTGAATTTATTATTGAGAACAGATACAAAGTATCATGCTGTTATGATTCCATTAGTACAAATACCACTATTCTTGTAACAGCTTACGTAACTATACATGAAAGGTAAGATCATGGCGCTACTAGCATTAGAAATAGCGGTAAGAAGCACGTACGTAACAGAAAGGTAATAATGGCATCTACAAAGCATTAACAAGGGGAATGCATTCTCTGAATGAAATTGATATTTTTTCTCAACACCTTTTATTTTATTTTTAAATAGTTTTTCTTTTGTTTTAATGTTTACTTATTTTGAGAGCAAGTACGCCATGTGCACAAGCAAGTGGGGGAGAGGCAGAGAGAGAGAATCCCAAGCATGCTCCACACTGTCAGTGCAGAGCCGGATGCATGGCTTGATCTCACAACCCGTGAGATCATGACCTGAGCCTAAATCAAGAGTCCGATGCTTAACTGACTGAGCCACCCAGGTCCCCATCAACATCTTTAGAAAAACTAGTTAAAAGAAAGATCATCTCCTAAATGAGGTCACTCCTTAAAGACTGGGAGAGGTGGCTGTTTTACCTAATGCATAGAAACAACCACACAGAGTCAAAAAAATTTTTGACAGAGTCAAAAAGAACCAGAGGAATATATTCCAAATGAAAGAATAAGAAAACCTCAGAAAAAGGCCTTAATGAAACAAAGATAAGTGAGTTCAAAATAGTAGTCATAAAGATGCTCACCAAGGTCAGCAAAACAATGCATGAGCAAAGTGAGAATTTCAACAAATATATAAGAAAGTACCAAGTAGAAGTCATAGAGCTGAAGAGTAGAATAGCTTAACTAAAAATATAACAGATGGATTCTACAGCAGACTAAATGAAGCAGAAGAAAGGTCAGTGAACTCAAAGACAGGGCAGACTTCATTCAATCAGAATAGCAACAAGTAGAAGAATGAAGATGGCTTAAGGGACTGAAAGAACAATCCTAAGCAAATCAATATTTGCATTACAGGGTCCCAGAAGGAAGAAAGAAAAAGGGACAGAAAACTTATTTGAAGAAATAATGGCTGAAAACTTCCCTAACCTGGGGAAGGAAAGAGACATCAAGAGCTAAGAAGCCAAGAGAGTTCCAAATACGATGAACCCAATGAGACCCAAAGGGGCACATTATGATTAAATTCAAAACTTAAAGACAAGGAGAGAATCCTAAAAGCAGCAAGAGGAAAACAACTTGCTATATACAAGGGAACCCCTACAAAATTCTCAACAGATTTTGAGCAGAAACTGTGTAAGCCAGAGGGTGCAGCAAAATCTATTCAAAGAGTTGAAAGTACTGTCAACCAAAAATAGTTAACCCCACAAACTTGTCCTTCAGAAATGAGGGAGAAATAAAGAATTTTCTAGGGGCACCTGGGTGGCTGTTGGTCAGTTAAGCTTCCCACTAGGGGTCAGGACATGATCTCATGGTTAAGGAGTTTGAACCCTGCATCTATGCTGACAGTACAGAGTCCGCTTCGGAGCCTCTGATCCCACTTCTCTCCTCCTCTCTCTCTACCCCTCCTTAAACTCGCACACACTCTCTTCCTCTCAAAAATAAACCTTAACAAAAAAAAAAAAAACTTAAAAAAAAAAAGGAGTTTTCCAGACAAGCAAAAGTTGAAAGAGTTTATCACCACTTGACTAGCCTTACAAGAAATGTTCAAAGGACTTCTTTAGGCTGAAATGAAAGGGTGCTAATTAGTAACAGGAAAACATGTGAACGTATAAATCTCACTGGTAAAAGTAAATATATAGTAAAATTCAAAATAACACTGTAAGGGTGGTGGGTTAATCACTTATAAGGCTAGTATGGTGGTTAAAACACAAAAGTAGTAGAAACAACTAACTGTGATAGTTTGTTAATGGATACATAAGATAAAAAAGAAATAGGGGCAACAAAAATATAAAAATATGGGAAGACTGCATCAAACTAAAAAGCTGCTGCATAGCCACACACACACACACACACACACACACACACACACACACACACAATGAAAAGGCAATCTAACAAATCAGAGAAAATAACTGCAAATCATATCTGTTAAGCGGTTAATATCCAAAATATACAAAGAACTCATAGAACTTAATTAGCAAACAAAAACAATAAAAAATCTGGTAAAAAATGAAGTAAAATGAGGGCGTTTGGGTAGCTCAGTTGGTTAAGCTTCTGACTCCTGATTTCGGCTCAGATCATTATCACACGGTTTGTTGAGTTCGGGCTCTGCATCAGGCTCTGTGCCGGCAGCATGGAGCCACGTTGGGATTCTCTCTTTCCCTCTCTTTCTGCCCCTCCCTTGCTCTTCGTCCTCTCTCTCTCTCAAAAAAACATTTTTTTTAATTTAAAAAATGGGCAGAGATTCTAAATACACATTTTTCAAAGAAAATATACAGATGGCCAACAGGTACATGAAAAAGTGCTTAACATTACTACCTGTCAGAGAAATACAAGTCATAACCACAGTGAGATATCACCTCACATAGTTAGAATGGCCATTATCAAAGACAAGAGATAACAAGCTCTGGTGAGGATGTGGAGAAAAGGGAACCTTTGTCATTGTTGGTGGGAATGTAAACTCGTGCAACCACTAAGGAAACAAGTATGGAGGTTCCTCAAAATATTAAGAATACAACTACTATATGATTCAGCAATTCTACTTCTGTAAAACACTAACTCAGAAAGGTATCTGCACCCCCATGTTCATTGCAGCATTATTTCTAATAGCCAAGATATGGAAACAAACTATCCACTGATAGATGAATGGATCAAGAATGTGTGATATATACAATCTGGTTTATGCAAATGGAATATTAATCCAACAATACAAAACAAGAAAATCTTGTCACCTGCAACAAGGTGGATGGACCCTGAGGGCATTATGCTAAGTGAGGTAAGTCAGACAGAGAAAGGCAAATACCATGTGATCTTACTCACCTATGAAATTAAAAACAAAACAAAACAAAACAAAAAATCCTCAGAGATAACAGAGAATAAATAAATTAATGGTTGGGGTGGGGAGTGGAATTAGGGAAAGGGGTAAAGAGGTATAAAGTTCCAGTTATAAAATAAGGCCTTGGGGATGTACTGTCCAGCACAATGTCTACAGTTATATTTGAAAATTACTAAGAGAATAGATCTTAAAAGTTCTTATCACAAAAAAAAAAGTAAACGATGTGGTGATGGACATAAACTAAATTATTGTGATCATTTCACAATATATAAAATAACAAATCATTAGATTGTACGCCTGAAACTAATATGTTATATATCTGAGTAAAAAATAAGTCAACAGTTAAAAAAAAAGGTATAGAGTTAATGGTAACAGCATAAGATTTTGTAGTAACACAAAACTAGGTTCTGGGTCCACACCTTATGTGCTGTGCAACCATGGATAAGTTATTCAACCTTTCTAGGTTCCAAGTTCATCAGAAAGAATTTCCAAACTTGTAAGGTATTGTGAAAATTATGCAGTGTGTATACAGACATTTTGGGTGCCTGCCTAGTCTCAAATCCCACAAGTCACAAGCGGCCATATTTTAAGAATTCTGCACCTCTCAGGTATAGCTCACTGAATCAAGCAGAGTGAACACTTAACCACACCTGAGAACCTGGGATGCAGAGTCTAGGAGTTCATCTCTTCATGATTGGAAATGAACTACAGAATGTAAGAGGCTGTGGACAACTATATTCTGCTATGTGAGCTAAAGAATAAAGGGAGTCTGTGTGCACAGAGAGAAGAGAATGAGACACACTGCAATGAGAGAAGCAACAAAGCCTCTTCTTTCCTGAAGCCTGGTTTTATTCCTTCTGATGGGTTCCACAGTATCGCTACGTTCTTTCAACACAGTGGTTCTGTTTTTGCTTACGCTAAAGTGAATTGGTTTTTTGCTTAAAACCAAAAGCCTAAATGACTTTCACTTGGTACAAAATATTTATGCAATAATCACTAATTCTTCTTATATTATTAAAAGGAGCCCATTTCTTATAACCAATCATCATGATGCACACTTTAAATATCTTACAACTTTGTCAATCATACTTCAATAAAGCTGGAAAAAATAAGAGCCTATTCCAATTCAGCACTGTGGGTTTAATTTTCTTGTGGGCAAAGGTTTTTGGTCTGCTTTGTTCACTAGTTATCCACCAGAAGAATGCCTGGCCCACGGCAGAAACTCAGTTAAAGTTATTGAACAAAAAAAAGATGAGAAAATAACTAAAACCCAATTTAGTTTTTAAGTAAAAGGTTATGTTCATTCATTCAAAAATAGTTACTGAGTATCTATGCTATACTATACTGTACTAGTGTTCATTTGGATAAGGATTATTCAAAGAGCATAGTGCACCTATTACAAAACTCTTAAATAAATATATCAGAAAACAAAACCAGGTACTTTACTTAATCTCAAGGAGCTAATGATACTACCATATTGCAGAGTGTAATACAGTAAAAATTTCACTTTGGAGGCAAAATTTCCAAATTCTACTTCTAGGCAACTGAACACAAGGTGCCTTCTACAAGGCTAGTTTTCTGACATGCTCCAGCTTAAGATCTTTCATGCCTGGAGAAGACCCTTAAAACAAGTCTTTCCCCTAAGGCTTACATAAGGAAGATATCAGACTAACCTCTTGTGCCTTTCTTCCTTTCTCTTGGGATGCTTCCCTTTGAAGCAGCCAGGAGCAATGCCAAGAGCACAAACTGAGGTCAGACAGGAATTAGAACTGGAGCTGAGACCTTAGGCATATCTCTTTAAATCTTGGCTATATCATATATAAAAAGATGCTCTGTCTTACCTTGTAAGCTTACTATTGAGGTTTAGAAATAGTAAATATAATCAGAAGCACAGTTTCTGTGCCACGTAATATCTTCCTCATCAGCATCATCACTGATACCTCTGCACTTATTAGGGGCTCCATTTCTCACTTTAGCCTAATTGTGGAGAAATAGTAAATCCCTTTTCCTCCTTCCTACATACTAATAAAAAGAATTTTCAGGGGTGCCTGGATGGCTCAGTCGATTAGTGTCCAACTTGGGGGTCAGGTCATGATCTCATGGTTTGTGAGTTTGAGCCCTGCACTGGGCTCTGTGCTGACAGCTCAGAGCCTGGAGCCTGCTTCGGATTCTGTCTCTCTCTTTCTCTCTCTCTCTCTCTCAAATAAATAAACATTTAAAAAATTAAGAATTTTTAAAATACTTATAAACTCTAAGATAAAAAAATAAGGAATACACAAACACAATTAAAACTGCTATTTTTAGGTTTTTGTTTATAATAATCCAAGACCATGTATAGCTCAAATTCCTTTAACTATCACCTTACTACCTGATTTAACTTTTAAAAAAATCTGTCTGAGAATTCTGCTTCCAGCATGAGAGTATGAGGAGCCCCTCAGACCCACTCCTCAGTGAAAATTATAAAAGAGCACATTTAAAGTTTCTGGAAATGGCCCTAAGAGCACACAGCAAATGAATAAACATATATTCAAGAAAATCTACTGAAAGAACAGCAAAGTCTATAATATTTGAACCAAAACCCACTCCATCTTTATGTTCTCACAGCTCTCAGAGAGATGGAAATTTCACTTCTGACTGGGACAGCCAGTAACACACTGGGCTCTCTGTCCCTAGCTCCCCAGCGGAGAGCTATCTTCCCAGGAGGGGCTGATATCAGCATTTCTCTTCCTGCCCTCTGCTACCTGCACCTGAGGCTAAGTTCCAGACCAGTACAACCAAAAGGTGGAGACTCCCTTTCTGCCCAGGCTCCTTCACGGACTGAGACTTTACCTTGGGTACAGCATTATGGAGAGTACTGGGGACCTGACTGCTCTTGTCGTGGCTTCTGTGGCAGGGGTTCCACACTGGGAAAGGCAAGCCAAGATCTAGAGCTATTGCCCACTCTCCTTCCACCGAGTGTTTACCTTCTGGAGTCACTCAGAAATTTGACATTGTTCCCACCAGCACTGACCTGGCTCAAAGATTTTGCCTGGAGAGAAGCCAGCCACAGAATAGAGAGCTCTAAATGTCTCTCTAAAGGAACTGAATTCATGTGCAGCCGACTGTGAAGTTCAGGCCTAAGGGCACTCTCAAAAACAGTGAAGGTTGTGGCAAAAGGGAGTTGGGAGGAAACTGTTAGATTCATTGAAGGTACAGGCTAAACTACTGGCTGGCGAGATTCTTCGAGAGAAAAAGACAAAGAAATACCTGGGAAAAGCACTCCTGGGAACAGAAAAGAATCTCAAACATTAACCTAAGGAGCTCTTCTTCCAAAGGAACCAGAATACATTGGTCTGTGAAGCAATTTATACCACAGGGCATCACTGAAAGCAACAGAGCAATCAGTTGGCAGTTAATGTGTGGTCAAGGAAAGAGTCACAAAAGATCACATATTACATTTATATGAGATGTCTAGAACAGGTGAATCTATAAAGATGGGAAGTAGATTAGTGATTGAGACGGATGGGGAGGAAACAGGGTTTAAGGGAGTGACAACTAAAGGTAAGGGGGTTTATGAGGTGATAAAAAGGTTCCAGAATTGACTGTGGTCTTGGTTCCATGTATCTGAGCATACTAAAAATTACTGAATTGTACACTTTAAATGGGTGAATTGCAGACTATGTGAATTCTATCTCAGTAAAGCTGTTATTTAAAAATTGGCACAATATAAAGAAAAAACAACCTGTCAGGTTCCTCTTCGCAAGCTCTTGATCTGCTTTCAGGCTTACAAGCAAGAACTACCAAAACAACTTAAATGTGTCGAGAACACACCCAGGTTTCTCAGAACTACTCTCTCTCTTTTTTTCTTTTAAATCTCAGTCTTCCCAGTCAATTCCCACTTTGGGAGCAATGAGCCCCAGGCCCCCCGCCCCCCTCCCTCCCAAGGACCCCGACCACACTTCCTAGTGGCACCAAGTGGATGCTGCCAGGCCAAGGAAGAACTGCCCGGGGAACATGCTAACAGTGCAGATTTCAAGATTCACCCCAGAGATACTGAGTCATCGGGTTCCCAGTGGGGCCCAGAAATCTAAATAATGGGAATGTTCATACAGCTTTGGTGACCACTCATAGCACACAACAAGCTCGAGAACATTCCTTCTTGCTTCAAGTGAGTGGACTCTCTTCCTGCCTCAGAGCTCCCCACCTTAGACACAAAGAATTTTTCAGAAGTTACCGGCACCTCTTTTATGTTTTTCACATTTTAATTAACAACTATACTGTGCATGTAACAGGCCTACATGTACATGAAAGACTGTTCTCTTTAGAAGTACAAACATTGGCAAGAAAGCTTATTTTTTTAAAAACTACTTTTCCTTTGATAAAAGACACTGTTTGGTTGCTAGGTTTTTCAAAAATTAGTATTAATTTCTGATCAGAATATTTTTAGCTTTTCATGCATTATAAAAGCAATTTCACAAAGGTAAAATGTTTTAAAAATTAAAAAAAAACTAGGAAGGAAGAACTTCATGTCAGGTCACATCACAAAACTAGGATAACATAAAAACAGGAGGTAAACATCACATAATAATAAAGTGAAAATATTAAACCAATTTATCTATTTAGGTTAAAGGAAAGTTAAATTCTGCTTATAAGACATTCTAAAGGTTTATGATCCATTTTCCCACTGTTTCTACTGAGAAAACCTGCTGGATGAAGGCTTTAAGAGAGACTTGCTAAATATTGGAATAAAATCTTTGGAGGCTGTGAAAACATGTTCTCTTGAAGTGATATAAATAGGACAGGCTGTTACAGTTTTGAGATTGGTGGTTCCAACCATGCCTTTAAAAGTGAACAGTCTTAATGACCTTAAAGCATTATTGTATCTTTTATGTCACAATGTTCATTGATAGCTGTCAACTCAGAAGGTCAATTTAAATGGGAAAACTCTTTCAGTGAAGAAACAATTTCAGTATGTTAGGAAAAACAAGTATATCTAACAAACTTTTTTATTCTGTATGTCCTCTGCCGAAAGCTTATAATAGTTATACAAAATGATAACAGCTCACTGGAAACAGGATTATTTATGCAGGTGAAATGTGCTTTTAAGGAATAAATAGGAGGGAAGGCAATGCCCAGTGAACTAATTCACATTCCGACTGAAGTCACATTTATGGAAATGATGGGGAATGTTCTATTACAAAATATCTTTTTATGGGGCGCCTGGGTGGCGCAGTCGGTTAAGCATCTGACTTCAGCCAGGTCACGATCTCGCGGTCCGTGAGTTCGAGCCCCGCGTCAGGCTCTGGGCTGATGGCTCAGAGCCTGGAGCCTGTTTCCGATTCTGTGTCTCCCTCTCTCTCTGCCCCTCCCCCGTTCATGCTCTGTCTCTCTCTGTCCCAAAAATAAATAAACGTTGAAAAAAAAAATTAAAAAAAACAAAAACAAAATATCTTTTTATACTGTACACTGACAGAAGAAAAAGTTCTGGTTTTTGAAACAAGTTTATGAAACCAGTTTAGCTATACTGGTTTCATAAATGTAGACAAAAGCATTATTTCTAAAGGATCAATGAATAAACAAGTTACATGCCTGTTAACATCACCTTGATGGGTGAACAAAATAGTAGACAAATCTGTATTTTTACAGCACTAAACTCAGTTTCAAAATCAGGATACTTTTACATAAAGTACTACCTTTCTATATTCAACAACAAATATAATTAAGAGAAGACTGATTTCTCCCCAACATCAGAATCAATAAATCTGCCACTGCCCTAAACCAGCTATGTATGTATTTGACTTCTGGTACATAGTGGTAAGCCACAGCTGTATTTTAAATATAGCACTTTCAACTCTGTAACAATGCCTTATTTTTATCTCCGATAAATTGGACAAAAAAATGAATATGGCAAGGGATTTCATTTTTCTCTTTTGTCATAAAATTTAAACTGTAAGAATAACCTGCTTACACCCAAGGCAATGCAATACTCCAAAAAGTCAGCCAAATGGAATTTGAACAAATTTGGTCATCTCAATAGTTTGCAGGGACATAAAGAAGTAGTGAAACAGGACATTCTACTAATACTACATTCGTTTTGTCTACTAAACCCTCTAAAATGGAAGAACTTCCTGGCACTGTGGATGAACAAAGAATATGCAAATTATAATAGCAGTGAAATTTTACAATAAATTTAATATTGTACTGATAGCTTAATGTATAACTCGGGGCATCTGGTGGCTCAGTCAGTTAAGGAACCAACTCTTGATTTCAGCTCAGGTCATGATCCCCTAGTTTGTGGGATCAAGCTCCACACCTGCTTGGGAGTCTCTCTCTCTGCCTCTACCTTGCTTGCACCCTCTCTTTCTAAATAAATAAATAAACTCTAAAAAAAATTTTTTTAAAGTAATTGTATTAATTCATGTTTAAAAAAATGGCTGGAAAGCTCTACTATCACTCACTATAATGTATTTTGTGTTACTTTGCAAATAACATTTTATTTCTAAAATACCTCATTATAAGGTATTTTTTTGTGTTATGCAAAGGAATTTGAAGAAATTAAAAACAGCTATAGCATATAGGAAGGACATCATAATCTATACAGAAGTAAGGCTGGCCATTCCTTATGTAAGCAGGTGGGGAAAAGACTAGGCAGTTAAGGGGAAAATTTTTTTTTAATGTTTATTTATTTTTGAAAGGGGGGTGGGGAGAGGGAGGGAGAGAGAGAGAGAGAGGGAGGGAGAGAGAGAGACAGACAGACAGACAGACATAGGGTGAGAAGGGGAGAGGCAGAGAGAAAGAGACAAAATCCAAAGCAGGGTCCAGGCTCTGAGCTGTCAGCACAGAGCCTGATGCGGGGCTCAAAGTCAGGAACGAACTCCAAGATTGTGACCTGAGAGGAGGTTGGAGGCTTAACTGACTGACCCAGCCAGGTGCCCCAAGACTAGGCAGTTTTAAATAACTAGTAATTAAAGGGAACTGCTCTATTATGTGTATCAACTTGATAATAAGCCCATTAACTATAGTACAAAGCAACAAAAATTCTTCTTCAACTCAAAGTGTTCTCTTTAAGATTCTCTCTGTGGGATGCCTGGGTGGCTCAGTTAAGCTTCCAACCTTGGCTTAATTCATGGTCTCATGGTTCATGAGTTGGAGCCCCACATCGGGCTCTGTGCTGACAGCTTGGAGCCTGGAGCCTGCCTCAGATTCTGTGTTTCCCTCTCTCTGCCCCTCTCTCACTTGTGTTCTCTTGCTCTCAAAAATAAATAAAAGAAAATATTTAAAAAATAATAAAAAAAGATTCTCTCTGTGATTTCCAATGCTAGGGAAATAACTAGTATCAATTTTTTAGAATAAGCAATATTTTTAGATGTTCACAGAGAACACATCTTTTATATTCATCAGAAACCACCAAATAAAAAAACTAGCTTTTTTAACTGTAAGGGGCCAAAAACTCAAAAGTTTTCATAAGAAACACAAAGCAAAAAATTTTGTCATCATTTTAAGCATATTTGTCATCCTCTATAATTTTCTATTTAAATATCTTGATAAATATAGCTGCCCTGGACAGTTATCAACATTTGCTATCTGTCTCTGTTAGCAAACCATATACAAGATCTATAGATCTAGATGGCCACAATGACTTACTCATTGCTTCAAAAAACAAGACAACAGAATTAATGAGTATATTGTCTGGCCCCAAATATTTGGAAATAAATGCATCTCAATAATTTGATTTCCATTCATTAATTAGTTTGAAAAAATAAAGAAATGTTTACTCAAGCATGTTAAGATCAAAGAATAGAATGGCATATAGTTACATATTCTTCTACATATTCATTTATATATGGTCATGATATTTAAATGTGAATAAAAGACTTGGTTGATATGTAAAATAAATTGTATTAAGATGCCACCACGAATAAGTAAAAGGCATATTTCAATTAATATAAATACATCCTGATAATCTGTAATGTGAGAGATAGTATGTGATGAATTAATAAACTCTTACAAGTCTTAGCCACCAAAATTTCAGTGTCAAAGGACCATCTTCACTGTCCTTAATTTGGACGGAGATAACTTTTATTTGACTGATTTCTTAGAAAATGTTACCAATTGAAATATAAATTCCTTTTATTATGGCCTATAATAAATCAAATAATAATGGCTGAAGGAACCTAACCATTTTGTGATTTGAATGGTTTGTAGAACAACTGAAGTTATGTCTACAGGAATACAGATTAAAGAGTATAACCTTGTGAACCAATCCAGCAGGCCCACACACTTGTTGAACTGGCCTACTGTGTGATTAAAATGATAAATCACTTAACATGCGCAAAAGACAAAGTATACCATCTATAATTCTGACACTTAAACCATTTATCTTTTTGTTCTTTACTTCCATTTTTTTTTAATTTTTTTTTTTTAACGTTATTTATTTTTGAGACAGAGAGAGACAGAGCATGAACGGGGGAGGGTCAGAGAGAGAAGAGACACAGAATCCGAAACAGGCCCCAGGCTCTGAGCTGTCAGCACAGAGCCTGACGCGGGGCTCGAACTCACAGACCGTGAGATCATGACCTGAGCCGAAATCGGACGCTTAACCGACTGAGCCACCCAGGCGCCCCTTTACTTCCATTTTTAAGAAGTAAAACAATTAGGAGGTACAAAAAAAATAAAATTATTCAGCAAAATTATGTCCAACGGCTTTCCATCATACACAGAATAAAATACAAAGAACATCTAGCCCCAGACTACTTTTCACCATCACCTCTCACCACTCTTCCTCACAATCACTGCACTACTCCAGACTAGCAGCCTTTTTGCTGGTCATGGAGTACAAAAGACACCTTCAGGCACTGGTGGCTCTCTGCCTGAAATGCTCTTCCCTTGGATGTCTTCATCCAGAACTCTGTTCAAATATTACTTCCTCAGGAAAAACTTCATGACCACTGTATCTAATGCAGCACTGTCTATTCATTGTTCTCTACCCTACTTTTTTAACGGTACAAATCATTCCTTGACATTATATTTCCATTTTGTCCATCTCACCCCACTAGAATAGCCAGGACTTGCTTTGTTCACTGATGAATCCCCAGTGCCAAGAACAGTGCCTGACACAGATGTAGGTGCTCAGTAAATATCTGGCAAATCAATAAAAAAAAAATGAAAATCCATTTAATCCACAAATTTTGGATTGTGTATTATGAATCAGACACTCTAACCTCTAGATATGCAAATGAGCTATGACAGTCTCCCAGGAAACTAAGCAGGAGGTAAAAACACAAATATGTAAACAACATGTTATACTTTGATAATATAGAAGGAATAATACAAGAAGGAAGAGAAGTGTTGGCCAGTCACAATAGACTGGAAACAGTCCGTGATCTTTAATAAGTAGATCACTGATGATTGGATCCCACATTAACCAATGTGTTCTCAGTAGTAGACTACACCCAATTAAAAGCAGGAAAGGTAAGGACTAAAGAATAATCTTCAAAACACTTTGAATGACTGATTTACCAAAGAGCATTTTCATTCTAAAAAAGTAAAAGATTAATATTAAAGAATTTGTAACTTCACTTCAAGTGCTATTAATCTTTTCATATAAATACATATGTGCTTTAATATTTTTAGATTATATAGCCACTAAGAGTAAATCAGCATACAGCTAAATTAAAATATGCACAAAACATTCCTTACCTGAATTTCTAAAATCATTCTTTCAATCTCATCTTGTTGGCTGTCTATTATCTAAAACACAGAAAATATTATCAGTGTGAATTAAAAATTTTTCCACTGCTTTTGAAAAGTACCAATATTTAGAAAACGAAAACACAGGAAATAATGAATTTATTTTTTTTAATCAGGGTATGATTTTTTTTTTACAAAATTATTCATACCAAGTATCCTTTAAATAGACATATTATTTGGATCACACATACATAAATCTGCAAAAGTTTTCCTCTACTTCTTGATAAAACTCTATGTAATTTATAAAAATAACTTTGAGACAGATGTCGAACAATTTAGGAAGGAAAAGAAACCCTTTTGTTTTGCTAAAAGGCAATATAATTTCTTCTTAGTTTGGCTTTAACAAAAATTTGAATTATTTAAATTTACTTAAATTGTCATTTTCAGAGAGACTGGCTGGCTCAGTCAGTAGAGTATGTGACTCTTGATCTCGGGGTTGTGAGGTCAAGTCCAACATTGGGTGTGGAGCCTACTTAAAAAAACGTGGGGAGCCTGGGTGGCTCAGTCATTGCCTGTCCAACTCTTGATTTTGACTCAGGGTCATGATCTCATGGTTGTGAGATTGAGCCCTGCATCGGGCTCTGCACTGGGCATTGAGCCTCAAGATTCTCTTTCCTCCTCTCCCTCTGCCCCTCCCTTGCTCTCACTCTTGCTCTCAAAAAAACACAAAAAACAAAAAACACATTAAATAGGGGCACCTGGGTGGCTCAGTCGATTAGGCATCTTACTCTTTGTCTTGGCTACAGGTCACAATCTTACAGTTTGTGAATTCAAGCCCTGCATTGGGCTCCACACTGACAGCATGGAGCCTGCTTAGGATTCGGTCTCTCCCTTGCTCTCTGCACCCCGTCCCCCCACCCCACTCATGCACAAATTAAACATTTTAAAAAGTATAAATAAAAGAGTCATTTTCTTTCCAAATAAAAACATTCAAACTAAGTTATTAAGTATTAACAAAAATATAAAGTAGCTATAACTTATATGTCCATACACACATAACCAACATAACACAGATTTCATATTTATTATCAAAGACATCAACTGACCTTACTAGCATTCTCATTTTGTTCTCTCAGGGTATCATTTTCATTTTGAAGCTGTTTTGCATCTAACATGGGAAGGCGAATTCCATCTTCAAGGCATCTTTCTACTTTTTGCTGCAAGCTGTATGTTTTAGAAAGACAAATAAAGAAAAACCACTCTATGTGCTGATTTTGGTAGATGACTTCAACATAAAAGATAGTCCCTTCTTAGGGCCTATAATATTTTTTAACTGAGTGATAATGAAGACCTACAGACTCCATATGAATAAGAATGAGCACCTACATCTCATAGAAGTAAAAAATACAATGGACGCTGGTCATCTTTTTAGAAATGACAGATTTGAGACCAGAATCCAAAGCTGCTTAGTGTGTGACATCCTTAGGCCCTAATGAAGTTCCTTATGACCCTAATCTGAGCTCTGCAGTCCAAATCCTGTTCTTTCTTTCTCCTGCAAAAGCAGAATTCCTTGATTAAGATGATTTTGTTTGGGAGCCTAATTATATGGATACATGTCTTTTACCTTCATTCTGAGCTCAGCCAAAGTTTGTTTGTAAGGATAGTTGTTGCCAAAACCAGTAGAATTATTACATTTCTCCTTCATTAATAACAGCAGCAATGTATTATTCCTCTGCTATTCATGGCAGAGACTTGAATTACAGAGAGAAAACAACAAAAGGAAGCCCCTCGGGTATATTAAGAGTAAAAGATTGAAAGGGAAAAAAACATGTTAATCTTGAGAAAAGAAAGAATAAGTCATGTTCTGGTTAAAAGGAATGACACCATTAACAATAATGACCAAAATCAAAACAGAAAGACACCTCGGAATAGTTCCACTCTAGCTTACAATCAGACTTAAGAGTTGCAGAGCACTAAAAGAAACACACTTCTTACAGTTTGGGTTTTGGTATTTTCATTATTTTTTTTTATTTTTTTAATATGAAATGTATTGTCAAATTGGTTTCCATACAACACCCAGTGTTCATCCCAACAGGTGCCCTCCTCAATGCCCATCATCCACCCTCCTCTCCCTCCTACCCCCGTCAACCCTCAGTTTATTCTCAGTTTTTAAGAGTCTCTTATGGTTTGGCTCCCTTTTTTTCCCCTTTCTCTCCCCCAAGGTCTTCTGTTAAGTTTCTCAGGACCCACATAAGAGTGAAAACATATGGTATCTGTCTTTCTCTGTATGACTTATTTCACTTAGCATAACACTCTCCAGTTCCATCCACGTGGCTACAAAAGGCCATATTTCATTCTTTCTCATTGCCAAGTAGTATTCCATTGTGTATATAAACCACAATATCTTATCTCTTCATTTTAGCCACTGACTGGCATAAGGTGGTATCTCAGTGTGGTTTTGATTTGTATTTCCCTGATGAGGAGTGACGTTGAGCATCTTTTCATGTGCCTGTTGGCCATCTGGATGTCTTCTTTAGAGAAGTGTCTATTCATGTCTTCCGCCCATTTCTTCACTGGATTATTTGTTTTTCGGGTGTGGGGTTTGGTGAGTTCTTTATAGATTTTGGATACTAGCCCTTATTTTTCTTCTTTCAAGTATTGTGGCTTTCCTGTGCTTTCTCTCTCTTCTAAAAATAAAGAAGTGAAAGAAGTGCCATACCTACATTCTGGGCAAAGAACTGACAGTCCTACCTGGCACAAAAGCGCTTCCAATATGTTAATAAATAATGGCACCAGACAAATTTTCATGTATTATGAATGCAGTGCACTGCTTTGTAATATATTGTTACTTGTCATAAAACTATTTGCTTTTTCAGTCTAAAAGTGACAAGTGTATTATTTCTATTTCAGAATGAGCTTTCTCCCTCCAAATCAGTGTCAATATACTGCTTCTATGTAGTTACAACATTCTAAGAAAAATAAATTACATTAAAAACTATTAAGGTCTTTAAAAAAAGGAACCAGCTATGAGAAGGGAACAACATACTGTGTCATGAAAAAGTACCAAATAAGTCTGTTTTCATGTACACATTCTTGTTTTGTTTATATTATGAAGCATGCTCACTTAGGAAAGTAATAAATCTCTTGAATAGCAAAGGTATCAACTTTATTACTAGGGATCCCACCCACATATCTTACTTACATTTTCACTTCTAATGAAAAATTTTTATCTGATGTTTAAATACCAAGAGTTCTCATATATTAATAAAGTGGGAAACTTAGAGACATTACATAAGCACAGATAAATGTAATGATATAATTCATAGTCACATCACATCTGAAGTTCTTCTGGAAACAAGAACTTTAGTTTATCATATAGCTGAGGAAACTGAAATAACACCCTTACCTCCAAGTTCAAGTGACACCATAGCTATATAAGTACTGAAGAATTACAGAAGACCTTATTTGGTCTTTTATATCTACTTGAAATTAAAAGAAAATTTCTGGGATGCTAACATCTCTGAAAGTATCAAGGTAAAAAAATGGAACACGGATTCTGAAATGCACTGTACTAAGTCTAATGAAAAAGACTAGGCTCAATTTTGAGAAAATCTAAATATTTGATTTTTAGATATTTGAGAAAATCTAAATAAAAGAGAAGGTATATCATATTAAATATATAAAAGCACACAATGGAACAAAACTAATTATATTCAAGTGTTCCTAATTCTATTCATAAAATGGCACAGTTTGAGTTTGTGATCAAAATGTCCTATAAAATCTCTTCTCATTTTCTCTAAGAAAGAAAAAGAACATATGGTTGAAATAGTGGAGGTCAGGAAGCTGTTCTGAGAATAGAGAATAGACTATAAGATGTGGAGTTATAGGAAGGGAAATTAAAGAGCAAGAAAGCAAAAACCAAGGGAAAAATAAATGTAAAGCTAAAAGTATATGAATTTTAGGGGGCACCTGGGTGGCTCAGTCGGTTAAGTGATGGACTCTTGATTTCAGCTCAGGTCATGATCTCATGATTTGTGAGAACAAGCCCCGCGTGGACTCTGTACCGACGGCAGGGAGCCTGCCTGGGATTCGCTCTCACTCTCTCTCTGCCTCTCCTCCACTCACTCTCTCACTCAAAATAAATAAATAAACATTAAAAAAATTGTATGAATTTTTTGAAGCAGAGATTAGAAACACTGAAGACCATAATGTCTCAGAATCAGATGTTTTCTGCACTGAAATCTAAGAAAAAGAGTAGACCAGGCATATTTAAGGCTTTGAAAGTAGTAAAGCAATATTAACATGGAATTATCAGATGGATTTTGATTAGAGTTACATGCAATTGGTAAAAGCATGAGGAGTATATTTCTTAAGTTTAGTTTCTGTTGCTTTGTTGTCTTATTCTTCCGTATAGTTTTGGCTATTTATATTTGATCATCTATTAAGGTTTAAGTTTTATAAAACAGAGTGCATGTAGTTGCATATATAACATAGTTCTCTAGGTTTTTTAGCAATCTAGTATTAATTTTCCAGATTAAATATATTAGCTAAACATACTAATAAATGATATTCCCTGTCATTCTAACTATATTAATTTAAAAGAGAAGAGTACCATCAGGCAAGATACATGAGTAAACTTGGAAGATACATGACAAAATAGCCATACCTGTTGTTCTACAGTAAGGGAAAATGGGAGTCAATTATTTCACTTTGATGTATCTCATTAAGGAGTGCAGTCTGAGTATTTGCTTTTCTTTGTTTACTTACTTTTTGGCAAAGCCATCAGATTGTGTTAATACTTTCAGTTTCTAATTGTTTTTTTTTTTTTTTTTTTGTTTTGTTTTTGTTTTGGCAGCGGGGGGTGTTACATTTTCACCATTCTCATCTAAAACTTTTGGCAAGATGTCAGTATGTTGCATTAAAATGTGAAATCATAGCCAAGACAACCTGCTTCAATGACATAATACTTACAGTTCTTAAGAGTTCACCTTTCAATTTGACAATAAATTTCATATTAAAAAAAAAATTAAAAAAAATAAATCAAAGTCCCCTACTATGGAAACCAATTTGACAAGAAATTTCATATTAAAAAATAAAAATAAAAATAAATAAATCAAAGTCCCCTACTATGGAAACCAATTTGACAATAAATTTCATATTAAAAAAAAATAAAAAGAGTTCACCTTTAAGATAACAATATAGTAATAATTACAAATTAATGTATCTTAAGTGAAATGCTTTATGAAAAATATGAGTAACAAAAATAAAAAATTGCTAAAGGTTTGTTTACCTCTGAACTGTAGTTACCAACTCCTTTTCTTTCTTTTTCTGGCATAGTAGTTGTGCCTCTTTTTCTTGACACTGTTTTTTGATCTCCTCAAGCTTTTTTTCTGCATCCAGCAGAGTCTCTTGCAAATTCTTATTTTTTTCTTCTAGAATCTGAAGCTAAGGAGAAAATTCTTAAAGTTTATAACACATAGAATATTAAATGTGTTTCTGCTAGAAACTGTGTGTTCTAAATTATTAACAAGCTTGTGATTAAAATCACAGTATATTTTATCTAGAGCACTTAATAATACTTTATTTCTTCCTTTGTGTGTAACAGGAGCTAGGAGAATGAGATTACGGAGAAGAAAAGAATGGGGTCAGAAATTTCTAGAGGACAGAGAGAAAGGTAAATGATCTCAATTTGGGGATACTTTAAAAATTTTATTTTTAATTATGCTAAAATATGCAGAACACAAAATTTACAATCTTAACCATGCTTAAATGTACAATAAATAGTATTATTACATTCACATTGTTGTACAACTAATCACCAGAACTCTTTTCATCTTGCAAAACAAACTATATTCATTAACAACTCCCCTTCCAGCTCTGCCCTCAGTCTCCAGCGACCACACTTTGACTTTCTGTCTTCATGAATTTGACTACTTTAGGTACCTCATACCATATTTATCTTTTTATGTCTGTCTGATTTCACTTAGCCCAATGGCCTTAGGTTTATCCATGTTTCAGAATTTCATTCTTTTTTATAGGTGAATTATATGGATATGCGACATTTTATCCATCAGCGATTGGGTTGCTTCCATCTTTTGGCTGTTGCAAATAATGTTATTATGAACATATGTATGTACAAACATCTGTTTGAGACTCTGCTTTCAATTCCTTTGGGTATATCCAGAAGAGGAATTGATGATTATTGTTTAAAGAAGCATATCATATGGTTTTCCACAGTGGCTACACTATTTTACATTCCCATCAACAGTGCACAAGGATTTTAATTTCCTCACATTGTCACCAACACCTGTTACTTTCTTTTTTCTTTTCTTTTTTTTTTTATTAGCCAACCTAATGGTGTAAGGTGGTATGAACATGTGTTTTTACATCTATATTCCTCTCTGTTCCTGCTCATGCCAACTCCTGTGGTACTTCTTTAGTTCCTTCCTGACATTATCCTCTCTTAGTCTTATAGACAGAGAATCCCTTGTAGGCCTAGAGTCTGTAAAATAATGACCCTCCATGGATTAAACCAACGATTCGCAACTGAGAGTGATTTCTCCCCCAAGGTGATATTTGGAAATTTTTGTAGACATTTTTGGTTTTGGGGAGGCAGGAGGGAAGGAGCAGTGCTACTGGCATCTAGCAGGTAGAGGCCAGAAATGCTCTTAAGCATCCTTTAATGCACAGTACAAATTCCTAGAACAAAAATTATCCACCCTTTAATGTCAATAGCACTGAGGTTGAGAATTTCATGATTAGAAAAACTGAAAAAGACTGAAGAGTAAGTTTCACAGATTTATAAATAAGGTTTTGAGAAGAAAGGCTTCACCAGAGTTGGTAGAAAGACTCTGGATAAGGTACTTGTAAAAAAGAAAAATGGTCAGAAGAGGTAAGAGGAGTGAATGGAGACCACAGACTAAGGTGTACGAATTTATGGAAAGGTTAAGATGAATGAAGAAAACAAATACCTGGAAAGACAGTCAAAAAACGTCTTGTTGAGCCTTGGCTGAGCCAGAGATTATTGGGTAAAGCCAGAGAAGATATGGTGCATGCATATATGTGTGGGATGGGGCTGAGACTGGTTCAGAAACTACCTTTTAGAGTAAAATGTTAAGTAAAAGAGTTAACATACAGGTTTTTCAGGCAAATAACCATATATTAATTAACAACAAGAAAGATACACTCATGCTTAAAGTTTCTAATTAAAGTTAATTCTGAAGACAGCAATTAAACACATCAATTTAATATAATTAGCCAAATGTAGAACCAAAATTTTAAATTCTAAAAATTATAAAATTTCTAAAGAGTCAACCTAATAAAGTGGTTATGTTTTCAAGTCATTTAAAAGTGAGCATTTTATTTCATGTTACCTGAAGACTCTGACTCTGTACATCATCTAGAGTTGGAAGATCAGCCAGATACTTTTCCAAGGTCTCAATTCTTCTCTGCTTTTCTTTATTTTGTTCGGATTCCTTCTGACATTTCTTTTTCAGGCTACTGATATATCTATCTCTGGTTTTAAGCTAAAGAAAAAAGATTATGGATCTTCAGAGGCTTTGTGCCATTAAAAAAATAACAACAGAACCAACAATTCCAGGTTATAGTTTAGACTACCACCAACTCAGGTAAGATTCACCTTATTTCATCAATTCTAAGATTCACATTTTTAGAAACTGTCATATCACTGAAGTCAAGAAATTTTTTGAAATTTTTGTTTGCTTTTGCAACTGATGGCATCCTATGAACTGCAGTTAGCCAGGTAGCAGGGATGACATAGCTTTTATTGCCTGCACATGTACAAACTTGGTCAAAACTATTCATCTCTGTCATTTCAACACTGTGTATATGTTGCAACTATGGGCTGAGTTTGAATGATATTTAAAGTACCTTAAAATATTACATTATAATTTGGCGTGGAAAAAAAAGTTACGATCTGGAAAGACAAAGAAATAGAGCCACAGGATTTAATTTAAGAATTTTAAATTTGAATTTTAAAATCAATGAAGCAAATATTCGTCTCTGGAGGGATGACTTCAATTTCTTATTTCAAACAAAGCTATATCCAAACGTTTCATGTGAAATAAGAAAGGAAGATACCCGGGGCCCCTGGGTGTCTCAGTCAGGTTAGCGACTTTGGCTCAGGTCTGTGTGGAGCCTGCTTGGGATTTCCTCTCTCTCCCTCTCTCTCTCTGCCCCTACCCCACCTTGCATGCATGATCTATCAAAATAAGTAAACTTAAAAAAAAAAAAAAAAAAAGAAGAAGAAGAAGAAGGAAGGAAGATACCTAAAAGTAATTAAAGCTGTTTTGCTACTGACTTGCAAAGAAATTGTTTATCACGTACTCAAGAAATGCATTCAAAACCAGGAGAACATACAAAAATCACCAGATACTTGGAAAGAGATATGGGCGGTAGTGAGACCAGTCCATACCTCAAGCCAAGACTACTGTTAAGGTATTTATTAGGTCATAATTTAATTTGTAACATATTTTTTTTCTCAAAGTTACATATGATAAAGGTTTGCCATACCACTGATGTCATTTTAGGATTGACAGAACATGTTAATTGAACACCTATTATAGAACACTATATGGTACATGATTCCAGTATATCTTAATTTGTGAAGGGTGAACCTCAGATTTTTATGTACTAATTTTATCAGCTTTCCACCTGAAATATACGATCCTTAAATTTCATAGCACAAATTCAAAGTTCTTTCATATTTCAGATCAATTACAAATAACATGTATATACAGTTACCTAAAAAGTAAACTCCAGACTCTTATTCACCTTAAATTACTAGTCTTCCAAAAACTTAGAGGTTTTTACATCCTGTTCCCATATCCACCAGGGAAATAAGTGTCAATAATTAGAAGTATAATAGTTCACTTTCCCAAATTTTATTAAAGCTAACACTTGTGCACAATCTAGTTTCTTTCATGTCTTATCTAATTTCTTTTAAGTCCACTGTGTAACAACTTTTATTAAAACAACTTCAATTGGAAAAACAAATCACCTCTCCTTTCATCTATTCATTCCATCAACAACTTTAAGATATATTTATTAACTTGGGTAAAGAGCAACATTGATAAAATAGTTAAGTTCTAATATTTACTGGGGCTTTCTCTGGATTAAAGGCAAGTGTGATGCTGTGATAATTTGTGATCTTTCAGAACTCACAGGTTGTTGTGACTGGTAATCATCTGAAAGACCACATAATGCCATTCCCTTTTTTCTCCCCTTTTCTCTTTTTTTTATTGGAGGATAATTATCATGCAGTGTTATTTTAGTTTCAGGTGTACAATAATTCAACAAATATATACATTCCTCAGTGCTCATCAAAGTAAGTGTACTCTTCACCCCCTTTATCTGTTTTACCCTCCAGCCACCCAACACACACTCGGCCTCTCTGGTACCACCAGTTGGTATTCTGTATTTAAGAGTCGGATGTTGGTTTCTCTCTTTTTCTCTTTGTTCATTTGTTTTGTTTCTTAAATTCCGTGTATGAGTGAAATCATATGGTATTTGTCTTTCTCTGACTGAGTTATTTCGCTTAGCATGATCTTCCCTACATCCATCTGTGTTGTTGCAAACAGCAAGAACCCATTCTATTTCACGGCTGAGTATTATTTGGTTGTGTATATATGCCACATCTTCTTTACCCATTCATTTAACAGTTAACACTTGGGTTGCTTTCATATCTTGGCTATTGTTAAGTAATGCTGCAATAAACACAGGAGTACATGTATCTTTTTAAATTAGTGTTTTTGTTTTCTTTGGGTAAATACCCAGTACTGGGATTACTGGATCATATGGTAATTCTATTTTTAATTTTTAAGGAACCTTCATACTGTTTTCCAGAGGCTACACAAATGTGCAGTGCACAAGGGTTCTTTTTCCTCTTCATCAACACTTGTTATTTCTTACATTTTTGATTTCAGCTATTCTGACAGGTGTAAGGTGGTATCTCGTGGTATTGAATTTCTCTTACAAATGATATATCCAATAAGGAAGTTAATATTCAAAATATATAAAGAACTTATACAACTTAACACCAAAAAACCAAATAATATGATTAAAAAATAAGCAGAGGATGTGAACAGAAATTTTTCCAAAAAAAGACATAAATTATTCCTTTTTTGAATATGAGGTCCAGAGAGCTTTAGTGACTTAAGTACAAGTCACTGAGACACAGGTGGGATTCAAATATAAACCTCTGAAAAGCCAATGTTCTTTCAGTTCTTTCACACTCCGCATAACCAAATTCCCCCAAATTCTCTAGCAACCATTTCTGCCTGTATTCCCCATCAACAAAGCCTATTCTTGCCTTAGCAAATGACCCTGTAAGTTACAGAAATAAAAATAACAGGGGCGCCTGGGTGGCGCAGTCGGTTAAGCGTCCGACTTCAGCCAGGTCACGATCTCGCGGTCCGGGAGTTCGAGCCCCGCGTCGGGCTCTGGGCTGATGGCTCAGAGCCTGGAGCCTGTTTCCGATTCTGTGTCTCCCTCTCTGTCTGCCCCTCCCCCGTTCATGCTCTGTCTCTCTCTGTCGCAAAAATAAATAAACATTGAAAAAAAAATTAAAAAAAAAAAAAAAAATAACCAGCCTATTTTTATTAATGTCGCCCCAATTTATATTTAATTTTTTAAGTGTCTTAAATGTGACACAACGATGTCCTCAAAGAGAAGCCAATGGAATAGGTTAGTCATGCTATCTTCTCCTGTGCAAAGATGTCCTAGTTTGCTTTTTTTTCTTTGGCTGGACAACTGTCTTCTTTGCTGTTGTGTCAAGCTTGCTGCCCTTGATCACAAATGTCTGCCAATACTCTCCTACTGGATACTGTTTATGCTATTTGTTGACCACAAGCTGATTACACATAATCACTAAGTCTGGGTTGTTGTTGTTGTTGTTGTTGTTTAAGCCCTGTTCACTGATGAGAAGCTGTTTTGTTTTGTTTTGTTTTTAACTTAAAAGTTTTATGTTGGTTACTAAAATCTGAGCTCCAGTAATTACCTCCAGGTAAATCAGCTATCACCAAGAAATCTTCCCTATTCAATTTATAAAAGGTTACTTTTTTTTGTTCAAGGAAATATTATTTAGTATTGAGATTATTTCTAGAAGACAATAAGGAGGGCCCTGCTTTCAGAAGAGGTTTACAAACAAATGTACTTTTATTTTAAGTACAGTTATTAGAACAAAATATATTACTGAGGAAATGTTTTCCTCTAAATTTTCTTATAAATAAACCATTATTATTAGAACAAAGCATCAGCTGTAGAGTTAAACCGTCCTGAATTTTACTCCTTGCTTTTCAATAATTTCTACCTACATCCAACTGGACAAATTATTCAACTTGTCTCAGAGCTTCAATTTGCTCAGTTTTTAAAATGGGGAGATAGTATATATCTGCCAGGATTTTTGTGAAGATTAGTTAACATTAAATGAAAAAATGCACTTAATGCACCTTCACATGCTATCTGGCATATACAAGAAAGAGCTTATCAAAAGGCAATTTCTGGGGCGCCTGCGTGGCTCAGTTGGTTAAGTATGTGACTTTGGCTCAGGTCATGATCTCACAGCTTGTGAGTTCGAGCCCCACATCAGGGTCTGTGCTGACAGCTCAGAGCCTGGTGCCTGCTTCGGATTCTGTGTCTCCATCTCTCTGTCCCTCCCCCAATTATGCTCTGTCTTTTTCTCAAAAATAAACAAACATTAAGGCACTTGTTGGGATGAGCACTGGGTGTTGTATGGAAACCAATTTGACAATAAATTATATTAAAAAAATTTTTTTTAAAGCAACTTCTATTTGTTATTTTTCACATTGAATGCTTTTCTGTTGTAGTATCAGTCTTGATCAGGATAACAGAGAGAAAATGCAGAAGGAAACAATGCAGTCCAATCTCATGTGGGCCTCAAGTGCTGATCAGTTAATGTGTTACCCATGAGTCTATTTACTAGCTTCTACACTCCCTTCAAAAACTCACATCATTTCCATGGCCTCTGACACAAACTCTAACACCAACCCCCCTTCTGAATTTCTCTGGTATACACATTTCCATTCTCAACTGCCTCACTCTATATAGAGACTGTTCCTCTTTCCCAAAAGTAATTCTTCCATCTTGGCATCTGTTATCAACCTTTTCCTATTTTTCTCAGGAATTTGCTCTATCATACACTCGCTCTGACATCTTTAATATCTAATTTATTCTTATCTCACTCTTATCTCTCTTCTCTTCTCTCTTGGCAAAAATCACTTGAAAGCATTCATTCATTCATTCATTCATTCATTCAATATGCCAGGCACCATGGCTGGTGTTACATATGCTACAGTGACAGACTGATACATCCCTGCTTTCCTAGAGCTTACAGAGAAATATTAAAATACAATGATTACTCAAAATTGTGTTAAGTACTAGAAAAACAAAACAAAATGCTCTAAACATACAAAAAGAAGGGGTTACAGGAGAAAGATATTTAAGCTGAGACTTGACAAAATAAATGGGTGAGTGAGTAGTGGGAGAAGAGAGTCGAGTATTAACCAGGCAAAGAAGAAATTCTGTGTAAAGACTCTGATACCAGAAACCAAGCCTGACCTGTTGGAGCAACTGTAAGCACTGCACTGTGACACAGTGTACCAGAGGGAGACAGCTAGAGCCAAAGATTATAGTTAGGCAGGGCCTTTCTGGTCAGGGGAAGAATTTGATTCTTACTTTAAAGACAATGAGATGGCATTATTGGGTTTTATCAGGTAAGTCAAATGACTAGGTCTTCATTTTAAAAAGTACAGTCCTCCACATGATCAAGAATGGGCTGGGAGGCTGTGGAGCAACTGGAACTCTCATGCGTTGATAGAAGTGTTAAATGGTACAAGCACTGGGAGAACTCGGGTGGTCTTTCCTTTTCTTTCTACCTCACAGGTACATTTATTCACACCAGAAACAATACAGCACTTCTACAAATGTATAGCGATGTTCCACGTTCCCATCTAACAGAGCTTGCTGAAATTTAAAGCCAGCTGACCAGGTTCCATCTGATGTGTACTCCACGTAAAGCTGATTAATGATGACCATAAGCAGATGCAGGACTTGGAGCTTTCAAAGCTTTACTTCTTTTATGAGCACTCCTGATTTTATAAATGACGAAGCCCATCAACCTCATTCCTACCTCCAAATCTCTTGCTAAACTTAGGTACAGCAGGCCTCTGAGTGGGGATCTAAGCATTTTTATAAGGCTTTGAAGCATCTCAACACAGGATCACTGGCTCAGGATGCCCCAATCCATAAGGCCAACTCAGAAAGGTCACTAAGTGTGCAGAACTCAGGTAGTTTCTTGTAAGTGAAACCTCTATCGTATGAAATGTATGATTCAGAAATTCCACTGTTAGGAATTTAGCCGGGAGAAATGAAAATATTCATATAAAAAATGTCAGTTACAGGAATGTCTATAGCAGCCTTGTTGATAATTTCCCCAAAATGCAAACAATTCAAATATCCATTAACAAGAGAGTAGACACACCATGATATATCTATATAATACAATGCAACTCAGCAGTAGATAGGGACAAACTACCAATATATATATATACAACAATATGAATAAATATCAAAGGTATTAAGTGAAAGAAAACCAACACAAAAGAATACATACAGTATGACTCCATTTATATGAAGACCAAGAAGATTCAAAACTAATCTGTAGTGGTAACAGTGTTTCAGAAACAGGAAGGAAACTAGACTAGAAAGAAGCACAAAGGAATTTCTTGTGACTGAAATGTTTGCTTATTAAGTAAACTCTATGCCCAACATGGGGTTCAAACCCATGACCCTGAGATTAAGAGTTGCATATTCTACTGACTGAGCCAGCCAGGCACTCCTAGTGATTGAGAGGTTTTGATTTGACTATATATAAATTATGCTTCAATTTAAAGAAAATATAATAAATAAAATACACGGAATTGTAACAATAACAACAACAAAAAAAGTGACTGGAGACAGGAAAGCAGACAGGCAGGGAAAGATTGGATTCAGAGACACCAATGAAGAGGCCCTTAAAAAAGCTTTTGCCAAGAGATGATAACTTGGACCACTCTGGTAGTGTTAGATGGATTGTATATATATTTAGGAGACCGGCTTAATGTTGGCAAGGTTTCCAGCATGCATGAGTAACTGAATATACAGTAATGAACACTAAAGAAAATTTCATTTTATATTATTTAGGAAGAAGAGGGCACTCAGAAGGCAAAATAAGAATTGTCTTTTGTACATGAACAGCTTGAAATATTTTTCAAGTAACAAAAGATGAGAAAAATCTAGATAAGACATAAAAATATATTTTAAAGTCTGTATCCACCGAATCATCGTAATTTGCACACAATCTTTCAATTAACAAATCTCAGGTGAGAAAATATTTTAATCCCTCCCACATCTATAGAACCAATAAATATTTTCTTAGCTCCCTCCAGATTATGGTATTGCACGGAGCCCCCAAAATACAGAAAAGAAACAAGAAACAGGTACCTAAGTTATTTTCAAGTTAGCCAACATAAAATACATCATACAGCTAAGAGAAACCATGTACATTTTTGTCAGGTTTTGGAAGATCCAAAATTTAACTCACATGTATACATATACAAACACACAAAAATGTCAACTGAGTGCTCTATTAATAACTCCAAACATGCCTGCAGAAATCACGGTGACTGTTTCAAGATCACTTGAATGGAAGTTTCAATTAATAGAATAATAAGCTGGGCATATCAAGAGTCTAAAACCAGTTCTGCAACTAAGTAGCAGCTTAAGGATCTATGCTTCTTCAGTAAATTGGGACTAGCAGGTAATCTACTCGATCTTTAATGACACTATAACGGAATGAAAGGAAATACAAAAATACTTTAATAAAGGTAGAAAGGTCAAATAAATATAAGGATATATCACATGCATAAAGATTTTGTTTTTTCACTACTTGTTCTGAATCAGGGGCTTCAGCTTAAATAACTTTAAGTCATGTTCTTATGAAAAAAGACCACCTTTATTTCATTTACCAATCCTTCATACTCAACAAGACAAAGAAACAGGGACCCAAAAAAAGAGAAGAAAAAGTTATTTGTGTCACATCTCAGTGTAGGCAACAAACTTAAAAAAACGTTTCACTACTAGTTAGCAAGATGTAATATACTGCGGCATTTTTAATCCCTCAAGAAAATCTCTAGATTTTTGTAGACGGCACAGACTTTCTTAAAAGTTACTACAAAACTAATCATTTTAATCTAAGTGTACAACCTGGTATAACACCTAAAATATAGTAGATGACAAAGAATTATATGTTGAAGCAATGTTATTGACCTAATTCAACTTTATTAAAAATATCTACCTTTTCCTCCAGTTTCTTCTTTTCTTCACTAAATTGGCTTATTCTTTGTTTGAGAAACTGGTTGAGCTGTAAAACCTCTTTTTCAGTAGATGCAAGCTTTTGCTCAAGTTCCTCTTGCTGGGAATGGGATACTGACTGATCACAAAATGGAGTTTGGAGTGAACTGTTCTCATACTGTGGCTATCAGGAAAGAAAAAAATAAAACAGGTTAAAGATTTACTTGTCCTGAAAAAATGGAAAGAAACTGGAAATAAGGTATTGTACAGAGAGTGTATCTATAGGCTTCTGCAACAGACAGCCCTTGGCATGAATCCCAGCTCTCCCACTTCCTAGTTATGTGCCATGATTAAATCACATTACTTACTTACCAATGCCAAACCTGTCTTCTCATCTATAAATCAGAAATAATAAAGTCTACCTTGCAGTGTTTTTTTTTTTTGAAGAACAGAGATAAAATACGTCAAGTTCCTAACACATAAAGAAAAGCTTAATAAAGGCAAGGTTTTTGGTTAAAAAGTATAATTAGAGACATAAATAATACATTAAACAGAAATGAAAGGTCTAGGGAGATAGAAACTAAAGAACTAATTCTTCACAGGTGAGCATTTCCAGCTAATATTAAACTCAGTAAGTAATTTTTGAGAGGGACAAAGAGAGTGCATGCGCACAAGCATGGGGTGGGGAGGGGGTGGGCAAAGAGAAAGGGATAGAGAATCTCAAGTGGGCTCCATGCCCAGTGCAGAGCCTAACACAGGCTCAAGAACACGACTATGAGATCATGGCCTGAGCTGAAATCAAGAGTCAGACACTCAACCGACTGAGGCACCCAGGTGCCCCATCAGTAAGTATTAATTTTTTCCTCTAACTAGAATGTAAGGTCCATGAAAGCAGGAATTATTGTCCATCTTAGTTGCCCTTATATCGCTATTTCCTAGAATAATCACTGGCATAAAATAAGAGCTCAAAAAATAATTGCTGATTGAACAAATGCATCCTTGTTTCTATGAGCGAGGTTTTATAAGGAATTCAGGTTAGATCTTTCCCCTACCGTGCAGCATTATAATCAGGAAAACGCAGAGAGAAAATACAAATATTTCCTCAAAAAATTAAAATGTTCTAAGTACTGTAAAAGATACCAATACAGTAATGTGAAAGTAAACAGACAATTTATTTTTCCACTTACTCAACATATATTTACTTAAGCACATATATTAAGAATTGTGTACTAGGGATTCAACAGTTAATAAAGCAAGGTCTCAGCAGTTTAATAAAGTATCACACAAAGAAAGACAATGAAAGCTGTCTAAGTGCAAAGACAGTTGTACTGTAGTACCTATGGAAAGGTTTTACAGGAAGTGAACTTGAACTAGACCTTGAAGAACTCATACTTCACCAAAGGAGGAGTTACAATTCAAAAATTATACAAGTAGCATTTATCGTGTGCTGAGTATTTCAAAGATGACAGACTCTACCACTGTCCTTTAAAAACTCAAATTCTAATCAGAGGCATCAGAGAAACCCTCAGATGATTATATATATATATATATATATATATATATATATATATATATATATATACATATATATATATATGGCACCATACAATATGGTAGCCAAAGAAAAGTCGTTTTAAGTAAAAAGAATGGGGAGGTGGGAGGACAAATGAAGACAACATTGGGAGAATGAGGAAAAAACCTTTTCTGGGAGGTGGCTTTTGAGATACCCTTTGAAAATAAGGAGGATTCTGGCAGAAATGGATAAAGGAAGAGCTCAGGTCATGCATGATCTCATGGTTCATCAGATGAAGCCCCACATCGGGCTGTGCTGAGCATGCTGAGCCTGGCTGGGATTTTCTTTCCCTCTCTCTCTTCCCCTCTCCTGCATGCTCTCTCTCATTCTCTTTCTCAAAATAAACAAATACAACTTAAAAAAAATAAATAAATGGAATATATACAGAGAATACCCATCGCTGTTTAAAGTATGGATTGTAAGAGGGAGGATGGATATAAGGGGAAATTTAAAAATCTATGTGGGACCATACTGTTGTATAATCACAAGATTCAGAGTTAAATCTTAACTCATAGGAAACGAGTTAAGACCATAAAACCACTGGTTATAAAACCAGTGATGGTTTTATAACAACAAAGTAACATGATTTAAGAAGATTGTGAACTCTGTTTTGTAAATCTCTGTATCCCCTGGCATTTAGCCCAGTTGGCAGACTCTCAATAACTTTGTTTGTTTATTTATTTATTAATGTTTATTTGTTCTTGAGAAAGAGTCAGAACATGAGTGGGGGAGGGGAAGAACGAGAGAGGGACACAAAATCTGAAGCAGGCTCCAGACTCTGAGCTGTCAGCAGAGCCCGATGTGGGGCTCAAACTCACAGACCCGGAGATCATGACCTGAGCCGAAGCTGGATGCTCAACCGAATGAGCCACCCAGGTTTCCCAACTCTCAGGAACTTTTGATTGAAGGGAAAAGAAAAGAGTAAAGAGAACAAGAGAGTGCTACAACCACTGGAAGCAGTGGACAACAGGAATTAGAGGATACTGAGAATGGATGAATGGATATGAATATGTCACTTTCAGAAATTATTCTAACCTACTTAGCTGATAAAAAAGAGGAGTTAAACAAGAGCATGGAGAACAGAATGAAGAAAGTCTGGAAGTAGAATTGAGAGGATTTAGAGAAAATTATTTTTTAAGAAGTGTACAGACAGGAAATGTTAGATAACTAAGGTTTGAGATTTTTAGTCAAGTAACAGGGAAGATCCTATTCTGAGCCAAGGAAGAAGGTCATATAGGAGAACAGCTCTAAGCAGATGTACTTAATTACAATTAGAGCTTATTAAGATTATCATTTGAACATACAAATAGAGAGGAAGTTAGAGAGATGGGTCTAAAATTCAGAAAGATGGGTGGGCCAGCATAGGAAACTAAAAAAAAAAAAAAAAAACACAGACTTATAGTTTATAATCTGGCATGTAATGAGCTCAGAAATTTCCATTCCATCTGTTTTATTAACAAGTGGAAAAAGCTGAACACACTGAAAAATCAACAATTCTTCTTAGATATATCAGAAGTAAGGTCACAGGTTAAACTTCTGTCCCCTAAATTGGAGAGACAGATGAATATAGAAAGTCACAGTTACTAGAACAAAATCCTCCTTGCAACCAATGCTGGAATAGGAAAACCAGAACTGAAGTTGATGAATTGCTGGAGGCTCAGAATGGACAATTCTGAGAGTCAAAAACTCCAAGGGAGATCTAGTCATAGGAGACACTCAACCTTTTTGAGTTTTACTGCCACGAGCTCTATCACGTCCTCACAGTGATTAATTATCAGGGGAAAATCTCTTCATGTTTCTAGCAGGAAGAGGATAAAAGGAACCATTTGGAAATATACCAGAACACTACATTCTTCTTAACAAGACCTGTCTTCAGTAGAAACTATTAAACTAGAGACTACCCTACCTAGAAGGGAACTAACCTACCTAGAAGAGAAACATTCAATTCTAGTTGTCTCTAGCCATCCTATCTCACTTAAGGGTAGGAAAGAAAAAGACAGAAGCACTCATTAAGTTCAGAGTCCAAAATCACAGGCTCACAAAAAAACTAACACCTAACCAAAGGACTACATAATACTTCTCTCTACACCTTACCATTATATTATTATTTACCACATTTCCTTTTACCTAGTACATCTGATCTAACTTTCAACAAAAAATTACAAGGCACACTAAAAGACAAAATCACAGCTGGACAGACTAAATAAGCAACAGAACCAGAGTCAGATATGACAGGAATGTTGGAATTATTAGACCGAAAAATTTTTAAGACTATGATCAATATAGGGCATTAATGTTAAGGCAGAAAACAGGCAAGAACATATGGTTAATGTAATAAGCACAGAGGTGGCTATCCTTAGAATAAAAAATAAATTTTAGAGATCAAAAGTGCTGTAACAGATATAAATAAGGTCTTTGATGGGCTCATCAGTTGACTGAACACAGTTCAGGAAACAATCTTAGAGCTTGAGGATATGACAAGAAACTTCCAAAACTATAGAACAAAGAGAAAAAACACTGGAAAAAATAAAAGAGAATATCCAAGAACTGTGAGATAACTACAAAAGGTATTTAACAATACAAAGAGAAGAAAGGAATGAAAACAGCATTTGAAACAAAAATGACTGAGAATTTCCCCAAACTGTCAACTACCACATCTCAGATTCAGGAAGCTCAGAGATCAAGCAAAATAAATTCCAAAAAACTACATCGAGGCATATTATACTTAGATTTCTGAAAATCAAAGATAAAAAAATATATCGAAATAAACCAGAGGAAAAAACACCTTATCTCCAGACAGGCTAACATAATAGTTGTATCTGACTTCTCAGAAACTGTGCAAACAAGAAGAAAGTAGAGTGAAATATTTTGTGTTGAGAGAAAAAACCCCACCAACCTGTAATTCTATACTCTGAAATTATTCTTCAAAGGTGAAGAAGTAAAGGTTTTCTCAAACAAAGTTGACGGAATTTGTTGCCAATGGACTTGGCTTGGAAGAAATGTTAAAAGGAAGTTCCTCAGAGAGAAGGAAAATGATATAGGTCAGAAACTCAAATCAAATCAAAGCAAATAAAAGCTTTTATTTGTCTTAATCTAATAGATATGCTTATTCAACAATAATGGCAACAATGTGTTCACTTAGTGTGTGTTTGTGTGTGTGTATGCTTAAGTGAAATGAATGACAGCAATGATACAAGAAAAAGGAAGGAAGATTTAGTAGTACTTAATTATTACAAGGAATTTGCACCACTCATGAAAGGTACAGTGTTATCTGCAAGCAGACTTGGGTGGGTTGTAAGTGTATATTGCAAACTCTAGGGCAACCACTAAAAAAAGAAGTGTAATCTATATGCTAAGAAAGGAGAGAAAATGGAATTATATTAAATGCTCGAGTAAAAGCACAAAAGGCAGACAAAGTGTGGAAGACAAAAATAGGAACAAAGAACAAGAGCAAAAAAACAGTAACAAACATGGTTGGTTTTAACCCAACTGTATCAATAATCACTTTAAATGTAAATAGTATAAATACATCAACTGAAAGACAGAGACTGCCTCAATGGGTCCTAAAACAAGACCTGACTATATGCTCCCTACAAGAAACCCACACTAAAAATAATGACACACACAGATTAAAAGCAAAGGGATGGAAAAAGATACGTCATGCTAACTTCTCATCAAAAGAAAGTAGAATAGCTATATTAATTTCAGAAAAAGCAGACTTTACAGCCAGGAAAGTTATCAGGAACCAAAATGAGCATTACATGAAAGGGTCAATACTCCAAGAAGCCTTAGCAATCCTTAATGTGTATATGCTTAACAACAGAGCAGCAACATATGTGCTGTAAAAACTGAGAGAGCTACAGGAGAAACAAATGAATCTACTATAATAACTGGAGACTTTAACAACCCTCTATCAGAAATGAACAGACCCATCAAGTAGAAAATTAATTACTAAGAACACAGTTGAACTAAACAGCATCAACAATTGCCTGGATGTAATTGACATGTATAGACTACTTCAGATTACACATTCTTCTCAAGCTCATACAGAACATTTACCAAAATAGACCACATTTTGGGTGATAAAACATGTCTTAACAAATTTAAAAGAAGAAGGATCAGGGGCGCCTGGGTGGCGCAGTCGGTTAAGCGTCCGACTTCAGCCAGGTCACGATCTCGCGGTCCGTGAGTTCGAGCCCCGCGTCGGGCTCTGGGCCGATGGCTCAGAGCCTGGAGCCTGTTTCCGATTCTGTGTCTCCCTCTCTCTCTGCCCCTCCCCCGTTCATGCTCTGTCTCTCTCTGTCCCAAAAATAAATAAACGTTGAAAAAAAAAATTTAAAAGAAGAAGGATCAAACAATATATGCTCTCAAACCATAATGTAATTAAACTAGAAATCAACAGAAAGGTAGCTATAAAAATCCCAAAATACTTGAAGATTAAATAGTACACTTCTAGATAACTTATGGATCAAAGAAGAAATATCAAGAGAAATTTTAAAATATTCTGTACTAAAGTGAAATGAAAATACAGATTATCTAAACTTTGTGAGATGTAATTAAAGCAGTGCTTTGAGGGAAATTTATAACGTGAAGTGCATATATTAGAAAACAAGAAAGGCTTAAAATCAATTTTCTAAGCTTCCACATTAGAAACTAGACACAGAAAAATAAATCAAATCCAAAATATAGAAGAATAAAAATTAAAGCAGAAATCAATGAAACTGAAAACAGGAAATCAATATAGAAAATCAACAAAATCAAAACTCATTCTGGAAAAGATCTAAAAAATCAATAACCTTCTAGTTCAGGCTAACTAAGAAAAAAGAAAGAAGACACAAATTTATTAATATCAGATTTTAAGGGCAAACATCACTACAGATCCCATGGACATTAAAAAATATAATAAAGGATTATTATGAACAACTTTATGCCAATAAGTTTGATGACCTAGATGAAATAGACTAATTTCTTGAAAACCACCACCTGCCAAAACTCATACAAGAAATAAATAATCTGAAGAGGCCAATTAAAGAAATTAAATCAATAATTAATCACTTTCTAACACAGAAAGCACCAGGCCCAGATGGGTTTACTGGTGAATTCTACCAAGCATTTAAAAATGGAAGAAATCAGGGGCTCCTGGGTGGCTCAAGTCAGTTGGGTGTCCGACTTCAGCTCAGGTCATGATCTCACGGTCCGTGAGTTCAAGCCCCGCGTCAGGCTCTGTGCTGACAGCTCAAAGACTGGAGCCTGTTTCAGATTCTGTGTCTCCCTCTCTCTCTGACCCTCCCCCATTCATGCTGTGTCTCTCTCTGTCTCAAAAATAAATAAATGTTAAAAATAAAAAATTTTTTAAAAAAATAAAAAAATAAAAAATAAAAATGGAAGAAATTAGACCAACTTTCTACAATCTCTTCCAGACACAGAAGCAAAAGGAATACTTCTAACTCATTCTATGAGGCCACAATTACCCTAATACCAAATGAGACAAAGACATTACAAGAAAACCATAAGGGCATCTGCCTGGCTCACTTGGAAGAGTATGCAACTTTTGATCTCAGTGTCATGAGTTCAAGCCCCACGTTGTGTGTAGAGATTACTAAAAAAAAAAAAAAAAAATTTGTTTTAATTTTTAAAAAAAGAAAGCTACAGACCAATATTTTACATAAATGGATCCTCAAAAAAATAGCAAACTGGATCTAACAATGTATAAAAAGAATTATTCACCATGACCAACTGAAATTTATCCCAGCAATTTAGGCTGGTTCAACATTCAAAAATCAATTAATGTAATCCATCATATCAACAGTCTACAGAGGAAAAAACATTATGATCATATCAATTAAATGTAGAAAATAATTATGACAAAATTCAACACTCATTCATGCTAAAAACTATAACCAAACTTGGAATAGAGGCAAACTTACTAAACTTGATAAAGAACATCTAGAAAAAAACTATAGCTAGCAGCAGTTAATGGTAAGAAACTTGAAGCTTCATCAGGAACAAGGCAAGGATGTTCCTCCCACCACTGATTTTCTACACTGTACTGGAAATCCTAGGGAATGCAATAAAACAAGAGAAGGAAATAAAATGTATGCTAGTTGGGCAGAAAAAAGAATTAAAACAGTTTTGTTCACAGATGATATAATCACTTATTTAGAAAATCCAAGAAAACAGACCAAAAAAACCCAAAACCAAAACAAAAACAAAACAAAAAAAACCCACCTCCCGAAACTAATAGGAAAATAATACCTAGGTTGCAAGAAACAAGATTAATATATGAAAGTCAGGTGTTTTCCTATATGCCAGCAATGAACAAGCAGAATTTGAAATTTAAAACACATTGGCATTTACATTAGCACCCCCAAAATGAAATAAGTATAAATGTAACAAAGTACAAGATATAAGGAAAGTTACAAAACTCTGATCAAAGACACCAAAGAAGGATGAAATAAACAAAGAGATATTCCATGTCCACAGACAGACTCAATACTGTCAAGATGTTAAGTTTTACCCAACTTAATCCATAGATTCAATGCAATCTCAGCCAAATCCAAACAAGTTATTTTGTGGGTAGCAACAAACTGATTGTAAAGTTTCTATGAAAAAACAAAAGACCCAGAATAGTCAACATAATATTGAAGGAAAAGAACAAAGATGCAGGACTGACCACCTGATGTCAAGACTTACAATAAATCTACAGTAATCTAGAGTGTATGGCATTGAGGAAAGACCAAACAGGTCAGTGGAAAAGAAATGAAAGCCTAGAAATAGATCCACATATAAATATAGCCAACTGATTTTTGACAAAAAACAAAGGCAGTACAATGGAGCAAAGAAAGTCTTTTCAACAAATGATGCTGGAACAATGGGACATCTATATGCAAGAAAATGAATCTAGACACAGGCTTTACACTTTTCACAAAAATTAACACAAAATGGACTACAGACCTAACTGTTAAAATGGAAAACTATAAAACCCCTAGAAGATAACATAGAAAAAACCCTAGATATGACAATAACTTTTAGATCACTACTAAAGGTAAGATCCATAAAAGAAACAAATGGGGGCACCTGGGTGGCTCAGTTGGTTAAGCATCCAACTCTTGATTTCGGCTCAGGTCATGATCTCATGGTTCATGGGATTGAGCCCCGCATTGGGCTCTGTGCTGACAGCATGGAGCCTGCTTGGATTCTCTCTCTCCCTCACTCACTGCTTGTGCTCTTGCTTTCTCTCTCAAAATAAATAAACATTTGTTTAAATGTTTAAAAAAAAAGAAACAAATGATAAGCTGGATTTCATTAAAAATTTAAGCTCTGCAGAAGACATTATCAAGAAAATGAGAAGATAAGCCACATACTGGCAGAAACTATTTGCAAAAGACACATATGATGAAGGATATGTATCCAAACTATACAAAGAACTCCTAAAACTCAACAATAAAAAACAACACAAATTTTAAAAATGGGGGAATGACCTGAAAAAACAGTTATCTCACTGAAGAAAATATACAGATGACAAATAAACATATGAAAAGATGTTCAAAATCAAATGTCTTTAGGGTATTGCAAATTGAAACAACAATGAGCTACCTACCACTATATACCTATTAGAATGGCCAAAATCAAAAACTCTGCACACCAAATGCTGGTGAGGATATGCAACAGAAACTTTTGTTTATTACTGGAGGGAATGCAAAGTAATATAACCACTTTGAAAGACATCTTGGCAGTTACTTAAACATACTCTTACCATATGATCCAGCAATTGTGTTCCTTGGTATTTACCCAAATGAATAGAAAATATGCTACACAAAAAGCTTCACATGAAAGTTTACAGCAGCTTTATTCATATTTGCCAAAACTTTAAAATAACTAAAATTTCCTTCAGTAGTTGAGTGGATAAATAAACTATGGTACATACAGGCAATGGGATATTATTCAGCACTAAAAAGAAATAAGCTATCA
The DNA here is from genome assembly GCF_022837055.1 of Prionailurus viverrinus. Classification (NCBI taxonomy): domain Eukaryota; kingdom Metazoa; phylum Chordata; class Mammalia; order Carnivora; family Felidae; genus Prionailurus; species Prionailurus viverrinus. The sequence goes on from NC_062565.1 coordinate 107,282,464, forward strand.
ATATGATGATGGGGCACCCTGGGTGGCTCAGTGGTTGAGCATCTGATTCTTGAATTTGGCTCAGGTCATAATGCCAGGGTTGTGGGATCAAGCCCCACACCTCAGGCTCTGTGCTGAGCGTGGGGCTGCTTGGGATTTTCCATCTCTCTCTCTGTCTGCCCAGCACCCACCCTACTTGCCCACGTGCATGCATGCCTGCACGCTCTCTCTCAAAAAAAAAAAAAAAAAAAAGACACAGAGGAAACTTAAATGTGTGTCATGAGGTGAAAGAAGCCAATCTGAAAGGTTATATACTGTATGATTCCAACTATATCACATTCTGGAAGAGGCAAAACTATGGAGACAGTTAAAAGATTGGTTGTTGCCAGAGGTTAAAGGAGAGGAGGGATTGAACAGGTAGAGCACAGAGTTTTAGGGCAGTGAAACTATTCTGTACGATACTACAATAATACATATGGGTCATTATACATTTGTCCAAATTCACAGAATTGTAACACCAAGTGTGAGCCTCAATGTAATCTACGGCCTTTGGGTGATGATAATGGGTCAATACAGGTTCAACTGTAACAAAGATATCCTGTGACAGAGGATGTCAACAGTGGAGAAAGCCGTAGGTATGTGGGGGCACAGGATATATGAGAACTCTGTACATTCTGCTCAATTTTGCTGTGAACCTAAAACTGTTCTAAAATATAAAATTTATTAATTTTACAAATAAGTTAATACAGATGTTTCTACTACAATGAAATATTCCTGGAAAAGCACTCAAAAACAAAGCACTAAAAATAGGGCTTAAGGGAAAAGGAAAGGCAATAGTCCATTCAAAGACTACACAACTTAAACCAGATTACTAATCAAAATAGTAACTGGGGAGAAGAGTTGAACTTCTTGGGCAGGCAGTCACAGTTAATATTAAATGCTGGCATCACTTTAATTAGAGCAGGTCTGGTGGGTATTGAGATGATAGAGGTAGAACTCTGCAATATGGGGACTACATTCAGGTGGGTAGGAGGCAACACGACCTGCCAGGAACTGAAGCTACTAAAGGAGGGAGTGCATGTCTCAAGGCAGTACAGTACAATTTTCTGAAAATGAAACTCGAAGAGACTTCTGCTGCCAAGGCAGCAGGTGAGCCTAGGCCTGTTCTGCAGCCTGCCGAAGATTCTAATTTTACTCACACTATTCTAAATCCCCTTGCCTGGAAAAACAAAACAAAAACCACATATGAACCAATGAGACTTGAAAACTATACTGACCTCATTGTACCATTCATGTATGAGCAAATCTGCACTACAGAAATGTGTTTCATAACAAGACAAATTGTAGAACTTGTACATGAAATTAAGCAGACAGAAAGAGAAAAGCCTGAAGCCAGAACTGCTTTAAGCCCTTAAATTGCTTTTTCAGCCAGAGTGTCTTACAACCACTGACTCTGTGAAGAAAGCCGGTCTTCCCTTCATTTCTGTAACAATACGCAACCCCCACTCCCACACCCCTCCACCATGCTCCTTCACAACTTGTGCTCTTTTACTGACTCTAAAATACTGCTGTTCCCTATCGTTACTTACGGGTCCCATTTTCTTCACTCCCTGGAAGAAGTGATCATGCCCAAGCTTCAACCACCACCTGGGTGGACTGACAAGTCCTATATTTCTAACCTCTCCCTTAGACCTACCTATGAATATCAGCCTCATTCTTCATCTTAGTCCCAAATTTACAATATAATAATATATAAGCGTAACTCATTATTCTCTAATAGAACTTACTCCTGATGTAGTTGTCTCTATCCTGGCCTTTGGCAATAAAAGCCAATCAATTTTGCCCATCTGAAACTAGGCAATCACTTCTCTCACCACATTAAAGTCATCAAATCAAGCCCATGCTTGGTCACACAGATGTGTAATAAATATTCTTCCTTTTGTCTTAACCAACATTGTTGTTAAATTCAGATGTCCATTTAACTTTTGGACTATTGATAAGAGCTTCCTGCCTGGTTTCTGCCCCAGTACCATCCATCTTAAATCCAGGGTCTATTACGCCCCAGGGGTGACCAAACTAGGACACTTCAGAGATTGAAAGGGGGTGCTATTAATCACTATGGGAGTACAACAGGCATTAACTGAAACTGTAGCTAAAACAGGGACAAATGGGTCCCTTACTTTTTAAGCCCTTGATACAACTTGACCCCTGCCTTACCTCTCTCTAAGCACACCTCTTACCACTACTCTCTCTCACTTTGCACTTCATCCATACAGAATAATGTGTAGTTTTCCAAATGCTTTATCTTTGGGCCTCTTCACACACAATATAGCATGCCTGAAGCACTATTTCTCCATTTCCTTAACCTGCCTAAATTCTTTTACTTCATCAGGTTCTCAGATCAGATGTCCTTTCCTACAGGAAGCTTAAGCCTCCCTCTGCAAGGCTAGTTTATCTGTTCTTAGTAGGGATTCCCATATTACTTCACATATATCCCATTTGGGCACCTCCAACTTACTGCAATTATCTCTTGTTTATCAGTCTTCCTCACTGGATTGTACACTTTTTGATGAAAAAACCAACTTCATTCACATTTATATTACTAGAGCCTACAGGGTGCCTTATCCACAGTAAACAAGTTATTTCTGAAGAAATGGATAAACATGTTTTTTGATACAGTCTCTCTCTGTGGGATTCAAAATCATGAATACAGAAAGTATCCTTCATTTTTGCTGCCCCAGAATTTAACACATTAGGTGTTTATGTTTTGTTGAATGAGCTCATTCGTAAAGGTGGGACTCATTTATAAAATGCTCATTAAAACCACAAAACTTGGTAGTAGAAAAAATGACTGAAGGAAAATGAAATAGAAAAAATTACATAAATAGAAAAAGGATAAAATGGAAAGAAAGCAAGAAATGATGCATCAATGAAGCGTAATTAAATATTATCTGCTTGGTCTATTCCAAGGTTCACATCTATGTTAAAAGAAGACATCTCTTCTTCAGTTTTTAACAAAAGATAAAAAGGATCCTTCACATTTTTTCCCCCTAAGAAGCCTTGTTAACCACAGGTTAAAATTTTGGTATAGGGCATTATAAAGATAAATCACTCTTCAGTTCCAGCAATTTTACTACTAAAACAATCTAGGAAGTGTGAATTTTTGGATAAAAACCTAGTTCTCATTTTCTACCTATGAGATTTGCTGATGTTTAACTTTCAGGTCATCTTGATCGTAGGCTGTTCAAAGTTTTTAACAGTCAAATAGAGTTATTTACCCAAAATATGTTTTACATCTATAAACTCATAAAAGAATGTTATTTTATGTCAAAAATTTACTTTCTTTAACCTAGAATATACAGAATATGAAAAATATATTTTTCTTTGTTTAATTTGCTATGGAATTAGGATGAGCAAGGTATGTGCCCCAAATTGTGCACATATAAAATGCTATGCATAAAAAATAACATTGTTCATACATCTAAGATAAAAATTCCTTTGCTATTCTTCACAGATATTGAAGAAATAACTCTAAAATCTGTGTGGAACCACAAAAGACCCCAAATACCGGAAGTAATCCTGAGGGGGGAAAAAAAAGAAAAAAAATTAAAGCCAGAGGGATCATGCTTCTGGATTTCAAACTATAGTAAAAAGCCATAGTAATAAAAACAGTATGATACTGGTACAAAAAAGACAGATCAATCAATGTAACGGAATAGAGAGCCCAGAATTAAATCCTGGCATATACAGTCAACTGATATTTGACCAGAGAACCAAGAATACCCTATGGGGACAGGAGAGTCTCTTTGACACGTGTGCTGGGAAAACTGTACAAACACATGCAGATCAATCAAATCGAGCCCCTATCTCACACTACTCACAAAAACTAACTTGAAATGGATCAAAGACTTAAAAGATCTGATATCATAAAACTCCTAGAATGAAACATAGGGGAAAACTCATCAATACTGGTCTCAACAATGATTTGCTTTTTAGACATGATGCCAAAAGCACAAACAACAAAAAGCAAAAATCAACAAATGGAACTATATCAAACTCAAATGCTTCTGCATAGCAGAAGATCTAATACAACAAAATGAAAAGAAAAACTATAGAATAAGAAAATATTTCAGAAAACTATGTATCAGAAAAGAATTAATATCCAAAATATAAAAAGAACTCAAGTCAATTTAACAATAAAAAATTAATCCAATTAAATATGGGGCAAAAGACTTAAATAGACATTTTTCCAAAGAGGGTATCAAAATGGCCAACAGACACAGGGGAAAATGTTCCACTTCATTAATCATCAGGAAAATGCAAATTAAAATCACAGTGAGATACCATGTCATACCTGTTAGAATGATTATCATCAAGAAGACAAATAGCAGATGCAGGTGAGGATGTGGTGAAAAAAGAACTCTTACACACCACTGGTGGGGGTTAATTGGTACAGCCACCATGGACCAATAAAATAGATCTACCATATAATCTAGCCATCCCATTTCTGGGTATATACCCAAAGGAAATATGTAAAAAGGATTCTGAAAGTATATACCCTCCCATGTTTATCACAGCATTATTCATAATAGGTCAGATATGGAAATAACCCAAATGCCTATCAATAGATAAAAATGATGTTAAATGTACATAGTGGAATATTATCCAGCCATGAAAAAGGAAGATATCCTATGATTTATAACAACATGAATGGATCTTAAGCACATTATGTTCAGCAATATAAGTCAGACGGAGAAATATTAAGGACTATATATCACTTATATGTAGAATCTACAAAAAGTTAAACCTGTAAAAAACAGAGTAACTGGTGGTTACCAGAGGATGGGGGAGTTGGGAGGTGGAAATTTGAATAATAGTGTATAAGGATATAAACTTGTATAAGGGTACTAAGGAGTAGTAAATAAGCCATAGAAATTTAATGCGAAGTGTAATGAACATGGACAATAATATGCACTACAATTATGTAATAAATACTGCTACTTTAACAAACATAATACGTAAGTGTGTTAAATAGTGTGCTGTGCACCTTTAACTTATACATTGTCAAATTAATCAATAAAAAATTGAAAAGCACTGTTCAAACATCTAAATACTTTATTTGCTAAGAAATATTTTTTATTATATTTATTGGTTCTTTTAAACCCTTGCCATTTATCAGCTCTCTATATATATCTACTAAAAAAAAATTCACCTCCTATATTTATAATATCCATTTAGTACTTTGGGTTTTCCTTGATTCCCTTTTATTAATTTACCTTATCTTTTGAAGACTAATTTCTCAACCATATTTTAATTCCCCACATAATTTTAAGTCCTTCTAACATTTTCAGCAACCCTCTTTTCTATATCCCTTCAGCTATTTCTATATGTCCTTGTAGACTGACTTGGAGAGCCCTCTACTGGCCTGATGCTATGTGAAAAAACAGTTTCTTCAGCTTTCAGATGCATACTAAGATACACATGCCTCTGGTAATATAATAATTGTGTGATTCAAGTTAACCCTTTATTCCGAATAAGAAAGTTACAAAGAAAAACTGCATGGTTCTACAGAACTGTCTTCAAAAAAAATTATACTACTTACATAGTATAAAAATACCACTTTTAAATAACTGTACACTATTAATCTCAGTTCCATAGAGCCTTACTATCATGGGATAGAACTAGTAGATAAGATCACACTGCAATGACCTATTCTGATGTATTAGTAACTGAAGTATGGTAAACAAGCTGGAGTCTCTGTTAAATGTTTTTTCCTTAAGTATTCTGATAATTAGTTGGTCTTCAATATTTCCTGACTTTAATACACCAATTCCTTGAACATATGTAAACAAGTTTGAAAATACAATGGAAGAAAAAAAATCCCACTTAAAATGATTTAATTCCAGAAATAAAGACCTTAATTAGGAAGACAAAAAAATTCCACAAATAGAAGTATATAACTCTATAAAGTTATGAATTCTCACTTTTGACCCTAATAAAAATGCCAATAGTTTATATTCTTTGGGAAATAAGCCAATCATAAAGTCAATACAGAAAAACATACAAACAATTTTTAAGATAAATTCTTTAAAAAAAAAAGTAATAATTGGGGAAAGTCACCCTTCCAGCCATATAAATTTTGTTATAAGGTCTCAAAGACCCTCTGTCTATGTTCCAATTAGACTGTACTCTCAATGGCAAAACTAACCTCATTCACATTTCTATTCTGTGCACCTACACACTGCTTTACCCACAGTAAACACAAATTTTGAAGGAATAGGTAAACATGTTTACCTATATAGTCTCTCCCAATGTAGTTTGAGATTCATCAAGGTAGGAACTATTCTTTACCTTTGTGACCTCATAATTTAACACAGTGGATGTTTAGTAACTGTTCTGTTAAATGGGTCCATTAGTGAAGACAGAACTTATTTGTAAAATGTTCATTAAAATTATAGAGACTTCATGATAGAAAGTAATAGATACAAGAAAAAGAAATAGAATGACATAGATAGAAAGAAAATATTATGATAAATTCATAAAATGTATTTTCAAATCAAATTATAAGACAAAGGGCTTCTAAAATCAGTAAGTAAAAAACCAATACCTAACAGAAAAACAAGCAAAGGATATGAAATGACATTTCACAGAAAAGAAATATGAGTGGGGCCTTAGATATATAAAAAGAAATTCAACATCACTCAGGAGAAAAACATATTAAAACCATATGAAGAAAATGAGAAAGATCTTACATCAACAACCTAACTTAACAACCTAAGGGATTAGAAAAAGGAGAATAAACGAAATCCAAAATTATTAGAAGGAATGAAATAATAAGGATTAAAACAGAGATAAATGAAATAGAGAAAATAAAAATAGAGAAAGTTAATGAAACCAAAATTTGGTTCTCTGAAAAAAAAATCAAAATTGACAAACCTTCACCTAGATGGTTTAAGGAAAAAAACTCAAATTACTAAAATCATAAATGATAATGAGGACATTAATATCAATTCTGCAGAAATAAAAAGGATTGTAACAGAGTACTGTGATTGATTAATTGTATGCCAAAAAATTGGATAAACCAAACGCAATGGACAAGTTACTAGAAACATAAAACCTCGATCTAAATCATGAAGAAACAGAAAATCTGAGCAGACCTATCAGTAAGAGACTGAATCACTAATCAAAACTCTGCCCTTTAAAAAAGCCCTTGCCCTGGACCTGATGGCTTCACTGGTGAATTCTACCAAACATGTTAAAAACAAAAACAAAGAAAGAAAAAAACGAACACCAATCCCTTTCAAACTTTTCCAAACACCGAAAGAGAAGAAACTACTCTTCCTAAGTCATTCTATGAAGCAAGCATTATTTGATACCAAAGCCAGACAGCACAAGAAAACTACAGACCAGTATCTTTGATGCCAAAATCCTCAACAATAGTTACAATCTGAATGCAGCAGTATTTTAAAAGGATTATAATCTATGACCATGTAGAATTTATTCCTGGAAAGCGAGCATGGTTCTATATTTGAAAACTGATCAATGTAATATACCACATTAACAGAATAAAGGGAAAAACCCATACTCATCTCAATTGATGTCAAAAAAGCACATGACAAAATTCAGTATCTTTCATGATTAAAACACAAAAAAACTAGGAATGGAAGAAAACTATTGAAAGAAAACTATTTCAACATAATAAAAGCTATATAGTAAAAACTGATAGCAAACATTATACTCAATGGTGAAAGACTGCAAGCTTTTCCTCTAAGATCAGGAACAAGGCAAGGATTCCACTTTCCCCACTTTTATTCAACAGAATACTGGAAGTTACAGTCAGAGGAATTAGGCAAGGAAAAGAAATACAAGGCATCCATATTGGAAAGGAAGGTAAAACTATCTCTGTTCACAGGTGATATAATCTTGCATGTAGAAAATCCTAACAATTCCACAACAAACTTGTTAGAACTATTGAGTAAATTCAGCAATGTATTAGGATACAAAGTCAATACACAAAAATCTCTTGCATTTCTATGATGCATTAACAATGAACAATCTGAAAAGGAAATTATGGAAACGATCCCATTTATGACAGTATCAAAAAGAATAAAATACTCAGGAATTAACCAAGGAGGTTTGTGAAAGACTTGTATAATAAAAATTACAAAACACTGCTGAAAGAAATTGAAGAAGACATAAATAAATGGCAATACATTTCATGTTCATGGTTTGGAAAACTTAATATTGTGAAGATGTTAATAATACTCAAAGTGATCTAGTAGTCTACAGATTCGATTCAATCCCTATCAAAATCACATTATTTTGCAAAAGGAGAAAAAGCCACTCTGAAGTTCATATAGAAACTCAAGGGACCACAAATAGCTTAAAGAATCTTAAAAAGAAGAAAAACCTGGGGGACTCACACTTCCAGACTTCAAAACTTAATACAAAGCCACAGTGATCAAAACAGTGTGGTGCTGTTATGAATAATGTGTGGATAATGAAAGACATATATAGACCAATGGAATGGAATATAGAGCCCAGAAATTAATCCTGGCATACACGGTCAAATGATTTTGGATCAGGTGCTAAGACACCTTGTGGAAAAGAGTCTTTTCAACAAATAGTGCTGAGAAAACAGGATTATCCACATGGAAAGAATGAAGCTGGACCCTTGCCAAATACCATATACAAAAATTACTCACAGTAGGTCAAAGAGCTAAACATAAGACCTAAAACTATAAAACTCGTAAAAGAAAACATGTAGCAAAAGCTTCAAGACAATGAATTTGGCGATATTTCTTGGATATGACCCCAAAGGCACAGGCAATAAAAGAAAAAGTAGACAAACTGGACTTGAAAAATTAAAAAATTTTGTGCATCGGGGCGCCTGGGTGCCTCACTTGGTTAAGCATCCGACTTTGGCTCAGGTCATGATCTCGCAGTCCATGAGTTTGAGCCCCGCATCGGGAGCCTGCTTCAGATTCTGTGTCTCCCTCTCTCTCTGTTTCTCTCAAAAATAAATAAACATTAAGAAAAATTTTTTTAAAAACTTTTTGTGAATGAGAAGACATTGCCAACAGAGCTTGAGATTTTTCTCTTTCCTCCTCTCTCTGTGCCTCTCCCACCGTCCCTCCCACTCTCTCTCTCAAAAAATAAACAAACATTAAAAAAAAAAGAAGACATACCAAGAGCCAATAAGCCATAAAAAGATGCTCATACCACTAATCTTTAAGAAAATGCTTATCAAAACTACAATGAGATATCACTTCATACCCATTGGGATGGCTATCAAAAAACAAAACAAAAAATAACAAGTGTTGGTGCCATGTGGACAAACTGGAACCCTGTAATACTGCTGGTGGAAATGCAAAACGGTACAGTCACTATGGAAAACAGTATGGTGCTTCCTCACAACCTTAAAAATAGAATTACTATATGATCCCCCAATTCTACTTCTGGGTATATACTCAAAAGGACTGAAGGCAGGGTCTTCAAGAGATATTTATATACCCATGTTCAAATAAATATAAAAAATGTTCATGGCAGCATTACTTACTAGAGCTAATATGTGGAAGCAGACAAAATGCCAGTCAACAGATGAACAGATAAAACAAACTGTGATATACAAATGATGGAATATTATTCAGCCTTTAAAAGGAATGAAACTCTGACACATGCTAGTGTATGGATGAACCTGGAGGAAACTATACTAAGTGCAATAAGGCAGTCACAAAAAGACAAATACTGTATGATTTATTTTACGCAAGATAATTGGAGTAATCAAAATCATAGAGACATAAAGTAGAACAGTAGTTGCCAGGGGTTGGGGAGGTGAATAGACAGTTGCTGTTTAACAGGTACAAAATTTCAGTTTTGTAAGATGTGAAGAGGTATGGAAATGGATGGTGCTGATCGTTGCAAAATATTATAAGTGTATTTGCACCACTGAACTGCACACTTAAAAATGGTTAGGATGGGGGCGCCTGGGTGGCTCAGTCGGTTAAGCGTCCGACTTCAGCTCAGGTCATGATCTCACGGCTCGTGAGTTCGAGCCCCGTGTCGGGCTCTGTGCTGACAGCTCAGAGCCTGGAAACGATTTCAGATACGGTGTCTCCCTCTCTCTCTCTGACCCTCCGCCGTTCATGCTCTGTCTCTCTCTGTCTCAAAAGTAAATAAACGTTAAAAAAAATTTTTTTAAAAATGGTTAGGATGAAAAAAAAATGGTTATGATGGTAGACTTTATGTTCTATGATGTTATGTTATGTTTCTATGATGGTAGAAATTATGTATTTTAACAGAATTCTAACATTTTTTTAAAACCACGGAGATAACTCCACCATCCTACCCTTTATGCAAACCCACTAGAAAGGCAAAAATCTCACAGTGTGTTAATACAATAGCGATTTGACAACATCAGTAAAAGTAACCAACTCTTATAATACCTATAAATTTCACTTCAGAGAATTTAAGTTAAAAACACTCGCATGAGCAAAACAGTGTTTTATTCTTCACAACATTATTCATAGTAGCCCCAAACAAGAAACAACCCAAATTCTGACTAGTAGGGACAAGATGAATAAATTATGCTATCTCCATAAAATGGGAAATCAATCAGCTGTAAAAGCAAAGGAAAAGGATGTTTTCTTTGTAATGACATAGAAATAATCACTGAAATTGTTTTAACAGAAGTACAGTTGACCCGCATTACTTTAGTTTCAGGTGTTATGCTGTGCCCATTCCTCCAGGCAACCATCAGTTTGTTCTCTGTATTTCTGAGTTTTTCTCTGCTTTTTTAATCACTGAATTTTATATAATTTGTGTAATATAAAGGAGAAAAGCAAGATGAATAGATAATGTATATATTTTGATACTTTTTGTGAAGATAGAGGAATAAAATACATTTATATCTGCTAGTGATACATATCAACTCTAGAAGAATACACTAGAAACTGGTAGCAGTAATTCCTGTGTGGGGTGTGAACCTGACATCTAGAAGGGGATGTGAACCTGACATCTAGAAGACAATTCTTGGGACATCTTTTACTATGTATGTAAACATGAACATGATTAATTAAAAAGCATCCTAATATTACAAGGTCAGCATATAATTAACATATACTTTATTAATAAACAACAACTACAAAATTCTCTACACCTTACCTGCAAACTAGCCACAAAAGAATCTTCACAGTTCACATAATGTCCTAACATGGCATGTTGTGCCCGTATTTCATTATCCCTTATCCTCTCGTGTAAGTGGCTAATTTGCTGCTTCTGCCTGCAAAACATAAATTGAGGAGACATTATAAAGAATATGCTTTTCTAAGAGACCATTTAAGAGTAGAACTTTATTCCAATAATTTGATGTAAGAGTTAAGAGTATTATCAATATTAACATTCATAATAGGGAAATTTAAAAAACCACCACACCATGGGTTATGCCGAATACAGAAAGGGTATTTATACTGTGGAGTATTTCTTGCGTTTTATAAAATACAGTATTTTGTAGACTATCCTTCTTAGTAATAACAAAGTCATGTTTTGCTTCCTTTCTTCTTGTTACCTAATATAATAAATGTTATGTCCTCAATTTAGAATGCCTTTACCTTAAAATCCATTATTTTCATCCATGCAAATTCTGTTTAAGACTGACAGTTCTGAGAATCTCACTGTCAGAGATGAAAGGTATTTTCGCAAATATCATCTAGCCTAACTGCTGTTCTAGGCCTGCATCTTCTCAGCAACATCCTAGGTTACACAGTCTACACACAACCATTGCTAATGATGGAGAACTCACCTGGTGACAGAGTTGCATCTTTGGAAAGCTCAGACGTTTCACTTTAATGGAACTTCATGTTGGAAACAAACACACTGAAGTTCAAATCTTTCCTCAGCAACTCACAGCTTACTTTAATCAAGTTATTTAACTTTTGTGAATATGTACCCTTATATACAGTTGATGCTTGAACAATGTGGGGGTTATGGGCACTGACCCTCCCTGCCCTGTCATGCAGTTAAAACCGGCATATAATATTTGACTCCCCAACAAGTTAACTACTAAAAGCCTGCTGTTGACTGGAAGCCCTACCAATAATGTAAACAGTTGACTAACACATATTTTGTATGCTCTATGTATTATATACTATATTCTTATAATAAAGCTAGAGAAAGTGTTATTAAGAAAATAATAAGGAACAGAAAATACATTTATAGCACTGTATTTGCTGGAAAAAAAATCCATGTTATAAGTGGGCATATGTAGTTCAAACCTGTGTTGTTCAGGGTCAACTATATTTGAAAATGGTTATGTAGCTGGTATCCTGTTAAGAGCTTTATACGTATTTTTGACAATCTTCAAAAATCCTTTAATAACAAGTCTCATCATAAGGTTATGAGGAAGAAAGGCTTTTAAGAAAAAGTAAGCATACATGTGGGTAAACATATAGCTTGGTATTTTCCAAAATTACTCACAAAGTAACTTTTGGAGCAAGTTAGCTTATAAGTTTCAGACTGAATCAGAGAACTTATTCTACTCTGAGCCACTTAATTTTTTAGATACACTATCCTTAAAGAAAATTCAAATAGAAAACATCAAATAGTAAACAGATAGGGGCTCCTGAGTGGCTCAGTTGGTTAAGCATCCGACTTCAGCTCAGGTCATTATCTTGCTGTTCCTGGTTTTGAGCCCTGCATCAGGCTCTGTGCTGACAACTCAGAGCCTGAAGCCTGCTTCAGATTCTGTGTTTCCCTCTCTGCCCCCCCTGACCTGCCCCCTAGCACTCTCTCAAAAACAAATAAATGTTAAAAAAAAAAATAGTAAACAGATAAATTAGGAGAGTCACAACACTTGTCAAAGAATTTCAAGCTTTACCAAGAAAACTAAACTTCCTCTTCTGGCCAAGACAGAGTAATAGACACAAGCTGTGCCTTTCTGCCTGACACAATTACAAAACGGAACAAAATACAGGAAACAATGACTCTCAAGACACTGGGTATCAGTTAATTAGGAACAGTGACTTCTGAGGGATGGGCAACAAATGAGGTGAGCTCTATGACTGCCAGAGCCTACTGCTGCAGGCCCTACCCAACACAGGGAAAGAGGCCTCTCTCTGAACTGAAAAGACAAAGCTGGGATGCTGGAGAAACCAAGGCAATCAGAGCTCACAGTGCAGAGTCACCCTGAATATTTAGTTGAGTACTAATGAATAAACACATGAGGAGCTACTTAGAGTGCATATGTGGGGGAGGATGGCAGGTGGTGGTCCACCAAAAAGATAAGAATGAACAGTGCCTGAAACTTACATGGGTCCTAGAACTGTGCTTGCTTTCAAATGCCACAGTAGAAAACTTCATAATTCACAGGGCATCATTTAGCAGCACTTTTCAACAAAGGGCAATTCTGACTCCAGAACAAAGTTCAGGAATCCAAACACATGTGACATCCAAAAAATGTTAAAATCTGTAATGCCTGGCGCTTGATCAAAAATTACCAGGCATGCAAAGAAGCAGGATAATATAACTTATATTTTTATTTTTTACGTGTATTGATTTATTTTGAGAGAGAGAGCAGGGGAGGGGCAGAAAGAGAGTGAGAGAGACAAAATCCCAAGCAGTCTCCACACTGTCAGAGCAGAGCCGGATGCAGGGCTCGAGCCCATGAACTGCAAGATCATGACCTGAGCATCAGTGAGCTGTGGGATTTCTTTAAGAGGACAAATATATATATATACATATACACACACACACACACACACACACACACATATATGTATATATATGTATGTATATATATGTATATAATTAGAATCTCTAAAGGGGGGTAGAGACAGGAAAAATATTTGTAGAAAACTGGCCAAAATGTTTCCAGATTTAATGAGAACTGTACATCCACAAATCTAAGAATACCAGAGAACCTCAAGCACAAGTAACAAGAAGAAAACTAAACCAAGGAACATTTTAATCAAATGGCTTAAAATCAGTGATAAAGATAAAATCTTAAAAGAAGGCTGTGAAAAAAAGATAAGTTCAATCACAAAGATGAAGGTAAAAAGGATAGATGTCTCATCTAAAATAATACAAACAAGAAGACAATAGTACTTTAAAGTATTACATTAAAGTATGAAAATTTAAAAGGTATCAATCTACAGAATTTTTTGCCCAAGACAAATTTAAAGCAAAATAAAAACTACCAACCTAGAATTCATCAAAGACAGAGGTGAAAGAGACTTTTTTGAAAACTTAAAAAGCTCAAAGAATCCATCACAGCAGACTTCAACTATAAGAAATGATAAAGGAACATCTCCAAGTAAAGGAAACCAATACTAAATGAAAATCTGGGATCCACACAAAAGAAAGAAGAGCACTAAAAATGATAACTACATGGACAAATACATAATATACTGTTCTTATTATTTATATATCTTTAAAAGACAACAGACGGTGTAAAGCAAACAAACTGATAATGTATTGTGGGGTTTATCATCTTTGTAGAAGTAAAATGTATGACAAAATGTCTCACGGACTGGGAGAAGAAAAATGGAAGTATATTTTCATAAGATTCTTATGTTATACATGAAACAGTATATGGTGAAGTCATGCTTGAGGGTAGACTACTGCACTTTAAAGATGTATATTATAAACTCTATAGCAACCACTATAATAACTCAATAAAGAGTTATAGCTAATAAGCCAACAAAGGACATAAAGGGAATTATAAAAAAAAAAAAATACTAATTTAAGAGAAAGAAAAGGGGAACCCAGAACAGATGGGACAATTAGAAAACAAACAGCCAAGACAGGAAATTTAAACTTAACTATATCAATAATTACAAAATGTAAATGGTCTAAATAACTCCAATTAAAAAGCAGACATTGTCCAAATGGATAAAGAGGAAGATTCAACTATATGCTATCTATAAAAAACAAAAACAAAAAAAGCCCCACTATTTTAAAATGTTTATTTATTTATTTTGAGAGCAAGAGAGCAGGCAAGTGGGAAAGGGGCAGAGAGAGAAAGATGGGGGGCGGCGAGAGGGAGGGAGAGAGGGAGAGAGGGAGAGAGAGAGAGGGGGGGGGGGAGGGAAGATGAATGAGAATGAATCCCAAGCAGGCTTCACTGTCAGCACAGAGCCCAACACTAGGGCTGGATCTCGTGAACCATGAAATCATGATCTGAGCTGAAATCAAAAGTCTGACACTTAACCAACTAAGCCACTCGGGCACCTCCCCCCTTTTTTCAATGGGAAAGGAAAACAAAACACGTTAAAGATACAATTTGGCAAATCTTATTTCTAAAACTATCTGGATCTAGAAGACTTATGATTGTTGATTATACTTTTTTTTAAGTGAAGTATAATTGATATATGACATATTAATTTCAAATATATAACAATGATTGAGTACAACACATTGATGTGTATATATTGTGAAATAACCACCTCAATATATCTTTTTAAAAAATTTTTTTTAATGTTTTGATTTATTTTTGACAGAGAGAGAGAGACAGAGCATGAGCGGGAGAGGGGCAGAGAGAGAGACACACACAGAATCCGAAGCAGGCTCCAGGCTCTGAGCTGTCAGCACAGAGCCCGACATGGGACTCGAACTCACAGACCACAAGATCATGACCTGAGCCGAAGTCGGATGCTCAACTGACTGAGCCACCCAGGCACCCCACCACCTCAATATATCTAGTTAACATCATCTGATTATATTCCTTGAACATTACTTATTTATGCAAGTTTTCCATTTCTTTTCAAGTCAATTTTGGTATTCCTTTAAAATTATTCATTTTCTTCTGTGTGTTCAGATTTGCTGATATAAGTTTATAATACTGACTTGAAATCCAAAATTTTTTATTACTAATATTTTGAGTCTTTTTCCCTGATTAGTAGAACCAAGAGATTTATCCGTTTGATTAATTTCTGCTCTTACTTTTATTATTTCCTTTGTTCTCTTTTATGTTTACTATTCTTTTACTGGTCTTCTTAAGTTAAACATTTAATTAATTCTCTTTCCTCCCCTTTCTCTACTTTTCTTAATAAAAGAAAAAGACATAAGAAATGGTGATAATTGTCTAACATAGATATTTTGCAGTCCTAGTAAAAATATAAAGAGAAAGCAATAGAATATTCGAAAAGATAAAGACCAAGAATTTTCCAAAACTGATGAAAAACATTAACCTGAAATCAGAAGTACTTTAATCTCCAAAAATACCAAATATGATGAAAACCACCACAGGCACATTGTAGCAAAACAGCTGAGAACAAATAGAAAAAAATGATTACATCCAAAAAATAACAAAATTCAATATGGCAGCAGGAAGACTTGTGGATGACAAGAGAAACCAGAGAGCAATGGAATAATATCTTCAGAGTGCTGAAAGAAAATAGCTGCCAATCAAGGTATTACATATCAACCAAAATATCTTTCAAAAACAAAGGTGATATTCATAGTAGACAAGAGATGAAAACACCCTAAATGTCCATCAATGGATAAATAAAGAAAAATGTCATATACATACAATGTCTAAAAAGCAGAAGAAATTCTGTCATATGCTACAACACGGATGAACCTTGAGGATGTCAAACTAGGTGCAATAAGCAGTCATAAAGGGACAAATACTGCATCATTCCACTTATAGGAGGATTTGACTGGGTTCAGGACATGCTAACCCAAAATATGGCACCTTGGTATACTGAATGTTTTAAGTCAAAGGAGTTTGAGAAAATAACAAAAGCAAGGTCACTCTGACCTCCTCCCCACCCTTGCCCTTCTTCCCTAAACATGTCACAAAACACTCAAGTGGAAGGTGACCCCCCCGCACCAAACCCAGAGGAAAGGTACATCCCTATCTCTGAAGACTAAAGGACCCAAGGAAGAATCCTACCAAGAATGCCTTCCTAAATTTCTCCCAGTTTACTACACAATTACCTCATACTTCTTAATCTATCATATTCCTCCTCCATGACTATCCATTCTTCAACAAGCTTAGCATACAATAGGTCAGTTACTATGGGTCTTCACTTCCTTATAAAGGCTCTTATGTCACATAAAACTTGTATTAAATAAATTTGTATGCTTTTCCACTGTTCATCTGTTTTGTCAGTTTAATTTCAAGATCCAGCCAGGGAGCCCTAAAGGGTCAAGAAAAACTTTTTCCTCCCCTACATTATCAAAAAAATGTGGTCAAACTTATGGAAGCAGAAAAGTATAATGATGGTTTCCATGGGCTGGGGTGAGGAGGACCTGAGGAGTTGTTGCTGAATGGGCACAGAGTTTCAGGCATGCAAACTGAAAAAGTTCTAGAACTCTACTGTAAAAAATTATGCATAAAGCTAAAACTGTACTGCATACTTAAAGATGTGTTAAAATGACAGATTTCATGTTATGTGATTTTTTTTTTCTTCACAGTTAAAAAAAAAAAGTGAGGGGCACCTGGGTGGCTCAGTCAGTTAAGTGTCTGACTTCGGCTCAGGTCATGATCTCACGGTTTGTGAGTTCGAGCCCCGTTGTCGGGCTCTGTGCTGACAGCTGGGAGCCTGGAGCCTGTTCCAGATTCTGTGTCTCCCTCTCTCTGCCCCTCTCCTGCTCTTGCTCTCTCTCTCTCTAAGAATAAATAAACATTAAAAAAGAAAAAAGTGAGAGCTGGTACCCAGTGAGTCCCAGACCTTCCTTTTGCCAAGAACTGACTGAAACAGACAGTAAGGTCCTGACCAGAGTAGGGACTATTACAACAGAACAAAAAAGGAATCAGGTAGAATACTTAATAAATATGGCCTTTAAATCAGAAAATATATTTTAAAAATTTAGGTCAAAATTGTGAAATCAAGGAGCTGCTACAACAACTATGTGACTAAAAGAAATATTGGACCTACCTAGAAATACAGTGATCCTGTCCCTGATCCAGGGAACAAATAAGAATATGCACAAATTCTAGACTCAGTCTCTAGTTGAGAAAATACAGAAAAGCAAAAGTATGTATCTGTTACCTTTGAGAAGGTTCCTTTTCTTTTCTAATTAAATTTGGTTTCTGAAAATAGTTTCCCTTGTGAGTTTTAAAATCCTTAATGGCTGGGGCGCCTGGGTGGCTCAGTCGGTTAAGCGTCCGACTTCAGCTCAGGTCATGATCTTGCAGTTTGTGAGTTCGAGCCCCCTGTTGGGCTCTGTGCTGACGGCTCAGAGCCTGGAGCCTGCTTTGGATTTTGTGTCTCCCTCTCTATCTGCCCCTCCCCTACTCGCACTCTGTCTCTCTCTCTCAAAAATAAACATTAAAAAAAATTTGTTTAAATCCTTAATGGCTTCTGAAGCCATTATGGATACTCCCACCAAATGAATTATGCGCAATACACCATCTTAAATAATTTAACAGAAATGGTTATCAAAGAGACACCCCCCATGCATTACCAAAATAAAAGGAGAGAGGGGAACTGAAATAAAGGCACAGGTAGCAAAAGATCTAGGATGGAATGAGAAAGACTGATGAGAGTTTATTCTTTAAGTTTTATTTATTTATTTTGAGAAAGAGAGAGAGAGAGAGGAGCAGAAAGAAAAGGAAAAAGAGAATCCCAAGGAGGCTCCATGGTCAGCACGGAGCCCGATGTGAAACTTGATCTCACGACTGCAAGAATGACCATGACCTGAGCTGAAATCAAGAGCTAGACACTTAACCGACTGAGCCACCCAAGCACCCTGAGATTTTATTCTTTTAATTTTCCATGCATTTCCTTTCTCCCAATCTGTTTCAAAAGAGGGCACATAAAAGGAGTGTTTATTATTAATGAGCCCCCTGGAAAACTCTCGTATTTATGAGAACGAGGTGACTCACAGGCTCTAGATAGCAGCTTTAGGATGGGGAGGGACTATTCACCAGAAAGCCAACCATGTTACTGGAGGTCTGTGACTCTGAGCCAATCTAACCGCCAGGGAGAGGAGGAGCCTGGTGACCGAGTTCAATCACACAGCCAATGATTTAATCAATTGTGCCTACACAATGAAACTCCAATAAAAATTCTGGGAACTCACCAGATTTGTAGCCAGTTGGTTAGAAGTGTGGATATCCTGGTGACGCCACCTTCAGACTGGCATCTGAAGATAGGCAGTCTTGTTGGGGACTGTGTGCCCTTAAAGCTGTGGAGTCTGATGCTAACTTAGGGTATTTAGTGTCAAAACTGAATTGCAGTACAGAAGGTGGGACTGAACTACAATATGACTCTTGGAAGAACAAAAGTTTGAAAGGTGCAGATCCACTGATAATGCAGATTTTTTTCAACAAATAACATATAATACCGTTAAATGTATTTCTTCTTCCTTATGATTTTCTTAATAACATTTTCTTTTCTCTCGTTAAGACTACAGTATGTTATACGTACAATATATGTGTTGATTGACTATGTTATCAGGAAGGCTTCAGGTCAACAGTAGGCTATTAGCACTTAGGTTTGGGGGAAGTAAACAGTTATACATGGATTTTCAACTGTGCAGAAGGATCAGAGTCCCTAACCACCACGCTGTTCAAGGTCAAATGTAAATTTAGAAATTGGTTCTATAATACTATATGCCTAGGTATAAACAACCAAAATATCTTAGCTAGAAATGAACTATTAAAACTATCTAAATGCTTAAAGCAGTTGATAAAAGTAATCAAATCTTGGGGCGCCTGGGTGGCTCAGTCAGTTGAGCGACGGACTTCGGCTCAGGTCATAATCGGATGCTTCGGATTCTGTGTCTCCCTCTTCCTCTGCCCCACCCTCTGCCTCTCCCCCACTCATGCTGTGTCTCTCTGTCTCAGAAATAAACATTAAAAAAAAAAAAAATTAAAAAAAAAAGTAACAAACCTCACTTCAACACCTGTGATGAAAAATAACTATTCTTGCATTATGGAGTCCCTCTCAAAGTAAAAGACATGTACTACAAATTTCCATGAATAAAATCTCACATGTTAACTGATCAAATACCTAAGGATGGAGTTCCAATAATTTTTAATAACCATAGTATGTACATCTAGGCCTTGCTTTAATAAATCTGATCATAAACCTTAGCATGTAAAGCAATTAAAAGGATGCTATGATTTCAATAAAATAAGTATCCACACTACACCAAAGAATGCACTACTGATTTTTAAAAGCTTACTAATACAATTATGTGATTTTACTTCCACACACAATTAAATAGCAAATATACATATTGCAAACTATAAGTAACGATAAAATGAGAATTCCCCTCTACCCTGCCAGTGTCATTTACTAATAGCATTAACTCACTGTGTCATTGCAGAAGGTTTAAGGGTGGCCTCTCTGGATCAGTCTCAAGTACAATGACTTATCCCTAAATTTTATCTGATCAATCCAGTAGCAAAAGCTGAGCAATTATAAGAACTACTAGTATCAGTAACAGCACAGGTTAACCAGCAACCTTAACCTCTTTTCCATTAAAATGAAGTTATTTCCCCTTAATGAATGTTTGGTGAGTACCTATTACGAGGAATAAAATGTACAAGAAACAGTCTCTTCTGTGAGGGGGCTGGAGTCTACTGAGGAGAAACAAGCCCAGAAACAAAACTATCATTTGCAAATCATGTGTATGTGGCTACTATTTGCTGATGGTACCCATGCATCTGGCAGTATTAAGATTTTTAAATACATTCACTCACTGAAGCCTCATGCTCTAAAACTCAGTATAAGAAGGGAGCTGCATAGGTAAATGCGACTAGATAAAGAAATGCAAAATTGAGCAACTTGAATTATTTCAGATTATTTCCTTAGTACCTTTCTACAGGATACAAACTTGGGAAATATATATATTTTCAATAGATTATGTTGATAATTATATGCATTTCCTACTGTCATAGACTGTTTGTGCCCCGCCCCAACAAAAAATTTATATATTAAATCCCAAAGCCCAATGTGATGGTATAAGGAGATCAGGGGCCTGTGGGAGATGATTAGGTCATGAGGGCAGAGTCCTCATGAACAGAATTAGTGCCTTTATAAAAGAGGCCCCAAGGAACTCCCTCACCTCTTCTACCATGTGAGGTTGCAGGAAGAAGACAGCCATCTATGAAACAGAAAGAAGACCCTCACTAGACAATGCATCTTCTACTGGTGCCTTCAACTTGGACTTCTTCGTCTCCAGAACAAGGAGAAATAAGTTTCTGTTGTTTGTAAGCCACCCAGTCTATGATATTTTATTAAAGCAGCCCAAATGAACTAAGATACCTATTAACTTATTTATACCCAGTGGAACAGTAATTACAATGGTGTTTAAAAAATAATAAAAGTCAATAGATTCTGATTGTTTTGAGGGAGAGTACACCCATATTAATAAAATTCTGAATTTCAGTCTGCTTAAAAAATATTAATTTCAAGTATGTACAGTGAATTAAATTTCTAAGTGTACAAAACATATGTCCATCAGGGTCTATAATTACCCACTTATAAAATTCACTTGTACTAAAAATATCTAATACTTTTATACAGCCTTTTCATAAACTCAATCAAAACTATCTTCTAGAATCTTCATTCATTTATCAAATATGCAAGTGATGTCAGACGGGCAAGGCCTCCAGAGGGAGGGTGTCAGGCCCATGGCCAAGAGGGTTCTTAACTTTGTGTGGGAAAGAATTTAAGAGCTAGCCATTTAGAGAAAGGGGCAAAGATTTATTAAGTGTAGAAACAAGAAAGCTGCTACTTCACAGACAACGTAGTGGTCTCTCCTCCCAGGTGAGGAAGATGGCTCCTCTTTGTCTCTAACAAAGGGTTTTATAAGCTTGTTTTAAAATTAGCTAACCATACAGAAAGGAGCGTACTCTTTAACTTGGGGTTTTTCATTCACATCGGGCAGTTTGGTTTTTCCATTGTTTTACAGTTTTGGAATTACCCACAGGGAACAATTCTAAGAATGTCCAACCTATGTGGCTTTTACTGCCGGAGGGAGTGGGGTCTTGTGGTTTTCTATGAGTCAGATCTTGTGACTCTTTTTTATGACTTGCTGACCTTCAGGTTAAGAGTCAGCCTAAAATCAAAATGGTTTTACTCTGGTCAACTTGTCTCTCAAGTCTTTCTTCCCTCCTGCCTCACAAGTCTCAAACATTAAGCATATACTAAGTGCCAGGATCTGTTCAAGATGTTGGGAACATAGTAGAGAAAAAAGTTCAGATATCCATGCTCTAGTTACCCTCCAGTAGATACTGCTTAATAATGGTAAATTCCTAAGCAAAATCTTTTGAAACTTCAGCTATTAAATATACTTATCTTTTTAATATCTTTTAAGTTTTATTTATCTATTTTGGGGAAGAGAGAGTGTGTGTGAGCACACAGGTGGGGGAGGGGCAGAGAGAGAGGGAGAGAGAATCCCAAACAGGCTCTGTGCTGACAGCGCACAGCCCGATGTGGAGCTTGAGCCCACAACTGTGAGATGATGACCTGAACCAAAATCAAGAGTCAGACACAACAGATTGAGTCACCCAGGCACCCCTAAATATATTTAAAGATTTGAACTGGGATTTAATTTTAAGGCTAAAATGTCTACTACTTTATCTCAAATAAGCACATGAAAATAAGTAGTAACTAGCATTAAGAAAAAAATGTCTCCTCAATTTCCCCATTACTACACACACAGGTTTAACTAACCCTAAAGTATACATAACTTATGTAGAACTAATATATATCAAGGATAATATAATTAAAAATTAATGTTTATTGCTCAAAATAATCAGGAGACTGTCTATTAAGTACAAAAACTTTTTTCCAGAGCTTTGGTACTCAAAAATGCAACATTTCTGAACTGTCCCCCCAAATTTCCAAAATTCTTACCTGTAAGTCATTTAATTTTAAACATTCATGATTTTCATAGTTTCTTTGCCTTCATATCTAACACACACTAGTTAAGAGTATTAGCACTTGAAAGTAGCTTTCCAATTTGATAGTTTCCAAGTATAAAACACAAAGATACAGCCTGTAGCTCTGACGGTTCATTAGCATTGCAGCTAACTTTCTACATATAAAAAAAAGACAGTGGAGTTTCCAAATGAGTTACTCTAACATAAATGAAAGGATGGTAGAAAACAGAAAGAACACACCAACCTCAGTTCTGATAGGGGTTCTTTAAGGGGGTGGGATGAGGGAGGGACAGAAATGAGACAGTGTATTTGTAAGATTGTATTTCTTAAACTCTAAGTAGTAGATACTATTTGTTTTCGTAATCTACATTTCTGTGTGCCTGAAATATTTAGTAAATAAGAAAATAGACTCACCGATCAATTACAATTTCTTTCTGCCTTAGCAGTCCTTCTTTTATTTTCAGCACTGATTCCCACTTACTGAAATCCTGATAGCCAGAAGGTGAATAACTTTGACGAGAGGATCCGGTCAAAACCTGCACAAATATATTTATACTATTAGTACACTAGAAGTGTTTAAAAGAAATATTTATGTGTCATCTAATATTTTCCCAACGATTTTTATTAAAAAATGAGAAAACTCAACCGTTGGTTTTTTTAAGACTGTCTGAAATCACACTTGAGAATACAACATAACTTGAAGAATTTCAAGAAAGTTCTGAAGTAAAAGTACAAGTCTAATGAAGTAGTGACAATACAATATTTAATCTGCCTTATTACAACACTATATACAAGATTTTATTCTCATCTTGTAGAAGCTTTCTGTAAGTGAGATATTAATCACTCACTGCCTAGGAAGAAGTACAATGGAACAACGTACCATGGTTAGACTAGACAAACATTACTGGAAAGGTTTCTACAAGGAAATAAACAGTATCTGTAGTATGCTGACTTCAAATTACCATCCATCACATCACATTTAATTACATTAAAATTTCAAAAGCAAAAGTATTTTCACAAAATAGTAAACATATTTAAAGAAAATATGACTTAAGCACATATGATTTGGGTGATTACTGGTCTCCAGTGTAAAGTACACAATTTAGAAAAAAATCTGCTTAGAATTGAAGAGAAATTTCAAAGATTTAAAACAAATCAATACTGATGAAAGCCAATATGACAAATACCCTCAAATTTCTGAAACAAACAAAAAGAAAACCCTAGTAAGTATGACTTAGTATAGTCAGAGATTGATTGCATCTCCTCAAAAAGATATGTTGAAGTCCTAATCCCCAAGAACCTCAAAAGGTAACCTAATTTGGAAACAGGGTCTTTACAGTAATCAAGTTAAGATGAAGTCCCCGGGGGGAGGGGGGATGCCTGGGTAGCTCAGTCAGTAAGTGTCCAACTTTGGCTCAGGTCATGATCTCACGGCTCGTGGGTTCAAGCCCCATGTCAGGCTCTGTGCTGACAGCTCAGAGCCAGGAGCCTGCTTTGGATTCTGTGTCCCCCTGTCTGCCCCTCCCCTGCTCACACTCTGTCTCTCTCTCAAAAATAAACGAACATTAAAAAAAATTTTTTTTTTTAAGATTAAGTCACTGGGGTGAGCCCTAATCCAATATGATTAGGATTGGGGAATCCAGTATGATTCCCCAAACTGTGTAATGGGGAAATTTGAACACAAATTCTATGCAAAGAGATACAGAAAGAACACCATTTGAAGATGAAAGCAGAGATTGTAGTGATGCATCTAAACGTCAGCAACATAAAAGACTGCCAGCAAGCCACTAGAACTCAGCCTGGAACAGATTCTTCTTCACAGCCCACAGAAGGAACCAACTCAGCCAACACCTTGATTTTGGACTTGTAACTTTCAGAACTGTGAGACAATAAATTTGTTGTGGACGCTACCCAGTTGTGTCCTTTGTGCAGCTCTAGGACACTAATACAATTGATAAATCAAGTAGGAACATAAATTCCTTGGCAGGATAAATAATCCTATAGAAACACTCCAAAGCAACTTTAGAAGAATTCAAACATTTAGTGATATTTTTATCCTTTGTTTTCCAGAGATGCTACTGGCAAGACCTATTTCTGAATAAACCACTAATTGTGTGACATCAACTAGTCCTATATTAACCTGTTCAATTAAGATGGTTTTCAAGTATACTAGGATAGGATGTTTCAGGCAGAAGACAGAACAAGATGAACAGACTAGGAAGGACAGAAACCAGGAGATAACAGGGAACATAACTTTGTCAGATGAGCAGATATTTGGAGTGTAAGTGACACATAACAATATATAGCCAGGTTAGTCAGAGATCCTTCTCTGAATTTCATTCTTTCCTTTGCCTAATATACAACCCAGACTGATAATCAGCCATATGCCCTAGTAAAGATACATTAGTTGCTACAGTACTGAAGTGTTTTTACCGTGGTTGGTAACTAGCTGTTGTCCAAACCCCAAAAGGTCCTCTCCACTAACCAGGCCACTCCTCAGAACTCTCCATCATCCAACAAATGAAGAGTTACTTCTTGACATTAAAAGGGGCCTTCAATATGCTCCATCCATAAATGGCATCCTTTCTGATTGGTTGGTTCCCTGCAGTAGTCAACCCTCCAAAAATTTTCCATCTCAGAACTACCTACCAGCTTGTATTTAGTTGGCAGAACTGAAATTCAAACAGGGGCACCCCAACAAAAGAGCATGTGTTCTTAAGGAAATTGTTACACTGCTTCTACTATGGCCTAAATAAGGTATTCACAAAATATCCTATCATCACAAGAGCTGAAAACATTTTTGATAGTAACTGCTCTTAGGAGCTAAAAGAGAATTCTGCACCATAAACAATATTGCTGAAATTATGAGAAAGTCTCTACTTATTGCAACTCCATATTACTTAATGACTACCAATTTAGTGGGTTAAGTCACTTGATTAAATTTATTTTGTCAAATTATAGCTCAAACAGGAATTCATTAAAACTAGTAAAAGCTAATAAGCAAAATAAAAAACCATCTCAACAATTCCAAAACTCAATGTAAGATTTGGAAATTATCAAATTAATGATTTGGTAAGCCATTTGTGCTATAATACTAAACATTTCATTTATTTGATGACTAAAAATGAATATACACTTTACATATATATTGAGTTATATATTAATATCCTGATGCCAATAGACAGATATTTTAAATAATGGTTTTTGTATATTGTTATCATGCCTAACAAAAAAAAATCTCAGGTATAGTTTCTTCTTCCAAAGACTTAAGAAAGGCTCCTCCATTTCTGATTACCACATGTCAGGAACGACTGATACTATAATACTGAAGCTATCTTTACCTTCTATATCTTGTTCCTATTTCAATAAGACAAATGCCCACAGCTCAAAAAAGTAAAACAACAACAACAACAACAACAACAACAACAACAACACAAAAGCCCAGGCAAGAGATGATGAACTACTCTACTCTTGATAGGTCTTCTGCTAAAGAATTTCCCTATGGCTGACAATTTCCTAATGAGAAGGCTTTTCTTGTTTTGAAACACTTCTTGGTATCAAGAAAGAGAGTAAAGAGAACGGAAAAGTAGGTTTGCAAGAGAAAAGCAAATAACAATAGTTTTGAAGAGAAAAGCAAATAACGATACTGCCTGGCTTACAGCACCTGAATCATTGGCAGAATGGACTGCTAAAGCACTTACCAAACACTTCCATGAATATACACAAAACAACATGAAAATTTATTCTTCTGATTTGTAGCTCCCTTGATCTAAACTCTTTGGAAAACAAATCAAAATTGAGCTATGAAACTGAGCAAACAGAAATAAAGGAAAAAAAGAACAGCTTCCCTTATAACAAAGATGCATTAACATTTAAAAATTGCTAAAAGAATAAATATTAAAAGTTTCATAATGGAGTGCCTGGCTACCTCCGCCGGTCAAGTGTCCAACTCTTGATTTTGGCTCAGGTCACGATCTCATGATTCATTAGATCAAGTCCCGTGTCAGGCTCTATGCTAACAGCGTGGAGTTTGCTTGGGATTCTCTCCCTCTCTCTCTCTTCCCCTCCTGCGCTCACTCTGTCTCTCAAAATAAATTTTGTACAAAATAATCCTATGCTAACTTCTGTCAGATTCTCTTTTAGCCTTGCCAAGACTGAAGTCTGAACTGCTTCAAGTTATTTTCATCAGTTGTATGGTGACGGATGGTAACTGGACATAATGGTGACCATTTCATAGCATATACAAATATCAAATCATTATGTTATACACCTGAAACAAATATGTTAAATGTCAATTATACCTCATTTTTTAAAAAATGTAACAAAGAATTACCAAATCAGCAGCATGATAGTCTTCCTTACTGAACCTTAACTCTAACTCATAAAAGATTAAAAAGAACAAAATCTGACACACAACTAAATGTTATAGGTAAACTTAAAAGCAATTTTTAAATTTCATTAGTTGTTCCTTTTCTTTAATAGTAAAGCATTGTTTATATTCTATGCAAAATCATAAAGGTACAGGGGTGCCTGGGGGGCTCGATCAGTTAAGTGTCTGATTCTTGATTTTGGCTCAGGTCATGAGATCAAGCCCCAGTTTTAAATATTTGTAGTCTCATATATATACTACACATATACAATATGAGTCCTGTGTCAGGACAAGCTCATGCTTGTGCTCTCTCTCAGTATAAATGAATGAATGAGTGAATGAATGAATGAATGAATGAATGGATGAAATGAAATAAATTTTTAAAAAATCATAAAGGTACAATGGCTGCCTTGCTAGTTGAGACTTCACAATATGATTTTTTTACAAAATCTTTTAAAACTCTACTTCAGGTCGAATTTTATAACTTTGTTTAATATGGTTTTATTATATAATGATATGACCTTGTTATAAAAGCCTTAGATGAAAAAGTCTCCATAATTGTCATTTTTAATGATAGGCATATATAAACAAAATATTTTATGACATAGGAAAATTATATGAAATTTAAAAATCAGGGCTCATAATTAAAGTTTTATTGGAACATAGCCATGTTCATTCTTTTATATATTATCTATGGCTGCTTTCCCCATCAAAGTTGGGTAGTTGCAAAAGAGACTGCATCTCTCTCTCTCTCTCTCTCTCTCATATATATGCAAAGAATACTTTAAACTGTATTTAATATATACAGCATATCAATAAATCTAAAATTTTACATGAAATTGCAAACTTCTTGAGAAAATAACAATTACCAAAAGTGAGTCTACTACTTATTACATCAGGTAGTAATTTTATAGGTAGTTTCTACCTAAATGTTAAGAAAAGATAAAACAGTGCAAAAGAAAAATTTTTGAGAAACACAGTAAGGGAAAGCTTGAAGAATAATAATAAAGCATGTTATAAACTAAGAAGATTTAAAATACACTTCGCAGCAAATGCAGAAATTCACATTAAAACAGTACCACCATTTTAAAAACACACTTCTAAATAATACATAGGTTGACTGAATGAAATTGTAAATATATCAGAATTTGTGAGATGTAGCTAACACAGGACCAAGAAAAGAATTTATAGCACTAAATCATTAAATTAGAGAAATGGTCTCAACTCAGTGATCTAAACTCCCATCTTCAGAAACTACAAAATATACGCCAAAGAAACCAGATGGAAGAAAACAAGGGTAAGAACAGAAATCCACTAGGTTTTTTTGTTTTTTGTGTTTTTTTTTAACATTCATTTTTGAGAGACAGAGCGTGAATGAGGGAGGGGCAGAGAGAGATGGAGCCCCAGAATCTAAAGCAGGCTCCAGGCTCTGAGCTGTCAGCACAGAGTCAAACTCATGAACTGCAAGATCATGACCTGAGCTGAAACAGACACTTAACTGATTGAGTCACCCAGAAGCCCAGAAATCCACTAGGTTTAAAACATGAAAACAAATACACAAAAGTCAGTGGGGCCAAAAAAATGCAAATTCTTTCAATAAAATTTACAAAACTGGCTAGACTGAAAAAGAAAAAAGGGAGAAGATGCAAATGACCAATATTAGGAATGAAACAAAAGATATCACTACAGATCCTGTAGATACGAAGAAAAAAAAAAAAAAACCGGAATTATTAGGAGGAACTCTACACACACAAATTGAACCACCAGTGAAATGGGCAAACTTCTCAAAGAGTACAAACTATCAAAATGCATCCAGTATGAACTGGATCATTGAATAGCTCTGAAACTATAAGAGTAATTGAATGTAGAGATTAAAAACAACAAAACTCCTGAAAAAAGAAATCTCTAGGCAAACAGTTTCATTGTAGAATTCCACTGAACATTTAAAGAATTAACACCAATCTTCCACAAACTCAGAAGAGTGAACATTTCCCCACGCATTTTATGAGATCGGCAATATTACTCTGATATCAAAGCCAGAGAAACAGGAAAAAGAAAACTACAAATCATCATCCCTCATAAACATAAATACAAAAGTTCTTAACAAAATCAATTAAAATAGACATATGGATAGATAATATGACCTAGGTTTACCACAGGAATGCAACTTATCACATTAACAGAATAATTTTTAAAACCTACTAAAATAACTTTACCAAGGCTGCACAATTCAAGAGCAACATAAAAATAATCATAATTCTATGTGTAGCATATAAACAATTACAAATTTAATTTTTTAATATAATTTATATCCATGAGATAAAAACTTTAACAATACACATGGCAAGATCTGTACATTGAAAACTACAAAATATCACTAAAACATTATGAAAAACTATTTTTTAAAAAGGAGAGATGTACTTCAGTATTAAGATATCCTTTGTCTCTACACTGATTTATAGATTAATCACAAACCAAATTAAAATTCAAGCAGATGTTTTAGAAGTTGACAAGCTGATTCTAAAATTTCTGTGGAAATTTAAGAAAGTTAAGAGCTTACAATATTTGATTTCAAGACTTATTATTATAAAGCTGCAATATTCATGAGAGTGCGGTATTAACATAAAGATAGATGAATAGAACAGAATAAAGATCTACAACAGACCTACCAATAATGGTCAACTGATCTTTTTTCCTTTTGTTTAATTAAATTTTTGAGATAATTATAGATACACATACAGTTATAAGAAATAATGCAGTGAGCTCCCATGTATACTTACCCAGCTTCTCTAATGGTAATGTTTTGCAAAACTCTATCACCACCAGAATATTGACACAGCCAAGATGCAAAACATTTCCATCACCACAAAAGAATTCTTCTCATTGGCCTTCATCCCCCACCAGTTTTATACAGATTTAACCTACATATTGTTAAATAACATTAATATATTATTATTTATTATAAAACATTAAATATTGTTATTTAAATATTATTTAACATTGTGTACATTGTGTAGGTTTAAGACATACAACTGCTGAATTGATAATGACCCCAAAAGAGTTAGCTAACACCTTCACCACCTAACAAAATTACTATGTTTGTTTTTCCTTGTGGGGAGAACATTTAAGATCTACTCTTTTAGCACGTTTCAAGTATATCATACAGTATTATTAACTATAATAACCATGCTCTACATCAAATTACCAGACTTAATTTGTCTTATAATTTTTTAGTCGATACTTTTTTTTCCAATATACGAAATTTATTGTCAAATTGGTTTCCATACAATACCCAGTGCTCATCCCAAAAGGTGCCCTCCTCAATACCCATCACCCACCCTCCCCTCCCTCCCATCCCCACATCAACCCTCAGTTTGTTCTCAGTTTTTAAGAGTCTCTTATGCTTTGGCTCTCTCCCACTCTAACCTCTTTTTTTTTTTTCCTTCCCCTCCCCCATGGGTTTCTGTTAAGTTTCTCAGGATCCCCCTAACCTATGGTATCTGTCTTTCTCTGTATGACTTATTTCACTTAGCATAACACTCTCCAGTTCCATCCACGTTGCTACAAAGGGCCATATTTCATTCTTTCTCATTGCCACATAGTACTCCATTGTGTATATAAACCACAATTTCTTTACCCATTCATCAGTTGATGGACATTTAGGCTCTTTCCATAATTTGCCCATTGTTGAGAGTGCTGCGATAAACATTGGGGTCCAAGTGCCCCTATGCATCAGTACTCCTGTATCCCTTGGGTAAATTCCTAGCAGTGCTATTGCTGGGTCATAGGGTAGGTCTATTTTTAATTTTTTGAGGAACCTCCACACTGTTTTCCAGAATGGCTGCACCAATTTGCATTCCCACCAACAGTGCAAGAGGGTTCCCGTTTCTCCACATCCTCTCCAGCATCTATAGTCTCCTGATTTGTTCATTTTAGCCACTCAGACTGGTTGTCAGGTGATATCTGAGTGTGGTTTTGATTTGTATTTCCCTGATGAGGAGTGACACTGAGCATCTTTTCATGTGCCTGTTGGCCATCCGGATGTCTTCTTTAGAGAAGTGTCTATTCATGTTTTCCGCCCATTTCTTCACTGGGTTATTTGTTTTTCGGGTGTGGAGTTTGGTGAGCTCTTTATAGATTCTGGATACTAGCCCTTTGTCCGATATGTCATTTGCAAATATCTGTTCCCATTCCATTGGTTGCCTTTTAGTTTTGTTGGTTGTTTCCTTTGCTGTGCAGAAGCTTTTTATCTTCATAAGGTCCCAGTAGTTCATTTTTGCTTTTAATTCCCTTGCCTTTGGGGATGTGTCAAGTAAGAAATTGCTACGACTGAGATCAGAGAGGTCTTTTCCTGCTTTCTCCTCTAGGGTTTTGATGGTTTCCTGTCTCACATTCAGGTCCTTTATCCATTTTGAGTTTATTTTTGTGAATGGTGTGAGAAAGTGGTCTAGTTTCAATCTTCTGCATGTTGCTGTCCAGTTCTCCCAGCACCATTTGTTAAAGAGACTGTCTTTTTTCCATTGGATGTTCTTTCCTGCTTTGTCAAAGATGAGTTGGCCATACATTTGTGGGTCTATTTCTGGAGTTTCTATTCTATTCCATTGGTCTATGTGTCTGTTTTTGTGCCAATACCATGCTGTCTTGATGATTACAGCTTTGTAGTAGAGGCTAAAGTCTGGGATTGTGATGCCTCCTGCTTTGGTCTTCTTGAAAATTACTTTGGCTATTTGGGGCCTTTTGTGGTTCCATATGAATTTTAGGATTGCTTGTTCTAGTTTCGAGAAGAATGCTGGTGCCATTTTGATTGGGATTGCATTGAATGTGTAGATAGCTTTGGGTAGTATTGACATTTTGACAATATTTATTCTTCTAGTCCATGAGCACGGAATGTTTTTCCATTTCTTTATATCTTCTTCAATTTCCTTCATAAGCTTTCTATAGTTTTCAGCATATAGATCTTTTACATCTTTGGTTAGATTTATCCCTAGGTATTTTATGCTTCTTGGTGCAATTGTGAATGGGATCAGTTTCTTTGTCTTTCTGTTGCTTCATTATTAGTGTATAAGAATGCAACTGATTTCTGTACATTGATTTTGTATCCTGCAACTTTGCTGAATTCATGTATCAGTTCTAGCCAACTTTTGGTGGAGTCTATCAGATTTTCCATGTATAATATCATGCCATCTGCAAAAAGTGAAAGCTTGACTTTATCTTTGCCAATTTTGATGCCTTTGATTTCCTTTTGTTGTCTGATTGCTGATGCTAGCACTTCCAACACTATGTTAAACAACAGCGGTGAGAGTGGACATCCCTGTCATGTTCCCAATCTCAGGGAAAAAGCTCTCAGTTTTTCCCCATTGAGGATGATGTTAGCTGTGGGCTTTTCATAAATGGCTTTTATGTTTAAGTATGTTCCTTCTATCCCGACTTTCTGAAGGGTTTTTATTAAGAAACGCTGAATTTTGTCAAATGAGTTTTCTGCATCGATTGACAGGATTGTATGGTTCTTATCTTTTCTTTTATTAATGTGATGTATCACGTTGATTGATTTGCGAATGCTGAACCAGCCCTGCATCCCAGGGATGAATCCCACTTGATCATGGTGAATAATTCTTTTTATATGCTGTTGAATTCGATTTGCTAGTATCTTATTGAGAATTTCTGCATCCATATTCATCAGGGATATTGGCCTGTAGTTCTCTTTTTTTACTGGGTCTCTGTCTGGTTTAGGAATCAAACCAGGCTTCATAGAATGAGTCTGTACTTTTTGGCCAACATCTCTTCACTTCCCCACCCCTCAGTCTTTGGTAACCACCATTCTAGTCTGTTTCTATGAGTTTGGCTTTTTTAGATTACACATAAAAGTGACATCATAAAGTATTTGTCTTTCATTGAATTCACTAACCAAAAGAAGTGAAACCTTATGTCTACAAAGACCTATAGGCAAATGTGCATTGATAATTACCCCAAACTAGAAACAATCTGTATGTCCATTAAATCGACAAATGGTATGAACAAACTGTCCTACATCTATAAAATGCAATAGGACTCAACAATAAAACAAATGATATATGCAACACATGGATGAATCACAAAAACATTACACTGAGTAAAAGAAGCCATACTCAAAAGGTTATACACTGGTGGATTTTATTTATATGTTATCTGGAAAGAGCAAATCTATAGAGACAGGAATCAGATCACTGGTTGCCAGACCTGGGATTGGGTGTTGACTACAAAAGGGAAAAAGGTAACTTTCTGGGGTGATAGAAATGTTGTGCAACATGACTATTAAGACATACATGTCTATATACATTTTTCAAGACTCAAACTATACATTTTTAAAGGTTCAATTTCACTGTATATAAGTTACACCTCATAATTCTATTTAAAATAGGTGTGTTTTGTTTCTTAAGTACCTCAATAAAATTGATTTTTCTAAAAATAGTTACAAGTAAATATGTACATATATCCCATTCAACAATACTAGAAGTAAAAGAATTTATCATAAATTTGAAACAATCCAAATGTGTGTCAACAAATACTCAGTATGTTCTATAGGTATAGAACATAATACTACTCAGTATGTTCTATAGGTATAGAACATAATACTATACTATCTGTTGAGTACAGATACTCAACACATGGATGAGATTCAGAGACATTATATGAGGCCAAAGAATTCAGATAAAGAACCATACATATTCAATGATAATAAAAGCCAGAACAGTGAAGATGCATGGGATGTTACTACACTATACAGACAAAGAGGGTCATGTTAAATTTATTGGGCATTGGAAATTTTTATATCTTCACTTGAGTGGTGTATATACATTATTAAATAGAATCTTCACTTGAGTGGAGTGTATACATTATTAAATAGAATGAAGCTATTATTACACGGTAAGACCAATTACAGTTATATACTTTACTGTATATATGTTAGACTTCAACAAAAACAAATATATACACAAAAACCATACATATCACCTACATTTTATTTCTCTCTCTCCCACAGAGTAGGGCTAAGGGGAAATGAAGGCCTTGTTTGCTAGGGGAGAATACTTAAGTACTCAAAGGTACACTGCAGAGAATACAATATACTATCCTGAATATTATTTCATATCTCTTCTTCACTTTGGGGCTATCTTACATCTACAAATAATCAAGAGATAAAACACCAGATGAAGTAAATACAGTACACCAAGAATGCAAGAACAAACTGATAATGAAGGGCAGCAGAATATGCCACCCCATTATTTTGAGCCACAGGCACTTAAAAACGGCAAATGTTGGGACAGGCTTTCTCTGAACTCCATTATGTGCCTAAAGACAGATCCCCCAAAAAGATCTCAATTATCATAAATCCCCTCCTTGGAAACTTCATCAACCAGGGGAGGACTGACACTTATCATGGAAGATGAGACTTGTAACAGACACTGACTGCACTCAGACAAACTTTCTCACAGACTATCATAGCTCCCATCTATTCTTCTTAGGGCCCATGCATCTTTCCTAAAAATCATTTACTCTCCCCTTAGAGGCCTATATCCTACCCCTACTTTCCTCATTAAAATGATATTTAATCCTGAATTCTAAATCTGCTTCTTAATGACTTCCTCATTTTCCCCTATGTATCTTCCATGGGTATATGACGTATACATACTGATAAACCTGTTTTTCTCTTATTAATCTGTCTTTTACTACAATAGTCTCAGCCAAGAACTCAGAAAGGTGGAGGAAAAATTATTTTTCCTCCCCTACAACAACCTACAACCTGATTCTTAAGAGTTGTTAATACTCCACAACAAAGAAGGCTTCTTTTAAGACAGAGGACAACCTGCTCCCTCATATGAAGAGAGGAAAATATTTTATATTCAAATAAC
This sequence comes from Prionailurus viverrinus, assembly GCF_022837055.1. NCBI lineage: Eukaryota > Metazoa > Chordata > Mammalia > Carnivora > Felidae > Prionailurus > Prionailurus viverrinus. The sequence continues at coordinate 107,317,538 of NC_062565.1, forward strand.
CTCTCCCCTATTGCCCATTAGTAACACATTTTTATCCCAAGTAGTTAGAAAACAATGAAGAATTTCTATTCTATAAAATCACAACTGGACATGAGAGGCACAGTATTTTGTGGCCATTATATATTGTTAGTAAAATACACATTTTTACCATATTCCAGAAAACATAGGTACTGCTTTGATACGTGAATAAGACACACTGAAGAGAGTTTTGAATATTTCTAGAAAAAAATATATATTAAAATTCACATATCAATAAAATAGAAAATTACTGTTGTGATATTGTTCTACTTAGAATTTCAAATAGTCAGTCATGTTTCTATGTGACTATAGCCAATATAAGTAATCAAGGAGACACTGATAACTTCATATATCATTTATATTTATAGGCTATGAATAATAATAAAACTTTAACTAGACATGAACATTAAATCTAAAAGATAATTATAAAGGCACGTAACTGTGTGAGCTAATTTGAAATATGGAACAGAAAGGATGTCATCAAAGTAATGAACATTTCAAAATCTGTGCAGGTCAAACAAGGACACTTTTCACAAGTAAACATTTTTCAGACATATTTGGGATTAAAAAGTATTTTATATTCAAATTACCAAACTCAAGGAAAAAGTAGAATTTACCTAAAAATGCCTAAGATACATTATTGCAATTGTGCTTTACAGAAGAAAACAGTAATTTCCTGGTCAAAGGAGAATCATCACTCTTCTGCATCTAGACCCCAACCACCCAGACTTATAGACCCATAATACATATATAGGCATTTCTTATTGTAAACAGCCAATTCCACTCTCATAATTGAATAGAGATAGCAGGCATCCACAACCCCAAATACATGCTACTTAGATAAAATCCAGATGCTGTGAAAACTTGCCAAAATATGTCACTTAATGGTCAAACATGCTTCTAAAATAAGCATACCATACTGCAGCTGAAAATAGCTCAAAATTCTTTGGCCTCAGCTTGGACAAATACTGTTAAATTTAGATAATCTAGTGCTACCACACTTAACTGCAACACAGCCTCTGCAATTCTTCAAGTTCGTTATCTCTCCTTCATTTGCCTTTGTTCCTTAGCTCGTTTGTTCATCACTCATAACATGTCATACAACACAGTAAATCTTCCTGTTTCTTGGAATTGGTCTATCTGAAGCAATATCCTACAAGTGCTTTTTGGTAAAACAATCATGATACTTCACCCAAAAGTAAATTCACAAAACTCAGTAAGGAAGATGAAAAAAACCTACTAATTACATAGAATTCAGACAACTTCTATTCACCAAGAGTAGGAAAAACATGGATTATATGATTACTTAAAAAAAAAAAAAACCTGTACATTAAAATAAAATTATTATATACTATATTATTATTACTAAAAGAAATGTGCACTTATTTAAAAATCTATATCTTAAAGCCCATGTAATTATTTAGAGTGTATTACTACAAATTTTCTCTAACAAAATTCAAACCAAAAGATCATATTTAAAAAACATTCTATCTATAACCTCTTCCTAGTGAACAACTATAAACCGAAGTCTGCATCTTGACTTCTGAAATTTAAATTATAGAAGGAACTGCATTTTAATAATCTCATTATTTCTTCAATTTGTCTTTATTACTAATTCTATAATGCTAGCTATCTTTGCCATCCTAATACGCTTTACTAAATAATAATGCAAATATACTGAGTTACTTCAAGGGTAAAAACCCTGAAAAAAATTATAAGAAGAAACCTGATGAGAGGAAAGGAATACACACCTATATATCTTAAAAATACATGTGTCTGAAAATAATGAGAATCCTAAAAATATTACCTATTTCTACCTTGCTAAACAACCAAATTACTATTAAATTAACTTTTCTTTTAGAAGAAGCGACATTTTTCCTCTCAAAGATCAAACTGCTTTATGTGCGATCTTTGTTAGTGTTACCATGTTTTCAGAAAATGCCAACTGGGTGGCTCAGTAGGCCGAGCGTCCAACTTCCGCTCAGGTCATGATCTCACAGTTCCTGAGTTCTAGCCTCACACCAGGCTTGCTGTTGTTGGCCTGCCAATGCAGAGCCATCTTCAGATCCTCTGCCCCTCCCCTGTCTGTGCTCTGTCAAAATTAAATAAACGCTTAAAAATAAATAATTAATAAAAATGCCAGCAAAGGAATGATCCACCATGAAACATGATCTCATTACAGTCATAATTCAAAAGTGAAGGGAGAAATGGTACATCCAAGATTAAGGAGCAAATCATTTTCCTTAAGTAAATCAATTAGAAGACTAAAAAAAAAATAATAAAGCTTAAGTCTTCAAATTTAATCATTAAAACAGAATGTAGCCTTATCCAAACCCTTTATAATTTACTTTTTAAAAATTTAAGATAAAATATATTAACAGCGGAATTTAATAAATTTAATTTAATTGTAATTAATAAACCTGACAGCTTCAGCTTTGGTAACCAAACTGGAAAAAAAAAAAAAAAAAAAAAAAAAAATATATATATATATATATATATATATATATATATATATAAAACTGATAACTTATGAAAGGGATACTGCATGAAATGGAAATGGAAAGAAGTCTATCAAAATGAGATATTTAATATAATGTAGGTCTATCTGGGATCTTAGCCAAGGGTATATTTAACAAATATACACACTATAGAACCAGAATCTACTAAAACAGAGCTGTAACATAAGCACTAACAAATTTCATTTATTTTTAAAAGCAGGTTACCAAAATATGTTTTATTCAAGTTGTTTATCGTGTTTTACCATCAAGAGATAAAAGAAAAATACATAATAGATGTGTTTTAGGACCAAAGCACTGTCTACATTATTTTAAAATGTACAAAAGGATTTTTCTAAAAGGATAAAAACAACTGTTAATGATGGTTATCTTGTGGAGAGAGAGGAAGGAGGCTTTTACTTTGTATCAGTTGGATTATTTGACTTTGCTTACCATCCACATACTTTTTTCTTTTCTAACAGTACAGCTATGGGCCATTCCATGTTTTCTTTTACTAGATGTTAAGAATACTGTTTTTAAATTTTTTTTTTTCAATGTTTATTTATTTTTGGGACAGAGAGAGACAGAGCATGAACGGGGGAAGGGCAGAGAGAGAGGGAGACACAGAATCGGAAACAGGCTCCAGGCTCTGAGCCATCAGCCCAGAGCCCGAGGCGGGGCTCGAACTCCCGGACCGCGAGATCGTGACCTGGCTGAAGTCGGACGCCTAACCGACTGCGCCACCCAGGCGCCCCAAGAATACTGTTTTTAAAAAATATTTCAAAGGTCGACAATGGAAAATATTCTCAGGGCAAAGTTGTTGAGAGGAGTTAGAGTCCTCTCTATGTTAGAGCATAAAACATGAGCAAGTTGATTGCTATTCAACTTAAATATCCCTTCACATTGTTTTCTAAAAATTGTTAGAATCAGAAATATTAGAATTTTTTAAAATCCTGAGTCCAGTTCAACACCTGGCCCACAGCACACAATCAGCCAAATGAATATGAATAACTACAGTCCTTCAAATATATTTTTCAGACATCAAAACAATTTGTAAATATTTCCAACAGCACAAACAGGTATTATAATTAGAGTATCACAACACTAATTATGACAGTGGTTCCTTTCCCAGTTTAATCTGGATCATAAGCCATGCCCTATTCTTTTATAATCTCTGGTACTCAGCACAGAACTTGTGCTAAATACTGAGTGATCTAAAAATTTATAATTACTTGGGGCACCTGGGGTGGCTCAGTCGGTCAAGCGGCTGACTTCAGCTCAGTTCATGATCTCAAGGATTCGTGAGTTCGAGCCCTGCTTCGGGCTCTGTGCTGACAGCTCAGAGCCTGGACTCTTCTTCGGATTCTGTGTCTCCCTCTCTGCCCCTCCCCTGCTCACACTCTGTCTCTGTCTCTCTCTCTCTCTCAAAAATAAACAAACATTAAAAAAAACTAAAAGTTAATAATTACAAAAAGCTATCATCTCTCAAATTATGACTACTTAAAATCTCATTATATTTAATAGCAATAATATACATTATAAAAAGAAATATATACACTTTAAAGATTATAGTTCAAAGATCAGTTCATAAACTTACATGTGAATAAAAATATTTTCCTGCCCTTGATGTCTAGCCTCATTTCTTTCAGACCCAGCAATTCTATGAATAATCCACACAACTAATTTAATTTTATTTTGCATTTTAGAGATAAATTTGAAACACAGTCTTCAGTGGCCATACTGCATTCTATGTTGACGATGTGAAGTCTTAAAAGCACATTTGGTCTCTAACATTTATGACACAGATTTACAATTATACAAATATTTTCAGATATTTATTTTAAAATATTTTTAAGATATTTATTTTTTTCAAGATAGATTTAAAAACATCAATATAGTAATGCTGGAGTCAACAATCAATTCTTCAAATATCCATGGTCCCAACTAAGCAATAAACCTATAAAAATGAATACATTAAAAAGAGAGGCTCATGAACAACTGTGCCAAAATTATCCTCTTGATAACAATATTAGGGCTGGTCCTAAAACCCACCTATCACCTTTGATCAGTTATTCAAAGGCAAATGAAAACAGCAGATGATGAGATACATCCTTTTGCTTTGTTACATAAGCCTTCAATTTGGAGACGGGTTTAAGGAGGAAGTACAGATGTACTGAGTTGTATCAAAACCAATGCACAACTGCACAACTCTCATTAAATTACAGATAAAAAGTTACAATGCCTAGTGGTACCTAGGTGGCTCAGTCAGTTGAGCAGCTGACTCTTGATTTTGGCTGAGGTCATGATCTCATGGTTCATGAGTTCCAGCCCTGAGTCATGAGTTCAAGTCTCATGTGCAGAGCTTGCTTGGAGTTTTTCTCTCTCTCCCTCTCTTTCTGCCCCTCCCCCATTCAATTGCTTGGGCTTTCCCAAAATAAATAAACTTAAAAGATTTTCTCCTTAAAAAAAAGTTACAATGCCTACACAAGGAGTTGAGCTTATTAATCTTTTCCACTGGGACACTTTATAGCTCTTGCTTTATAAGGTAAACATGAATTCCACTTTTCAAAATTCCCTTCACATAACCTTTTCAAGGATGCATCTATGCTGAAAAATCAAGAGCTAATTGCATTTGTATTCCAACAACTTCAAGAGGCCTTAATACACAACTGAAGAACAGAAGCTATTTTTTTTCCTTCCCCTCCCCCATGGGTTTCTGTTAAGTTTCTCAGGATCCACCTAAGAGTGAAAACATATGGGTATCTGTCTTTCTCTGTATGACTTATTTCACTTAGCATAACACTCTTCATCCAGTTCTATCCACGTTGCTACAAAAGGCCATATTTCATTCTTTCTCATTGCCACATAGTATTCCGTTGTGTATATAAACCACAATTTCTTTACCCATTCATCAGTTGATGGACATTTAGGCTCTTTCCATAATTTGCCTATTGTTGAGAGTGCTGCGATAAACATTGGGGTCCAAGTGCCCCTATGCATCAGTACTCCTGTATCCCTTGGGTAAATTCCTAGCAGTGCTATTGCTGGGTCATAGGGTAGGTCTATTTTTAATTTTTTGAGGAACCTCCACACTGTTTTCCAGAATGGCTGCACCAATTTGCATTCCCACCAACAGTGCAAGAGGGTTCCCGTTTCTCCACATCCTCTCCAGCATCTACAGTCTCCTGATTTGTTCATTTTAGCCACTCAGACTGGTGTCAGGTGATATCTGAGTGTGGTTTTGATTTGTATTTCCCTGATGAGGAGTGACACTGAGCATCTTTTCATGTGCCTGTTGGCCATCTGGATGTCTTCTTTAGAGAAGTGTCTATTCATGTTTTCTGCCCATTTCTTCACTGGGTTATTTGTTTTTCGGGTGTGGAGTCTGGTGAATTCTTTATAGATTCTGGATACTAGCCCTTTGTCCGATATGTCATTTGCAAATATCTTTTCCCATTCCATCGGTTGCCTTTTAGTTTTGTTGATTATTTCCTTTGCAGTGCAGAAGCTTTTTATCTTCATGAAGTCCCAATAGTTCACTTTTGCTTTTAATTCCCTTACCTTTGGGGATGTGTCAAGTAAGACATTGCTGCGACTCAGGTCAGAGAGGTTTTTTCCTGCTTTCTCCTCTAGGGTTTTGATGGTTTCCTATCTCACATTCAGGTCCTTTATCCATTTTGTTTATTTTTGTGAATGGTGTTAAGAAAGTGGTCTAGTTTCATTCTTTCTTCTGCATGTTGCTGTCCAGTTCCCCCAGCATCATTTGTTAAAGAGACTGTCTTTTTTCCATTGGATATTCTTTCCTGCTTTGTTAAAGATTAGTTGGCCATACTTTTGTGGGTCCAATTCTACTGGAGTCTCTATTCTATTCTATTGGTTTATGTGTCTGTTTTTGTGCCAATACCATGCTGTCTTGATGATTACAGCTTTGTTTTTTTTTAAACCTTTTTTTTAATGTTTATTTATTTTTGAGAGAGACAGAGACAAAGTGTGAGCAGGGGAGGGACAGAGAGAAAGGGAGACACAGAATCTGAAGCAGGCTCCAAGCTCTGAGCTATCAGCACAGAGCCCAAAGCGGGGCTCAAACCCACAAACCATGAGATCACGACCTGAGCCAGTCAGACACTTAACCGACTGAGCCAGCCAGGCACCGCAATTACAGCTCTGTAGTAGAGGCTAAAGTCTGGGATTGTGATGCCTCCCACTTTGGTCTTCTTCTTCAATATTGCTTTGGCTATTTGGGGTCTTTTGTGGTTCCATACAAATTTTAGGATTGCTTGTTCTAGCTTCGAGAAGAATGCTGGTGATTGGGATTGCACTGAATGTGTAGATTGCTTTGGGCACTATTGACATTTTAACAATATTTATTCTTCCAATCCATGAGCACAGAAAAAAAAAAAAAAAAAAGTTTGAGAGGGAGAGAGCCAAACCCTAAGACACTCTTAAAAACTGAGAATAAACTGAGGGTTGATGGGTGGTGGGAGGAAGGGGAAAGTGGGTGATGGGCATTGAGGAGGGCACCTGTTGGGATGAGCACTTGTATGGAAACCAATTTGACAATAAATTTCATATTAAACATAAATAAATAAAACCTACTCTCAGAACTCATCTTGTAGTTCTGAGAAGAAATGAAAAAAAAAAAAAAAAAACAACAGAAGCTATTATATTTTAGAGATTCTCACCTAAGGCAAAGACTTCTCTTAAATGTTGATATTATCAATGTCTTTCTATGAAAGCTCAGACCTAAATTAGGGTAAGGTTATCTCTCCCATCCTTAGTGCAGGGGCACACTTCAAGAGGCCACTTGATCTAAACTAAAAGTGTTACTCTTTCAGCAGGTAGGGTGGCCATTCACATCATTCTGAATATTTACCAGTTTGCATCTAACCCTCAACCAAAAAGTTCCTGTTCTTAGGTCATTTTCTCAAAGAAGTTCATCTAATTAAAAGGAAATGCTATCAACTAAATACCTAAATTTTGAAAATTATTAAATTGGATTTCACACAAATCAAATTCATTTAAGACCTTGATCATCCTTGAATAGACTAACAGTTAAAACATGTTTACAGAGCCAGGAGACTGAAAAGGACAAAGAAAGATATCAGGTTTACTCATAAAGATGTTCATCACAGTGTTTTTATGGTTTACAATGGCAAAAATTATAAATCACTAAAACCACAAAAGAGACTAATTCAATAAATTAGGTCACTTTTACATGCCAAATATAACAGTCATTAAAATTTATAATATATATTGTAATATATAACATCAAAGATGCCCAAATTAATAAATAAAAATTATTCTTCAATGAATATGTGTTGATTTCTTGTAAGAGTTTTTTAAAATATAAGATGCATAAAGACATCCTTTACCCAGTAAACCTGTTTGACTAAAAGAATGAATTAGAAACCAATATGTAAAATTTACATGTTTACATGTTTAATTATTTTAACAGAACTAATATAAATGGCCTTTAAAAATAAGCACATTTTTGGGGGTGTTTGGATGGCTCAGTCAGTTAAGTGACTCCTGATTTCAGCTCAGGACCATGCATGATCTCATTTTCACTGAATCTCAAAGAAATCAGTTTGTCTGAAACATCAGAGGGTCTCTATTCTCACTTCTCCCTTGTTCCTTCAACTTATCCTTTTAAAAGCTCATTTATAATAATGGTAAAATAATATTCTAAATATCCATTAAATTTAACTTTTAAGGGATAAGCAGTATAAGGAGAATAGAAAAAATAAATCAGCCTCTATTCATGAAGTTCCTGGCAAAGAAAACAAATACACCCACTAAATATATAAAATCCCCTTCCAACGACTGGTTTATTTGATTTACCTGAATTATAAAAGATATTACTTATGCAATTAAAAACTAGAAACTAACAAAACAGCCTCCTCCCTACTGATTTTGAACAATGAAGGCTCTTCAGGGGAACAAGAAAGTAAGGAATGGGCTCCAGAAAGAAGAAATAACATATACAATCAAATCCATTATGGTTAGAATAGATGACAATGACAGATCAGGAAAGACTCTATGTAAGGCTGCAAAGTCTGGGCTTTTCACTTTGAAGGAGATGATACAAAGAAAAGTTCTCAACATGTGACAGTCAATTTTGCACTTGAGAAAGCAACTTGGATAACAGGGTAAAGGTTGAAGAGGAGAGGGTCAAGTCAGATGGTAGAAAGACTAGTTACAAGGCTTCTATAAAAGTTCAGAGGACAGCTGATGAAGAAATGGATAAAAGATTTGTATCTGGTAATCTGCATTTTATTTCTTAGTGAATGGGGAATCTGGTAGAAGACAGAAACAAAAATGAGCCTCAAATTTCCATTCTGGATGACAAAATAAATGATGACGCCACCACAAAAAACTGGGAATGCAAGGGGCCCAAGTGCTGGGGTGCCAACCACAAAGATAATGAGTTTAATGTGTGGAGAAAAAAACCAAACATCATGGAACTGAATTAGAATCTTAACCACAATGGAATAGCACCATGGTTTATAAAGTTCTGAATAAGTAGCTAGAGGCCTGAATGTTGTTTTTGTTGTTGTTACATCTGTACTCTGGCTTAAGTGTGTGTGTTTCCATTTCCTATATTGGCTTTGGTTCCATCAGCTCCCTTTGTAAAAATATGCAGTTCTCTTAGAAAGCCTATTGTTCCTTATTACATGTGCTAATTTCATTCCTAATCTTGAATTTCCTTGTCCTCCAGATGTCATCTTACGCTAGTAGTTAACTTCCAAATGTTAAATATTTCATTTGCATAGTACTTGTGTACTGATAGACAAGTTCTTTGAAGCCACAGACCGTACTATAACATTTCTTTCTACCACTCAGAGCGTGTTTCATAAATTTTCCAAAAATTGTGCAAACCTTAGGTTTATGTGAGCGCTTACTTAAACTAACTGGCCTTTATTGATGTCAAACTCTTCCCCATTGCAAATTGGGAAATTTAACAAGGAAAGAGAGTTCGAGAGTTCAAACATTTAGGAAAAAATAAGATGTTTGGGCCTCCAAGTATCTGGCAGATCAATTCTAAAAATGAAATCTACCTCCCTCAAATGACCATAAGGTTTGCAGTTTACTTCAGAATTGGTCTTTCTTTTGGGGAGCCTAGGTGGCTCAGTTGTTTAAGCGTCTGACTTCGGCTCAGGTAAGGATCTTGCGGTCTGTGGGTTTGAGCCTTGCCTCGCGTTGGGCTCTGTGCTGACAGCTCAGAGCCTGCGGCCTGCTTTGGATTCTTTGTGTCCCTTCCTCCCTCTCTGTCTCTCTCTCTCTCTGCCTCTCTCTCTCTCTCTCTCTGCTCCTCCCTTTCTCTCTTTCAAAAATAAATAAATGTTAAATAAAAATTTAAAAAGAATTGGTCTTTCTTTTTTCCCCACTAAGTGAGCCTATTCTCTTTCTTACTGCCTTAGGCACTTCCCTATCCCTTCAGTCTAGGACTACTATTCTTATTCTCCTTTTTGTTCTTGGATGTTTTTTCAACTAATTCTTCCTTAGGTGGTTTTAAATTTTAAGGCAGTAATTCTCAAACTTTTAACAGAAAAGTGCCCGTAAGAGTTAGGTAAAATATTTCTCCTGGCTTGTCTAGCAGGTCTAACCTAAGAAAGCTCCCTATCTTTGAAATGTATGTCTCGGGGCACCTGGATGGTTCAGTCAGTTAAGCATCCTGATTTTGGCTCAGGTCATGATCTCATGATTTATGAGTTTGAGTCCTGCATTAGGATTGGGATTTTCTCTCTCTTCCTCTCTCTCTGCCTGTCCCCAGCTTGCTCTCTCTCCCTCTCTCTCTCAAATAAATTTTAAAAGAAAAATAGGATGTTGTATGTATCACAAAAACTTACGCAAAGTGTGCAGTTTGCTGTATTATTTTTGTACTGTATTATATTTTGCTTTAATTTCATCACCACTTAAGTTTCCTAAAACTGGTCTACCTTGAAACTTTGCCTCCGACACACCACTCTACAAGTTGCAATGTAAATATTCCATGTAAAAGATTATATATATCATGATTTCCTTTACATAAAGTTAACTAAAATTAAAAAAAAAATACTTTCAAGGAATACATTAAAAATGTCACAAAACCATATAAAAACGAATGCAAATAAATGAACCCAGGATCCAGAATAATCATTTGCTTGGGTGGGGAAAAGGGGAACATGGCAGGACCAGGTGGTTAGATAGGGGTTATTATTAACATCCTGCCTTTTGTTTTAGGCAGTAATCTTAAAGGTGCATATAACTACAATTTTAAAAATTACTATTAGAATAAAAGCTGAGTAACTACATAAAAACAGGCCATACAATATTCAGAGTATAGAAAGTACCACAGATTGCTATGAATCCAATGGGGAGAGAAAATTTTTTTTTTAGTTTTTAAAAGGCTCAATTTGGGAAGCATGAGCTTATCGTGTAACCTTCCTTGGCTCTTAACCTCCAAATATATGTTCAACAATTTTAAATGACAAAAAGGAACATTATTTTCTGTTATTCTACTCTTGTCCCAAGTGCCTCAATCATTCACATGCTTCTCCTCTCCCACAGTGAGCTTTGAAATTTAGAAGGATTTTTTAACTGTCCTTAACATTTCCTTCTTCAGGATTACACATTCACTACCACCTTGCAATCTTCCTGTTTTTTTATTCACTTGTCCAATCATTCAATCAGTATTTAAGAGTTATAATGAGCCAGGCTCTACAGTAGGTAATAGTACCACAGAGAGTAAGTAGTGGTATAAATATGAGTTATTGGATCAGCTCTCAAGGAGACTAAAGTCTAGGCAGATACCACTAACAAACACAATAAAAAAAGACAACAGAGTAACATGCAAAATTGGCACAAGGCAGGGAGGGCTGTGCTGATGTAAACTGAAACAGCCCTTTGCTGAGAATAAAGGTTGGTAAGGAGGAGGGAGGCTTAAAATAGAACAACAGACTGTTGAGAGGGCCACAGCACAGGTTCAGAGCACAGGATACAAAGGAATGTGATAAGAGACAAAGCTAGAAAGACAGAGCCTAAAAAAACAAACTAAGAGGTCTGGATTTTAGCTTGTTTGAAAACTCAGTCCTCCTTTTTCGAAAAAGGGCTGCCCATACAATTACAGAAACACAAAAATTAACTTATGTGCCACTGACTTTTTATGGCAGAGTGCCAAAGCCTACTGATCTGTTCTCAGAATGTTTTTATATCCATCAAATATATAGGATTCCAAATAATTTTATAGACACATCATTCTTAAGGTAGTGAGGCCTAAGTGTGGGCGGTACATAGTTACTCACAGTTCTTCTAGAGAACATGGCAAGGAAGGGGCGGGGAGTAAGTTTATAGCAGAGAATGATGATGGATGCCACACTTCAGCAAGGTGATCAAGGTCAGCAATGGTGATGTCATGTTGATAGTATGTACTCTTTTTTTTTTTTTTCAACGTTTATTTATTTTTGGGACAGAGAGAGACAGAGCATGAATGGGGGAGGGGCAGAGAGAGAGGGAGACACAGAATCGGAAACAGGCTCCGGGCTCTGAGCCATCAGCCCAGAGCCTGACGCGGGGCTCGAACTCACGGACCACGAGATCGTGACCTGGCTGAAGTCGGACGCTTAACCGACTGCGCCACCCAGGCGCCCCGATAGTATGTACTCTTAATATGTGATAAAAATGGTACTTCACCTCTCTGGTCTTCCTCTCAAAAACACATTAACCAGTCTAACTAACCATGAGAGAAATATCAGACATATCCCAATTGGGGATCATTCCACAAAATATCTGACCAGCACTCTTCAAAATGGTCAGGGTCATTCAAAAAAGCAAAGTCTCAGAAATTGTCAAAACCAAGGAGACCAAAGGAGCCATGACTAGTAAATGTAATCTAGTACCCTGGATACGGTCCTGGAAAAGAAAAAGGACACTAGAGAAAACAGAGGAAATCTCAATAAAGTATGGGCTTTAGTTAAAATACTGTTGCAATTGTTATGACAAAGCTCCTTCTAAACAACTTTTTATTTGAGCAATCAAGCTAAAACTAAATGGCAACACTTCCTAGAGCTCCATTTGGACTAATAACAAGCAGCAACAGCAGGTAACCAAAGGGAAAAGGGTAAACCCAGAAGCTCCACAACTATGTACAAATCTACAAAGTAAGTTTTTGTCTCCATTTTCCAACTATGACACATACAGTCAGCATCTCTTCTAAGGTGGGTGTGTGCACATGCCTGTGTATGGGTTTTAAGCAAACATGTCAACATGTGAGATATCTAGGGCATATTTTCTTCAATCAATGGCAATTTCTTAGTTTACCTCAGTATTACTAATTGTATTTTCTTAGAACTAGAAGTGCTTATAATATAACGATCTATCCCCTAAGCTTCATTTTCAAGTGAATGCATAACTAACTGGCAAACAAGCTTAAAGCAGACTTTCTAAAAATAATAACAGTTTTCAATAATTCACCTATCACCATCTTAAAATTTCTTACTTGATGTATGCTACTCTGTGAAATCTATATTCACGCTGTGACTCTGTCCCCCCAACATGCCCATCTATCAGGGAATTGTTAACTAAATGGATCCGGATCAGTCTGTGCTTAGCAGAGGTGTGATCTTTGACAAACCACTGTGTCCCACTTTAGGCTTGTATTTCAAACCTAGGTTTTGTATTTCAGTTATCACTGGAAATTGATAGTATTAATAAGAGATCCTTGATATGTAAGGACTGAAAGAAAAAAATGCTCATAGCATTTTGAGCAAAATGTCAAACACTATTCATGCAATTTTTTTAATTTTGGGTTTTAAGTTATAAATTTTCCCTTAGCAATGTTCACAGAGGGTCTTTTGAAGTATTATTTTTCTATTAGTTTTAGTTGATTCCTTAAATAACAAGAGATTTGCTCTAGAGAAGGATTTTATCTTTCTTTGGAAGAAGCCAAAACCATCTCCATTTAAGGACACATACGCAGCTGCTGCAACACATTTTAGTTACCCATAAGAAAGTGAAGCAGGCCGAGTTCACTCTGCTATGAATATATATATATATATATATATATATATATATATATATATATAAAATTAACAGATAACTCCTCCAGAATTACAGAAAAGATTTAAAAATTAGAATTTGCAGGTATGGTGATTTAAGTAAATCAAATATACAGTATAAACAAAAAAGCAGAGTAAATAGGAAAATAATGCATAGCTTTTCAAACGAATTATTTCCCAGCTCTATTCTTAAACTGTTCTAGAAACTTCATATATCATTCCATTTACTAAAATTTCTTTTGTATAGTAATTTTCATGGGAACAACTGATGCATTAAATGAGTCAATCCTTTCAGAAAAATTACACAACTTAAATGTCTAACAAAATGCACATCTATTTTCAATAAAGTATCATTAACTAGGATGCCACTGATTAGGAATCTGATTATTTCATTTTTAGCAGAAAGTTCCTCTTGACACTGTCTGAGCTTATTAAAATTTAATAATATTTTATGGTAGTTGAATGCAGATGCTAAAAAATCTTCAATTCTGAAATTTGCAAAGTGTAACTTTTCCTGGGGTAGTATACATCAGTTTAAATATGATAATTATTGTTCATAAATATATTGTTAAAGCTCTAACTGAAGAAAACACAAATACATGTATTAGTTCTTATTTTAACTGTATGATAAGCTATTTTTTTAAACTGAAATCAGTAGCCTGGGTCTCTCACACACACTCCATCCCATATACATAGTGGTATGAAGAAAGAAAACTAGATAGTAAAAGGTATAAAATTTCATCCTGTGAAAATGTTTAATTACTGTATGTTAGGAACTAGCATTATGAAACTATAGTGTTAGAGCAATAGCAGTAACAACACAATGAAAGTTGTTTGACTTAAGCTAGTAATATTATCACTTATTAAAATTCCTACATATCTATTTTAGTTCCTCAACATTATCACCATTAGTACACAATTATTTCTAAGCCTGAAGATTCATGAATCTTTAAAAGGAGCTTTATACTACTGAAAACTTAGGTTGGTTTTGTTTTGTTTTGTTTTCCATTTATCTCCCATATACTTTTTAAAAATACAAGCAAAAAAATGTGGCACAAAGTGTTAATGACCTTTCCACACCTAAAGTAAGATAAATGACATTCTAAAAACTTTGGTTGTGATAAGACTAAGGCTAACCAATCATAACTTCAGAATGCTTGTGTGACATCATAAAGACCTCCCTAGAATACTTTTCCTCCTACACCTACTTCAATTGTTCCCAGAAGTCTGGTAACAGAGTCAGAAAACTTTCTAACTAAAACACCGATAAGACTTCATACAACTCACAATACTCTCTATATTGTGATCATCACAACAGCCAAGGTAAGAAAAAGATTTCACTGATTTTGGTCATTCTTGCTTTCTAATATTCAAAATTACTTAACTTTTTCAAGACTTAATCGTATTTTATAAATTTCAGTTCAAAGGTTAAATAAAATGCTTAATATGACAAAAACCTTAATCTCTAAATAAATGCATATCCGTTGAGCGACAGTAAACAAGATTTAAATTTAAAATAACAAGGGTTGCATCATCTTTGACCCTGGTTACTGGTTTATCATTTTTGACTTTCATTTTTATTTTGCTTTTCAAAAATGAATTTCTGCCAACTAAAATATCTTTCAATTATGTTACCCTATTTGGTGGTAGTGGAGATTTTATTTCTTCATGCAAAAACAATGGCTTCATCTTGATATGTTACTGTGCTGACAATCAGGATAGGACTGGGCTTCTATTTGCATCCGTGATACTATGAACAGTCATGTGATTGTAAAACATGCATATTGCTGGCATGACTATTCCAATATGATGATTCCTTACAGTAGATATTTAATAGAGTTTTAAACAATATAAAACAACCTACCTTTAAAATGTGTTTAAACACTTTTTCCCTCTCTATAAAGTCCACTAAACTTTTAACAAACACTTCTAAAAAGAATTCTAAGATTTAATAAATTCGGTTACTTATATGAAATCCAGCGTTATATCATGAATAACAAGTTTAGAAAATTTTAAACACCCATCAAAAACACATGTAAAATTAGGGAATACTAATTCAGCATTTTTTTTTAAATAAAGAGACATTACTTTGGCAGAATATTCCTAAGTATCTCATTTGAGTTAATTTGATAAAATGTTTATTCTGCCTATTAATAATGAACATGCTGTTATCAAGTTACCATTCTCCATGGTTTCTCATTATTCTATCCTGCAATTAGAAGGGGGGAATGACAAGGGAGAAAGAAATTTTAAAAATGCCCAAAAATGAAGATGATACAATAAATTTTATGACCTCTGTTTGAATTCCACTTACTCTTGATATTACCAATCCTCAGTTTAATATACAAAATGTGTCTTCCTTCTTAAATCTCTGCCAGGACACAAAGAGTATTACATCGATTTTATCTAATTTTTATTTCATATGTATGCCACAAAATAAAATTTACCTCTAGAATTCTAAGTTCTTATGACAAATTAACTCTATTGCTTTTTACAGAAAAGAACTTATAATTCCACAAGCAGAATTCCTTCAGACATGCAAAAACATTTCTAATTTTTGTCTACCACTGAGGTACTCTAATTGTCTCCTATTATCTTTATACTCATAAAATGTTTTTCCTTTGCTATCATATAAAAGTCACTTGGTGCTGGTGTTTTATATATGTATATTTATGCATTTTTACACACATACCTATCAAATTACATTCTCACACTTCAAATGAGATATTCATGAGCTCTTTTATGATACCAGAATTTCACCACGTCACATACTACTCCAAAAAGTTAATAATTTCTAGAAAGAGCACAAATTCTGCTATTAAAGCTATCCTTAGATTAAAAATGTGTACAGGTTAATAGAAATCACACAGTTACTGTGATTGTTGTTCAAATTTCAAACATAAATGCCCTAGTGCCAGACATTTTGTCCCAATTTATCTCTATCATAAGGTGAAATTTAAGTACTGCTTTTATTGCTCAAGACAGGATTTTTAAAACTAAGGGCTAAAAAAAAAAAAAAGTATCAGATGAAATAGGAGAAATATGAAGGATGTTTTTAAATTATGAAAAATGTTTTAAAAACGTGAAAAAGCTAAAGTAAGTTGCTTTACTAAGTCAGTTACTATCATTTCCTAAAACGCAAATATCAAAATGTTTTTGACAGTGGACATAAAGGAAAATAATATTCTAGAAAAAAGTGCATTTGGTTATATATTTTTATATGTTATTTCTTATTCTAATTAATTGGAAATAGAACATCTGTATAAACAAAATATTTGTATAAAAATTTTTTAAAATAATAAACATTGTAATGTATTAAATGTATTATGTCATACATTGTGTAATGTGTTAAATTATTTAACACATTAAATGCTTAAGTAAAAATTAAATGTAAAGATTAGATTAACTCTCTAAGTTAGACTGTATATTTATTGCCAATTCTAGAAATAAAGAGGGTCCATTAAAACTTCCTTCTTTATTATTGAACAATCTTCTAAATGTACTGCTGTATACAAATATTTCATTTGATTCTTTTAACTCCCTGTATGTTTGGTGCTGCATCTCTATTTTACAAATTAGGAAACAGATGCAAAAAGGTGAATTACAAGGTCACAAAGCTAGGAAATGGTGGTACCTTGGCAGGAGCCAAAATTTTAGAACTCTAAACCACATGCACATCACATCCACTGATCAACATGGCTTAAAAATATATCATGACATTGGCAAAGCAAAATAAACTAAAAGACTTCAAATACTGTTAATGGTACTCTAAATGTAAAGTTAGAGGACACAAACTTCTATTTCAATTTGAAACCACTCCATTTCATTTAAAGCTATTTTACACATGGGGCATTATACCCTTAAAAACCTATATAATATCCTCCTAATCACTTTTTTTTTTTAAACATTTATTTATTTTTGAGACAGAGAGAGACAGAGCATGAACGGGGGAGGGGCAGAGAGAGAGGGAGACACAGAATCGGAAGCAGGCTCCAGGCTCTGAGCCATCAGCCCAGAGCCGGACGTGGGGCCCGAACTCACGGACCGTGAGATCGTGACCTGAGCTGAAGTCGGACGCTCAACCGACTGAGCCACCCAGGCGCCCCACCTCCTAATCACTTTTAAAGTCAGGGATATTAGAAAGTTATAGATATCCTTGTTATTAAGCAATAAACCATGGAAGGCAAAACTCAAAATAACTGCACAGGCTTTAAAAACAATGTAACATGCTACAATCAATGTTTCCTTTTATTTAATTTGTTTCATTCCCAAAATATTCATGCCTTTAATCTATTTAGCCTATATACCTAAAAACTAAGTTTAATTTCTCAAAACTTTTCACAAAAACCACAGTTCTGTACTATATTCCAGTTCCAATATTAAACCCTTACCTTTCCTCAATTTCATTACTGACCTCCTCACACTCTACCATTTAAAGTATTCCACCCCATTTATTGTGAAATGCTTGAAGAGAGGAATCTTGCCTTGTTATTTATGCTATGAAAATGACTCACTTAAATCTACACAGTCAATTAACACTGCTGGTCAGAGCAGCAAAGGAATAAACCTAAAGGTTAAAAATCAAGGAAATAATCTATCTAAATTACAATTATGTAAATCAGATAATACATTGTCTCTCTGAACATTTCTAGAAATTGTACTTCAATATTCTTACCCTACATAATTCTGAAGCATGTATTACCAAATAAACACGTGAAAATGAAGCCTGGGCCTATGGCTCCACTCAAGTGCATTCACAGTCAACTGAGGACCTCTAGTGCTTTTATAAATGTACTCCACCTCAAGGACTTAAAAAAAAAAAAAAAAAAAGACCAATTCACTCAGATTAGTGGGGGTATATTTAACTGGCATTCATTTTTCCTTAAAACTTCCCCCTACGCTCCCTTCACACATCTTTTCCCCCAAAAGAAGAATCTGAAGTCTCAACTACTACAGGGTTAAAAAGAATATTTTAACTGTGACTAAATTAATTTTAACATAATAAACAGATAACAAGGACAAGCTTACAGACAAAATAGCAATAGCAATGCGACAATTTCAAAGAGAAAAATCTCTCTATGCTGTTGTTTAACGGATCTTCCTCAAGGCAGAGCTTTACAGTGATAATGTCATTATGGGGTCAACTTAGAGGTTGAGATTTTTATATTTACACAATTCTTTTCATAACTAGGCAGAAACAGCCTGAAGATTCTTTAAGATAGCCAGTGTGGACCAACAAAGTTGTGGAATACTGCTGCCACAAAGTAACTTCAAACAGAACCTCCAAGTTAGGCAATCTCAAACGGAAAAGTATTTCACCAAAGTGAACTTCTGGATGCCAACAGATTGATTATGATTCTAATGACGAACTGTCCTGATTTAATTCAACAAGTCAAAAAAATACATACACAATCACTTCCAGATTATCTGTGAAAATGACAGCGAAGAGTAAGACTAAATAAAACCCCAAAATAATCTTAATATACATAGGTCTAATCTTCTGAACCAATTACATGGGAAAAATTCTTAGAAAGTATCTGTCAGACTATAGTGTTGGAATACTTGAATTTACTGGGAAAATATGCGCAGATTTACTAAAAGAATAAGCAGCCAAAAAGGAAGCAAAATTCTGAATTCCCCAAATATAATCTCAGGAATTTATGGTTTCAGCAGAGAAAGCACCCCCAAACAACTGAAGTTCAGAAAGTCATGCAAAACACTGAGGATGAAGATTACTGCTTACCATACACAGCATTGTTAAGGCTTCAATGTCCTAGCAAGTAATAAAGCAGACCACTAAAAGTTTTCCAAAGTCTACTGAGACTGAGGATTGTTTTGCACAAGAATGTATCTCATAAATTAAGAAACAGGAAACACTACAAAGTTAGGACCCCTGCAGAAGCTGACACAGTACCTTCCATCCAAAATGTTGCCTACCATGGCATATTAGTTGAAAGATTAGCATCCCATGTGGTTTGTCTCTTTCCTTTTTCTACTTCAAAGAAACAGAGTATTATCTTGAACTTGACAGTATTTACTTCTCAATTTCACTTTTTTGAGCAAATCAGGAAAAGTGGACAACCAAAAACTTTATAAATCCTACAAAGAATAGTAGAGTTATTCTTCCCATTCCTCTAAAAATTAGAATAGATCCCACAGATATACAACAAAATACTCTGTGGGTAACCTGTCAAAAACTCCTATCAAAGAGTATTTCATAGTTTGAATATTCTGATTCTAGGGCCTGGGTGATGAATTAACTTTTAAAGTGTTCTATTCCTGCTGTCCCAAACAACTAATCTACACATTTCTTTTAAAAAGGGGAGCAGGGCTAATTTCTATCTCCATTGCTACTGGTGCCAGATGCAAGTTCACAACTTCCCAATACAATCTCTTTCTGATTATCCTAAATTAATGAAACTACTTTTTCTATGCCTTCCATCAAGTATTACTCTATTACCAGCTAAGGAATGGAGGGGTAAAAAAGACTGTAGGAGTTCTAACCTCATAGGATGTTGTGAGTGCAGAGAAAAGAATGGTAAACACCTGACAACCATGTCATAAATTGTGATGCACGGAAGGTCACAGACAACTCTAAAGATAGGATTGTCCTGTTGCCACACAGCTTTTCAATTTTCAATGTGCAACAGGAAGACCCATCTTATAGGGATGAATTCTGGGTTAATTATCATCATACATATTTTGGAAGTTCAGCAGAATCAGGACTCAACACATTTCAGGTTGTGCACTGGGAAATAAATCAGGCCCAATAAACTGAAGGCATACAACTAACATTTCAGTATATAAAGCAGATTTGGTTTTGGTTTTAGCATAAGATTCTAAGCAGCTACAAATTAGTTTAGAATAACGACATATTTCTAAGTTTGACAGGAAACGACACTATTTTTGATTATTGGCTTTACACTCAATTTGTTTTCAGGAACATAGCTGCCTGTTGCCATGATATCATCTTTAAAGCGTATTCATCATACTTTCATCAGAAGAGTTCATCTTTCTAGGGCCTAACTGTTTATATTTCACAAACACCAAATACCCATCTGAACAAAGCTTCGTTCAGGTTAATGTTAATATTAACAACAACTTATGTAAGCTGTAATCCTCTGAGCTTCATTTCCTTCACCTGTAATAGAGACTTGAGAAGAATATTGGAGATTATGTGTTCAACTATCAAATTCTGTTATTCTAACTGGCTAATCGGTTAGCCACAGCACTAGAAAATTAACAATCTTCTGGAAACAGTAAAGTAAATCATAAGAATTCCTTGTTCAACTTCATTGATTTATTCAAATAGTAACAATCATGCACTGCATACTAGAACACAAAATAAACATGTGGTTCCTTATACTCATGAACTAGAAGCCTACTTGTGGGCAAGGACATGTAAATAAAAATTGTAGCACTGTTGAAATAGGTAACACTAAAACCCAACTGAAAACCAGCAGAGGTGACAACCAATTTTACCTTAATGAGTAATGGAAAGTTTCATTAGGAAGTGATATTTAAACTGGGCCTTAAGGATCAACTGAAGTTTGCCTGGCAAAGAATCAAAGGTAGACCGGGGGGGGGGGGGGGGGGTGAAGGGTAGACATTCCAGGCAAAGCCAGAACAACATGTGCAAAAGACAGAATCAAAAAAGGCAATGAAGTATTTATGGAAAGGTGACATGTTTCATGTGACTGAAGTACCACTCATCAAAGTGTCAGGGTAGGGAATGACTCGTGTATACACATTTCGTGAGGAAAAACTAGACAGCTTCTTCCTTTTCCATGTTTTATCTCAAAATAATTTACATTCAGAATTTTTAGACCATTTAAGTTGTGGGACTTCACAGAAATGTAAGTTCAAATAGGGATGACCAATGTTAGTTCGCATTCCTTTCTTAACTATTCTGTTATATATCCTCTTACAAACTAGTCAAATACATAAAAAAATTAATAATGGGATCCTCCCCACCATTACCCAATAGTATAAATTCATTATATCTATAACACACAAATAAATATAAGCAGGAAAAAACTTTAAAAATTCATTTTCTTTAAAAAAAAAAAAGCTTTTATTCCTATAGTATTTTATCTGAGGAATTCAAACAAAAGTAATTAAATTAAATAAACATATTTAAGCTGCTCTAAAATCTACTAAGTAGAGGGGTGTTATAAATTAACAGCCACTGGTGTGGGACAGTGAGGAATATATGCTACAAACATACATATGCCAGAGAAACACAGGCTGTAACCAAGTCTTTAAGAGAATGAAATTTGATGTTAGTAAGTTGTTTGGATCTCCTCACTACATACCAATACCAGAAAGGAGGCCAGAGCCTACAGCCAAATGAAAACCCAGTCTAATATATGATTCAAACCTAACAGAGCCAAGATGAGGTACCAGAACTACAGAATGTAACCATATACCACACGGTGTTTTGGGAACACGAAATGCCTCCTTCTCCCTGATCATGCCTAAAATATATATTCCCCTCTCCCATTCTTTTAGTTCTCCCCTCTGCTCTCTTCAGCACTGGTCTCTCTCAGAAACGGAGCTTACTGGTTGAACTGGGTTTTCACATGATGTATACAGATTAGGGAGAAAATGAAACCTGGAAGCTGGGGAAGGTGGTAATATCTTGATCAACAGCTTCATAACAACAAATGTTAACAGCCATGATCTCTGGGCAGTTGATTATGGTTATATTTTATTCAATTTCTAATTGTTCTTGTTTCAAAATTTATATAGAAATATCCTAATTGACAATAAAATATCCCCAAATCTTTGTAAACTATTATCTCCAGACATTCAATTTATAATTTCTAATCTCTAATTTTTCTATAATAATGCATTAAGTTTTATTTTGTCTCATTAATTACCACAATTAATTAGGCAGAAACTAATCAATTAATTAGGAAGAATAATTTATGGAAGCTCTGAAAAAAAGCAAACGGAAACCACTGCTCTTGAGTACAGGCCATTTCTAAATAACAACTACGTAGGGGCACCTGGGTGGCTCAGTTGGTTAAGCGTCCGTTTTCAGCTCAGGTCACGATCTCACGGTCGTGGGTTCAAGCCCCACATCAGGCTCTGTGCTGACAGCTCAGAGCCTGGAGCCTCCTTCAGATTCTGTGTGTGTGTCTCTCTCTCTGTCCCTCCCCGCTTGCACTCTGTCTCTCTCTCAAAAATAAACATTAAAAAAAAATTTTTTTTAATAAGAACTGTGTACACAGTGAGATAGTGATGGTTTTAGTACTATGCCTTCTGAGCCTGACAGTCTTCAGTATTTAATATCGTCTTGTTAAAACGTAACTCAAGACAGCATATGCTACAAAACTATAAAATCATAAAAAGGAATGACAAACATTTGAATCTATAGTTCTGATAAAAGACTTCTCATTTAACTATTTTATTTTGGACTAAAATCAACATCTGGAAAATAATTTATTGTATGCATTTCTTTTTATCAGATTTTCTCTGAAGCTATCAATGCACTAATGTTCACAACAATAATGCTCTCAGAGAAATAGTCTTAATAAAACTATGTATGTGAGAACTTTTGCTCAAGGGAATAGTAGAAAATGAGCTGCACCCTAAACCTAACTATACTGCTAGTCATTTTGAGAGGACGAGGCAAAAACTGCAGTCATTAACATTCTGAACACAAGACGAATGAGACATCACGGTGACCCTACCAAAAAAGACACACACTCAGGACAGATATAGGGAAACACGTATGTGCGTGTGTGTGTATGCATGAATATTTGATGTCATATCAATATGTACATATTTGATGTCATAAATACAAATAACAATGAAGAAGATGAATTAATAACAAAATTGTGTTTTTACCTGTTCAGAGAATAGGTTACACACATGATCCTAATTCATTCACTATTTTATCATTCCAGGCTACCTAACGGAAGACAGTGATTGAGCTCACAACTGGCTGCCAGCTTTTACCTTCCTCTTCACCACTTAAAACTTCAGACTTCCTGCTTTCCTTGCATCATGGAGAAAGTCCAATACCTCACTCGCTCTGCTATAAGAAGAGCTTCAACCATTGAAATGCCTCAACAAGCACGTCAAAATCTCCAGAACCTATTTATAAATTTCTGTCTCATTTTAATATGTCTCTTGTTGATCTGCATCATTGTGATGCTTCTCTGAAGTTCTGCTGCAATCCCCAGTGATGCAACTTGTCACCAACAGCATAAAATCTGTCATCCCATGAAGAACGGGAAATACTACATACCAGACCACTTCCTAAGTAGAAGAATTTCTTTGTGAAAAGGTCAAGATTCAGAACAAAACAATTGTTAGCAAATGTATTCATCTGTGGGATCTTGTAAACATGAAAGGAGCTTTATTTTCAAAAATTAACTTCAAAATGACTATAAGTGTGTATAATGTAACTATCAAATTCCTTTACAGAGCTTGTAAGTTTCTATCCCAAATTTCTTCTGAGGATGAACTAGAAGTTTAGTTTTGAAACTGCACTGTTAACCCGTTCACTTCACCTATAAAGCATTAGCTTCACTTTTTGGGGTAAATGTATATTGTACTGCAAAAGCCTCTCCGATGTTTAAGTGTTTTTCAGGTTTTCACCAAGTTTGTACCAAACTAATCACTCAAATGAAGTGTCATCATTTGAAATAGCCTATGGATTCCTCACATCATTTACTTTTGTTATTATCATTCAGAAGTCTTTGTAGTAACTCTCAAAACCTACATTTTAAAACAGAAATTGTATTCTTTCTCTACACTACACTAACATTTTTAAGCTTTATGAAAAACAAATATGAAAAGGCAAGGCCATACGCTTACATAAATAAAATTTCTCTTAATTTTTTCAAAGAATTACAGAATTCTAGTATACATAGGCTAACAATAAATCTGTCCTCTCTAGTACATTATGATCGTCAGATGAGAACTACTGGTTAATTTAACAGCTGATAGTATAATTAGCCATAATTATTAATACACTACTAGAATCTAACCTTAATTTAAGGCACTATAGTTGATCATCTGAGTATATAACTTACTACACTATGTCTTTTGAATCATGAAAGCTTAACACTTTAGAATGATTTTATAGATTGTCTTCTATTCTAACCTCATACTCAATGTAGGCAAGGAAAATAATTTTTAAAAGAATAAAAGAAATATATATTATTTAAAGCATTTAAAAAATAAAAATTTGGGTTCCCCCCAATTAATTATTTGATCACATTTTGACACAAAATTCTTGTCCTACTGTTTATTAAGAGGATATAGCTATTTTCCTTAATCTATCAACCAGATGGTCAATACCTACCTACTTGGCAGGCCATTCTACCATGCTAAGTTATAAATCCAGCAACGCTAATCTACAATTATTTTCTTGCTGAATACATTTTCAATTTCCCCTGTGATCATTTAAAAATACCTTCCAACTCATAATGGAAGTTAAAAAAAAAAGTGGTGTTGGAAAATACATTCACCAAAATGACATGATTTAAGTAATTTGACTCAGTTTAAAATCAGGCCTAAAGTAATTTATACCTATACTGCATAATCCAATAATTTTAGCTTCAATTCAAGACATATTACTAATATAGCAATTACTAAAAGAGTAGAAAACACATAATTTACTGACTTGCCAAAATGAGGTTACTAAAAGAATTTGAAAAGTCAGTATACCAACTCTGGTTTGTAGTACAAGTGCTACTAACAGTGTGGTCTAGGAGACACTGCTTTTTTTCTGGGCATCTGAGAAGTACTGGAGATGGGGAGGGAGACAGTTTTGGTTCACTGATATCTGAGAAAAGAGGAAAAAGGGATCTCATACTGACAGGGAGATTTCTTCAGCAAAGCCTCATCTATGGTCTGGAAATCCCTAACATCAATTAAAAAGCTTATAAATAACAAGCAATACATTTACCTCACTGGTGTCAGTAATTACTTATGAAAAAAGTAATCAAGTTCTATTATTAGCTGCACTGATCTTAAAAATAAGTGGAAAATTCGAAATGCCAAATTTTATGCCTTCCATTATATTGTTCTCTCTAACATCAACATCAAACTATAAAATGTGAAGTCATGGGGTTTTTCCTAAGTAAAACAGAAGTAAGTTTTTTGTTTTCATTCTGCCCTTAACAGAAATTAAAACCTTTTTCTTGAAAATTACAGAATACTGTAACTCAGACTATAATATAGAACAAAAAGCTATTCTTTAAATGGAACTTATTTATTCTGTTTATCATGATATGTAAAGAGTAAGAAATAATAAAACAATGTATTTAAAATTTTTTAAATATCAAATGTTCTTTCTCCTGTAGAATAAATTCTACTCTTAATTTACAGGGTACTAAAAATGAACCAATTTTTCAATGTTTAATGTTCCTTTTATACTTTAGTTGGTTCAAAATGTTTGTTTAATGTAAACCACCTACAATAAAAAGAACTGTTTTGAACTCGGTGAAATCTCTCTTTAATAAACTCATAACTGATATGACCATAAAACAATCTAATTACAAGTAGTTTTGATCTTGTAGGTTTTCAGTGGCTTTTCTCAAATAAAATAAGATCAAGATTTCCTGATACAGACACAAGAGGGCAGACCTACATAAAGTAATGAATTTCCTATTGTCTAGATTTTTACTTCTCCTTTTGATTATTTTTTAGACTTCAGGCAAAGTGGGAAAATAATAAATTTTCAGAAAATATTTGCTCTGCCGGTAAGTAAAAGCACAACTTTAAAATGCATAAAATTATATGCCAATACTATGCAGAAAAATTGAAAGGTTAAAGTCAAACACATTACTAATTTACTACAGCATGTATACAAAACCATTTATATGCTTTTTAGCTACATATTAAATGTATCACAATCTCACATCCTAACTATTTAGACTGTCATAGGGTCCACATCTTTCAATGCACAGTTACATTTTTTTAGCCAATAAAAACAAACAAAAAATTAAAGATAAACAACACAAAAATAAGAAAAAAAGAAAACTTTTTTTTCATAGTATGTAACAGAGTACAAAAAACACTCTCATGTTAAAAATAAAACTTTTTCAGGGGCGCCTGGGTGGCTCAGTGAGTTAAGCCTCCAACTTCGGCTCAGGTCATTATCTCACCTATCCTGAGTTTGAGCCCCACATCAGGCTCGCTGCTATCAGCACAGAGCCCACTTGCGATCCTGTCTCTCTCTCTCTCTCTCTCTGCCCCTCGCTGACTCGAGCTCTCTCTGTCAAAATAAATAAATAAATAAACATTTAAAAAAAAGGGGGTGCCTGGGTGGCTCAGTCAGTTGAGCATCCAACTTCGGCTCAGGTCATGATCTCACAGCTTGTGAGTTCAAGCCCCATGTCGGGCTCTGTGCTGACAGCTCAGAGCCTGGAGCCTGCTTCGTATTCTGTGTCTCGCTCTCTCTCTGCCCCTAACCCACTCACATTCTGTCTCTTTCTCAAAAATAACCATTAAAAAATAATAATAAAAAAATAAAATAAATAAAACTTTTTTCAACCTCTTATCATGTTAAACAAAATGCAAGTCATTTCACTTTAAGTCATTTGATCAAATTTTTATTTACATTTTTGATTTCTATAAATTTTCCAGAAAAAATGTTGAAATCATTAGGTGTCAATATCTTGGCTGATCAAGCCCCTGCATGATTTAATTAGGAAGAATTTCCTATCTTCCTCTTTTTAATAATTGCAACCCAGGGGCGCTTGGGTGGCGCAGTCGGTTAAGCGTCCAACTTCAGCCAGGTCACGATCTCGCGGTCCGTGAGTTCGAGCCCCGCGTCGGGCTCTGGGCTGATGGCTCAGAGCCTGGAGCCTGTTTCCGATTCTGTGTCTCCCTCTCTCTCTGCCCCTCCCCCGTTCATGCTCTGTCTCTCTCTGTCCCAAAAATAAATAAACGTTGGAAAAAAAATTAAAAAAAAATAAAAAATAAAAAATAATTGCAACCCAGAACTTAGAAACATCCTAGGGAATATAAGAGAAAAAAAGAATAAACAACTTTGTCCATAGAGTCCATTTCTTCACTACTACCTGAGAGACGCACTGTGAGCTTATAGGAACCCAATGGATACTGTTTTATACAGAGGTATACAATTTCCATTCCCATCCCATTCCCCTGCTCCCCACAGAAGAAATACAAGAGGGACATAGTAAGGGATACATTCTCTCCAAAGAGAAGACAAGACTTTGTTGTTTGTTTTTCTCTTCTATCATAGTCTTTGTAGGGTCAGAGAGATTTGGGGAAGGGTGACAGGAGAGGGACAACATAGTACAGAGAAAAGACCCAAAGACAGTTTGCACATGGAGGTGTATATATATTCTAACCACCTCAAGGCACAGATGGCTTCTCTTCATTCACAAAGGAAAACGTTTCAGAGTACTATACTACCTGCACTCTGATTTAGCAGGAAATCATGGGAAGCAAGGAACAGCATGAACATTAGACTGCCAGGCTAAGTCAATGATTATCCCTAAGAAGAGCAAAACTTCCGCATTACAATAGTAACCTTTTGAGGGACAAAAGCAGTGGAAAAAAAACCTGTTAAGATCAAATGAGATAAGCTAAAGTTCTACATAAATGTATGGTGGTATTAGATTGTGACTCTCAGCCAAATTCCTTTCCATAGTTGTAAAAAGACGGTTTTTTCATGGTGAGAGTTTAGCAGTTGTGCTTGCAAATCATACACATTCTCCCAATTTATCAGATGGGCCAATCCTCATTACGGCTCTTCCCTTTATATAAAAATTAGACTAAAAGGAAGTCAAATTTTTTTAAGTCTTTTAAGAAACAATTAAGATGAGAACTTTTATAATCAAGGCAGCACTTAGAGGCTCCAAGGAGAAGGCACTGAAGACTACTTCTGTAATAGTCCAAGAAGGGAATAAGAGAAGTGATCATTTAAACATAGCAACTGAAGTGTCTTAAGTGTTCTTTACCTGGTTTCATCGTTCTACTACAAAACTTAAGAGCACTACAAAGAAACCATCCCAAATATGGTTAATCAAAAGGCAGGACATTCCAGGGCGTGTGCAACTTTTGTCCCTTTGTAGCCTGCTTCCTCTACATGTACTAGGGAGAAGATTTAAAAAGAAGTCTGGCTCTAGAGTGCACCTCCAAGCTCCCTAGCCTCTCTGCACTGCTTCAAGATTGGGAAAAACCTAGTTTACAGCAGAGGTTTCTCTGAGCAGAATGAGTGAATTAGGACTTGCTTCTTTCAATTCAATTCATCCAATTTTCTCAGTTACCTTTCTATCATACCTACTAAGGTAGGTTATCACAACCTACTAAAGGTTCAGCACCCTGTGAACTACTACAATTCTGTGCAAAAATACCCGCTGGAAAAGTATATGCCTGATCCCTGTTCTCCTATAATCACAAAGCAGTTGAGAACTAAAATATAACAGGGGCGCCTGGGTGGCTCAGTCAGTTAAGCATCTGACTTCAGCTAAGATCATGATTTCGGGGTTCATGAGCTCAGCCCCCGAGTTAGGCTCTGTGCTGACAGCTCAGAGCCTGGAGCCTGCCTCAGATTCTGTATCTCCCTCTCTCTGCCCCTCCCCGTCATGTTCTGTGTGTGTGTGTCTCTCTCAAAAATAAAATTAAAAAACTTTTTAATTAAAAAATAAAATACAATAGTCTTTTAAAAATTACATTTCCTATCTTTCAATCACTTGAACTGATAAATCACAAGTCTAGTTAAGTTGCTCTTTTCTGATTTGTAGTTCAGACATCATAATAATGCTTGTTTGGTTATGTGATTTGAATATACATAATCAAGACTATAAGCAGTCTTGCCCAAAACAAGAGTAAGGAAGGCACAAGGGACGTGTTAAGGATTCTCTTGTGAATGTAGCACAACAGGGTGTGTGTACGTTTTGGGACTATACTCAGATTTGTGAGGTTTCTAGACAAGTGATCTCCTTATCCTTCCATAGAATATATTCCTTTAATCTTTATTATTTTTTATTAGTAGCAGTAATGAATAGTTAATTTTAAATGTTTTCTCTAAGGGAAAGTTTGTAATTTCTGACAGAATTAATTTCAGAAAATTACTGTTTCAGTAATACTCTTTCAGAAAATACTGTTAATAAAAAATGGATGATAGAATTTACAGAAAATTCTACAGATAATTGCTTTCCCAGTTAAAATGAGCTGTGGAAATTATCTTGGAAGAGAAAACATTTCCAGATCAAAAAAAATGTACACATTTACATGTTACTTTAGGGGATACACACCCATTTTATTTATATGTGATATTTTATAAAGTGCTTTCCTCAAACTGATTAATAAATCTTGATACCCAACTTAATCTTTTTAAAATAAGCACATTCTATTTTATAAACCTAATAGATTTCAAACACCACCAAAACTTTATAAATAACTTTACTTCCACTTTCTCATTTCATAGATGAAGAAATGAGAAGACATGCACATGGCCAACATATACATGAAAAGGTGCTCAACATCACTATCAGCAAAATGCATATCAAAACCACAATGAGGTTATCACCTCACACCTGTGAGAACGGTGATCAAAAAGACAAGAGATAATAAGTGTTGGTGAAGATATGGAGAGAAAAGAACCCTTGTGTAGTGTTGGTGGGAATGTAAATTTATGCAGCCACTATGGGAAACAGTGTGGGTGGTTCCTCAAAAAATGAAAAATTAAAAAATTCTCCTTCTGGGTATTTATCTGAAAGAAATGGAAACACTAACTCCCCAAAATATATGCACTCCTATGTCCACTACAGCTCTAATTACAACAGCCAAGACATGAAAGCAACCTTAAGTGCTCACTGATGATTGACTGGATAAACAAAATGTGGTACATATACAAACAATATTATTCAGTCATTAGAAAAAAAAAAAATGGAATCTTGCCATTTGTGACATGAATGTACCTTAAGGGCATTATGCTAAGTGAATTACGTCAAAGACAAATACCATATGATCTTTTACATATAGAACCTTAAAAAAAAAAAAAATCACAGATATAGAGAACTGACTGGTGGTTGCCATGGGCTGGGGGTGAGCAAAATAGGTGAAGGGAATCAAAAGACAAACTTCCAGCTATAAAATACATAAGTCATGAGGATGTGACTTGTACAGCATCATATACACCATGATGACTATAATTAATAATATAGTATTATATATTTGAAAGTTGCTAAGAGAAAATCTTACAAGTTCTCACAAGGGGAAAAAAAATGGAACCTATGCATAGTGAGGGACGTTAACCAGACTTAAATTTATTGTGGTGATAAGGTCACAAAACATACATAGCAGATCATTATGATGTAGAATTGACACTAATGTAATGTTATATGTCAATTATATCTCAAGAAAAAAAAAAGAAGAAAGGGAAAAGAAACTAAGACCCAAAGAAATGAAGCATTAAATGACAGGTAGAAAATCATCCAGGTTCTGAATTTGATAGAACCAGAAATAAAATCCAAGACCTCATACTCCAGAATTACTGTTTTTCCAATTACACTGTGCCAGTCCCCATGTCTGTTTCAAGTTTCTTTAAATTAAGTATATTTTTCTTTATTTTTATGCCCACTTAACAAATGAGAAGGAAAGTGAAAACTAAGTTAGGTACAAGATTTTAAATTTTCCATGTTAATCAGCCTCAAGTATTTGTTTAACTTTTGTTTATCCAAACAATACTTTGGGAGTTTATACCTTTTATAAACTTGTAGCAACTTTTATAAACTTAGTAACTTGTAGGAAAGAGGAAAAACAAAACCATCTGTGTCTGTGGACACACTGTCATACGCTTACTGCAAGTGTGCTACTGTACTCGTAACATCCACTGGAGGGAAGCAAACACTAGACTTTGAGCCATACCTGCACTGGTGTTTCATTTTCTTGTCGAAACTCTTCAATTTGCTGCTGTTGCCAAGGAGCTAAACTGTAAGAGTCCTCTGTAGTTCTATTTTCCAATGGGTTTGTCCGCAACTGCTCCGTAAGCCACATCTGTGTCCTCACAGAAGGTTGAATGGGGACTCCACCTACTGCCTGTTGACCAAGCAGTAAATATTTCGGAGGTTCAAAAGCCTCTGCATTTGTCATAATGGGCTTGCTTTCAGGTAAGGCACTGTATGTCATGTCTAAGGTCTGTCTCCTAAGGGTGGAGGAGGAAGCTCTAAAGTCGTCTTTGCTACAGCTCTCAAATTTATATTTGCAGTCCAGAGTTGACGATCGTTTTTTATTTATTTCCTTGTCTTCTAGTTTAAGCATCTCCATACTATCATGTAAGCAGCTAGGCCCAATTGTTCTTAGTTGCGAGGTTAAAACCTTGCCTCTCCCTGTCTTTTCCAAACCACTCCTTGACTCTTCAGTGTGTACAATGCCACCCTGGCTGAAGTTATCCGGGGCAGTGAGTTTGGATAAAGATGACCATTTCCGGAGTGGCCGGAAGTCCTTCATGTCTAGTGAAGAGTCCTGTTCTCCCCTACTGTGGTTTCCCAATGCTTGCATGAGGCTAGTACTCCATTTTGAGCCATCTGACGTCAATGATTCCCTGTGTTTGGAAACTGTAGCGCTGGAGTTAGACGGCATGACATGGGCAGTAGGAAGAGTAACCAACGACCGACTAGGCTTAAAAGATAATGTGCCACTTGAAGTTGAATGATCTGGAAAGAGAAAAGAATGTCAAATTAGTTATAATTAATGGGGGTGGGGGGGAAGGGTCTAAATGTGAAATGCCAAAACAAATATCTGAATATGGTTTCCCAGCACAAGTTTTTCAGAGATACTTTATCAAAATGAGTTTATTATCATTATGTTTACCTGAAATAAACCAAACATACTTTCAAATATTATTTTCTAAAAATGGATACACAATGGAATATATGCCCATTTACTATCTACTTACAGGTGACAAAGGACTAGAAAACAGGTTTATAGTCACCTTATTTAATTATTTTTACTTTTTTAAAAGAAAAATCCATCTCCTCACTGAGAGGTCTTATTCATCATCCAGCCCAGAAATAACTTTACCAGAAAATGTATTTTTCATGGTCTTTCCTGAACTGTGGAAATCTATGCCACACTTAAACATTTTAGCACCTGCCCAAACTCTAATTCAAATGAGAAATATGAGTAGGGTGCCTGAGTGGCTTAGTGGGTTAAACGTCCAACTCCTGATTTCGGCTGAGGTCATGATCTTGCACTTCATGAGTTCAAGCCCCATACCGGCCTCTGCACTAAAGGCTGGGAGTCCGCTTGGGATTCTCTTTCTTTCCTCCTCCTCCCCCCTCCACTCACATACTCTGGCTCTCTCTCTCTCCCTCCCTCAAAATAAATAAACAATGGAACATAATCAGAAAGCATTCCAGCAATATATTTGTGGATACAGAGTAATTCCTCCATTCCTAGTCTCCCTTAAATGGCATCATCAATGGTATGATTCCCAAGCTAGAACTCCTGGAGTCTACTTTAGATGACTATCTTTCTCTGCACATTCACTAAATCCCTAAGTTGTAAGCCTTCACTTCCAAAATGATTACACAGCTATTGCCTTAGGTCAAGCCTTCCTGTATTATTGTTCTACACACAGTAACAGTTTTAGAGGCTCCATGGAAACCCAAAGCACAAATAAAGACCTCTATATTCCATGAACTTACCATCAAGTTCCAAATTATCATCAAATGTGCCAACTTAAAATTAAAGATTATAAATTTTACCAGAGGAAGCTTCGAAATAGGATAGCAATTGAAAGTATGAAGGGAGAAGAGATGAGTAGTAAAAGGCAACCTTCAGAGTTTATTCTATATTTTCCATATTGTTTGGTACATTAGAATATATTTACTATTACTTGTTAGCACTGATATTGTTTTAAAGAAATAAAATAATGCAAAAAGAAATGATGAAAAGGTCATAAGAAAATTCACATTAGAAAGAGCTAGGCAGACTAATTCAAACAATGAAATTCCAGTAGGTCTTTACACAGAATTTCTTCACTTGGAGATAAAGAAGAAAAAATATTACAGATGCGAGAATACAAGCAAAAGTATTATAGTGAACACTTATTTAACATGTTCAAGCTTTTCATCAGCTTCTACAGAACCTTTCTATACTCATGAAAATTGCCACATTATTATAAGTCTAATCACACGAAATTAATTTTAGATCTTAAATTCCCAACATATTCTCCAACTATGATGCAGACATTAGAAGCACCAGCACAAGATTTCAGTTTGGAAGGGAGTCACTTAGAAAACAGGCTCCAGATGGACCCACCATTTTTGGCTGGCATAGGCAACAGCAGAGGCATCGGTCTTCCACAATGGGAGCACCACCCCAGAAGGGCAGCAACTGGGCAGCACTGGTGCTTGGTGGGGCTAGAGAAGTGACAGTTCTCAGAAACGATTTGAGGCATATTACCTGTAAGTTTAACCTGAAGCCTAGTTCTCCAGCCTTCCCCCAAAATTCTATGAGGTACCAAACACCCATAAATAAATTCTTCATCTTCTCAATCAGGTCAGCAAGCTTCTTTTGCTGATTAAGAACACTAACTGATCAGAGTATAAAGCCAGAAGAATGTAATTCCTGAAGTAAATAACAAATTATCCCATTTGTCTGCTGTATGCAGTGTCAAGAAAAGTTGCTCAAAGGAGAAAATTAACATTTAGAGTTAAGTATATTGCTCAAGATCACATAGTAAGGAGGGTCTTTCAGATACTGCAAACCTGTATCTAATACCAGTGGCTGAACACTAGGGTGGCAGGGGTAGACTTCAGTCCTGCCCCCTATACCCAATCTCCCATCAACTCCAATACACAATGTTAAGAAAGAAAAATCTTTTGTTTGTTATGCAAACCTCGTTTCAGATAAATGTACTTGATTGCCTCACTCCCTTTCCAACCAGTCTGACACATCTTAGGTCATACCTATACAGAAATTCTAGAAATGGCAGTGCTTTGGATTATGTCATATTGCATGCAAACAAAATAAAGTGCCATGGAAATCTGAACTTGAACCATTAGATTCAAAGACTAGTATACTACACATTGCATCACAGCCAGCAAACTAAATTTTTTAAACAGAAAAAAAAAAAAAAATTGCTCAAGTCAATTCCTGAAAGGTAAAGGTGAAACAGTTATGTAAGTCTTCAAATGCCTAGGTAAGGAAAGAGGCTGGCCTTCATTAAGCAAGAAATGTGACACCACTGAAAGTTTCCAAAGGAGTAACATGATCAAAACCATACTTAAAATGATTATTCCAATAACACTGTTGAGGATTAAAGCAAAATGATTAGCCACATGAAGATTAATAACAGATTATTATGGTAATCAATAGAAAAAAGGAAGGGAATATGCTACTAAAGGTCAGTTCTAAATAGAAATAGAACAAACGTCACTAAAAGCCTATGAAATATCTGTATTAATACATTATAGTATTAAATCTGTTAACAACTATATAATTATGTGTATAGATACATAAACACACACGTTTGTGTCACTATTCCTAAACGAGTATTTGTATTAAAATCATTAAATATCTTTATTTTTTTAAGCTTATTAATTTTTGAGAGAGAGGGAGGAAAAAGGCATGAGCAGGGAGGGGCAGAAACAGAATCTCAAGTAGGCTCCAGGCTGTCAGCACAGAGTCTGAAGTGAGGCTTCCGGGGCTCAATGTTATGAACCATGAGATCTATGACCTGAGCCAAAATCAAGAATCCAATGCTTAACTGACTGAGCCACCCAGGTGTCCTGAATATCTTTAAAACTGAAAAAAAAATTTTTTTTATTTTCAGCTATTTACATTGAAAAAACT
The DNA here is from genome assembly GCF_022837055.1 of Prionailurus viverrinus. Classification (NCBI taxonomy): domain Eukaryota; kingdom Metazoa; phylum Chordata; class Mammalia; order Carnivora; family Felidae; genus Prionailurus; species Prionailurus viverrinus. Next base: position 107,352,885 of record NC_062565.1, read on the forward strand.
TAGTAAGTAAAGATAAAGTATAAGGTTAAATGTAACAGTTTTAAAACTAGTCTTTTTAGATTCAAATCCTGGCTCTCCCACTCAGTCACATGTGTTCAAACAACTTACTTAACCTCCTTGCATCACAGTCACTTCATCCATAAAGTAGACATGACAACAGTGAAGATTAAAAGAAAAAATTGCACAGAAAGGACTCAGAAGAATTCCCGGTACAAAGCAAAATGTTAATTATTATCACATCACTGAAATAGCTAAGTAAACATTATTCCATCATATAACAGACAAAAGAGTAAATATCCATACTATACAAGGAACTCCAATAAATTAAAACAAAACAAAACCTAACAAGCCAATTTTAAAACAAGCAAAGGAAATTAGAAAGCAAATCACAAGAAATAAAAATAAATAATACATGTTAAAAAAAAAACCAGATGTTCAAACTGTTGAACACACAGTTAAAGTGTGTTCCCTATCCTATTCATAAAATTATTAAAGGCTATAATATCCTACAATAATGGAATCATAAATTGCTATAGCATTTGAGAGAAGAGGGGCAATCTGTCTATACATATCAATATTTAAAATATGCCAGCATATAAGTGAATGTATGTAAATATGTATCTATTTATGAGCAGAGAAATGGTATGAAAGAATACACCCCAAACTTAACAAAGGTACACCCTTCATCATGGAAAGAGGACATACAATGTCTTATTTTAATTTCTTTTCAAGGAGCATAACTTGACCATTTGGTCAAACTATTGCAAAGATGTTTTGGTTTGTGACCTCAAAGAGTTTAAAATATCTCAAATAACACTGTTACTTAAGTATGAATAATGTATCAGGTGACTGTCTCACTTTCCATGTCACAGCTGAAACCTCTGAGACCAGAGATCACTGCCTTGGCTGTTACTTATATCTGATAATGTGCTACTTTTCTGTCTTCCTGTGCTAGCTCAGTATTTCCCAACTGCATAGAAAATCAACAACTGGTGATAAAAACAAATTCCATATCAGACTAGCATTTACTCCTACAAATCTGAAAAAAATTGATATATACTATTCAAATATTACACAGAGGATAGAATTTATTCCTAAAAGTCACTTATCTGAAGTTCTCAAACTTTAACATACTAAAAGTTACCTGAGATCTCTGAAGCCCTATTCTAAGAGATCCTGATTCAGTTAAGGTAGAGAGGGGACCAGGAAATATTACTGCTCAGTAAGTGATTCTCTGTTCTATTCACTACAACATCATTCCATCTGGGTCTGATTCCAGTTCTGAAGCCTTCAAGCTTAAATATCCCAACCTCAACCATCACCAGTATCTGAGTTCTAGTGTAAAAACTTACTGACTGTGACTTTCAGAATTCAGTACTGCCAAAACTAAGGATTAATTAAAGCTTAGTCTGTTCACACACATATGCACATACATACACATGCACATACAACATGAAATAATAAGGAAAAAAAATAAAAATTTGATAGTATGAATATCTAGAAAAGGGACCATTATTTCTCAGAAAGGAGTCCAGAAAAATATTAATTTTAACACCTTAAAAATGTTATTTTGCCCTAATGAAACAGAGGCAATTAGGGGTAGACAAAATACAATTCCTCATGTGCTTTATTATACTATCTAATTGTAGACACAAATCTCAAATGCAAGTTATTACAATGGCATCTGGGCCACATCTAAGTTACCACAATGAAATCTGAAACCAGCAGAGTGTAGTCCTTTTAAAAGCCAGAGGACTGGGTCTATAGCATTCACAGAGAGCATAGTACAGCTAATGGTTTCAGACAGATTTCAGCTTGCAAGGGAAAAATATAAGAGGACTTCACTATAACCCGACAAGACAAGTGAATAATATTTAAGATAACATATTCTGAATTCTAAACAAAATCTCAACCTTCTGTTTCACTGCCATGTTATTGTTACCTGGAAATAGATGAATACATTGATTCTATCTTCTCTTGTATATAGAGATAGTCTCTCTCTGCCCTATCCTTTTTAAAGTTAAAAGGAAATGAATTCAAAAAAGACCACACCCTCCAGACCTATATTACAACAATAAATCACAAGTCTTCATAATTAAAAATTAATCAGGAAACTATATAACCCCATATCAAAATATTTTTATTTAACGTAACTATTCTAACAAATTTTTAAATAAAAATTTTAACTCTAACCCAAGGCAATAATTAAGTTTCATATGCCACCATGATACTTTTTTCCCTTCCTGCTAATGCTTTAATCATATCATACCAGAAAAAAACACATTTTTATGCCACATGTAACCATATCCTTTTAAAACAAATGAACATTTCTAAGCATTCCCTATATTTTTATAAATATTTAAAAATATTCTAAACTACATTCTGGTAGGAAAAGACCTATAGAAAGAAACTCAACAATAATTAAACCGAAGAATCTCCTAGGAATGAACCCTGTACAAGGAACTGTACTAGGTAGAAAAGACAATGAAAATACATTATTCACAAAAAGATGAATATAGCCCTTCCCCTCAGGGTTCATACTTTACCATTTCATACACAGCTGCAAGCCAAGACTAAAGTTTATCAGAAGGAAACTACAAAACAGCAGACAATGAGATGTGAGCCAGAGAGAAAAGGCAGACTATTCATAAAAGAACTCTCAAGATGACTGCTCTTGAGCAATAATGCTCAACAGCAATAATGGAATCTACAACACAGTGAAGTATTACCTTCAAAGGGTTAATAGTAAATAACTGGCACCCAAGAATTGTTTGGAAAGGCAAGCTATCTTTCAAGAATGAGGTCAAAATATATTTTCAGCTAACAAAAATGGAGCTTATCATCAACAGACTCACCGGAAGAGCTACTAAGATTCCTTTAGTTTCTTTCACATAGAAAACAAATGACCCCTGAATTATAAATTAATTAATTAATTAATTAATTAATTAAAGGGCACCTGGGTGAAGTAGGTTAAGGGTCTGACTTTGGCTCAGGCCATGGTCTCTCAGTTTGTGACTTCAAGCCTCGCATCAGACTGTCTGCTGTCTGCTGTTAGCACAGAGCCTGCTTCAGATCCTCTGCCTCCCTCTCTCTCAGCCTGTCCCCTGCTCACACTCGCTCTCTCTCTCTCTCTAAAATAAACATTAAAAAAATTAAAAAATAAATAAAAATAAAAAGTTTTTCTAAGTAAACACAAATCTAAAAAATGAAGGACAATTGCATAAAACAATAAAATCAGTTGGGCTAAAAAAGATAGAATCAAAATATTTGGCAGCTGTGACATACAACTCAAAACACGGGTAGATCAGTATTCCCATGTTTTAAGGTCCTTATATTTATGAGAGGAAGACAAAGCTTCTAATCACCATTCTAGACAGTCAAGTTAAGGGTTGCGTATTGTAACGTCTACATTAACAACTAAAGAATAGGTAGACTTGGTACAACTGTAAAGCTAAAGTTGGACCCCTACCTTGCACAATCCATAAGTATTAACTCAAAATGAATCATAAGCCTAAATGCAACAGCTGAAACTATACAACTCTTAGAAGAAATCATAGGTGTAAATCTTCATGATGTTAAGTCAGACAGTGTTGTTTTTTTTTTACATACAATACGAAAAGCCCAAGCAACAAAAAAAGTAAAGATAAACTGGATTTGATCAAAATTTTTAAAACTTGCTGTCAATGAGACTAACAAGAAAGTAAAAAGACTACCCACAAAATGGGAGAGAATTTTTGCAAATCATTTATCTCATAGGGACTTGTATCTAGATTATATTAAAAACTCTTACAGCTCCATAAAAACACAAATGACCCAATTTAAGAATGGGTGCAGATTTAGACAGACATTTCTCCAAAGAAGATATACAAACTGACTTATGAAAGCATATGAAAAGATGCTGGACATCATGTAGTCATCAGGGAACTGCAAGTCAAAACCACAATGAGATACCACTTCATACCCACTAGAATAGCTATCATCAAAATGCCATATTAATAAGTGTTGGCAAGGATGTGGAGAAACTGGAACCTTCATACAACACGGTGGGAATGAAAAAGGCCCCATTGCTTAGGAAACAGTCTGGCAGTTCCTCCAAAGGTTAAACACAGAGTTACCATATTACCCAGCAATTCCAATCCTGGATACATACCCAAAAGAAATGAAAACATGTTCACAGAGACATTATTCTTAATGGCCCAGAGCCAAAATAACCCAAATGGCCATCAACTGATGAAAAGATAAATAAATTGTGGTATTATACATACAATATATTATATGGCAATAAAAAGAAATGAAGTATTAGTATATGCTACAACTTGAATCTTAAAAACATTATGCTTAATGGAAATCAGGCACAAAGGACCATATATTAGATGATCCCATTTATATGACTTGCCCAGTACAAAGATATCTATAGAGACAGAAAGACTGGTGGTTGCTTAGGGAAGATGAAGAGTGATAGCTAATGCATTTCTTTAACAGAGGCTAAAAATGTTCTAAAATTAGATCATGGTAATAACTGCACAATGAGAATATATTAAAAACCATTAAATTGTATACTGAGTATACACTGTATATATGTGAACTATATGTCAATAAAGCTGAGTTTGTTTTTTTGTTTTTTAAGTTTATTTATTTTGAGAGAAAGACAATGAGCAGGGGAGGGGCAGAGAGAGAGGGAGAGAATCCCAAGCAGGCTCCCCACTGTCAGCACAGGGCTCGATCTTGTAAGCTGTGAGATCATGACCTGACATGATCAAGAGTTGGGACACTTAACTGACTGAGCCATCCAGGTACCCCAATAATAAAGCTGTTTTCTAAAAACACAGGTAGTGTATAATTCTAATAAACTAGAAGGAAAATGGCATGAAGAAAAAATTCAATCAAAAGAAGACAAGAAAAAATGGAAAAAAACCCGAGGCAAAAAGCATAAAAGAAAGCATACAATAGTTTAAAAATGCACCAGAATGTAATAGTCATCACAGTAAGTGAAAAGGTACCAAAAAAAAAAAAAAAAAAAAAAATTGTTCAAGTAATTTTTTAATCAAAGATAAATCTAAAATATTAAGCCCTCTTTTGGCATTTTGGCATTATGTTATCTGTATCAAGTCTAAAAATAAACACAAAAAAGAATCATATAAAAATAACTGTCAAGAATGTTAGAAAAACTGTATGTCAAGTGTCAGTATCATAAAAATCATGCTTTCCTAAATTTCTTGCTTTTATTTAAGGATAGTGAGAAACTTGTTTCCTTACAGCCAAACGTATGGCTTATACTCTTTTAGTGATTACTTATGATAGCAACAGTATACAATTCTGTGCATAAGCTTTTCTGTGTATATAAAACAAAATGAAAACTGGTTTCAAAAAAAGAGGATAGAGGGCATTTCTGATCTCCAGCCAGATTATCAGCAACTTAAAGGACAATCTGAGGTACAGCTTAAAGAAGCCAATAACTTAGGGGCACCTGGGTGGCTCAGTCGGTTAACTGTCCGACTTCGGCTCAGGTCATGATCTAGCGGTTCGTGAGTTCTAGCCCCATGTCGGGCTCTGTGCTGACAGCTCGGAGCCTCGAGTTTGCTTTGGATTCTGTGTCTCCCTCTCTCTCTCTGTCCCTCCCCTGCTCATGCTTTCTCTCTTTCGAAAATAAACATTAAAAATAATTTTTAAAAAGAGGCCAATAATTCAAAACAAAACTCATTTTATTTTATTTTATTTTTTTTTCCAACGTTTATTTATTTTTGGGACAGAGAGAGACAGAGCATGAACGGGGGAGGGGCAGAGAGAGAGGGAGACACAGACTCGGAAACAGGCTCCAGGCTCTGAGCCATCAGCCCAGAGCCCGACGCGGGGCTCGAACTCACGGACCGCAAGATCGTGACCTGGCTGAAGTCGGACGCTTAACCGACTGCGCCACCCAGGCGCCCCAAAACAAAACTCATTTTAAAAGCTAGTCAGTAAAAACAGCTTCCCTTTTTATATAAAAACTTAATTTTTTTTAAATGCCTTCTAAGATTTCATTCAACTGTACCATTTTCTGGATATCTCACACTAGTTTTAAGATTAAGTCTCACCAGGCAGTTTACCTGAAAAGAGCTATAAGTTATTTCTCTCCTGTAAAAATTTTCACAAATCAAATTACAATTTAATCTCTTACATTACAATTATTTTTTACAATGCAAACTTTCTTAGAAACAAAACTTACTATTACAGAACAGACAACAAATTACCCATCTATCCACCTATCTATCCTCTATCTGCAAGTCAGGGGAGATGTGAAGTCTTTAATCTCCCTAAGCCCACGGCCATGTGAACAGCCTTTCCAGGTCAATAGTACATAGGGTCATCACAGGGAAGTAAAATGAACTTAATTCAGCTCAGCTTGGTCATCAGGCTCAAGCATTCATATTCTACTAGGCCAAGAAACAAAATAATAAAAACTGAGTGAAAAAAATGAATGGATGGATGAATGGATGAATGAGTAACACTGAAGGTAAAAATGAAGTCCATAAAGATACAAAATATACCTCAAGCAAACAATCCTCCTGCAAACCCAGTAGAGCTGTAATGCCATTACATGCCATGTTTAAAAATTTAAAATTCAAATATTTCATTTTAAGAAATAATGTAGATCAACAAGAAAACTAGAGATGGGAAGCAAAGGAAAAGGGTATTTGCATTCTTGCAAAAGAATGTAAATCGTTATTGTTTGAAGGCTGCCTTGAAATGATTTAATTTCACAAGCAAAAAAAAAATGTTCTGTGCATAACCTCTGACCTACTCCCATATGCAAATGAAGAACTAAAGTCCATAAAGGTTAAATTACTTGACCAAGTACCAATCTCAAAATAGAATGCTGGTCTCCTGTTTCTCAGTCTAGGGTTACCTAGACTATCCTAAATTACACCTCTCAAGGCTTCTTTCCCTCTAGTTTCTCCCTTCTGAGTACAGATATCTTAAACAGTGGGGTTAGGCAGAGCTCTGAACTTAGGTTTGAAGAATCTCAACTCTGTCACTCGAATAGCTATATAACCCCAGATACATTATTAACCCCCTCTAACTCCTTTTTCACCAGTAAAAAAAAAAAAAAAAAAGTTAATCATATTTTACCCCAGAAGGACTCTATAATAAAGAATCTTTAAAAATCATGTATAAAGTACAAAACTCCATACTGCAAAAATTTATGGTAGGTATTTTTATTAATGTTAAAGGCCAACTGACTGACTAATCCACTGTAGAATCTGGAAGCCAAGTTAACTGGAGTAACCATTATTACAGTCCTGAAATTTCCAAAGTTATGAACTGGCAAAAACATAGTATTATCCACCAATGAAATAACTGACCATTAATAAAATAAAACAAATATAACAGATTAAAGAATGACTTAAATATTATTTATTTCACCTAGAAAATAGGTATATAATTGTACCTACCATATAATTTTTTAATTAACTGAAATAATGTCCACTTCTTATCATCATGTCTTCTACACAGTAAATGCTCAATAAATATTACTATTGTTACAATGAAAGGGTTAAGAGGGACCTGTCAATTTATTAAAAATATTACCAAGGGTGTGTGAATAAGCAGAGGAATAATAGCTGGAAGATTGCCATGTGTTATAATTTTTGATTATATAAATTTGGTGCTGTGTACATGTGGGTTTTACCATTTTACTTTCTATTTTGGCAGATATTTGGAATTTTCTGTAAAAAAGGAAAAAAAAACTAACAGCAAGAGAATATTTTACTTTAAAATGAGGTGTTTTAGGGGTGCCTAGGTGGCTCAGTTGGTTGAGCGTCCAACTTTGGCTCAGGTCATGATCTCGCGGTTGACGAGTTCGAGCTCCACGTCGGGCTCTATGCTGATAGCTCAGAGCCTGGAGCCTGCTTCAGATTCTGTGTCTCCCTCTCTCTCTCTGCCCCTCCCCCATTCATGCTTGCTTGCTCTTTCTCTCTTTCTCTCTCTCTCTCTGACTCAAAAACAAATATAAACATTAAAAAAAATTTTTAAATGAGGTGTTTTAGAGAAAACATTTGGCTAATCTAATAAAACCTAATCACTGTAATAAAATATATAAGCAAAAAGAGCCCTGGGAAATTTTTATGACATCCTCCAAAATTAGTGGCTGCCTAGAGCTGGGGGAATAACAATGTTCAGGATGATGGCTAAGGAAGAGTGGGGCTTTTTTGGAGATAATGAAAATGTCCCAAAAGTGATACTGGTAATAGATATACAACTCTGAATACACTTAACGCCACTGAATTGTACACGTGTAGACCCCATGCCCAAAGTGGGGCTTGAACTCACAACTCTGAGCCCAAGAGTTGCATGCTCTACCAACTAAGCCAGCCAAGCATCCCTGAATTGTACCCTTGAAATGGCTGAATTGTAAAGTATATGAATTCCATCTAAATAAAGCTGCTTAAAAAGAATGTACTGTTTTCATCTCCTAAATGTCTCCTGAATAACCTCATTTTCTCCTTCCCCACTCTCTTTTTATGAACAAGTCACCAAGGCTCCTACCTGCAACACAGGTGGTCTCGTTGCATCCAGTTTGGCTCTCTTCTGCTCCATCCCCAGAATCTCTCACCTTCTAGTCACTGACCATGCTGTTCTCTCAGCCTACTCTCCTGCCTTGTGCCCTGCCAGTTCCTACTTAACTTTTTGGGCCTCAGCTTAAACACCACTTCTGCCAGGGGTCCTTCACCTAATCCAGTGGATCTAGGTATACCCCCTACCCTATGTATTTCATCAACCATACTGTTCCTATTTTATGATAATTGTTTCCTGTCTCCTCCTTATGTACACAAGGAACACGGAAAATGTCTGTTTAATCCTAACCCCTAGCACAGTATCTCATACACAGCAGACACTCAATAAATATTAGCTATGTGAATAAATGACTGAACAAGTTCTTACCTTTCAAGGCCTTCATATCTTCATACGATAAAGATAATGCACCAACTGGTAACTTTTCTAATTTTTCTTCCTTTCTGATATATATTCACAGGATGACCTCAAAATTTATATTATTAAACAGTCCTATTATTTCTTAGTAAAAACAACTAATGAAGATATGATTAAATTGAAGTCCATTTTTATCAGTCCCTCCTTTTGAAATAAATGAGGTTAATTAGATAAGAAAATTATCTCTAATACAAATTAGCAGTTGGAAATTATCAAAGTAAAAAATTACTTAACTCTATTTGTACCTTTTTTAAATAAAATATGTAAATATGCTTGGAAATCAGCCCCAAACAGACTGTTAGAAGCTACATTTAAAAACTCAGGTTTAAGAAGATTAAAAACAACAACAACAACATCAACAACACCAAAAAACAAAACTGCCTAGAAGCCCTACCTCCCAGGCTTCATGTCATAAGGGAGAGGAAGATTGTCCTGTGGAAGGTGACAAAGCCAGCCTAAGTAAAAAATAAGTTCTTTTATTACCACAGGGTCCTATACTCCCAGTTTCCTCTTATTTCTTTCCCCCTTAATCACTCAACTCCGGCACCACATCTAGGTTATATCTACACAAGTGCTGCACACTTCAAAAACAACTCCCTTTCAAACTAATTTCTACGGTAACAGCAGCTATTTACAGCCTCCAGGTCTCAGCAAGAAAACCTCAGAAGTTGGTGATCTGCCGGTGTGGCCTATGTTACTATTTGGTCGTCTTGAAGATGCATGTATCTTCAGGTGACAGATCTATTTTCCTACCAACCTGAATTGGATACCTCATGAACAAATTACCACACCTAAAAGGTTGTACCACTAATGTTAAATTAGTACCTCAACTTCTTGTTGAACAGAAAAACAAAACAAAACAAAACAAAACAAAACAAAAACCCTCACACTCTTTTTAGCTTTATTTGAAATCTCAAAATACCATGGCAAAAAGCAAATCACGCAATCGTAATTTTAGAATATATAGTTCTGTACTAGAGTCCTATTCTGGCTAAGATTCTGATGTAATCCTCTCCCTCCATTTTGATCTTTTTCAATTCTCTGCTTCTTAAAAGACATGAAGTTTTCAATAAATACTTATTAAGTAATTAAGTAAATGAACCTCAAGCAGAGGAGCCAAGATAGCGGAACAGCATGAAAGTTTTTTGTGTCTCACTTTCATGACATACAGCCAGACCAACACTAAACTATCCTGCCCACCTAGAAAACTGACCTGAGGATTAATAAGTGAATGAACCTCTCTAAAAGCTACATGTTGGAGAGGGAAAAAAAAGGAAAGCTACTTCTATATATGTAACGGTCATTTATAAAACTGGATATTTGTTATTCATAGAGCACTTATATTCTGTATTCAATTATTCTATATTCATAGAGATTTTAAGGTTTTTTTTTTTAACATTTAATTTTTGAGACAGAGAGAGACAGAGCATGAACAGGGGAGGGGCAGAGAGAGAGGGAGACACAGAATCTGAAACAGGCTCCAGGCTCTGAGCTGTCAGCACAGAGCCCGACGCGGGGCTTAAACTCACGGACCGTGAGATCATGACCTGAGCCGAAGTCGGACGCTCAACCGACCAAGCCACCCAGGCGCCCCAGATTTTAAGTTTTTAAAGAATTAAAATAAAAAAGAATGCAAGTTATTTTTCAGGTGATTCATAGGATACTTTGAGGATTTAACAATGGCCAAAGAGTATTACTTGGAACACCAGTTAAAACCAAACAATAAAAGGAAGAGAATGGGATAGGGGTTAGGGGTCCGATTAGACAGTACTATGCAGTTTAAAAGTCTGACAATTTACTTCACAGATGTACTGGTTACTTAAAGCAAGGTACCATTGAACTGAATAAAATGATTCCATGTACTTTGATCTATACCCAATAAATTAAGTTTACATTTAGCATACAGAGGTATACCTATTCAACCATAATTGTATTACAGATAAAGAGAAATAATTACTGAGGTAAGTAAGAACTCAAAATTTACTATCACAGGTTAAATATCTAAATTATGTAACATAGTTATTATTTTCAAAAAGCAGCCAAATTTTAGAAGCCTGTAGCAAGATTGGCTCTTTCCTCCTAAACACTCCATTTCCAAACAAATATTATATTATCAAAGCGTGGTGCTATCAGACTCTTCTACCCGCTCACCTTCACATGCGTGCCTACTGGCCTCTCAGCAAACTATGCTCTGAGTCTACAGGGGAATGTTCCTTCCTCCCTCCTAATTGAGTCCAAGTGCCTACATCTCAGACCCAAGAAAGGGGAATTCCAGCAGGAATTATTGACATTATTCCTTTTTCCCCATTTCCCAACTGAACAACAGAACTCTTCAGAATTTCAGGAATTCTCCAATCTACAATCTTCCCTACCTAATCCTTTCCACCCCACCATACTCAACTAACTATCTCTTTGTTAAAGGAGCTAGGGCAATCCCACTGCAGCGAAGCTATTATCCCTGTCAAAATGATAAAAGGGGTGTGCTCTTGGTACTCCCAGACTGACAGAATATAATTTATCATAGACATAATGTTGTCAATATAAATTTCTTCACATTAAATACGAAGTGGGCTTATAGCTGTTTTGAGAAGCCAATGTTGTTTCTACTTGGAAATACATAAACATATACGTTCATAAAATCTTTGGAAGTAAACCATTTACAAATTATACACTGCCAATACCAGTATGCCCAATATATCCAACAGAAATGTAACATAAAGTGCACTTGTAATTTTAAGTTTTGTAGTAACCACATATGAAAATAGTAAAAAGGTAAAATTAACTTCAAGAATGCCTTTATTTAACCCAACAAATCCAATATTATCATTTCATCATGTGATCAGTATTAAAAAGTATCAGTAAGATATTTACATTTTTTTACACGAAGTATTCAAAGTCCAGTGTGCATTTTACATCTCAGTTTGAATGAGGCACAGTTTAAGCACTCAATAAGCCAGATATTGCTAGCAGCTACCATACTGGATCACACAGCTCTCTATTACTGTTTTCCATAAACTACATTAAATATCTCCAAAAAAAACTGACTGTAATTTACAATAGTTTTAAGTATATATATTGATCTCAAGTATAGTAAGTGAAATTGTTGAGTTAAATCAACAGTTTTTAATACAGCTCCATGTGGTATGTAAATCATGTAGTTATTTAATATGTATGTTGAGATTTTTACAATAATAAATCTTTCAAGAATTCAAACGCATTTACACATTTCACCTAAAAGTTGTCACAACAAACCAAAATAATGCAGCACTTCATGCCACAGCATTGGAAATCAAGAAGGAAGATATACCTTCCTCCAAGACGAAATAGGAACAGTAACAGAATTAAAGATAGCTAAATAAAATATTCTGCAGATACACTCTAAAACAAACTCAAATTATACTTGGTAACACTAGTCCAAATTTCATGTATATTATTTTGAAATTAATATTAAGTATATGCCATGGTAATTCTCAGCTGGGAGTTACAGAACAAAGGAGATGAACACTTTTGGATTATTCTATAACATTTGGCATTTCATAAGGATAGATTTAATTTTATAAATGAGAAAAAAACACTTTATAGAACTATGGTTAGTGAATAACAAAAAGACAAGGCCAAAGTAAGTAAAGCACATGACATTCATATAAAATAAACTAACACAAAGTATGTTTAGTTTATAAAGCTGACATTACATTATAAATCTCAACCTATTAGTTATGTTCTAATGCAAGGCTCTTTTCAATATTCAGTAATTCTCCACAGTGGTTGTTTTCCTGATCCCTTAACATAAAACAGATATGCCATGAAGCAAAGCCCACAATGAAAAACAATGAAAAACAAGACTTTGTAAGTTAAAAGATTCAGGACAATTACCAAAGAACAGAGAAGATGAAGAGCAAAAGAATAGCTCCCATGAAGTGGATATTACGAGAACTTCAGAAAGACAGAAATTCAGGAGGGAAAACATATCCTAAATGTAATCCAGTATTACATAAACAAACAGAAAGCTTTCCTTCTAACTAAACAGATATGCCTGCTCTAAGTGCCTGCTTTAATATACCTCCTAAAACTACTTCCTATATTCAGGTAACTACTACTATACCTCCTAAAACTACTTCCTATATTCAGGTAACATTTTTAAACAGCTGCACTTCACCTTTCCAGATAGTCCATCATAAACACAATCAAGATCATCCATAAACGCACCAATCACTCAAACCATAATTCTGATTCATTTTCCACAGAAGTCCTAAATTTCTATTAATGTCAGTCTTCCAGAGTTCTATTACTCCATCTAACTTTCATCCACCATTCTTCACACTCCTTCCTTATCCTTTCCTAGAACTCTTGCCCTATTTGCCCTATGCCTTATCCATATATAATAGCCTTCAAATAACACTACCTATTGTGATCATGCCTTAAACTCAATGGATTCTTTGGCCATTAGGATACTCTGTATAGTTCTGTGCAATATATACCAGTAAAATCACTCATTGCTTCATGTGTTACTAAAAAACTGACAGGGAAAGGAGTTGGAAGTTCAGGTTAGAGGTAACAGCAAAAAATAATGGAAGTCCAAAAAATACATCATCTTCATATTGGCTCAATTCAAGAAGAAAGTAGAAATCATGCTCTTCATCCCTAAAAGATTAAAGGAACTTATATTTAACACCCAATGAATTAGTGAGAAAAATCCATGATATTTGCTACTGTTAAAACAAATAAATTAATTGAAGAGAGGAGACTGAAGAAAAGGTCATTTTCTAAATAGCAATAGAAAAGTTGAATAATTACATAATAATACACAGGAGGATCACAGTTTCTGGAGATTATGAAAAAGAAACCATTACCAGTAATATTCTCAATAAGGTATTTTCAGTTCTCCAGCCAGTCATTATGAAAAGGTAGCATACAGTCTTGATATTTCGTAACCTAGTCTGAGGGGAGGGAGGGAGATTATTTTTAAGCTCTCCTTGGCCAAACTGAGGAAGGAAAATTTCCACCTGGATCCATGTTAACGCCATAATATTCAATGGAGGGTGAAGTAACTATTTGAAAACAAAGATTATTGAGTTTATTTCATTTCTGGATCTCAAGTAAATTTTTGAAAAGTCAAAACATAGGACCCAAGTTAAGAAAGAGTATAATTTGCTTAAAGCAAACAGCTTTACAATAACTAAAAAAATCCCAGGGCATCCACTCAGCAACTTTTAACTCCTCAGATCTGTTATCGTTCCCACATCATTCTCTCCTCAAAAAACAAGTTAATTTTTAAAATTCATTGAAGAGAATGGCTAATTACATTTTTTTAAGCCCTCAAAGCAGTTCTGTTTTATTTTCAATTAAACTTAGTTCAAATTGCTCTCCAGCATTTATTTTATGCCTTTCTGTTTAACCACATATAATAGAGTGTTATGGAATGAATTGTGTCCACCCTTAAGATACATTAAAACACCCAGAACCTGCTAATGTGGCCTCATTTGGAAATAAGGTCCGTGCAAATGTAATCAAAAGATGAGGTCGTGCTGAATTAGGGTGGGCCCTAAATCCAGTGACAGGTGTTCTTATAAGGGGAATGAGAGATCTGAAGACACTGGGGAGAACCAAAGAAAGCCATGTAAAAGAGGATTGCTGGTAACCACCAGAAGCTAGAAGAGGCAAGGCAGGACAATTCATTCGTAGAGCCTCTGAAGACAGCATGGCCCTGTAGACCCCTTGACTTTGGATTTGTGGTCTCCAAAACCATAAGTAAATGTATTTCTATCGTTTTAAGCCACCCAGTGTGTGGTAATTGGTTATGGAAGCCCAAGAAAATGAACACAGGGAAATACGGGTTAATGTTTCTGAACCTGCTTTACTTGTACACTAGGGGTTGAACAATAAGTAAATGGATGGTAGGTGGTGGGAGGTATCTCACTGTTGGGAGAGAGAAGTTATATACAGACAAGCAAGGAAAAGGCTAAAATAAGCTCTACTTTACTGAATTAGAGTCAAGAGATATCAGCATGAAACATATGTTTATCTTAATATAAATACTGATGAATACACACAGAAACAATCATAGATATGTGTGTATACACAAGTTGGTAGACATACCTGCATAGCGTAGCTCTGTCCTCTGGGACAGCCTAGAAGCCATGACACCCCAGCAGTAACAAGCATTCCCAGCACCCAGATCTTGATTTCTAAATACCATTCTCCAATAAAAGGAACCAGAGCTCCTTGAAGAAATCACTGATTCCAGGGTGAGGGTAGAGAAAATATAAGACGAGCATGGGACACTTTATAGTACCCAAAATTAGGAAATGCTCAAAAACAAAAGGATGGGTGTGGGACAGAAAGTGTCACAGGAGCCAACATGAAAGAGTTCCTAATGGAACAAAGCTGTAATAATTTGAGCAACAAAATAAATATTATTGAATCATAACCCAAAAAAATAAAATATATATGCATAGTCCATACTGATATAAATGAGGGAGATAAGGATGAATCTTTCTTATAAAAGAATTTCAATTTGGGGCACCTGGGTGGCTCAGTCCATTAACTGCCCAGCTCTTGATCTCAGCTCAAGTCTTGATCTCAATGTCGTGAGTTTAAGCCCCACATTGGGCTCCATGTTGGACATGATGCCTACCTTAAAAAAAAAAAAAAAAAAACTAATTCCAAATTATATACATATTTTCCCCTCCAGGATATAGAACTCAGTACCCCACAACCACTTTATGTTTTGGCTGGACTTAGTGATTTGCTTCCAAAGAATAGAATATGAAAGGGCAAAATAATAGTTTTATAGTGGAGAAACCCAGAAAACACATTTTAACCAAGAGATCAAGGTTAACATCACCACTGGTATCAGATAAATATCATGTACCCCCTGACATATGACACTTTCATCTCTGTACTCTTCTTCCCAAAAAGCATAATCTCAATGTAATCATGAGAAAATATCAAACAAATCCACTTTGAGGGGCATTCTATAAAATACCAGTGTTCCTCAACACTCTTAAGGTTATGAAAAAAGGAAAGCATGAGAAATTGTAACAGACCAAAGGAGATTAAGGGAGACATTACAACTAAAAGTAATATGGTATCCTGAATAGGAACTAGGAGCAGGAGAACATTAATAAAAAACTGGTAAATTCTAATAAAGTCTGAAACTTAATTTAAAAAAAAAGTAGGTATAATACATGAGCCCACATTGATACAAACAAGTGAATAAATAAATGGAATAGAAAGGACAAATAAATTTTAAAGAATAATTCTAAATATTAAATTCAGGTACTTCCTCTTCTAGGAGGTAGAGTTTAATACTCCCCCTAAGACTGCATCCAAATAACATAATACAGTAGAAAGCAGAAGGGGTGCCTGGGTGGTTCAGTTGGTTAAATGTCTTGACTCTTGATTTTGGCTCAGGTCATGATCTCATGGTTCATGGGATGGAGCCCACAAGCTCTGCACTGACAGCACAGAGGCTGCTTGGTGTTCTCTCCCTCTCCCTCTCTCTTTGCCCCTCCCCCCCCCCCACATTTGCATGCAAGCTCATGCTCTCTCTCAAAATAAAGAAATAAACTTGAAAAAAAAAAAAGTGGAAGAGTTACTATACAGTGGAGAAACCCGGCAATCCAGGTACTACCAGTTCCTGGACCTTAATGAGGACTTTTAATAATATATACTATATTATTACAGCTTGCTAATATATATACAGCTTGCTCCTGAATTTTTGTTGCTGGTTTAGGATTCAACTCTTTGGGATCTGCTAGAAAAATTTACTTGTTCTGAATTATAGCTCCCAGAATTTCACTCTTGTTTTGTCTTGTTCTCCTTGTCACCATAGTGTTATTTGTTTTTCCCCGAGTTTCAGAGGGATTTCAGAAAGGAGTTAGGTAAATTAAAGGACGGTATTCAACTTGTTGTCTTAAGGTAGAGTCCTGCTTGAATTTCTAGGTTTGCACATATAAAGCTACCTAATTATTTTAACTGGATACACAGTGAAATATTTAACCATGTCCCTATTAATATACTTAAAGTTGTCTCTAAACTTTTACTAAACAGTGCTACAGTGACTATATTTGTATGTATGATCTTTGTTCACCTGTCTGTGTGCTAAATCAAGAATATTTATACTTTACCTAGGATATTTACAGGTAATTGACCTCTTTGTGTCTCACTTCCTCCATTAGATGGTTATTGTGAGGATTAAATGAATTATTGTGTAAAGTACCTAAGACATAGTAACAGCTAGAAAGTTGTTAGTTATCACTGCCAAGTTTTCCTCTATAAAGGCTGAATATATGTATTAGTTATGAGAGTACTACTTTTCCCAGCTACGCTCAGACTCTAGATATTAGAGTCTATTTTGGGGGGAAAGGGACTATTTCCCCCGTTCCTGAAAAGCAGTATCCCATCATCCAGACTTTTATTTCACTATGACTTTGTTCATCTTTTTGATGCTTATTGGGCATCTATACTTTTCCCATGAATTGTTTACTTTTTATCTATAAAATATTTAAAATTATAAAACATTTTGAATTTTATTTTATTTTTTTTTTATTTTTATTTTTATTTTTTTTTTCAATGTTTATTTATTTTTGGGACAGAGAGAGACAGAGCATGAACGCGGGAGGGGCAGAGAGAGAGGGAGACACAGAATCGGAAGCAGGCTCCAGGCTCCGAGCCATCAGCCCAGAGCCCGACGCGGGGCTCGAACTCACGGACCGCGAGATCGTGACCTGGCTGAAGTCGGACGCTTAACCGACTGCGCCACCCAGGCGCCCCTAACATTTTGAATTTTATAAATGAATACCTATTTGGGGGCATTGTCCTTATTTGTAGAAGCTCTTTAAATAACATGAATTATTATTTCCACGTAGTTTTATTTCAAATATTTATTCCCAGTGTGTCATTTCTTAAATTTACTATCTTTTATCAGTGTTCATTCAAAACTTTTGAATTTTCATTAAATCAAATAAATGTGTTTTTAAGAAGTACTTAAGTTGATGGGGCGCGCGGCCAGGTGGCTCAGTCGGTTAAGCATCCTACTCCAGGCTCAGATCATGATCTCACAGTTCATGGGTTCGAGCCCTGCATCGGGCTCTGTGCTGACAGCTCAGAGCCTGGAGTCTGCTTCCGATTCTGTGTCTCCCTCTCTCTCTGACCCTCTCCCACTCACACTCTGTGTCTCTCTCTCTCAAAAATAAATAAACATTAAAAAAAATTTTTTTGAATACTTAAGTTGATACGTTTGCTAGAGAAATATATATATAACAGATATTCTAGCCTTTTATTTTATTCCAACTTGTGATTTGGCTCATCTGTTGTAAACTGGTAAGGCTTTTATTCATTCTGTGTGTTCCTTCTAATACATCAAAACATATCCCCCATCCCCCACCCAAAGAAGTCTATTTTACTCTTAAATGCCCAGGAGGTCAAACCCAGTCCCAATCTTATCTCAACATTTGAATGTTTGAATGTCCTTGGAGAAAAGGCAATTCTAGGAGGTGATGTGGACTAGGTCATGTGATTCATTTACAATGAAAATTAATTTTTTAAAGAAATCCAATATAAATAAGACAAAAAAAAAAACGGAAAGCAAATCACAAACATATATGGAATGATCCAGTTTTAGTTTTATTTTAAAACTTGTGTGTAGGTGAATAAATGTACACAAAAGATCTGGAAGAATATGGAACACACTGATAGTATCTGTTACCTTTGAAAATAAAGCAAGAATTAAAGAAGGGAAAATAAAGGGAGATTTCACTTTTTGTTCTATTTAATACTATATAGGTTAAAATTTTTCAAAGACCACAAATGTAATGATATTTGAAATACAAATTTGCTTTTAAAATTATGTTCACCTTTATGCTTTCTTAAATGTGCGTTTATTACTTTTTTAAAAAAATTGGCGAAGTAGAAGAAATACACAGAATAACTGACACTAAGGAAAAGTTGTATAACCTTTTTTAGTTCTTTTTCTGTTTTTTTTTTTTTTAAGTTTATTTATTTATTTTGAGAGACAGAGTGGGGGAGGGCCAGAGAGAAAAGGAGAGAGAGAACCCCAAGCAGGCTCTACACCAGCAGCCCAGAGCCCGATGTGGGGAAAGACTTGAATTCACGACTGCACGATCATGACTAAACCAAGAGTCAGACATTTAACTGACTGAGTTATCCAGGTGCCCCTCTCTTTGTTTTTCATTTATATCTGTCTCACAGATTTTCTGGTTCAAGATTACTGTCTGAGCACACAAAGTTATATTCTCTCCCTTTCAAGGCTCAACAAAATGACAGTAGAAACTCATGGCAATGAAAATTACAGGACCATCAGAGAAAAAAATTGCAAGAAAATCCTAGAAGGTGGAAAATAAAGGGCTAATTATTGAAGCAGAACAGAATACGTGGCATAAAATACAAGTCTGGAAATGTAGCACAGGGCGTTCATTTAGGAGAACATCAAAGAGGGTGTAACCTCAGAAATATCAGGTACAAAAGCAGGCTAAAAACAGGAACCTTAACTGAAAATCTATATATGCACTGTTTTGTTGAACAAAATTGAGCATCCAGTAAATACCAGTTCCTATTCTATGACAGAATAAACAAACCCAAAATAAAGCAAGGGTGTGGGTACAAAACTGTGAGGGTGGCAGTAGAAGCAACACTGTTTTAGATAAGCCAGCTGGTAAACTTCCTAAGACAGAGAAATCTGCGGAAAGAGACACAAAAAAGAGATCAAGGAAGGAGAACACAAATCGTTTTAAAATCAATGATGGTAATGCAAAGAACTGCACTAAGCAATTTAAAAGTCATGCTGTTAAATCTTCATAATACATAAAAACAAGTTATCTCCAAATGAGAGATGAAAAATATAAGGCTGAAATGAGAAATTATTCAAGGTTGCAAAGATAATTACATGACAACAGGTTTAAACACAGTGTAAGCTTTTAACTACCATATTAGTAAGAGCAGTCATTAAATCTTTTGGGAATTAATTTACTCATTTATATAATGGTCTAATTAATTATATTTTCTCTAAAGACCCATCCAATTCTAACACTATGACTACTACCAAAAGAAAATAATCCTACTTATCATTTACGGCTTAAGATAACAGACCATTAGTATGCTGAAAGCTTGAAAAAAGTCTCTATAATGGGACATTTTCTTTAATACTTCAGGAATATCACCAGCCTCCCGCTGAAGGACTCTAAAATAAATGTCAGTAGTAGTACATGTAGAATACTATACTAAAATGTTATTTCAGATCAATCAAGTAAAAAAACTCCACTAGACAACTGCCAATATACCCTGTCAATTTCACTTCAAGAGACAAAAATATGAATAAAACCTAAACAGACTTACAATAAAATCAACAGTTCTAAGAGTATCCATTTATAAACCAAATAAGGCTGTGAAAACAGGATATAAAATCTCATATTTAGGGAACATAAAAAAGAAAGTTAAAGAAATAGAGGCACCATATACTTATATTAATGTTTCAATTTAACAAAAGAATACTTGTCTTACAATTATTATTTTTTACAATTCACACTCCTATTTTTCTGCCCCTTCACCACCTTGTATATATTTCCTTCCTTTCCTTGAGTTGTATGTTTTAAATAGTCAACTAACAACAGATGCAAGACCATAATGAAATCAATATTCAATGCAACTACTAGCAAAGTTATGGCAAACAGTAATAGTTAAGATTTTTATTAACATCTGTGAGAAAACACTGGTGAGATAATGGAAAGCACACACTCTTCCCTATATTTACTACTAAACGCAACTAAAAGCCCTAGACATTATATGTAAAACAAACATAAGACTAAAAGTTGGAGAAAATATGGCAGACCAGCTAAGAAACTCAGGATGCAAAGAACGAGACAGTGAATTCCTTGAGTTTTCTTTTTGCCACCCAGCTTTGGAGCTGAAAACAAACAAACAAACAAACAGCCACCCAAAAGAACCATGGGAATGGCCCAAAAAAAGTCCCAGCAAAGCCTGTTCTCCCTAGCCAATGGACCAGGGAAGAGGAAGCCTAAAATGACAGAAATTTTCCAGACAGTAAACACTCTTCTCCAGCCAAACACCATACAAAAAACTGCAGCCCTACTTCCACTCACACCAACAAAATAAGTGGAGAGCCTAGACTTCCAATCTTGCCATGCTATAACAAAGGTCTCTAAAATAGCCTCACCAGAGTAATTCCAAAGAAGGCCAAGTAGGGAGACATGATTTTCATCCCTGTCTGGCAGTATGGATAACCACTATGCACATATATATTCTTAGGTTATATCCGAGGGGCCTGCCTAACAGAGAGGCTCGACATTCACCATCTCCCAGCAATACAGAGGTCACACACAAATGGTGTCAGTAATGATGACCTGAAAACCTGGACTTCTACCCGCATCTAGCAGTAACAAGGCACTCCCCTCCAAACTCGTCAGGTATCAACAGAGGCCAAGTGGGGAACCTAGACTTCCAGCTCCATCTGGCAGTAAGGAAGTAGTACCCCTCCTCATTTCACATGCCAGAGCAGTATCTTACAAAATCAGCTAATAGGAAAGGTTTAAACATACTAATAAACATTTAAAATAATTTTATATTACATATACTTATGTGTTTATAATTATAAGACATGTGATAAAAGTATAAATGTAACAATATTTGCCATGTAGTAAATAAATCTAGAATCTCATAACTGTACAAAATAGTCCAAATTTCAGTTGAAAATCATTTGCCATACAAAGAATAAATTCCCAAAATAAATGCAAAAATAAATAAATAGATGTCAACACCAAGATAACAGAATTGTTAAGAACTCTCTGGTAAGGATTTTAAAGAAATCATTATAAAATTGCTTTGACGAACAATACAGGCATGCCTGAAACAAATGACAACAAAGCATCAGCTAAGAAATAAAACACATAAAAATAAATAAATAAATAAATAAATAAATAAATAAATATTTTAGAGCTGAAAAGTACAGTAACAAAAATAAGCTCAGCAGATGGGCTCACCATTAGAATGGAGTGGACCCCCCCCCCCAAAAAAAAAATCAGTGAACTGGAAGACAAAGTAATAAAAAGTACCCAGTCTAAATAACAAATAAAAAATTGGAGAGGGAGGAAAAAAAAGAACAGAGTATCAGAAGCCTGTAGGACAATAACGAAAGATTTATGATTTGTTCCATCAGAGTCCTGGAAGGAAAGAGGGAAAGACTCAAGTAATCAAAGAAAATAATGGTTGGACACTTCCCAGGTTTGGCAGGAAGTTCAGATTCAAGAGGCTGTACAAATCCCAAATAGGAAAAACCCAAAGAAATCCACCCAAAGACATGTGATACTTAATTTCTAAAGTCTGAAGACAAAGAAAATAATTTTTAGAGTAGCCAGAGAAAAATGACAAGAGATCTGCCATCAGACCATGGAGGCCAGAAAGAAATGGCACAATACTTTTCTTTTTTTTATTTTTTTTTTATTTTTTTTTTTAAATTTTTTTTTAACGTTTATTTATTTTTGAGACAGAGAGAGACAGAGCATGAATGGGGGAGGGTCAGAGAGAGGGAGACACAGAATCTGAAACAGGCTCCAGGCTCTGAGCTGTCAGCACAGAGCCCGACGCGGGGCTCGAACTCACGGACCGTGAGATCGTGACCTGAGCTGAAGTCGGACGCTTAACCAACTGAGCCACCCAGGCGCCCCGGCACAATACTTTTCAAGTACTAAAAAAAAAAAAAAGTCAAACTAGAATTGAATACCCAATGAAATTATCCTTCAGGAATCAAGGGAAAATCAAGACATTCTCAGTTGAAAAGAAATTCAGGTAATTTGTATCCTAAGAAAATGGCTAAACCAAAAGGAAACAATAAAAAGAACCTTAAAATATAAAGGAAAAAATAACATAGAAAGCAAATATAGGCTGTCTGTTTGCTCTTGAGTTTCCTAAATTATGTTTGATGGTTGAAGTAAATATTATGACACTAATATAGTTATTAATATATAAAGAGATAATATTTGAAACAATTCTACTATAAGTGGGGGATGGTAAAAGGATTCTATACTCCACTCAAACTGTTAAAGTAAGTTATTTACATTACATATATATATATACACGCATATACCTAGAGCAATCACTAGAAGAGCTATACAAAGAGAGACACTTAAAAATACTAAAGGGGCACCTGAGGGGTTCAGTCGGCTAGCTGTCTGACTCATGATCTCATAGTTCATGGGTTAGAGCTTCACACTGGGCTCCATGCTGATAGCGCAGAGCCTGCTTGGGAGTCTCAATCTCCCTCTCTCTCTGCCCCTCCCTGTTCACATGTGCACATGCACATGCACATGCACACACATTCTAATAAAGTTTTTTAAAAAATACTTTAGATAAATCCAAGTGGAATTCTAAAAATGTTCCAGCAATGCATAGGAAAGCAGGAATATGAAAAAAGAAAAAGGACAGATAACTTAAGTATCAATAAATCAATAATTCCATTAAATGTAAATGGCCTAAATATACCAATTAAAAGACCGAGATCAGCAGAGTGAATTGTAACTCATGATCCAACTGTATGTTGTCATAAGTAACTTCAACTATAATGATACAGATGGTTGAAAGTAAAAAAATGGGAAGCATTTACCATTTAAACATTAATCAAAGGAAAGCCACAGCACCTATATAAATATCAGATAAAGCAGACTTCAGTACAAAAAAATTACCAGAGACAGGATTACTATATAATGATAAAAGGGCCAATCCACCAAGAATACATAGAAATCCTAAATGTATATGCACCAAGCACCAGAACTACAATATATGAAACAAAAATTTAAAGAACCAACCAAAGTATACAAATCCGCAATTATAGTTGAGACTTTAAAAATCTGCTCTCTCAACAACTGGCTGAATAGCTTCATAGAAAATCAAAGATATAGAAAAAAACACCACTACCAACATGACCTAATCAATATTTATAGAACATTTAAACCAACAACAACAAAATACACATTCTTTTCAAGTGCCCACAGAAGATATACAAAATAAACATATGCTAAGACTTAAAAGAAACCTCAAAAAATTTAAAAGAATTGAAATCAGATGTTCTGACCACAACGCAATCAAACCTGAATTAATAAGAAAAAGATGGCAGAAAACACCAAACACTTTGAAACTAAACAACATACTACTAAATAACTAAGGTCAAAAGGAAGTCTCAAGGTAAATTAAGAAAATACAATAAACTAAATGAGAACACAGCATATCAAAATTTGTGGGACAAAGCTAAAACAGTACTCAGAAAAAATTATAGGGGCGCCTGGGTGGCGCAGTCGGTTAAGCGACCGACTTCAGCCAGGTCACGATCTCGCAGTCCGTGGGTTCGAGCCCCGTGTCGGGCTCTGGGCTGATGGCTCAGAGCCTGGAGCCTGTTTCCGATTCTGTGTCTCCCTCTCTCTCTCTGCCCCTCGCCCGTTCATGCTCTGTCTCTCTCTGTCCCAAAAATAAATAAAAACGTTGAAAAAAAAAATTAAAAAAAAAAAAAAAAAAGAAAAAATTATAGCACCAAATGCATACATCTAAAAGAGGGAAAGTTTCAAATCACTAACCAGATTAATCTCCCACCTTAAGAATTTAGAAAAGAAGTCAAATATACCCAAAGCAAAAGGAAATAAATTAATAAATAGCAGAAATCACTGGACTGAATTAATGAAAGAAAGAACTAATCCTTTGAAAAGATCAATAAAACCGACAAATTGCTACCAAGACTAAAAAAGAAAAAAGAAAAGATAACACAAATTAACAATACCAGAAATGGAACAAGGGATATCACTACAGAGGCTGCAGACATCAAGAGATAATAAGGAAAAGCTATGAACAACTCTATACACATAAATTTGACAACTAAGACAAAACAGACCACTTCCCTTGGGGTTGAGCGGGTACTATCATAATTTATTCAATTTCAAAGAGATAATTTGAATAACCCTATAACTATTAAGGAAACTGAATTCATTATTTTAAAACTATGAAAAAAGAAATCTCTAGGCTCAGATTATTTCACTGAAGAGTGCTACCAAACATCTACAGAATATCATTCCATACATTTCTCTTCCAGAAAATAGGAGAGAATACTTTCCAATTCATTTTATAAAGCTAGTATTATCCTGACATCAAAACAGGATAAGACAGTTCCTTCAAAAAAGAAAACTACAGACAAATATCTCTATGGGTACACAGAAAAATTCCTTAACAAAATACAAACAGAATTCAGCAATATATGTAAAGAATTATACATTATGACCAAGTGAAGTTTATTCCAGGGATGGAAAGCTGGCTCACCATTTGAAAAATCAAGCAATAAAACTTGCCACCATATCAACAAGCTAAAGAAGAATATCATTTATCAAGTGATGTAGACAAAGCATTTGCAAAATCTAATACCCATTCATTAAAAAAAAAAAAAAAAAATCTCAGCAATTTGAGGGAAACTTCCTCAAACTGATAAATGGCATCTACAAAAAACCTACAACTAACAGTTGTTACACAGCTACTTAACAGTGGAAGACTGTTAAGCACTTTATCTGTAAGATCAGGAAAAAGACAAGAACATCTAGTCCTACTACTCATCTTCAACACTGTTCTGGATGGTCTGGTCACTGCAATAAGTGAAGGAAAGGAAATAAAAGGCATATAGATTGGAAAGGAAGAAAATCCCTATTTACTAATGGCATGATTGTGCATGGAGTAAATCCCAAGAAATCTACCAAAAAAAAAAAAACCTCGTAGAACTAAAAAGTGAGTTCAGCAATGTCACAAAATAAATATACAAAAATCAAATTTACTTCTATTGTAATAACAACATATGGACACCAAAATTGGAAATACAATGCCACTGACAATCACTCAAAAAAAAAAAAAAAAAAATGAAATATTCAGGTATAAATCTAACAAAACATGTACAACATTGGTGAGTAAAGTTAAAATCTAAATAAATGGAGAACTATACCACGTTAATGGACTAGAAAACTGAAGAGAGTAAATATGTCAATTCTGCCCAAAGTGATATATAGATAACACAATTCCTATAAAATTCTCAGCAAAATTTTTGGTACATATAGACCAAATTATTAAAACATATAGAAAAGCAAAGGAATGAAGACAGCAAAAACTGTTTTGAAAAAGAATAAAATGGGAATAATTATTCTACCCAATTTCAAGACTTATTGGGCAGAGAACATGAACTTCAATCTTAGTTGTACGAAAGATTAAGTCACCATGTTACGGTTTTCAACATCTTGTACATTCTAAGACAGGTTTGACCCTTGTCTGGCTCCAAAGAGGTAACCTCTAAACTCTTGGAATATCCTCCTTAATAAGAGTGTCTTTGTTTACCTGGGGACCTTGGGTTGCTTCATATGGTCTATGCTAATAATGCGATTTATGGTGGAAGGCTTGAATCATGTGATACCAGCTTGACCTCTCAAGGACTACAGAGTAAGATAATCCACACATGGAGTCAACCATGCCAACATAACCAAACCATAATAAAAATCCTGGACACCAAGGCTTGGGTGGACCTTGCCTGGTTAGCAAAACTCTGTATGTGCTGTCACAAATCACTGCTGGGAGAATTAAGCAGACACAATTCCACTGGGAGAAGACAATGCAAGTTTGGGCGTAGTGTCTCCTAGATCCTGCCCTTTGCTTCTTTCTCTATGGCTGATTCCATTAGTATGACAGCTCTTCTGAGTTCTGTGATTCCTTAAAGCAAATCACTGGTATGAAGGGTGGTCTTGGAGACACCCAAACATACTTACTTTATAAAAATTTAACTCAAAAATGGATCATGGAATTAAATGGAAAAGAAAAAATGATAAAAATTTAAGAAAAAAATTAAGAGAATATCTTCAAGATCTGGGACTAGGCAAAGAGTTCTTAGACTTGACCCTATAAGCAAAATCCATATAGAAAAAAAACACGCTAAACATCCAATTTTATGTTTATGCAAAAGACACTTTTAGAGAATAAAAAGACAAGCTACAGAGTGGAAGAATATATTTGCAAACCATATAGCCAACAAAGGGTTGGTATCTGAAATACATAAAGAACTCTCAAAACTCAACAGTAAAATAAAGGAAATAATCTGATTAAAACATGGGCAAAAGACATGAAGAAACATACCAACAAAGAGAATAGAGATGGAAAATAAGCATGTGAAGAAATTGTCCAACATTATTAATCTTGAAGGAAATGAAAATTAAAACCACAGTGATACCACTACATTCTCATCAGAAAGGCCAGAATTTAAAAACCACCAAGGTTGAAAACCAAGGTCCCCAGGTAAACAAAGACACTCTTATTAAGCAGGATATTCCAAGAGTTTAGAGGTTACCTCTTTGGAGCCAGACAAGGGTCAAACCTGTCTTAGAATGTACAAGATGCTGAAAACCGAAACATGGTGACTTAATCTTTTCGTACAACTAAGATTGAAGTTCATTTTTTTTGCCCAATGCAGGGCACTTGGGTGGCTCAGTCAGTTGTGTCTGACTTCAGCCCAGGTCACGATCTCATGGTTCGTGGGTTCGAGCCCCATGTCAAGCTCTGTGCTAACAGCTCAGAGTCTGGAGCCTGCTTCAAATTCTGTATCTCCCTCTTTCTTTGCCCCTCCCCCATTTGCGTGCACACGCACTCTCTCTCTCTCTCTCTCTCTCTCAAAAGTAAATAAAACAGGAAAACCATAAGAGACTCTTAAATACTGAGAGCAAACTGCGGGTTGATGGGGGTTGGGGAGAGGGGAAAGTGAGTGATGGGCATTGAGGAGGGCACCTGTTGGGATGAGCACTGGGTATTGTATGGAAACCAATTTGACAATAAATGATATTTAATATAAAAAAACATTTTGCCCCTCCCCCGTTCATGCTCTGTCTCTCTCTGTCCCAAAAATAAATAAACGTTGAAAAAAAAAATTTAAAAAAAAAAAAAAAAAAAAAAGGGGCGCCTGGGTGGCGCAGTCGGTTAAGCGTCCGACTTCAGCCAGGTCACGATCTCGCGGTCCGGGAGTTCGAGCCCCGCGTCAGGCTCTGGGCTGATGGCTCAGAGCCTGGAGCCTGTTTCAGATTCTGTGTCTCCCTCTCTCTCTGCCCCTCCCCCGTTCATGCTCTGTCTCTCTCTGTCCCAAAAATAAATAAACGTTGAAAAAAAAAATTTAAAAAAAAAAAAAAAAAAAAAAGGGGCGCCTGGGTGGCGCAGTCGGTTAAGCGTCCGACTTCAGCCAGGTCACGATCTCGCGGTCCGGGAGTTCGAGCCCCGCGTCAGGCTCTGGGCTGATGGCTCAGAGCCTGGAGCCTGTTTCAGATTCTGTGTCTCCCTCTCTCTCTGCCCCTCCCCCGTTCATGCTCTGTCTCTCTCTGTCCCAAAAATAAATAAACGTTGAAAAAAAAAATTTAAAAAAAAAAAAAAAAAAAAAAGGGGCGCCTGGGTGGCGCAGTCGGTTAAGCGTCCGACTTCAGCCAGGTCACGATCTCGCGGTCCGGGAGTTCGAGCCCCGCGTCAGGCTCTGGGCTGATGGCTCAGAGCCTGGAGCCTGTTTCAGATTCTGTGTCTCCCTCTCTCTCTGCCCCTCCCCCGTTCATGCTCTGTCTCTCTCTGTCCCAAAAATAAATAAACGTTGAAAAAAAAAAAATTAAAAAAAAAAAAACATTAAAAAATATTAAAATAAAAATACTTTTAAAAAAACCCACCAATACTAGCTAGAATGAAGAAAAAACTAGATCCTTCACGATGATCCATGAAATGGAAATGAAATAATCCCTCTGAAAAACAGTGTGACAATTTCTTTAAAAACTAAACATACAACTTCCATACAACCAGCAACTTCATTCCTAAATGTTTACCACAGAGAAATGAAGACATATGTTTATACCAAAACCTGCACATGAATGCTTATAGCAGCTTTATTCCCAATAGTTGAAACTGAAAAGTATCTTTCAGTGGGTAAATGGTGAAGCAAAATGTGGTCTATCTAATGCCACCAATGCCAAATACTACTTAGCAATAAACTATTGACATACACAACAACCTGAATGAATCTTAAAAAAAAGAAAAATTAAAGGGTTACATACTGTATGATTCCTCTTATACAGCATTCTTGAAATGAAAAAGTTATAAAAATAGAGAATAGATTAGTGGATTCCAAGAGTTAAGGGAGACGGGGGAGCATGAGCAACACAAAGTATACACTGCAGTGATAGAAATGTTCTGTATTTTGACTGTATCAATATCCTGGTTGTGATACCATAGTGTAGAGTTTTGCAAAATATTACCATGGGTGGGGGTTGGAGGTACTGAATAAAGAATGCATAAAATCTCTGCACTATCTCTTAAAATTGGATGTGAATCTACAATTATCTCAAAATAAATAGTTTAAAAGTGAATGAGGGAAAAACTAATATGATCAGAGAAAGAATTTTGATATATAACAACACTGAACATTATTAAATATTCAAACACTACTTTATAATTTCTTATTTTAGAACAACAAAATACATCCCTTAAATGTTCTCAATGACAACCATTCTGAAGGCTCATGTCTAAACACTCAGAATTTCCGCTCACCTTCCACGCTGTCAGAACAAGAAGTTCCAATGCCGGTGTCACCACTGTCAGAAGTTATACTATGTCTCCTGATATGATTATTTCGATGGTTGGATGGAACAGCTGTGGCCTGCCACAATGACTCATTACCAGGTAACCATGCTGATGAGGAATAATCTGGGCCTACAAAGGAAAATATGCAAATGTTAGCATATTTACAATGTCTATGAGTAGACAGATCTTTTTTGACCTTAGAAAAAATACACATAAACTAAAAAAAAAAAGAAAAAAAAAGATTATTTTTTGTCCCAAATAATTAAAATAGATCAGTGATATCTAAGATTCATCAAATCAACTTACATATCATACACCTAAAAATTCAATGCTGATTTAGCAGCTTCCTCTACTGAAGGACTCTGATTTCCCCTTACAGGTATTGAACTTTTAATTAAACACGTACTGCTGCCTTGTTAAAACTTTCAAATCAGGGGGTGTTTGGGTGGCTCAGTTGGTTGAGCATCCTACTTCTGCTCATACTTTGTGAGCTGGCGCCCCACTTTGAGTTTTGTGCAATTAGCACAGAGCCTGCTTCAAATTCTCTGTCTCCCTCTCTCTGCCCCTCTCCCACTCATGCTCTCTCTCTCAAAGTAAACATTAAAAAAATAATAAAATAAAATGTCAAATTGGGATGCCTGGGTGGCTCAGTCAATTGAGCATCTGACTCGATTTCAGCTCAGGTCACAATCCCAGGGTGGTGGGATCAAGCCTCACATGTGGCTTTGTACTGAGCGTGGCACCTACTTAGGATTCTCTCTCTCTTCCTCTACCCCGATACCCCGCTCACAGTCTCTCTAAAATTAAAAATAAAAAAATAAAATAAAATAAAATGTCAAATGTATCTATCTGTCTATAAATGCCAGCACTCTGCTCTGGAATATTTGATATGCAGGCATCTATCATTCCACACAGAGGCATTAGCTGAGAATGGAGGTCCAGGGAAAGCCTAATTGAATCATACCACATGATAATTTAAGTGCAATATGCTAATGGAAAATAAACCTTTTTTTTTTCTATTATATACTTATCACTTAACATTTAAAATTATCACGTATTTATTTCTTTAGTTACATTTTGGTAAAAGTTAAACACCATAACATCTTGGCTGTCTGCTCTATTTTCCCTTGAGTTATATTAAATCTCTATTTTTTAGCTAACATCACTTTTCAATGTTCTCTCAGTCTTTATTTTTACTTATCTTTCCCATTTTTAATTTTTATTTGCCTTTTGTGGTTTCATCCTTCATTTTACTTTTCTGCATACTTCATTAATTAGTATCCATTACAATGCCACACAAAGTATATCTGTGAACCAGTACCAGTCTGTGAACTATTTATTACTAGTTTACAAAAGTTAGTATGATCTGAAAGAGCAATTTTAAATCTGTTGAATTTTATATAAAAGCTATAGAAGCACATATCTTTATGAATGGCTAACACAGTGATTCTCAAATTGGAGCCTGAAGACTTGTGGAAGTTAACAAGTTCTATATAAGAATTTGGGGCTTTCATTTCAATGCATCCTTAAAAAATTAATAAGCACATTACAGATGATCTGAGTAATTTTAATGCCCACATTTGTGTTTCATGTTCACGAGTACAGCTACTTCTAAGTAAAGAGCAAATAACACATGGGGCACTTATCATGATATGAAACAAGACATCTTCACAGAATTACAAACTGGCACAGTATTGAAACTGGCACCCAAGTGCCCTTTAGTAGTCTTTAGAAAAAATAAAGTTTTTAGATTTCAACATAAGGATCACAGAAAGATAAACATGTCCATAAAATGAATTAAATCATTTTACCACACCTTCAGGATAGCCATTCTTTATATTAATATTAAAAAATCAAAATTCATAAACAGATTAATAATAAAACCAGAACTGAAGCTTGTTTCTACCAATATTAATTCCAACATTAAATCTTTAGTTTTAATAAAACATTATGTCATGTTAATATTAGTTTGAATTGCTATTTACATGTAATTTATAAATTAAATGTTTTGGTTTCATAGATGTATAAAACAAATAAGTAGCCTTGAAAACCATATACATTTAAACTAACTAAAAATTTAAAATATTGACCAGAGACACTTCTACAAGCTTTGATGTCCAGAATAACCACTTAAAACGTTGTAGGTTCCAGACCTCTCTCTGAATGGGACTTACTTTAATTCACTTAATTAATTACTCACCTATAAAAGCACCAAGTGAAAGTATTCTGTAACCAGGCCTGTTCTCTGATCTGCCTATAATCTATACCAAAATGTTTGCTTCAATCGGCTCCTCAGGTAATATCCCCTGTATATGAACTCAAAGTCCTGTCTAAACCATTATCAAAAAGGGTAATCAGTCCACTACTTTCTCTCCCATATGCAAACCTATTGGAGAAATATTTTTCAGAAATACCCAGCAAATAGCATAAATAGGCTGGGAGTACATGTAAATGCCAAATAAAGATATGAAACAATGTCCAATCTTACTAACCGAGAAATTAAAAAATAAAGGTTTAGATTTTTAAAATTATAGTTGTTCCTTGAACAACAATGGGTCTGAACTGAGCGACTCCCCTTATATGTGGAGTTTTTTAAGTAAACATATCAGAAAACTTCCTGGAGATTTGTGACAATATGAAAAAACGTGCAGACACACCAAGTAGCCTAGAAATAACAAAAAAACTTAAGAAAAAGTTAGGTTTGTCATGAACACATAAAATGTATGTAGATGCTAGTCCTAATTTATCATTTACTCCCATAAAATATATAAAAATCCTATTACAAAAAGTTACAATTTATCAAAACTTACATAAACACTTCCACACCATACATGGTGCCATTCAAAGAGAAATGTAAATAAATGCAAAGATGTAATAATAAATCATAACTGCATAAAATTAACTGTAGTACACAGTATACTGCTGTAATGATTTTACAGCCACTTCTTGTTGCTATTGCAGTGAACTCACGTGTTGCGAGCATCCATTTAAAAAGCCACGTGAAGGTAATCATCTCTAGTATGTGTAGCACAATAAACTGATGTCTCATGGATCTCACATAGTTTTCATAGTTCATGTTTTGTGCAATAACATAAACTTTCAACGCCATGGGACCCATATGAAGTATCACTGGTGATGCTAGAAATGCTCCCAAGAAGCAGAAAAGTCAGGACATTAGAAAGAAAAAGGTGAATGCTTGATATGTACTCCCGTTTGAGTACATATAGTTGCTTTCTATTTCTAGATAAATGAATCCAATATCAAGACCATTGTTAAAAGGAAGAAAGAAAGAAAGAAAGAAAGAAAGAAAGAAAGAAAAGGAAATTTGCGAAGCTGTTGCTGCAGCTACACCAGCAGGAGAGCAAAAATATGGGAAACTTTATGAAATTTTTTTTTCTTGATTTGAAAATACAGCTTGTAGGTGGGTGCAAAACTGCC
Organism: Prionailurus viverrinus; assembly: GCF_022837055.1. Lineage (NCBI taxonomy): Eukaryota > Metazoa > Chordata > Mammalia > Carnivora > Felidae > Prionailurus > Prionailurus viverrinus. Next base: position 107,385,933 of record NC_062565.1, read on the forward strand.
ATAAGAATGGCCTACCTATAGACTCTAGATTGATTTTAGAAAAAGCAAAGTCTCATTACAGTACATGACAACTTAAGGCAAAGGAAGGTGAAGGATATAAAACTGAAGAATTTAATACCAGTACAGGATGGTTTGATAATTTGAGAAAGAAGTTTGGCTTTAAAAATGTCAAGATAACAGGAGAAGCGGCTTCTGAGACCAAGAGGCAGCAGAGGAGCTCCCAAACACCATTACAAAAATCACTGACGAGAAAGGATATCTGCCTGAACGGCAGACAAATATATCCTACTCTGGAAAAAAATTTCCACAAAGGATATTTATTAGTAAGGAAGAGGAACGAGCACCAAATTTAATGCAGGAAGGGATAGGCTGACTCTATTGTTTTGTGCAAATGCAGTCAGGTGTATGATCAGGACTGTCCTTGTCTGTAAAGCTGCTAACCCCCAGGCCTTGAAGGAAAAAGGTAACCATCAGCAGCCAGACTTTTGGTTGTAGAACAGGCTGAACAAGAACGCTTTTTCTAGACTGGTTCCACTGATGCTTTGTCCCTGAAGTCAGGAAGTACCTTGCCAGTAAGGGATTGCTTTTCAAAGCCCTTTTGGTATTGGACAATGCCCCTGACCACCTAGAACCTTATGAGTTGAACACCAAAGATATCAAAGTGGCTTACCTGTCCCTAATACAAGGTCTCTAATTCAGCCTCTAGATCAAGAGGTCATAAGGACCTTTAAGATTCATTTTGCATGGTTCCCTATGGAAAGCATTGAAAACATTATGGAAGAGAACCCCAAAAGAGAGGATATCATAAAAGTCTGGAAGGATTACACCATTTAAGATACCAACATCGTTACAGAAAAAGCTGTGAAAGCCATCGACCCTGAAACAATAAATTCCTGCTGGAGAAAACAGTGTCAAGATGTTACACATAACTTCACAGGATTAACGACAGAGCCAGTCAAAGGAATCGCGAAACAGATGTGGATATGGCAAAATAGGTGGGAAATTAAGGCTTTCAAGATACGGGTCTTGAGGAAATTCAAAAGCAAACAGATACCACAACAGAGAAATTAACAGAAGATGGTTTGATAGAGATGAGTGCTTCTAAACCAATGCCAGACAACGAAAAAGACGACATAGAAGCATTGTCAGAAAACAAACTGACATTAAACAATCTGGCAGAACGGTTCTGATTACTCAAGATTGCTTTGACTTCTTTTACAACATGGCCTTTCCATGATACAAGCACTAAAACTAAGGCAAATGGTAGAAAAGTCACTTGTACTGTATAGAAACATTTTTGAGAAAGCGAAAAAGTCAGACCAAAATTATGATGTATTTATGTAAAGTGATACCGAGTTTGCTTGCCTCTACTGTCTTCCCTTTCACCTCCTCCACCTCTACTACTCCTGAGAAAGCAAGACCCTCCTTTTTTTCCTCCTCCTCCCTATTCAACATGAAACACAACACAGATGAAGACCTTTATGATGATCCACTTCCACTTAATGAATAGAAATAATCATCATGCCATACAGTTAAAAAATTTACCTGTTGTATGTATGTCTTTGCATGAAAATCCAGTAACTGTAAGGCAAGAACTGTGTGACATGTTTTTATGCCATCATCATCATCACCACCTAAGTATTCACCATGTACAATATCCTGCGCAAAACCTGTATGGTAGTGGATAGCCTATCTTCACATAGGCATAAAATGAGTAATATTTAATACAAAATTAATAATGTGTTGGTTTTCTTACTGTTTTATAACTTTGCTTTCAAAGAATTACATTACCATATAGTATGCCCCTCTCTCTCGTCATTGAAAAAAACTGCTATCAGCCTACCACACATAAGTGTTTTTTAAAAATCTAACAGTTTCCAATAATATATTATGAATATGACTATAATTCTGTATGCCATTAAAATGTTACAATGACTCATTCATTAGTGCATAGGCTAGGCTACTGTGGGACAATCATATTACTGCTTCTTCACTTTCAATGCATGACTTGTTGTGTATACCTGTAATATATGAATGTGTTTTTCAGGTTATCTTTTCATTTTTGGTGTCTAGTGTTAGTTAACACATACAACACCTACACAGACTTGTACCATTTAAGACAATACTGATATAGATACTGACAATTCATCTTATACACAGATGATATAAACTTATGGTACTGGCAAACATAGTGTAGTACTGCAAATGTATTTTCTCTTATGATTTTAATAATGCTTTCTTTACCTTACTTTATTGTAAAAATACAGTATATAATACATATAACATATAAAATATGTGTTAATCAGCTGTTTATGCTATCAGTAAAGCTTCCCAGTCAACAGCAAGCTATTGTAGTTAAGTTTTTGAGAGTCAAAAGATTTACACAGATTTTCAAGTGCACAGGGGACTGGTGCCCCTAACTCCTGCATTGTTCAAGGTTCAACTGTACTTCTTTTAAAAAAAAAAATTTATATTATATGCCTAGAACACTGAAAATAATTAACAAATGTCATGAATAAAACAACATTCTAATCTTTAATTTAGATTGAATTCATTCATTCTGAGGAGAATGCCATGTCTTGTCTCTATTCAAGTCAATCCAGAAGCACAAAGTAGTTAAGCACTAGAAGGGAAATATACTTACCAGGGGATATAATAAGGAAAACTATCTTACACTATAGTTGTAAAACTCTGCTACTGAAATGGGAACTACTCAATTTCTAGGTACATGCTATGGACTTTTAAAAAAAAAATTACAATCAGGCTCAGGGATCTCTGACAATAAAGTCTTACCTAGGTCCTATCATATTAAAGCAATTGAATAACTGACTGTAAAATCAGTTTTCTCCAGAACAAAGACAGAAGTACCTTCGTACGCTGGAACTTCTCTTTGGAAATGGTATTTTAAATTTTTTAACATGAATTTCAATTCTTTTAAATAGAATACTGAATGCCCGGGAAAAAGTTACTTAAAATTATTAATATTTATCACACTGGAAATGTAAGAAGGTTAGCATCAAATGAAGAGGTAACCTATTGTTACATTTTCTCTCTGAAGCACTTTTTTAATTGGAAGCAAAAATGCATACAGTATCAAGTCTTCCACAAATGTTGATATACCTATAATTTTCTGCATTTAGAATAACGACCAATCTTACTGAATTTTTTTTTAATTTAGAGAGAGAAAGCGTGTGAGTGGCAGAGAGGGGCAGAGGGAGACGGGGGTGGGGGGGCGGGAATCGAAAGCAGACTCCAACGCTCAGCACAGAGCCAAATGCAGGGCTTGATCCCACGACCTTGGGAACATAAGCTGAGCCAAAAGTAAGAGTCAGAAACTCAACCAACTGAGCCACCCAGGTGCCTCTTACTTAATTTTTTTAATGACAACTCTAAGTCAGAAGAAAATAAAAATAACACCACTGACAAAGCATATTTATTTTTACATAAAAAGCTGAATACAAATCATGAACACAAACTGCAGTGTTTCTCAAAATGCAGGTTATCAGTGGATTGAGACCAACCATTTTACATAAAATAAAACAAAACAGAAAATATCAAAGCACACTTACCCTTGTATGACATAAGATACACATGTCTCACCTTTTAACACCTCTGAAATGTTAACAAGTACAAAGTACTTTTACACAAAGTGGCCTTCAACTGCCCCAATACTATCAGTAGAAATCAACATACAACTAAGTTAAAAAGGAATAAATCCAGAGAACACAACAAAAAAGCTATTCATTAAACACTTAAGAGTAATCAGTTTCTAAAACTGTTCAGTCCATTTTGAAAATACTAAACTGAATTAGATGTCCACCGTCACAGATCATATATTTTGGCTGGACTGCTGCAAGTAATTCCACCCAAGCTATCTCGACCCTACTACCAGAGTTCTCTTCTGAGAATGAAGTACATTTGTCATTCTCTTGCTTATATACATCTGTAGGTTCCTTCCTGCAAACTACTTAAGTTTGGCAAACTTCTTCACCAATTACAGCCCCATTTTCTAATCCTTTGCAACCCCTACCTCCCTTATGCCAGCTGCCCTACAAACACTCTCTAGCCACACAACACTTAATCACTGCCTCCAGACAGTCGAGGTTCTTTAACAACTCCATGCTCTTTTCTTCTCTACCTTCTTTAAAAGTCCCAGTTCAGAATCTTGTTCGGTCTTCTGATTCCTCCAAGAGGTATTCAGTGGCATTCAATAACTACTACTTTGTGCTCTCCCAATATATCACTCAAAATTCCAGAACGGGATTTACTAAATTATATTAACCCATTTGTGTAGGACTTTCTTCTCCCTCAGCAAACTACGAACAGTGAAAGACACCTTTGTTTTTTTTTTTGTTTTGTTTTTTTTTTTAGTCTCTAACACAGAGCTCTAGGGCCAGGCAGGGTCTCAATAAACTTAAGTCATTATTACTACTAGGTACCAAATAAATGTTCATGGTATAAAATTAAAATTCTGGAAACATTATAATTAGATCTAAAAAATATTCTTCCTTTTAGAAAAAGGATTAAATAGGGGTGGGGAGGCTTGTTGTCTATTTTAAAATCCAGATTTTTAACTATCCCTTGAGCTAGTTTGCATTTAAGTTCCTAAAGATCAGTAAATATTTTCCGAAACAGCTAAAAAAAACAATAATTATAAGTGGTTTGAGGGGATGATGGCTAAAATGCCTAATAAATATGAGAAAACAACCTCCTAGGGCCAAAAAACACAAGTCACAAAAAATTAAAAAGAACATTAAAACATAAAAAAGCATTCACATTAATAGTAACCACACATACACACTGAGAAAAAACCCTCAAACTACACTGGAGAATATCTAGCTAAAATGAAGGACACTTAAAATAACAATATTTATGTTCTTCATTGCCATCCTCCAGTCCATCTGAGTACTGTTTGTCTCTAGGGTAACTGACTCTAATAGTCCTAATTTTTTTCTTTTATTACAGAAATAACAGTGTAGCTTAGTGGTAAAGAATGGACTGTGAAACCAGGCTGCCTGGACTCAAGCTCTATTCCACCTCTTATTAGCAGTGAGACCTTGAGTAAGTCACTTACCTAAACTGTACCTCTGTTTCTTCACATGTAAAAAGAGAAAACAAATTAGAGTACCTCTCTTACAGGGTTTTTGTGATAATTGAATAAATATGAAAAAATATTGTTTCTAAAGTGCCAGGCATAAAAACAAACACACAAATCAATGGAACAAAATAAAGGGCCCAGAATTAGGGGCACCTGGATGGCTCAGTCAGTTAAGTGTCCAACTCCTGGTTTCGGCTCAGGTCATCATCTCACAGTTCTTGAGTTCGAGCCCCGCTTCGGGCTCTGTGCTGAGACTATGGAGCCTGCTTCGGATTCTCTCTCTCCCTCTCTCTCTGCCCCTCCCCTGCTCACTCTCTCTCTCTCAAAAATAAATAAATAAACATAAAAAAAAAAAGGGCCCAGACACAAGCCCACACATATAGGATATATTAATTTACTACAAAGGAGCCAAAAATATACAATGGGAAAATGATGATCTCTTTCAATACATGATGCTGAGAAAACTGGGCAGCCACATGCCAAAAAATAAAACAGCCCCTATCTTCATACCATACAGAAAGATCAACTCAAAATGGGTTAAAAACTTGAACACAAGACCCAAAACCATGAAACTCCTAGAAGAAAATGGAGGGTAAACTCCCTGACATCAATCTTGACAATGTTTTTTGGGGGGGGATTGGACACCAAAAGCAAAGGCAACATAAGCAAAAATAAACAAGTGGGACTACATTAAACTAAAAAGCTTCTATGCAGCAAAGGAAACTATCAACAAAATGAAAAGGCAACATATAGAACGGGGAAAAAGTATTTCCAAACTATGTATCTGATAGGGAGTTAATATCCAAAATATATAAGAAACTCATAAAACTCAACAGCAACAGCAATAACAACAAATCAGATTTTTTAAATGGGCTGAGGACCTGAATAGGTATTCTTCCAAAAAAAGATATAAAAACGGCCTACAGGTACATGAAAATGTGTCAACATCAACATCACTAACCATTAGGAAAATGAAAATCAAAAGCATAATGAGATACTACCTCACACCCATTAGAATGGCTATTATCAAAAAGACAAGAAATAACAAATATTGCAAGGATGTGGAGAAAAGGGAACCCTTGTGCACTGTTGGTGGGAATGTAAATTAAAACTGAATTTTAAGTAATCAAAAACTAGTATTCTTTGTTTTCTTAAACATAAATAGGGAAGTTCATTAACTACTATGAATAATTTTAAACACATTACCGCAAAAGGTATAAGACTACATTCCTTCAATGTAATTCTGAAATTTCCTTATTCTCAATTCTACCATAACAAGGAAGAGTTTTCACTGGTTCAGGCTGAGATTAAAATTACCTCAGTTAAGAAGACACCAGATAAATAAGTGGTTTGCCTTTCACACAAAAATATGAATTCAAACCAATAAATATATGCCAACTACTCATTATACAAAGCAAGGAATTCAAGAGGGTTAGGGCAGCAAACAACACAGACAAGTCTATCTCCTCCTATGACAAAAATTACATGCATGTTGATGTCAATATGTAAACAGGTGGAAGTCCTAGTTTATCTTCTGGTTACTTGAAATGCTGTATTCCAAAAAAAGTATATTGGCAGCCATCTGGAATGAGGACCACATTTAATTTAATCTCTCATAAGCCTTTGTTTCAGTTTACACACTGGTAAAAAATGAAGTTTTTAATAAAACCACTACAAATGTGGAAAAAGTATACCAAGCAGTATTCCAGAGGCCCACCTTTGTCTCTCACTGTAACTATTTCATAGTACCACTAGAAAAAATATTCTCCATGGTAGCAAATTATGCCAAAACTTAGAAGGATCAACAACATCCAGGAGAAAATAAAAATCCCAATCAAAATAAATTTTCCTAAACTGTCAGACCTAATAAGTGCTACTTTTAATTTATGTAGCCATTAACCTCCAAAGAAAGCTGAGTAGGCTAGTTATTTCTCAATTAGCCTTTTGTTTACTCATACTTAGGAACCTAAGTGCCACACACAACACATTTAAGTGCCAAAACTGAAACAAAACTTTAGTTTTAAAACATATCAAATAAAAGTTTTGAGAAAATTAATACATATCTCCCCCAAAATTAAAGAACTTAATTGCTAGTCAAAGTTTTCAGTACATCATTCCTAAAATAAGATGTAATGCTCAGTACTACTCAGAAAGCTTCAAAAAAGCTTCTGTAATGTCATGGGAAGGCAACATATATTTCTTACAGTCAAAAAACACACAATCTGTCTACAACGTAACCACCTTGTAGAAAACTTTGAACTTTACACCAAATTTAGTCCAAATATTTCATCCCATTCTCCGGCAGGATAACTAAGAACTACAGTTCATCTCTAACTCTGAATTTTAGTAATGAAAAGTAGCATCAATAAAGCAATCAAACTTATTCACTAGACATCTACTACACAGAAAAGGTATAGAACAAAGGTCCTGATCTTAAACTCATTCTTTAAAGTAATTTAAAATCTTATCAATGACTTCAATTATTTTAGCACCATGTAATGAAGTCTTAAAACCATTTATCACAGAAGAAACAAAAATAGAGAGTTACTATTTTGAGGCAGATTCTCAGGCCAAAGCATGAAATAAAACTAAATACCAAAGACTGGTCCCCTGACAGAAAATCTACTCTGGTGGGAAGAACACTTACACTATTTGAGATGTCCTTGAGTCAAGGTTTAGCCACTGTTCAATGTAAGGCATCCCAGGAGACACTTCCCCTCCCCTAGTCTTGAAACTGAACGTCCCAGGCAAACCCAGACCATCGGTCACCCTAGCTTGAGAAGTAGTAAGGAGAAAGCAATTCAAGCTTTTATTTAGCACTTATGTATCAATCTCCATGCAATAAAGAATTGAGTGGAGGGGCGCCTGGGTGTCTCAGTAGGTTGGGTGTCCGACTTCAGCTCAGGTCATAATCTCTCAGTTCGTAAATTCGGGCTCAGATCAAGATCTCTTGCTTTGTGAGTTCGCACCCCGCGTTGGGTTTTCTTGCTGTCAGTGCAAAGCCAGCTCGGGTTCCTGTCTCCCACTCTCTGCCCCTCTGCAGGCTCACTCTTTCTTTCTCTCAAAAATAAACATTAAAAAGAAAAAAAGAAAAAAAAGAATTGAATGGATTAGATCTCTAATCCTGGCCAATTTTTAAATTTTTAACAGTCTCTCATGGAAACTGGCCAGGGCCACTGATCTATTCTGACTGATTTTATATGACCTCTTGGAACCACAAGACTTTAGTGATTACTCCTCCCCTCAGCCTCCTCTCTTCTAGAATATCACACTCTGTGGTTTTATTCCTAACTCACCGGCTGCTCCCTCTCAGTTTCTTTGGATTGTTCCTCTTCCTCTCCCTGACAGGAAACATTAAATGCCCCAGAGCTTGATCCTCTGCTGTATTCTCTATATTCGCTCCATGTGAACACCTTTAAACACCATTTATACACAGACATCTCTCAAAATGCCTACCTCCACCTCTCCCATCTCTCCACTGAGCTTGACTCAACATGGTGCCTGCAACCTCTAAAAAAGTATGTGGCCAAAACAAGAACTCTTGATTTTATTTGCCTTCCTCTCTCTTCCCCTCACCTCAGGAAATAGCACCACCAAACAAAATTTCTGAAACCAAAACTAAGATATCATTTATGACTCCTGATTCCCTGCTTTGTCATCACCAAACCATTGGTAAATCCTCCCAGCTTTCTCAAGTATATTCCAAACCCATTCTCTTCTCCCCAAATCCAATCTTACCACTGTGATCCCACACCATCTATTGTACGTAACCTATTAACTGCAGTATGCTATTAACTGGCTTCCCTACTGCTCTTCTTTCCCCCAACCCTCCAGAATTTTTCCCCACAGAACAGCCAGGAGTGATCCATAAACACCAAGGACAGAGAATGTCTACTCTGTTTCCCCAATGCTAGAAGAGTATCTGCCTCAAAGTAGGCACTCCCCAGTGAATGAATAAATGAACGGTCATCTCTCCTACCCTTTTTATATCTAGATTCCCCTCACACGGAACAGAACCCAAACTTCCTACAATGCCTTACATTATCTGGGCTCCCTCACCTCACATTCCTGATCTCCATGCTCCAGATTCACTGGCTCTTGATATTCTTCAGACTCCCCAAACTCATTTCTACCTTGGAGCTGTGTCTGTGCCCTGTGCCTGAACACTCCTCCCCTCACGTCTGGCTCCTTATCGTTCTGGCCTCAGCTCAACGTTACCTCCTTAGAAAGGCCTTCCCTGACCAGCCGATCCAAAGCAGCTCTACTCAACCTTTGCCATCTCACCCAGTTTCCCTGTTTTCACGGTACTTACCAGGTGAACTCTCTTGTTGTTGGTTTACTTACAGACAGCTTCGTCCCCACTAGAATGTAAGCTCCCTGAGAGCTGGGACCTTATCTTTCTTGTTCAGTGATGTATTGCTACAGACTAGTACAATGCCTATTACACAATATTTATTGAAAGAATGACTCACAAACATTTGCCAAGTACGTATTATGTGCCAACCACTATACTAGGTAATAACAATGGATTTTTATAATTAAAGAAAAATAGAAAGTAGAAGTAAGATATTAGTATGAAAAGCTATTTGATGTTCTTTTTATGTTGACCATTTCCATTCTTTTTTTTAAATTTTTTAATGTTTATTTTTGAGAGAGAGCGACAGAGAGGGAGAGAGACAGTGTTAGTGGGGGAGGGGCAGAAAGAGAGGGAGACACAGAATCCGAAGCAGGTTCTAGGCTCCCAGCTGTCAGCACAGAGTCTGATGCGGGGCTCAAACTCAGAGTGATCAAGACCTGAGCTGAAGTCAGACGCTCAAGGGACTGAGCCACCCAGGCACCCCGATCATTTCCATTCTTAAAATGAATACTTTATATGATAAATTCTACTTTTCAGAATATTATTTTGGCAGTGTAAAATATGAACATGCTTAAGGTAGTAATAATAATTAGTATCTCACTGCAGCTTTGGAAGTTATCTAGATGCTGACATTCTTCATTTTTTAATGCACATTTTACACATTAGTTCCCACTAATTAAGCCATCACTCAGTAAAATACTATCTAGGACTCTTCACGTCATCACCATTTTCTCAGAATATGCATACAAACATTTCATCCAGTCAGAAAAATCATGACTCTAAAATTTTTCTGTTCTCAACATGCAAAAATATTCACAACATGACAATAGTGGTTGTCAACTCACCATTTATTCCCTGGCCTCAGATTAATTTACCAGCTCCATTCAAGCCAAGAAATGATCAAGTTCCAATTACTAATCAAGTTCATTTCACCACAGTCATTACTAAAATTAAGATTCGCCCCTCACCCCTCAAAGCCTATTATAATAGAACATGTCCAAATGAGTTCAGGCAAAAGAGTTACGTTTCATTGTTACCACAGTACTTTTAGATCCATCTAATTCAGAACCACAGAACAATACCTCAGTATCTGGTGTAAGCATACCAGTTATCACTACTATCATTATGACATCACTAAACACCTTATGGCAATGCATCAACTAGGAAGAAGATTTCAAGCTCAAGGCACTGACATTTCTCCAGATCTCATGTTTTCATATTTTAGCATACTTTAAAACTATCATATCCTGCCCCCAAATGTTGTAAGGGTTGAATATATTAATATTTTTAAAGTATAATTCATAAAATGAATCAAATTTGGTATAACTAGGCAAAAGTACTCAAAATACCACTATATCATACTAGATTTTTAAAACATAAAGGAAAGAAAGGGGCACCTGGATGGCTTAGTTGGTTAAGTGTCAGACTTAATTTAGGCTCAGGCCATGATCTTCCTGTTGTGAGATGGAGCCCTGCTTTGGGCTCCAGGAAGGGCACGGAGCCCGCTTAAGAGTCTCTCTCCCTTTCCCTCTCCCTCTGATTATACATTTTGAACAGCAAGGTATTCTCAAATGCATTCAATCAAATACATAAAGACATATCACTTCTTCTATTTAAAATTAGCTTTCAACGGGCAACTGGGTGGCTCAGTTAAGCGTCCAACTTCGGCTCAGGTCATGATCTCACGGGGAGTCTAAGCCTGGCATCAGAGTCTCCACAGACAGTGTGTAGCCTGCTTGGGATTCTCTCTCCGCCCCCCCCCCCACCCCTCCCGAACTTGTGCTTTCTCTCAAAATAAAATTAGCCATCTAACCATACTTGCCAACACAAAAGGGGGAAAGGGGGGTGTTCTTTGTATGGAAATATATGAACATGTTCATATTATTTACATTTATAAACGTTTACTCTATAAAGCTGAAAAACCGTAGGTACCACAACAAAATTAAATCCCAAAGCAAAGGTCAAAAGTTCAGTATTCTCCAAACCACACTTGTTATTGTTCCTATTTGATTTTACTACCATTACCTTAAAAAAAAATGTTACCTTCAATATTTTCAGCTGATTCTACATTACCACTGATTTTCTCTTTAGTCCAGTTACATATTTCTATAAACAAATCAGTTTTAGGATACCTAGAATTAACCCACATAATGAAGTAGTAAATTCATTTCAATACCAGAAATTATTTATTTATCCCTGGTTTCGTATTGGCCTTCAGGAATAAAATGATTGCTGACAAATACAATCAGAAAACAACTCTTTGTTTTCACAAAATTCTAAAATTGCTCAAGGTGGTCAAAAGATATACTGAACATTATTTCAAAAATATAAATTTTCTTCAAATTCTCAGAAAGGAAAAGAAATTCCTGCATAAAGCATCTCAGAGGTCATTATCTTGACCTTCACCATCTGTTCGTTTGTAAAAGAAACTACATGTAAGTTTTTCATCTAAGGTATAACTTTATAAAATTAACTAAAAAATAATTTTAAAGACTTATTTGCTCAAGAATAAAGCATTGGGGCACCGGGGTGGCTCAGGCAGTTAAGTGTCTGACCAGCTCAGGTCATGATCTCACGGTTCATGGGTTGAGCCCCGAGTCGGGATCTGTGCTGACAGCTCAGAGCCTGTTGCCTGCTTCAGATTCTGTGTCTCCCTCTCCTTCTGCCCCTCTCCTGCTCTCTTTCCCTCTCTCTCAAAAATAGATGAACATTAAAAAACACTTTTTTAAAAAAAAGAATAAAGAAGCATAGCAAAAAGTACATCACTATTACTGTAAAAGTAATTCACTCTCGGCATATCGCTGAAAAAAAAAATTTATTGGAAAGGCATGTCCTGACTTACCAATGGCTTATCACTTTAAAATACGATAAAATATATGCTTTGTAGGGGCGCCTGGGTGGCGCAGTCGGTTAAGCGTCCGACTTCAGCCAGGTCACGATCTCGCAGTCCGTGAGTTCGAGCCCCGCGTCAGGCTCTGGGCTGATGGCTCGGAGCCTGGAGCCTGCTTCCGATTCTGTGTCTCCCTCTCTCTCTGCCCCTCCCCCGTTCATGCTCTGTCTCTCTCTGTCCCAAAAATAAATAAATGTTAAAAAAAAATATATATGCTTTGTAAAGATATCCTGTCCAAATTCCTTCAACCTGGGTACTGTTTATAAATTATCTCCTTCCACTATATTCTTTGTTACAGCAAAGGTCTAGGGCCTGCAATACAACCTCAAAGTCCTTCCTTCAGCTGCTTAACTTCTGCTCACTATGAGGTTTTCTTCCTCATGGAAAACAATGGAAAAATGGATACAATGCTTGGGTGACATTATATCTCCAAACATGTTATTATTACAAATCTCTTTCAAGAGGTTAGGTTACAAAGACACTACAGATGGCTCTTGACAGGTACAGATAAATTGAAACCACTCCCTCCAATCCCTAGGGATAATGAAGTTGTCTTCTGGCTTACTGAAGTTAACTGTGACTGTAGTATTTCTAGTAGTCAGTAAGCATCGGAAACCTCTCAACTGCACTCTCCCCTTATTAGGATAAATAGTATACATCTTAGAGAAGATAATTCCCACTTACATTTTTTTAACTAAATCCATGCCTACATTAAGTTCCATTATTGCTACAAGTGTTGCGGATCCAAATTTAAGAGAATGATTTTAAATTTAACTCTGGATTTAAAAATTTACATGTCTCAAATAAAGTACAGTATGGTGACTACACTTGATACCGTGCAATATGCTTGAGATTTGCTAAGAGGATAAATCTTAAGTGTTCTCACCACACACACACAAATATTGTAACTCTATGAGGTGATGAATATGTTAAATAGCTTGATTGTGGAAATCATTTCACAATGCATACATATACATACATCAAAACATCAAGTTGGACACCTTAAGTATATATACAATTCCTACTTGTCAATTACAGTCCCCCAATAACTAGTAACATTATATGTCTAAAAAAGAAAAACACATCACAAATTTCTAAACTATCATAGAATTACATTATTTGAAATTTTAATAGCAACTGTGCCTGGTATACTTTAAAGAGCAGAAAATGCTACCAGAAAAAAAATTCTCACTTCCACATGCTGCTTCTACGGTTGTTGTTTTGCAAATAGCTTTAAAAATGTATACAAAAATGTCAGTTACAAGTGGAACTCAAAACATTTTGTGGAACAAGGTTACTTAGGAGTTCGAGAACCACCTAAAATTGGAGGAAAAAATTTTACGTCTGTACATATGGCAATTTTTTTCTGGATAAAAGGCCTATATAACTTTCAGCTTCTCAAAGGGTTCAAGATCCAATTAAAGTGTCTTGGGGAATCGTCAGGGTCAGACAACTTGTCACAGGCAACCCAAGTCTTTTTTTTTTTCTTTAAGCCTTATCTTTTTCATCCCAAATTAGGGGAGGATTTATCCCAATCTGGTGGCTCCCACACAACTTCTGAGCGATGCAGGCATGAAATGGAGGTCCGACACAAACCGCTCCCTTCACACAGTGAAGGCGGCAATCTCCAAATTTTCCCTGAAGGGGCCAGGGAGAGGCAAACGCATTAACACCCCCGCCGCTCAGAGATCGATTGGCTCATGCAGGACGTGTCCTCCCCTGACGCCAGAGAGAGCTGCGGGGAGGTGACCAGGTTTCACTGAGGGGCTGAAGTCCCCTCGGGGATCACTTATGGAGGAGATGGCATCACCAGCAACCTCCTCCCGCCCCAAAACGCCCCAAGTAGCAGCTGCGGGCGTGGGCGCAGCAGACCCCGGCCCTCCCAGGCGCGCCCCAAGCCGCCGCCGCAGCACGGTCGCAGCGACCTTCCCGCTCGGGTCCCCGTGAGCCCCGTTATCCACGTCGGCCACACACCCCACGAGGGAAAAGGGAGGAGGCCGGACAACAAAGCGCAACCAGAGGAGGCCCTGGCGAGCTTGAAGTTGGGGCGCCGGGGCTGCGGCCCGGGGAGGAGCGGGCTGGACGCCCGGCCGCGCGATGCAGGGGCGGACGGGACCGGGGACGCGGCCCGCCAGATGTCAGCCCGCGGTGCCGGGGTGTCGGCAGCCGGGAGGAAACGGGGCGGGCGGGCGCGCGGCGGCGTCGGGGAGGCGGCCTGGGGCGGGGTGGGGGGGAGAAGGCAGGCCTGAGAAGGGAAGGGAACGGCGGCAGGGTCCCAGGCGTCGCGGTCGGCCGCGACCCCCACACCAGCCGCGGGGGAGGGACTGTCCCGTTACTTACCCGCCGGGAGACTGCGGGCTCCGCCGGGGCTGTCCCGGCCGCCGGCCTCCGGGGCCAGGAAGCGCCCCCACATAGCGGGCGGGAGGGCCGGGGGCGTACGACTCCCCTAGTCCGTCCTCCCCCGCCTTCGCCTCCTGCTTCTTCGGCGGCGGAAACTTGTGCGGAACCTGGGGCCGCGGAGGCACCAGCAGGAGGGCGGGCGGGCGGTCTGGTTAACGGCTGCTCAGCGACTGGCGGCGAGCGCAGGGGCCAGATTCGCCGCGGCGCCGGCGGCGGCGGCTGCCATGGCCGAGCCCGCTGCGCTGAGGCCCGGGCCGAGGAAGCGGGCGGCTCCGCAGTGACGGCGGCTGGGTCCCCGGCTGAGCCCAGGCTAGGATCAGAGCCTCCAGGCGAAGTTGCAGCTGCGGCTTCTCTCCGCCCCCTCCGCCGGCAGAGCCGGAGTCGGAGCCGGGCAGGGTGGGGGCGGGGCCTGCCAGGGGCGGGGCCTCGGGCGCTTACATAACGCGTGCGCGGCGCGGGGCGGGAACTGCGGGCCGGTGCCGCTGGATACCCTTACGCCGGTTCGCTTACTTTCGAGACTGGTGGGTAGACTCGAAGCACCAGCTGCATCCCTCCCTCCCCATCCTTGCGCTCGGTCAGACGAGAAAAGAGGATGAATAGAATGTGGCCCGGAGCGGTATCTTTCGGTACCGCCCTCGCTTGGGTAATCCCTCAAGCCCTCCGGGGCACCTCTCTGGAAAAGAAGAGGAAAACCTGTCTTCGCTGCATAACTACTGGAGCTAAGAGGCTCTTCTGAGAGGGGTTGAGGGACTGCCAGTCTTATTTGGGATTGGGATTAAAGTCATCATACATTCCAGAAACATCGTTTATAAATCGCTTTGTGGGACAGAAAAGAAGTCGTTTTCCTGAACTCGTAAATTCAGTGGCGGGGGGGGGGGGGGGTCAGGGGGGAGAGGGAAGCAAAATACCTACTATACAAGAATGTGCACAGGAAAAAGCAGAAAGGAAAAAGACCAGAGGGTTCAGAGAGGAGCTGTAAATTTTAATCTAGTAGCCCAGGAATTCAGATAAGCAACCAGAGAGGAATCAAAATGGTACCAAAGTCTGTAATGGGAGTAACTTCCTTACACCCTACACCTTCTTGTTCTTCCTACATTTGGTCAGTTCCCACCCTTCATCTAAACCTGGAGTACAGGAGCAAGTAAGTATTCTGGAAGGAAGCATAAAAGGGTCCACCAGCCTTTTCTTATATCTTACTTTTCATTGGCAGTATTAGGATCCTTCCAATATTTAGATACAAAACAGTTCATTTAATAAATATTGGTAGAGCACTGTAGAAGAAAGTGGGTTCTACCCCTGGCTCGTAAATCAGAGACAAACTGAAAAGGAAGTCCCTACCCTTAACAAGACTTTGAGTCCAGTGATGCCTTTTGTTTGTTTGTTTTAGAAGTTTGTTAGTAATAAAGGCCTCTTATTTCTACTTAAAGACTTTGGAGTTGGGAAATACTGCTTAAAACTTTTAGAGGTTAAATTACATTTACTTGTGTAGTTTATTACTTACTACATCTGTGTTGTACTTTATTTCATTGCAGTTTTAAATTTCGTCTCCCTCCAGTAGAGTTCCACTATTTCTCCAAATCATGAGCAGGCGGCCCAAGAGTCACTTTGTTCTGAGGATAGAAAGTGACAGAAATATGAAAGAAGGATATGATTGGCTGCTTTTCCTGATTTAAATGTGCATGAGCTCATTTGAATAGTTTAGGCATTCAAGTTTAGGAACTTGAACAGCTGAGGTTCAGAATGAAGCCTAACAATTAATGATAATAAATTCCAAAAAGAATTGTCGGAAGCTATAGCACTATATCACAGTATCCTTTTTCTCATGATTTATAGTTACCATAGTCTCATATTAGGTACAGTATTTGTTAAACACCAAACTTTTTTTGATAC
Source organism: Prionailurus viverrinus (assembly GCF_022837055.1). Classification (NCBI taxonomy): domain Eukaryota; kingdom Metazoa; phylum Chordata; class Mammalia; order Carnivora; family Felidae; genus Prionailurus; species Prionailurus viverrinus. The sequence goes on from NC_062565.1 coordinate 107,402,568, forward strand.
AGTTCTAAGAAATGTATGAATTACAGATAAATCTTGGTCTTTTGTGAGTTTAAAATATGTTTTTGTTTGTTTGTTATTCCAAAAACTGCCAACTTGCATTCAATTCTAAGTAGTATTTTAGGGAAAAAAAATCACTTGCTCAAGTTTTCTACATGTTTTTTACCAATGTGAAGGGTGTGCCACTACACATGCAAAAGAACATCTGAAGCTGAGCCTATAAAATATTTTAAATGCCTATTACAGAGTAAGAGGAAATAGTAAAAACATGTTACTTTGGCAGTTGGCACCAAAGATAAAAAATTTTGTGTTCCTACTAATTAAACTTGAAAGGATACAGATCTAATGCAATTAAAATAACCTAAATACTAAGTGAGAATATTCTGTATGTGAAGTAAACTGTAACCAACCATTTTTTTAATCATATAGATTGTGAGTATTCTCAGAATCTGAACTCAGATTCCCCTATATCCATATTACACCCAGTATCCATGTTTCTCTGAATGATTAAAATTTATCATAGCAAAGGTTTGAAAGCCTAAGAACTACTTAACCATTACCAAGCCTGATGTGGTAAACTGGCATATTTTTGGTTTGTTATGATAGTATGAAAAAAAAACTATAAGGAAAATCTTATAAGCAAAGACTGAACTTAAGTATTCCTGAACTTAAGTATTTCAGTAATTGTTCTTGTAAGCAGAGATAATAAAAGCAAATAATGAAAATAGTGACTGTGTATGTTTGTGTGTGTGTATACAAATACATGTGCTTAGGTGAAATTTAGATACTTAATATCTTGGGAGGGGACTTTTAAAAAATATAAACCAGATCACAAAAGAGTAAAATAGTACAAAACAACACCATATTTAATATCAAACTATATTAAACTTTTCATTTAAAATACTGTATTCAAGGAGCACCTGGCTGGCTCGGTTGGTGGAGCACGTGACTCTCGATCTCGAGGTTCTGAGTTCAAGCCCCATGTTGGGTGTAGAGATTATTTTTAAAAATAAAATTTTAAAAAATAAATAAATAAAATGAAATACTGTATTCAAAAAAAGACATTATTTAAAAACAAAAATAAATGTTGCATTTGTAAATCTTTTGGAAGAGCGCCTGGGTAGCTCAGTCAGTTAAGCATTCGATTCTTGATTTCAACTCAGGTCATGATTTCATGGTTTATGAGATCAAGCCACCACCTGTCAGGCTCTGTGTGGAGAGGACACACCCTGCTTGGGATTCTCTCTCCCTCTCTTTCTGACCCTCCCCTGCTCTCTCTCTCTCTCAAAATAAATAAACTTTAAAAATATTATTTGGATATGAATCTCTGGTCTGATTAAGTTAAACTATATTACATGTATTTTTCTCACATCAATTCATCATATTGGGCAAACAACAACCAGAGAATTGAAGAGTGATGTAACAAAGGATAAAACTGATATTTTAAAATGAGAAGATAATCTATCTTGTGCATAATATGAGGAAACTTCAAGAGAAGTTAATGTTTATAGAAACATAAAATATCAAAACCAACAAAATATAGAAAAATTAAACCATCTGATAACAATTTAAATAGCTCCTAAAGAACAATTGCCACTTTAGAGGGACAGATTTGTGGATGAAGACTAAAAAATTCCAAGGAACAGATAATTCTGGTGTACCAAGAGTGTTACAAGGACCGTGATATATAACCTCTTCCAGGTCACAAAAATGACAAGTTACTGAATTTATTATGGGTGGTTGTAATCTCAAATAATCATTTATAATAATGAAAAAAAGAAAACTAAGAAACTCGTTCTTTTAACAATGGATTTGGAAAATCTTATTTATAGTCCTAGCAGATACATTCAACTATAGAAAGGTAAATAGAAGACATAAAGGTTATTCAATCTGTCTGTACCTCACTTTCCTCATCTGTGATGTGGCCAGGCCAAGAAGGTAAGGATACCTAATCTCAACTCCATGATTCCTGGGAGATACAGAAAATGAATCCCACCTGTATCTTTGGCTCCAAAGTTGGGCTGCAATGGCCAATGAGAAAGTAGGTAAGAAATGGACCACTAAATCATGGAGCAGTCCTTTGAGTGGGAGGCAAGGCTGAGAGGGATGGAATTTAAACAAAAGACAAATTTAAGTGTTCCACAGTACCATCAATGTTTACTGAAACTGCTTAGGACTGACATATTTGTGAATGGCACTTCATACATGTGTAAAGATACAAGGTCATTTACAGTGAAGGAGGACAGCAACTTTGACAATGTATAAAAAGACAAGTTCTTCCCTGTCTTCCTATTTAGACATCAGAAAGGTAAGTGCATGGAGTAAAGTGTGCAGTCCAAGAAAGCAGCTCATGCCTTCACTAAACACACACACACACACACACACACACACACACACACAGAGTCTCCCATCTAACCTGCACTAGTGGAGAAGAGAACTATTTTAATAACTTAAAGTGGCCAAAACATTATGGATTGGATTGAGATAAATTCAGTGGAAAAGTGGGTTTTCAATAAAGTACAGTTGGTAACAGTAGTGGGACTTTAGAATATATATATTTAAGTGATTTGAGACCTCTTACTAAACCAGTTAAATGTTTTATGTAATCCTCACAACCATCTGTCATCAAAACAAAAATAAAAAATAATTTTTTTTAAAGATGAACAAAAGATAGAAGAGACAGACCAAAAACTGACACTTAATATAGAGAACAAACTGGTGGTTACCAGAGGGGAGGTTGGTGGGGGATGGGTGAAATAGATGAAAGGGATTAAGAGTACACTTATGACAATGAACACTGAGTAATGCATAGAATTGCTGAGTCATAATATTGTACACCTGAAACTAATATAATACTGTATGTTAGTTACACTGGAATTAAAATTTTTTAAATAAATGAATAAAACAACCTGTCATTAATAGTCAATATTAGCTCCATTTTAAAGATTGGGAGAAAAAGACCCAGAGAAGTAAGGTCATACAGGCAGTAAAGAGCTAGGATTCAGATCTAATCCGTATGATCCCAAAGCCCATGCTTTTCCCATCATGCTCTTTAATATGTTGCAAAACAAATTATAAGATTTTTCTTCAGATGCCATGTGAGAAGGAAGTGCCTAATTATAGGATTTCTGTATAATGTTTAGGGTTCAGCTAAGATTGGAAACCATGTGACATTAATCTGGGATGTTGTATGATTTTCTTTAGCTGCACCCAGCAGTTTGAGTATAGGAATAAAGAAGGCAGATAGTATAACAGGATTTTGTGATGTGGGCACTTATGGAAAGGGGGCAAAAAATTCAAGGATACTGGCTGGAGAATGAGTGAAGTGATGGGAATCTGGGTCTATCCTATCTGGGGAAAACAGTGAAATCAAGAGACAGCTGAAACATTGACAGAAGGTTGAAGGAATAAGGGAGTGGAAGATTCCCATGAAATCGCAAAGCAAATACAATGACAATAAGGGAGTGAAGGGTGGAAAGATGGGGCATTAGGGTAAGTGGGGAGAATGTCGTGGGGCTTAAGATTTCAGAAGTGGGGCAGTGGAGGAATTAATCTATGAGGCAGCATTGGAGTTGCATGTCTGTCTCTGATCTCCCTTCAGGAAAGACTTTGATGTTCAGCCACAAGGAATGCAGTTGGCTGACAGTTTCCAGCAGTTAGCACCTGAGGGAGGGATCTGCCTCAGCTTTTGAGTGGAGGCCACACTTTTCCTGGATCGCCCCAGCCTGTGACTGAACATGGCAGAGACATGGGGGCCTGCCATTCTTTCCAATGCAGAACCCTTGTAATCATCAGTTTTTGTTTTCTAGCTCTCTATTGGGTTGACTGTGACCTGGCCAGATCTGCACTAGGGTCTGAGTCTTTGCAATCCTATTGCATCTTTCACAGGTGTTACCTTCCAATAAACCTCTTGCACTCCTAACTCCATTTTAACATCTGCTTCCCGGAGAACACAACTGTAACAATCTTTGAAGATATAAGGGAGTTGGATTTGTTCATTTTAAATAGTAAGGTGGGGGTTCTGTAAAGCACGATGAAAATGTTTCCAAGGACAGAAAACAAAGGATGGGTTACCAGGAAGGCAGCACATAGCAACGTGGACTGAAACTATACAATAGTATAGATACGCAAGCACCTTACATTTTGAATAGCAGAGGAAGGCAGGATCAAGAGGAATGACAGTTTCGGGGTTTTTTTAAATGTTTATTCATTTTTCAGAGAAAGCATCAGCACAAGTTGGGGTCAAAGGCGGGGAGGGGCAGAGAGCGAGAGGGAGACACAGAATCCAAGGAACCATGAGATCATGACCCAAGCCCAAGTCAGATGCTTAACCAGCTGAGCCATCCAGGCGCCCCTAGAGGAACAACAGGTTTATGTGGACTCAGAATGCCACTTGGGCACACAGACTCCTAAGAGAAAGTTCTGAGTAGGCCCAATTGGGCTGGGGTCCTGGCAATTGCTGCCCCAATGAGAAAGATTTGCCACTATCCAAGGTACTTCAGGAGCAAACAACAAATGCGTGAAATTTGCCGTGTTCACTGAGATTAACAGGCTTTTAGCTAATTAAGAGTCATTAATTGGTTGCAACTTTGCGGCTCAAATAATTTTCAAAGGTGAACATGGTTTTCATAGTAGCTTTCTTTCTTCTAGGTAGTAGAAGAGAATTCAATTCAATAACTCTGTTAACTTTGGTAAGTTTTCATCCAAAGAATTTTCTCCATATTGCTCATACAATAGAAGAAAACAGTGATCTCAAAAATTGTAGAGTTAACAGCACTAAAACAATTCCTAGAATGATCTGGACTGATTTAAGGATCAGAACTTTTTGCTAAAATTTCAATGGAGGTTTGGAATTTTAACAAGTATTATGTTCAGAAAACAAAACACAAGTCTAGCTGCAATTTTCAGGTTTATGGAGAAACTGATTTCTTACCTTTTTTTCTGATTATAAAAATAATACATATTTTCAAAAACAGAAAGAAGATAGTATAAAAATAATCATGACTTACTCATTTAGTAAATATTTGTTGAGTACCTAAGTAGGGTAGGGAAAACTAGGGACATGTGTGAAAGATTGGCTTACTTCACTATAAACTTTTATAGCTTTTAAAATTTCTATTGTGTGAACATATATATATATATATCAATAAGGTAAGTGTTGTCTGAGGTTTTTCTAACCCAAATTATCTCTAAGGAAAGGTGGAATCACTCTGTACTCCAGTGCTTACAGCCTCTCATATTATGGGTTACTCTCTTAATTATTTTGACCAACAACATATTGATTGAAGAAGTCATTTAGCCTGACTTAAATTCAATCTGCAAAATTTGGAATCTGTATTTTTTAAAAAAAAAGATAAGTGAACTTTTAAAGATCACTTTAAAATGTAGTGAAACAGGGGCGCCTGGGTGGCTCAGTCAGATAAGCATCTGACTTCAGCTCAGGTCATGATCTCAGTTTGTAAACTCAAGCCCCACATTGGGCTCTGTACTGACAACTCAGAGCCTGGAGCTTGCTTCCGATTCTGTGTCTTGCTCTCTCTCTGCCCCTCCCCCGCTCATGCTCTGTGTCTCTCAAAAAGTAAATAAACATAAAAAATAATAATAAATAAAATAAAATGTAGTGAAACAATTATTACATTGTAGTGGTTGTAAATATATGTTAAATATGATAGTGGAAAAAAGCAACATATTTGAATTAATATGTTAAATATATATAAATAAACTAACATTGTGTGGCTACTTATCTGTTTCACTTATATCTCAAAATTTTAGCATATCAAGTTGTCCCATTTTCAACCCATTTTTGAAAATGCATCTGGAAAAAGGAGATCACCTTATATTTGAACATATCTGAACTAAATTAAAATTAATTAATTAAAAATGGCCTTTTTTTTCTCTACTTTGAGCCACAAACAAGGTATTTCTTAAACATTTCTAATATTTTCACGATGTTATGTTCAGGGAATCCATTTTTAACATTTTTAACTATCTAAAACTGAATATGGAAAGAATAACATTTCACAGACTTTTCTTACAACACAGAAAGACTTACAAGTTTTTTAAAACCTAGCAGAATAACTAATTTATACTTTCATTACAGTAATTGAGACTTCTGTCTTTAATGAACCTTGAATCTCCAATTACTGAACTGCAAAATGAAATCACAGAAAAGCCACCTGAATATCAAACACATTCATTATCATAAGTGCTCACAGAGAATATAAGAAGAATTAACAATGAACAAAGGAACTACAATTAAATTCAGTCTTCATACATGTACTATAAATGATGACAAAATAAATTACATATACATATACATACATATGCATCTATATAAGTTATATATATGAAATTATATGACATTTTCCTAATTGGGTTATTATACAAATTTTTACATTACTTTGTCTTCATATTAATTAACTAGGTTCTTTTTTTTTTTTTTCATTAAAGATAATTTCCTGATGAAGTTATGGAGCAAACTTAGCCTTAGAAAATTTAGGCAAGTTATTTATTCCATGAAAGATCACTGAAGAATAACTGTCTTCAACTGGGACCAAAAGATAGAGATAGCAGTTAGCATTTATTTTCATAATCTAAAAAAAAAACATATGATCTCAGCAGGAGGGACCTATAGAGACACTAAAGAGGGGCAGGAGTTGGACGCATTTGATCAGCATTGGGGGAAAAAAGAGAGAAAGTCATTATCCAGAGAATTCTGCACAGCGATTGCCTGAACGCTGCTGACTTCTTTGCTCACTTTTGAATGTCAATCTGGTTCTGGCCCAGGCCCAAGAGCTAAGTTTCAGATCATGGCAGGCTTAGGAGAACAGTGCAGAATGGAACATCTAATCCCACCCTGGCTTGCCCTAAAATGGCCCCTGAATTCATCCAGCTCCTGAGCCTGCTGCCTAAAGCTGTTTCTAGAAACTCAGATGCATAGAAGAGCAATGCCACTTTTGCTCCAGTTTTGAGTTTGGGTTTTACCACATAATTTTTTTAAAAGAATTTTCATCTTCCCACATACCATCTTTTAGAACAGACTGCTTAAAATTTCTTAGAGGAAATGAGTCATAGCTAGCCGATGAAAGTGTGCGTCTCCATATTTCCAGGACCGAGGTAGTCATCACCCTTTAGGTACCTACCTGCCACACGGGAAGCTGGTACCAGGCACTGGAGTTTTCCTGTTGCCTTTTCATCCAGGGACTTAAAATGAATTTCCTTAAAATGTTTCGGTACATGTGGGCATTCTCCTGCTAATACAACCTCTGTTGGCAAGTAATGTTTGTAAGCTGCAAAGTGGCTTTCTGCTGAGGTGACAGCCTGCCTCCCAGAGAAGGTGCCAGAAGAAGGACACTTCGAGAGCCACCGTGAAGCTCATATGCCTTGATCCCTTTTCAGATACTGGCAAAGGGCCAGACCCAGAGTATTGCTACAGTGAGTAGCTGGGCGAAGTGGCAGATTGCCAGGTGACAGCCAGACTGTCATTTATAAAGTGATGGTTTTTATAGACTCCCAGTAACCCATACTGAACCCTGTGGTTTCTGGGAGAAAAAAGTACCAGATTATTCTCCTATTGGAAACAAACAAACAAAACAAACACTGGATTTAGGTTTACAGGATCTATATTGGTCTTTTCAAAATACTTGGGTATTTATTTCAGTAAATAGCCTTTGCAGGATCATATGTCTGTAACTCACACTTTTACGGAGTCTGGGGATGCTCTTTGCTATTCCAGTTGCCATTAAAGTTCCCTCGTCCCACTATGCCCAGGGGCTTTGTAATGCTGTCTGTAGCTGCCTCATTAACTCTCACCTCTCTTGGGTTCTTTGAATCTGATTTTTTTAATATGATAAGGAGGACGTCATTTAATGTGAAAAGTGTCAAAATATTCAAAGAAAAAAATGAGCATTGATAAACTGGGAAAAACATGATTACCATAAAATGTCCCCTTAAAATGTTCTTATAGTTGAATGTATAAACAAAACTAGTATTTATTAATGTGTCCTATTAATTCATGCAAGAGAGGATTATACTCTATATCCAGAGTACTTCTCTCTTGTACCTTGAAAAAAAATAATGAAAGTTAAGGTTTCATGAAATATGACTTATTATTCTTTTCTTATAAAATTAAATTTTTGTAAATCCTAGAGTTTTAATTTTTTTAAATGTTCATTTGAGAAAAAGAGAGAGGAGACAGAGAGTGCATGCACAGGCAGGGGAGGGGCAGAAAGAGAGAGGGAGAGAGAGAGAACCCCAAGCAGGCTCTACGATGTCAGCACAGAGCCCAATGTGGGGCCTGAACTCATGAACTGTGAGATCATGACCTGAGCAGAAATCAAGAGTCAGATGTTTAACCGACTGAGCCATCGAGGCACCCCATAAATCCTAAAATTTTAATCCTACACCAGCTAACTATTCATAAATACTCAGGACCATTATGGGGTTATTTTAGTTAAAATGTTTAGGGTCAATTCATTAAAGGATGGAAATTCAGATACAGAAATTGCTTAAGATCTTTACTTTGTCTTATAAAAAAACAAAAAACCAAAAAAACCCTCAGAAAAAGGAATACCAAGACTGGAGATCTTAAATCTCTAACAATGTAAGTATAATATAATTGATAACATTTTTTTTGTTGTTGAACTTAAGAGTATATCTAGATTTATAGAAGCTATAAATATTTCATACAGAATATTCAGAAAAAATAGAAAACAATTACAAATGAGAAACTGCGATCTATCTATAATGATTATGCTAAAAAAGCAATACTAAAAACTACCTCCTGGGCCAACAATATTGTATCATAAAACTGCTTGTTAACTTTCAGAGGTTAACAAGAGGGCAACAACCTAAGCGTGAAAGGTGAGGTACCAGCACCAGAGACCCAGGTTCAGACATGGCCCTGCTCCCTGCCTCATTTATCAAATGGGACTGTTGCAGTATTATCCCATAAAGCTGTTGTGAGGAGCAAAAGTGATCATGTTTGATGAAGTGTTTTGCAAATTTTAGATAATTTAATCTTTTTAAGGAAAACAAAGGGCAGATAATTCAAAAGAGAAACTAGGGTGATAATGAAAAGTATTATCCAGTGCTGAGCACTGCACCAAAGATTTTACCTGCCCTGTTCCATGTAATCTTCATAGCAACATGATAAAGCATAATAGGAATGATTATTATCTCCTTTTATGGATGAGGAAACTGAGGCACAGGGAAGTCGAAGGAAACATGGTTTGCAACTGGCAGAGCAGGAATTCAAAGCCAGTTCTACCTGATTCTAGAACCTGAGTACTTTCATAGTAGTGTTATGGGGAAAAGTGTAACTTCATTAGGAATCAAAGATTTAGCAATTGAAAGATATGGAAATGGAAATACAAAGAAATGGTAAACATCAATTCCAGTTGTCTCTGTGGAGAGAAGGAAGGAAGGAGGGGAGAAGAATTGGATAGAGGTTACACAAAGAATTTAACCATAGATATAATATTTTATTTTTATAAAAAAATGTAAAAGTATGGAAATGTATTAAGATTTGCTAAAACAGGGCCATAGGTTACTATTTTTCTTCATGCTTTAAATAATTCATGGTAATGGGGTGCGTGGGTGGCTCAGTCGGTTGAGTGTCCAACTTCAACTTAGGTCATGATTTCACAGTTTGTGGGTTCAAGCCCCACATCAGGCTCTGCGCTGACCGTGTGGAGCCTGCTTGGAATTCACTCTCTCTCCCTCTCTCTCTGCCCCTCCCTCATTCACACTTTCTCTCTCAAAAATAAATAAACTTAAATAACTCATGGTAAAAAATTAAAACAGTGAATTAATGGCACCCTATTTTGTTTATATGAAAACAAAGTAATTCAGATGATCTGGTTAAAGTCTAGAGAAAGTAATATTCTCATACAGTTCTGGTGATATAAAATGGTCCAACTCTTTTGGAAACTAACTTGGCAATATGTTTGGTTCAGTAAATTTCCTTTTGGTACACTATCCTAAGAAATAATTATCAAAATATGCATGCACATTCACATATAAATACACATGCTGGAAAAACTATATGCATAAAGATGTCAACTGTAGTATTATTTATAATAGTGGAATGTAATAAACAATATAAAATTTTAAAAATTGTTAATATTATGCAGCCTTTAAAGTAACATTTAATTATGAAGGCTATATAGCAATATGTGCAATGGTTGTGAGGTAACATTAGTTGAAAAAAGTCAGAATATGAAATTGCATATCCCCTAGAATTAAATCAATGAAAAAATATGCATAGAATAATGTTTAGGAAGAAACGCCTTATAATGATGAGTATGGAACTAGTACTAGGATGATCAGATCATGAATATTTTTCTTTCCTTTCTCTTTCGAATTTTGGGTAACAATGATCTGACATATTGGGGTTTTGTTTTGTTTTGGTATTTATTTGTTTGTTTGTTTGTTTGTTTGTTTGTTTTAAGAGAGAGAGCAAGCAGGAAGAGGGGAGAGAGAGAGAAACAGAGAGAGACAGAGAGAGAGAGACAGAGAGAGAGAACCTTAAGCAGGCTCCACACTGCTCAGCACAGAGCCCGACTCAGGACTCAATCTCACAAACCATGAGATCGTGACCTGAGCCTAAGTCAAGAGTTGGATGCTCAACTGACTGAGCCACCACGTGCCCCTGCCATATTGTTTCTGTAATGTAAAATTATTACATGGTAAAAACTCAGCTTTGGAAATAATGAGTTATGTCTGAAAATAAACTAGAATTCAAGGGAGAGGACAAGGAGCTTCAAGGAAGACTATAAACAATCCACAGTCAGTTGAAGAGTTCAGAGGAGGGGAGGTCCATCATGCTGGGGTCTTTAGGAGAGTGTCCCAAAGAAGGAGCCACCAGTGGCTTTAATAATTTGTAGAACTAGGCCTAGAGGAGGGTCTAGGGGAAGGGGGCAGGCAAGCTTCAAACAGTAGAAAGATATGAGGTAGGCAACAGCACTTCATGTTTTATTTTCAGTTTTTATCTTCTGATTCTTTTTCAGAAAATGCAATGACTTTAAAGTTGTCATGGTTGAATTAATTCCACAAAACAACTGGTTGTAGAATCATAGCAACATAATTATGAGCTGTGCTTCTGGCTCCAAATCTTTCATCTAAAAATAATCACAATGACTACATCTTGGGAAAACAAAGCCGTTACCTATTCTTGTGCTCCAGCTATCTTGGTAGTCACTTACTGGAAAATGGATCATGGGCAAAATAACTGCATGTTTTTAGAACTCTGGCTTGTTACTCTTACCTTAACTGAGTTGATTAATGAAATGATTTTTAACTTTCTGTCTACAGGCATTCTCTTAAGTATGAACATGACTTAGGAAAAATCACACAAGCCCGCCTGTGTTCCCCAAAGAACACCACCCTGGCACTCCTGAAAGGCAATGTTGTTCCTTCACGGAGTGTATTTCCTTGTGCAGAAAGGAGCCGGGAGGTCAGGGGTGGAGCTGTGGTGAGTAGGTAAGTCTCCCACAGGGGCAGGATGAATGAGTCTGTATGCTCCACTGCCCCCCACATACGCCAGCTGTTCCTTGCCCAGCTTCCTTGGGTTAGGTAAATACTCATTGAATAATATATGAATTGACGGGATGAATGATGATGGTTATCATTCACAGAAGGATTACTTTGTGCTAGGAGTTTATGTCCATGAACTCATATTGTGCTAAGAATCCTGCTGAGTATAGATCTCAAATGCCAGGGTTCTTAGGTTCTACTAACTTTAGCTTTCTTTATCCTTTTAAAAATAAAAGTGTTCCATTGCCATCTCATACACTGGTGAGAAATCTGCTCTTACTCCCCACTTCTCCAGGTTTCTCTTTCTCTCCTCACATTCTGTTTTCCTGCACGGGCCAGATCATCCAACTCCCCTCTACATCCCTCTTGTGTTTGCCTTCCCTTCTGTTGTATTGCCTTAGTCAGTACTGTGAACACATCACCCCAATTTTGTAACTCCCAAAGTATCACCCACATATGCCTGTGTGTGTAACAGACATTTTTTTTTTTTATGTTCAGGTGAAAAGATAAGGAATGTGGTGCCAAAGTGACAACTCAATATCGGATATTAAGACTACTGCCCCAAATAGAGCTACAGACTGGGCTATTTTGCTGATTTCTCTCCTTCCTGAGGTTGATGCTTTCATCTCAAGCTCTAGGATGCTCAAAATACTTGCTAATCATGGAAGACACTTTAGTTCTCTCTCTGGGGCTTCCTTGCTCTCCTCCAAAGCAGACCCATCAGGGTGTTTTGCTACACTTAGAGTATGAGGAATCAGAAGGCTTGCAGTCTGGTGTAGTTTTAAATAGCACCCCCTCCCCCAATGCTATGTTATTATCCACATTTTATACAAGATGAAACAAGGTTAGTGAAATTAAGTGATTACCCAAGAAAAAGGGCCAGAACATGAATTAAAAGCTTGGCTACCTAACTCAAAACGTATCCTCCTCCTATTAAACCAGGATGCATATATGAGAGAGTCAATATTTACTGAATGTTTATAACATGGCTGGCTCTGTTCTAACAGCTTTAGGGGCATTAGCTCATGAAACCCTCACATTGGCTACTATCAACTTCACAGGTACAGAGATAGTAGGTAATTTGCCCAGAGTCACATAGCTAACAAATGGAAAGGTCAAGATTGGAACCCAGAAAGTCAGTCTGTATGGTTCTAATCATTAGCTACAGTGCTCTACCAGTTACATGCTCTAGATCTCCTCAGTCCTTTCTGTGGCTGGAAATGGGGGCAGAACTGGGTGACAGTTCAGTCTGTACCATGAAAATGACCCCAGTGTGGTTTAGAAACTCACATTTTCTGAAGCCATGAGAGTGCAGGAGCATTGTGGGGTCTGAAGGTATGAACTAGATTTCCTCAGTGACAAACAGCGTGATAACCTTTATAAATGCTGCTCTTGAAAATTATAATGTAATTGAGACTTTTCTTATTGAATGAGTTGCTAGAATTTCATTTAATTCATTTAGGTAGTCATTCAAGATTTATCTATCGTGTCTTCTGTATGTCAGGTACAGTTAGGCACTGACCGAAGAAAGATGAATCCTTCACACCCAGGTCCTGGAGTAGCTCAGAATCTTGTGGGGAACTTACAGTCTAGTGCACACTATAACATGACTCATTTGTCAGAACATTACACATTTGCTGATACTTAAAGCTTGAGAAAGTCCTACTTAAGATCAATATATATAAGAAATGTCTAAGAATTTGTCTTTGGAGAAAGAGAAATGGCTCTCTCTTCAGTGGAAGCAAACCCTCCAACATAAAAAAAAATAGATAAGCAGAGTCTGAGTGACCACCCACATGGCCTTGCCACCAAGATTCTACAAAGAGCATTCAAACACATGATGACCTGAAAAGTTCTCAGCCTGGAGTTCATGATTCATATTCCGAGTGTTAAGAGGTCACATCAAAAGGAGTATTGAGATCTACATGAAGGCTAAAAAGGCAGGTTAAATGGTAAGATCACAAAGAATGTTTTTTCCAATACTGATCAATGGAGGATAGTGCCGAGATTCTAGAATTCTCTGCCAAGTTCTTTAAAGAAAAAAATTATTAGTATAAAGGAGGCATTACATTGGATCATCACTGCTTGATAGTACCATTCTTCAAAAATATAGAACTTGCTTTGATTTATTTTATGCTCAAAGCTCCAATCTAAAGTTTGGTTTCCTGAGTGGACATGACCATTAGGGCAAGATGTCCCATGAAGATAACAACTAGCAATTCTTTGGACAGGAACATCTCTCATTTTAAATTAATAAATAGACATCTTGACTTATAAAATGGATCTTAAATATGAACCAAAGCAGTGGTTTTTGAGCTATATCCCTAGGGCCTCACTTGCAAACAGCAAGTTTTAAATTGCATGAAAACTGTGCATTGTTTTGTATTTGGTTTATATACTGGAGAATCTCAAGAAGATTTCATTCAAGAAAAAAAAAAAAGAGGTCCACTGCAAAAAGTAAACACCTCTGAAATTTTGGTCCATTTCTCTATTCACAAAGAACTGAGGCCCAGAGAGTTTAAATGATTCACTAAAATGGCAGAGGCAAATCTTAAAATTAGGCCACCACTTCCAACCAATCCATTGTACAGACCTTTTACCCCTTGTCTCACAAGGCACTGTGAGTCTGGAGAGCTGGAAGTCACCCAAGCCAGTGTAACTCTAGGAAACCTATATATTTCTAGTACCGCATCAGCTAAGGATTAGGCTTCAACTGGGAAGATTTTACTAAAATACTGACTGGCCAGCCCCCATTTATTATTTATATAATTAGGTGCTACCTAATCTAGTTTGATCTTGACAATAATCTATTGAGTTGGACAGAGCAAGCATCTCCCCAGGGCCACCTCTCAAAGTTGTCGATTTCCTTAAGCAAACACATAGTAGATTTTTTAAAAAAAAATACTCCAAATTCTAGTCTTCTGACTTTAGAAAGACAGGTTTAGTTCAATAGATTTTGTCCTCTTTGATCCAACTAACAAGGATTTGCAGTGCCTTGGTAGACAGGAGACCAATGATGTTACCAAATATATAGAAAACCCTAAAGACTCCACCAAATAACTTCTAGAACTGATAAATGAATTCAGTAAAGTTACAATATACAAAATCAATGTGCAGAAATCTGTTGCATTCTTATATACTAATAATGAAGCAGCAGAGAGTGAAATTAAGAAAACAATCCCATTTATAATTGCATCAAAAACAATACAATATCTAGGAATAAGCTTAACCAAAGAGGTGAAAGACCTGTATTCTGAAAACTGTAAAACCCTGATGAACGAAACTGAAGACAACACAAAGAAATTGAAAGGCATTCCATGTTCATGGGTTGGAAGAACAAATATTGTTAAAATGTCTATACTACCCAAAGCAATCTACAGATTTAATGCAATCCTTATTAAAATGCTAACAGAATTTTTCACAGAACTGAAACAAACAGTCCTAAAATTTGTATGGAACCACAAAAGACCTTGAATAGCCAAAGCAATGTTGAAAAAGAAAAATGAATTCAAGTTGTATTACAAAGTTGTGGTAATTAAAACAGCATGGTACTGGCATAAAAATAGACACATATCAATGGAATAGAATAGAAAACCCAGAAATAAACCCACAATTGACAAAGGAAGAATGAATATACAATGAGAAAAAGACAACCTCTTGAACAACAGGTGTTGGGAAAATTGGACAGCTACATGCAAAAGAATGAAACTGGACGATTTTCTTTCACCGTACACAAAAATAAACTCAAAATGGATTGAAGACCTAAATGTAAGACCTAAAACCATGGAAATCCTTGAAGAGAGCACAGGCAGTAATTTCTCTAACATTGGCAAGGTAACATTTTTCTAGATATGTATCCTGAGGTAAGGGAAATAAGAGAAAAAATAAACTTTTGGAACTTCCTCAAAATAAAAAGTTTCTGCACAGCAAAGTAAACAACCAACAAAACTGAAAGGCAGCCAACAGAATGGGAGAAGATATTTGCAAATGACATATCCAATGAGGCCTTAGTATCCAAAATATATAAAGAACTTATAAAACTCAATGCTCAAAAAACAAATAACCCAATTAAAAAATGGGCAGAAGACATGTACAGACATTTCTCCAAAGCAGACAGACAGATGGCCTACATGAAAAGATGCTCCACATCACTCATCATCCGGGAAATGCAAAACAAAATTAGATGAGATAATCATTTCACACCGTCAGAATGGATCAAATAAAAAACACAAGAAACAACAAGTGTCGGTGAGGATGTAGAGAAAAAGGAACCCTCGTGCACTGTTGGTGGGAATGCAAACTTGTGCAACCATTGTGTAAAATGGTACGGAGGTTTCTCAAATATCCTACAACCCAGTAATTGCACTACTACTGCTACAAAAAATACAAAAACACTAACTCAAAGGGAAACATGCACCTCTATGTTTACTGCAGCATTACTGACAATAGTCAAACTATGGAAGCAGCCCAAGTGTCCACTGATAGATGAATGGATAAAGAAAATGTGGTCTATATGTATACCACAGATATATATGTGTATAGATATAGATATAGATATAGATATATAGATATATATGTGTATATATATGCATATTATTCAGCCATAAAAAAGAATTAAATCTTGCCATTTGTAACAATATGGATAGAGTCAGAGAGTATAATGCTAAGTGAAATAAATCAGTCAGAGAAAGACAAATACCATATGTTCTCACTCATATGTGGAATTTAAGAAATAAAACAAATGAGCAAAGGAAGAAAAAAGAGACAAACCAAGAAACAGACTCTTCACTACAGAGAACAAATTGATGGTTACCAGTGGGAAGGAGGTGGGGGAGTATCAGTGAAATAAGTGATGGCGATTAAAGGTACACTTATGATAAAAAAAATATATTTCAGGGGGCACCTGGGTGGCTCAGTCAGTTAAACGTCGGACTTTGGCTAAGGTCATGATCTCACGGTTCATGAGTTCAAGCCCTGCATCAGGCTCTGTGCTGGCAGCTCAGAGCCTGGAGCCTGCTTTGGATTCTGTGTCTCCTTCTCTGCACCTTCCCACCCTTCTCCAAAAAATAAATAAACATTTTAAAATTAAAAAAACAAACCTTCTTAAAAACATTTATTTATTTTTGAGACAGAGAAAGATGAGCCAGGGAGGTGCAGAAAGAGAGGGTGACAGAGGATGTGAAACAGGCTCCATGAGCCCGATGAGGGGCTTGAACTCACGAACTGTAAGATCATGACCTGAGCCTAAGCTGGATGCTCAACCAACTGAACCACCCAGGTACCCCTAACAAAAATGTTTTAAAAGAAAATTTGAAAGAAGGAATTAAGAAATACTAAATCAACCTAGACATTGTTTTAAGAGATTATCAATTGCAAATAAGTGATACTGACTTATATGATAAAACTATAACATTGCATAATATTTTCTAAAATAATTTATCATACATGATCCCATTACAACATATGAACATGATATGTACAATCATGGTTCATTTTGGAATCTAAGTACTGTTTGAACAAGTTTATCAATGGCTTCAGTAGTTATTAATTCATAGAGCAAAGTTTCTCTAATTTGAAATTAATAAAAATTAAGAACTATGATCAGTCAAAAAAAAAAAAAAAAAGAATTTGCATGGCCTATGGAGACAGGAGACCAATGATGTCATAAAATAGAACAGCTTCCAAAACTGACAGATATAAAAGATAGAGGACGGGGGGGGGGCACCTGGGTGACTTAGTGGGTTGAGTGTCCGACTTCGGCCCAGGTCACAATCTCATGGTTCCTGGGTTCGAGTCCCACGTCAGGCTCTGTGCTGACAGCTCAGAGCCTGGAACCTGCTTTGGATTCTATGTCTCCCTTGCTCTCTGCCCCTCCCCCGCTCATGATCTGTCTCTCTCTGTCTCAAAAATAAATATAAACATTAAAAAAAACTTTTTTAAAATAAAAGATTGAGGACAAAGTTTAGATCCCAAACTATAAGTCGTGGAAATTTGTGAACTTTAAAATGATTACAAGGAGACCCATAATAGTTCCATGAAGTATGCTTATTTGTATCCTGAATAAGGTGGTTTGCATTGGTTTGTATTCCTATTCTTCAAATGAATATAAATGCTCTTTTTTCAATAAGGCGTAACTTTAATTAAAAGCATTACTGAATTCACAATTATGTGTTTTGTCCTTATATATTTTCTCCATGAATTCTACTAAAATTACAATTACTATTACATGGGGTTATGTGAATTTTTTTAGGTTAAAATGAAATCATACTTAAAAATTTGGGGACCATTTGTTTCAGGCCAAAATAAAGGGAACAGAACAAGATTAAGTTAGGAAATAATTATTTTAAAATGTATTTTGCATCTTTTCTTGTGCTTCTATTTTAAAGTTGTATAGCTAAATTATTACTCTTTGTGTTTCATGTTGAATGGCTGCTTCTTATCTGGTTTTGTTTATTATGTATGGTCAGATCACTGATTCTCAGAAAAAACTACCCTCTAGCTTAGCCCTACATTCCTCCAAGATAATATCATCTACAGGGGTCAAGTTTCTTGCCAGGAGAGCTGATACACACAAGTAAACAAACTGGAAGTAAAACCATGAAATGTTAAAGAAGTTGTCATTCTTGGCCAGGACATTGATAACAAATACTATCTTAACTATTAAGTGTCTCTAAAAAAAAAAGGTAATATCCGGTGAAACTGACTTACAGAACTGGAACAGTAAACAGACCACAAAAAGGGCTGTAAGCAATACCGTCTAGGAACAGTGAGGAAATGGACAGGCTCCATGTCTGCCGAGGACTCCAGGAGAAACAGCTGTTCCCTTCTCTCAAAACAAACCCTACTCCAGTCCACTTCAGTTCACTTACCATTTGAGCTCTGATCTGCTTTTGAGGAGTAAGCCAAATACATAGCCCCTGGTGATTTACCTCAGGGAGGACATTAGGGAAACTGAAAAAACAAAAGTCACCCAGAAAAGGCCCTGTTTTATATCTTTCCTCCATCTCTGGCAGTCTTCCATCCTCAGTCCACCCACCCACCCTCTAGCCCTTCCTTACATTTGATTCTTTGTCAGATGAAACATGGAGACAATGGAAAGCAACTGGGAAACAAACATTTCCTTCTGGAAACATAACCTGTTTTTAAATAACAACTCAGAGTCTAAATATTTTCATCACAAAAACTCGATGAAAAACCAATTCCTCCAAGTCAGAACCTAGAATTTAAGGGCTCCCTTCAGTGTACTACCCAAACTCTATATTCACAAGCAATCTAGGCTTTTACCTCTGGAAATTGAAGGTTAGGTCCTTAATCATATATCCATCTCACTAACTAAACTCCTGAAACTCCACGTAGAGCTAGGGTTTAGAGGTGGAATATCGAGGCATCACAACGTTTAGGTCAACATAGCAGAACTTAGAGCTGACTTATACCAAGTCCCATAAGCTCCTTGGGCCCCAGATAACTCATGTATAAAATGAAAAGACTGGGGTGCCTGGGTGGCTCAGTCGGTTGAGCGACTGACTCGATTTCAGCTCGGGTCATGATCTTGCAGTTTGTGGGATAAAGCCCTGTGTTGAGCTCTGTGCTGACAGCTTGGATTCACGGATCTGGCTTGGGATTCTCTGTCTCCCTCTCTACCTCACCCCCACTCTCTCTCTCGCTCTCAAAATAAATAAATCAACAGCTAAAAAAGTGAAAAGATCGTCCTCAACAAACTTTAAGTTTCCTTACAAGTCTAAAGTTGTATGATTCTTAGAGTACTAAATGGAAAACAAAAGGTGAAGGGGTATAGCAAATAGAATTATTCCCTGATAGAGAGTTACACAGCATTTGTCAACTGGCTTTGAAGTACTTTCCGTCAGAGGAAGCAGACCGTTTTTCCCACCTATTCCGTGTTGGGCTTGCTTATGTGATTTCCTCTGGCCAATTGAAGTTAGCAAACGTGATGAAAACAGAGGCTTTCCACATGTTTGTCTTTGGCTTTACTTTTTTTCTTTTGCAATCTACTGACTATCCACTGGTTCAGGAACAAGGAGATGTGGAGCTGACCAAACCCTGAGCAAGAAAATCAAATGTTTGTTCTTTTAAGCCTCTGAAATTTGGGGTTGGTTGTTATGCATCACTTCGCACCAGAAATCTCACAGAAACCACAGACATCTTGCTATTTTACTTTTTTTGGTGTGTTTTATCTAACATTATGCCTACCTATTTGGAAATTTCTTCAAGGCTCTTGAGCTGCATTAGAGGCATCTAAGCATTTCAAATTGACCATGGAAATGTTCTCCATATTAGGACCAACATCAGGGTAATTGTCAGTGCTAAGAACACTGCACAACTTAAAATTAGTTTACTGAGCTTTCTGTATAAAGAATTGTGTGCTTTTAACCTATATTGAGAAATAACTCCTATGAAGTTGTACTGCGTTAGTTTTAAAGATGGTGATCATTATCACTTATAGTATACTCTTTGTAACAACCTTTTAGAGAAATTTCTGTCTAGTTTCAGTAACTGGAGAAGTTGTGTTCATCCTGAGCAATTGGCTTGTTTAAATCTATAGACATCGACTCTATAACTGGTTGTAAGCAGTCTTGAAATTGCTTGGAAAAGTCAGAGCCTAACATGGGGCCTTCCACAGCAAGTGCATGTAGGTGACCTTGCCCCATAGCTTCTGCTTACCAACATCTCTCCTGGTTTCATCTTTCTTCCTACATACATTTTCTCTTTATAACCCTAACTTACTATTTTTATTACATTACATTAAGATTTGTTATATTGTATGTTTTTTCAGCCACTGTAAGTCCTTTTGGGAATAGTATTGAGAATATATAAAACACTACTGTTACTAAGAAAAACATTAGTTTCAATTCATACAATGAAGATAAAAGTACAATTTCATATCATTGATCCATCAACTCTTTTGTTGTTAAAATTTACTGAGAATATGTTATTTCTCTGCTCTAAATTACCTTTAAACAGTATTGTGTATAAAGCACTGATATCCATCTGTATCATTTCAAATCTACCATCAAAATAAATATAAGGATGAAAATTATCTTCAAGCTATTTGAAATATGGGCGAAGCTTTTTATTTACTAAGAATTTATATATTATTACCTTAATTATTCAAGTGAATTCTTTTTTTTTTTAGTTTATTTTTATTTATTTTGAGGGAGAGAGAGAGATAGAGAGAGCAAGCAGGGGAGGGGCAGAGAGAGAGGGAGACAAATAGAATCCCATGCAGGCTCCATGTTGTCAGCACAGAGCCTGATGTGGGGCTCAAACCCACAAACTGTGAGATCATGAACTGAGCAGAAATCAAGAGTCAGATGCTTAACCAACTGAGCCACCCAGGCACCCCAAGTAAATTCTATTTTTTAAAGTTTATTTATTTATTTTGATAGAGGGAGTGTGCAGGAGAGGGAGAGAGAGAGAGAGAGAGAGAGAGAGAGAAAGGGAGAGAATCCCTAGTAGGCTCCATGCTCCAGGCTCCATCGAGCCCCATGGATCCCAATATGGGGCTCTATCTCATGAACCATGAGATCATGACCTGAGCTGAAACCAAGAGATGGATGCTTAACAGACTGAACCACCCAGGTGCCTCTCAAGTGAATTCTTTAACCTATTTGTGGAACACCTGTTATGTGCATGCATGGTGCTAAGTGCTATGAGAAATATAAAGACGAATAAGGTACTTCAATATCCTTCCAAAGCCCTTGTATGTGTGTTAGGCACTTCTATACTACAAAGACTTGGTTACTTTAAATGTAATTGGGGTTCACTATAAGAATGAAGAAAGGTGAGGCAATGTGGAAATACTAGGGGCCTCCAGCAGAAGCACAAACTGGTCTCTGATCCTTGTCTAATTCTCTAAAACATCAAGAAACCAGTCACCAAGGTCAGGAGAGGTGATGGAGGGGGCAGGAGAAGTATATGGAACACCAGCAAAACCACAAAATAATCATTTAGGATGAGGAGAATAGGAAGCTGAACTGGCTTCCATCTAAGCCATGAATACTCAGTAATGAACAGAGCCAAATTAGAAGCTAAAAGAAGGGCTCTGATCAAAGAAATTGAGTTTATGGGTTTTAACTACTACTGAATATGTAAAAAAGATATAAAAATGGGGAATGTGAATTGGCACTTGCTAAAGTGTTCTGTGTCTAGAGGCAAATGTGAGATATAGGGCAGTCAGGGAGGGACAAATAATAATCCTACCAACAGCTATGAGAAGACTATCAAATGGTCCATATAGAGCAATATCCCATGACATCCAGCTTACCTTTGGTATACTAAGTCACAAAAGACAAGGAGGAATTCTGTACTACATGGTAGAGTCTGGCCCTACCACTTTGGGCTGTAATTCTTTCCCTACTCCAACAGACAGCTGGAATTCGATTTATTAGAGTAGAACTATCGTAAATCTTAACTTTTCCCTTCTCCCTTTGTCTGCACCTAGTATTTTAACAGGACCTGCAAACATTTATTTTTTATTATTATTTTTTTTAGTGTTTGTTTATGTTTGAGAGAGAGACAGAGCACAAGCGGGGGAGAGGGAGAGAGAGAGAGGGAGACACAGAATCCCAAGCAGGCTCCACACTGTCAGCCCAGAGCCCGACATGGAGCTCAAACTCACAAACCGTGAGCTCATAACCTGACCCTTAACTGACTGAGCCACACAGGCGCCTTGACCCACAAACATTTCTGAAAACTGTGAACTCCATGGATGGACATGAACACAATCATAAAAATGAACAAGCAAAAGAACCATCTTCTAAGTTAAAAGTTAGTTTTAATCTATAAAATGAGATTAAAAAGAGGAATAAACTTAAATGATCACACCCATGAAACAGTTAATAATACAAAAAAAAAACTTTAGAAAATATCTCAATGCCAGAAACTAGAAAGATGCTAGGTTATCAAAATTCAAAAGAACATTATGCCATATGTACACCATATGCAAAATTTAACACAAAAATGGATTGTATACCTAATTGCAAGAGCTAAAAGTATAAAACTCTTTTAAAAATGTATATATATATACATGTATGTGTGTGTGTGTATGTGTGTGTGACCTAGGATTAGGCAATGGTTTCTAAGATATGACACCAAAAGCACAAATGGAAAAAGACAAAAATGGATGAGTTGGACTTAATCAAAATTAAAAATTTTTGCACTCCAAAAGTGAAAAGACAATTCATATAACGAGAAATATTTGCAAATCACATAACTGAGAAGGGACCTTATCCAAAACTCTTACAACTCAACAATAAAAAGACAATCCAATTTTAAAATGATCTGAGTAGACAATTCTCCAAATAAGATAGACAAATGGTCAGTAAGCATATGAAAAGATGCTCAACATCATTAGTCATTAGGGAAATGCAAATCAAAACCACAATGAGAGGGGTGCCTGGGTGGCTCAGCTGGTTATGCTTATGCATCCCACTTCGGCTCAGGCTCAGGTCATGATCTCACTGTTTATGAGTTCAAGCTCTGAGTTGGGCTCTGTGCTGGATCCTGCTTCAGATTCCATGTCTCCCTCTCTCACTGCCCCTCCCCTGTTCACACTCTGTCTCTCTCTCTCTCTCAAAAATAAATAAACATTAAATCCCTCCCCCCTACATACACACACACAATGAGATACTGCTTCACACCCAGATGGAAAGCTATAATATAAAAGGATGATAAAAAGTATTGGGGAAGGGTGTCTGGGTGGCTCAGCTGGTTGAGCACCCTACTCCTGATTTCGGCTCAGGTCATGATCCCAGGGTTGTGGCATTGAGTTTGGAGTCAGACTCCAAGCTAAACTTGGGAACTGCTTAGGATTCCCCCTCCCTCTCCTTCTGTCCCTTTCCCTGGCTCCCAATCTCTTGGGGCCGGTGGTGGTGGGGGTGATGGGAAGGATTGGTGACAGGGGTGCCTAGATAGCTCAGTCAGTTAAGTGATTAAGCATCTCAACTCTTGATTTCAGCTCAGGTCATGATCTCACAGCTGTGAAATTGAGCCCCATGTTGAGCTCAGGATTCTGTTTCTCCCTCTCTCTCTGCCCCTCCTCCACTTGCAATGCACTCTCTCTCTCAAAATAAATAAATAAACATTTTTTTTAAAGTGTTGGTGAGGATGTGGAGAAATTAGAATGTTCATATATTGCTCATAGGAATGTTAAATGGTGCAGGCATGTTGGAAAATAGTTTGTCAGTTCTTCAAAAGGTTAAACGTAGTTACCATATGGCCCAGCAATTCTACTCCTAGGTATATACCCAAGGGAAATGAAATGTACCCCAAAGAAATGAAAACATATGTTCATGCAATACTCTATAAATGAATGTTCATACCAGCATTATCCTAATAGCCAAAAAATTTAAATAACACAAATGTCCATAAACATTTGATGAATGGATAAACAAAACTATACACACACACACACAGATATTATTCAGCAATAATAAGAAATGGAGTACTAATACATGCTACAGTATCGATGAACATGCGAAGTGAAAGAAGCCAGACACAAAGACCACATACTATATGACTCTATTTATGTGAAATGTCAGTAAAGGCAAATCCATAGAGATAGTAGATTAGTGATTGCCAGGGGCTGAGCAGGCTGGGGAAATAGGAAGTTGTCGTTAATAAGTAAATGGGGTTTCTTTGGCAGACGATGAAGATATTTTGAAATTAGATAATGATGATGATTGTACAATGCTATGAATATATTAAAAACCACTGGATTGTATAGTTTAAAAGAATGGATTTTATGGTATATGAATTTTATCTCAATAAATTTGTCCCTTTAAAAAATAACATTACATATATGCTAACTAATTTGGATGTAAATAAAAATAATAATAATAAATAAAAAAGATAACATTACATATTTAAAATGGGAACAATTTGAAATTAGGAATGATTGCTTCAGAAATAAGAATAGGATTGGTAAAGTTAAAAAAAAATGTAACAGAAGCAGCAAAGAGTAAAATTGGAAAATGCCAAAAATCAAATCAATGAATCTGAAGATAAGCTCCAAAAATCTCTCAGAATTTGGAGAAAGTGATAAAGTAATGAATAAGATGGGAAGAAAGATGCTGTATTGGGAACAAATCTAGGATATCCAATAAAGGATTTCAAAAACAGAGGATAAGCGGCACCCAGGTGGCTCAGTCGGCTGAATGTCCGAATCTTAATTTTGGCTCAGGTCATGATCTCATGGTTCGTGAGTTCAAGCCCTGCATTGGGCTGTGTGCTGACAGTGTGGCAGCTGCTTGGGATTTTCTCTCTCCCTCTCTCTCTGCCCCTACCCAACTCGTGCTGTCTCTCTCTCTCTCTCTCTGTGTCTCTCTCTCTCAAAATAAATAAGCTTAAAAAAAGAGGATAGAATAATTATATAACAATTTTAAAAATTTTCCTGAGCATAAGACTAAGCTAAGATCCAGAGAATCAGATAAAAAGTTATTTGTTCATTTTATTTTATTGCCGTTATTGTTATTTCTTACAAACTATTAGCTTAAAACTTGTTGTTTGGAAAAATGTGGAGTCTCTGGTCCACGTTATATGTAGCAGAACATTTTAATGATGTTCTAGATCATTAATGATCTAATGGTCTGGAAATCTGGGTCCCAGCTCTGTCACTAACCCAACAATGTGGCTTTGAGCAAATCGTTTAGCCTTTTTGGGCCTCAGGTTGTCATCTGATAAAAACAAAGAAAAACTTGAACTAGATGACTTTAACACAGCTACCTTAAGCATATGATATGGGCCAAGGGATTGGTGGGAGGTAAAGCAAGGTTAAACAGGGAAAGATAATAAAACCCTTATCTAACAGAACTAAAATATTGGGGGGTGAGGTTAGGAGGGGGCAGGGATGTGCAAGAAATTTTGCCACTGTCCATAGTGCTGAATCATCATTGTTTTGTCTGAATACCAGTTGGAGGAGTCAGGAATTGCTTCGGTTAGCACTATGGAAATCTGAGCATTTTAGAGCATACAGTGATACTTTAAGCTCATGTATATCTGTGTATTTAGCTACTACCTAATATGCTAATGGTCCCCAAACCTATACGTCTAGTAGTGTCCTCTCTCCTCATCTCTCAATGCATGTTTTCAACTATCTGCCAAGCATCTCTTGCATTTTACTACATTGAGTTGACTTCAAACTCAACTGGTCCAAAAATGAGTTGATCATATTCACTAAGGGTCTTGTTTATTCAATTATATTTTCCACCTTGATTAATGGCACCAAAATTTATTCTTTTTCTCAAGCCAAAGACCCTGGGAGATCTTGTAGAACATTTACTTTGTCTGCCACCTGTAATCAATCACCAAATCCTGCCAATATTGCCAGTGAATACCTCTTACATCCATTTCATTCTCTCTACTCCATAGTCATTGTCTTTATTCAGATTTGAAACATTTATTGCTTACATTTTTTAAAGATATTTCTAACTAATCTCTCTTCTGTTTTGTACCCTTTTAACTTACACACATGATCATGTTATTTCCTTGGTAAAAGGTCTTTGTGTATCCAACTGATATTAACACAAAATCCAAGTTAGTTAAAATGGCATTCAGTAACACTTCATAATCTGTTCAGGAAAGATGACTGTGTGTGAAACAGAGACTAGTGTTCAGGACACTTACTAGAGAATTCCTTGTGGGTCACTACTCATGGAAGGGAAGGGAAGGGAAGGGAGGGAGACCGGAGTAGGCAGAGGGAAGAGTTGAGCTTTTCTGCAGTCTCAGAAAGGCCTCTCAACCTACCCCACAGGGAGCTCTGTAGCTGAAATGACCCTTCAGAATGTTCCAAGTTTGGGGGAGGGGGGAAGAGCTTTATAAGGACTGGATGCAGGATGTTCCTGGAAGGAAATATAACCTTGAGCAATGCTACAATTTGAGGGTTGTCTTCTAGCAGCACTCCCAGAAAAAATACTTTACACATGAAGGGGAACCAGCAGCACATCAGAAAATCTACCATACTGTTGTCTACCTCTGCACATCCTTCTGTGCTTCCTTGACCTCCAGTATTCACTTTGTCATAACACTTACTACACTGTATCTTATTGCCTCTTCTCTGTGTATTTTATTAGACTGTCATCTCTGTGCAACAAATGCTTTGTCTATATAAATCACTGTTGTATAATCAATGCTTGACACATAGTAAGTCATTAAACAATTTATCAAATGAATCATGAAATAAATGAATAATGCGTATTTCCTTTCTCCCTATTCTTTACTCCCTGTGCTCCAGTCAAACCAAACTAACTGCAATTCCTTGAATCTCCCAGGCCTTCCCTTGAACTTGTGACTTGGGTTTGCTCTTCTTTTGGCTCAAATGCCTTTATCTAAGTTGTTCACCAGCTGAATGTCCACTTCTTTCAAGACTTAGCTCAATTGCCACCTTTGGAAAACTTTTCAGGCATTATCACAATCTTCATTCTCTCTGGTTCTATAGAACTCTGTTCCTACCATGGCAATCCTGTTACTTTTAATTTACACATCTGATCCCCTTCAGGGGATGTGAAACTGTGAGCTTCCTATCCATTTTTTGTTTCCTGGCACACAGCAAAGAATGAATGAATAAACAATAAATACATGGGTAAAGTTAAGCTCTAGGAATATTAACCAGGAAATGTGTGCAAAACAGATTAAACAGAGGAAGATGAAGGGGATAAAATTATAAGGTTATACAAGACGCATGTGACTGTAGACACCGAATTAAATGTAATTCCTTAGTTCTGAAATTAGTTTTTCCCATATGCAAAATGAAAAGCAGAATGATGTCATTAGCACAACTATTGCTTTGTCTAACATGTCTCAGTGACATTAGTTTTCAGTCTACTAAATGCTAAACTAAAGGTGTTAAATTCAAATGCCTCAGGTGCCAGGCAGCTTACCTAAATATGTGGTGAGCCTCTGGGGAACAAAATGTTCATGCAAGGGGTGTCAACTTCAATGTTTAAATCATGTAGTCACCAAACAGAACAGGCATTTGGACCTGATGTGGTCGGCAAGCTGCTGACTTACCTCTCCTTCTACATGTTTTGAAATCAAACATACTCTGAACTACCCTGGAGCTGAATGGAGAGAGACGTGGACAACCTTTTCAACCTTGTAGAAAAAGAGGATGTTTCTATATTTATACTAAGAAGCTAAACTCTTTCTGAGATGGTTTCATAGTCTGCCAGAATATCGGAGCAGAAATTTCACTGGCAGCCGGAAATAATAATAATAATTTTAAAAAAGAATCTTTTCCTGTATACAAAATATCTTGATATCTATCCTTGGAATTGCTTTTGTTTTTTTCTAAACAAAGTTTATTTTCTAATTACAAAACAACACAAGCTCTTTGAAAAATATTTGGAAAATGTAGGAAAAAAGAAAATAACTCCTCAGAATTACACTACTGGTGAGCAACCTCTGCCGGCATTTCAGATTATGCATTAGATTCGAGGTGGAGTCGTGGACCTGACGTGAATAACATAGGTAACAGGTAGGCAGGAAAATAATTTAGTTCTAAGCATCTGGGAATCTGTCAGAATTTATGGCCTAACAGAACTATTAAAAACATTCTTAGGTGTCTCTCCAGTGCCTGGCTGGAACTAGATGTCTACAGAACATGGACTGATGAGGAGGGGTTGCTATTGTTGAAATGGTACTTGGTTCTGAATCCACAACAGGACTATTGTGCGTATGACATTTACTTGGAGAACTAAATTCTGGACTGACAGTAAATAAGAGCTATTTAGTCCAGTTTATAAAGAACCTTCACTTGGTTGCCAAGAAATTCAACATAGGAAACTTACTTACCAGGAATTCAACATAGAAAAGTACAGTTGTTGACCTTAATATTGAATGCAGTCATGATAATTTAAAGATGTGGATTTCTACAAGTCAAATGTAGAAATGAAAAAGAACACATACAACAAACAGAAGCACATTTTTATAAGGAACTGTGCTATGTTTTTATTTAGAGTGTATGGTGTCCAAGTACTCTTGGATACATCTACAGAATCCTAAGATGGAGAAAGAAAGTTTGGGAAGAAAGAAATTGGACAAGACAATACTAATTATCAGGGGTCTGGGGTGAAAAAAACCCCGGCATGTCCATGATTAATATAAACAGATCTAATGTTAATATTTTCAAGAAAAAAGATTTCAAAATCTTTTTGTTGAAGTTGTTCTATTTTCTCCCACTGACTATTTAAATTTTTGTGATTTTCCTTTTTTTTTGAGAGAGAGAGAGAGAGAAAGGAAGCAAGTGAGCAAGGGCAGAGAGAGAGAATCTTATGAGGGGCAAAGAGAGAGAAGCAGGGCTCACCCAAAGCGGGGCTTGGGTTCACCTGAAGCAGGGCACGAGCTCACCCAAAGTGGGCTTGAGCTCACCTGATGTGGGACTCTAACTCATGAACTGTGAGACCATGACCTGAGCTGAAATCAGATGCTTAACTGACTGAGTCACCCAGGCCCCCTGCTTTTCATTTTAATAGTACTTATATCCCTGTGAAACTTTCCTGCAAACTTGAGATGCTTCCACCCACATTTTCATTTCAAAATTATTAATCTCAGAAAAACACAATCAAAGAAATTGAAAATGTGGTTGCTTTTGAAATCCAAGCAGCTGTTTATTCAAACTAAATATCATAAACTGACCTTATTAATAAGACCTTATATTTCGTAGTCACAGTAGTTTGTAAATACGTGCTTACTAATTTGTTGATTTGCCAATCATGTTTTTAGTACTTTATGTACTAGGGTTATACCAGGTGCTGGGATTCAGAAGCACAGACTCTCTGTATGTGAAATATGGGCTTTACCTCCAAGAGTCCACAGTTTAATTCCAAAAAGAAGTGTTAAGCACAAGGCACAGACGTGTCCCCTCTACCACTAAGTTGTTCACATTTCTTTGGTTTGTGCTTCAGGTAGAGGTGAGTGAAGCTTCAAATAATAATGTGTCCAAAAGTTAAGTCCTCCTACTCTTGAAATACACACACACACACACACACACACACACACACACACACACACATTTTAAGCCTTCTCTAAATTTTTGCTCTTGAATATCAGATACTCAATACTAAAATATTACTTTTGGAATTCACAGATCCAAATTGGAAATGTTTCTAGAACTTGGGTGTCTTTCTTGAATTTCAAGAGTGGTAATAATAACCACAGTAAGGACAAGGAACCCAAACAATGCCCAATAGGGAGCTATGGCCCAAATTTGAAAAGGTACAAGATTTTATCAGGCATGAAGATTAAGGCAGTTGGAATCTTATAGTTGCTACTAAGAGAAATTGTGGAGCTCCTGGAGGCCTCCAAGGAGTGATCCATCCTAAATTACAAAGATGTGCATTTTTCTGAAGATCCTAGACAAGATGATTTTGTGGATTCTTATACTATGGTTGGAAAAATCTGATAGTTACATTTAAATATAGTACATTAATGGGGTGCCTGGGTGGCTCAGTTGGTTGAGCATCCGACGTCTGCTTGATCATGATCTCTCAGTTTGTGGGTTTGAGCCCTGTATCAGGTTTGCCATGGCCAGCACATGGAGCCCACTTCAGGTCTTCTCTCTCCCTTTGTCTGCCCCTCCCCCACTCATGCTCTCTCTCAAAAATAAAAATAAAACAGTAAAAACTTAAATTTAATTGAATATAAAAAATAAATAAATTTAGCGCAATGTTTTTACTATTTAGGATTACAGCAATTTGATTGGACAGCTTCATTTTGGGAAGACTTCCAAAGCAATGTTTGGAGAAGAAGTCAATCTTTTTCATGCCAAGCTGGTGGGAATTCATTCCCCACCCCCCACCTTTAAACACCTATATGGAAAGATATGAACCATATACATTTCTATATGCAAACTTAATTTTTAAATTTTTTATTGGCTGTTTGCAGGAGTCACTTGGCCCAGGTGGGCATGAAGAGTAATATTCCCCAAGGTACACTGCACCCACTCATCTGTCTCCCTTCCCAACTCCAGCTGTAATGTTGGAAAATCAGTGCCACATCTGGGTGCATTTGTAGCATGGTTTGACAAAGATCACAATATTCTCATCAACAGATAGTGACAGGTCAATGCCCATTCGTAAATTCCAATGCTTTTTCTTACTGAAAGAGGTGATTAGCACCCGGGTGTAACTGTCTACTACAGCTACCAAATTTTGTAAAGCATATAGTAAATTAAAGGGCAGGATTCAAAAGCATGGCCAACTGAGTAAAAGCCCTAAACTTAATCATATGGTTCTTACAGACTTCAACCTGTGGGGTAAAAAAGGTATTTGTTGGATCATAGCCTACTTACCTTTGGGGATGATCCTTCCAAAGAACTGGGCCTTTTTTTTTTTTTTTTTTTATTCAGGGAGCCTAGAGGGTGAGGGCCACCTATTTTGCCAAAGTCCTTTTTTGCCTTGCCAAACTGATTTTCCTTTCAAAATAACTATGTGGAAAATTCATGTTTAATTTTTGTAATAATATTTTCTCTTTGATTGTTTTTTTTTCCAGTAATTTCATATCTGTACTCAACACCCATCCAAAGGATTTACACAGGAAATGGAGACCAGGCTAAAACAAACTCACACCCTTTTCTATAGCAGCCTATTTTAAAATTAGCAGTCATAAATGAAAATATAAAACTAAACTTGTTTTGCTGAGATACTCTCCCCCTAGGTTGCATTAGAAAATTCCACCCCACACTTAAATGGAGATTTTGTTGTTTATGATCTTAGATTTCATTATTGTGGCTTAACAAGTATATGGAAGGCTTAAAGATATTTGAAGATGCAAAGAAATCTCATAAATTATGAGCAACCCACAGGAAATGAAAGCTCAGCATTGTTTCTTCCTACACTTCTCCCAATAGGGCTGAACAGTTTCTTTACGCCCCTGAATGCACTCTGCCTTGACATGTCTGTATATATCCACCTCCCTTAGGGCAAGACATAATAGCAACCTTATTTCATAATCTCACATAACAGGGCATTATGATCTGCAGTCCTGATTGTTTCCTGTAAGCTGAATTTTAAAGGAATTTAGAATCTCACTCTTATATTTATTTATTTATTTTTTTTTTTTACATTTATTTATTTTTGAGACAGAGAGAGACAGAGCATGAGCAGGGGAGGGTCAGAAAGAGGGAGACACAGAATCCGAAACAGGCTCCAGGCTCTGAGCTGTCAGCCCAGAGCCCGATGCGGGGCTTGAACTCACGGACCGCAAGATCATGACCTGAGCTGAAGTTGGACGCCCAACCGACTGTGCCACCCAGGTGCCCCAGAATCTCACTCTTTTAGATATTGATAACCAAGAAGTGAACTCTGACAATTGAGACTATTAATATACTAATTATTCCCAGAATTATATATTTCATGTGATAGGAAGATCCAAAAATGAAGAATCTGTCTTCTGTTCCACTGACAGGGAAATTTAGTATTACTTAGCTACATCTATGATTGTCCTTTTGCCTTTAAGAATATAACAGGAGGGGTGCCTGGGTGGTTCAGTCAGTTAAGCATCTAACTTTGGCTCAGGTCATGGAACAAATACAGAGAAAGAGTGATGGTGACAGTAAAGAAAACAGGGAGAGAGAGGGAGGGGCAGAGAGAGAGGGAGGATCCCAAACAAGCTCCATGCCCAGCACAAGCCCTGAGGCGGGGCTCTATTTCAAGACCCACGACTGTGTGATCAGGACCTGAGCCAAAAGAAACCAAGAGTCAGACGCTTAACCGACTGAGCCACCCAGGTGCCCCTGAAAATAAAGTTTCTTGAAACAGTTGCCAAAAACTGAGAGAAAGAAATAAGTGGGCAGAAGACTTGATAAAGAGATTTCTTACAGAGGAAGAGACCAACCTGCAAGTTCTGAAAATAAGAGAAATAGGGAATGTTTGGAATGGGGACCATCTCCTAAGAGGGAGGAAAGTTGGAGAGGAAGAAACATTAACTCAATTGACTCACAAAGCAGACCACTGGGGACCAGGGCCACTTGCTGTCTAAAGCAAGGGGAGTTCTGAGAGGGGGGCGGGGCATTGAGGGGGTGGGGGAAGTCTGTCAGCCAGTCCAATGTCTGAGGAGACCTGGGGTCTATATGATCTGAGGATATATATTCTCAATTTAGAAATAACTATATATTTTAAGAAGCAACTTCATTGAGGTATAATTTACATGCCTTGAAATCCACCTGTTTTAAGTATGCAATTCAGTGATTTCCAGTAGATTTCACATGTTGTGCAACCATCACGGCCACATTCCCATCACTCCATTCCGGTCCCTCCTGCTCCTTTGCAGTTAATCTCTGTTCCCATTCCCAGCCTCAGGCAATCAGTAATCTGCTTTCTCTATATATAGATCTGCTTTTTCTGGACATTTCATATAAATAGAATCTTGTAATATGTGGTTTTCTGGGTCTGAATTCTTAGCCTGAGGATTTTGACGTTCATGTTGTAGCAGGCATCAATATTTCTTTTTATTGTTAAATGGCTTTCCATTGTATGGATATATGCTTGAAAATAACACATTTTGTTTTTCAACTCCTCAGTTAACGGACACTTGAGTTGTTTCCATTTTTCAGCTATTATGAGTAATGCTAATAAGAACAGTTGTGTGTAAGACTTTGTGTGGAAACCTATTATGTGTTTTAAACAAAACGTGACTGAGAGTCACTTGTTCATGGAAAACACAAATATCCAGGTTTGTTGTGTTCCATGAATACAGGGAACACAATTGCCCATGAACACTCTGCACACAGCAACCAGAGTGGGTTTTGTAAAATTGAAAATCAGATCTCATTCCTCCTCTGATCAAGATTTTCTGGTGACTTCCATCTCACGAAGAATGAAGCCTTACCCCCTTGCCATAGCCAGCAGGGCGCTGCCTGACCTGACCTCTGCTGACATGTTTCACCTCATCTCTTCCTACTTCCCCCACTCTTGACTTCACCAGTGTTGCTCCTGTTGCTCCTCAAACATAAGAGCTCCTGCTGCCTTCCAAGCTCTTACATAAACTGTTCGTCTTGCCTAGAATGTTCCTCCCAGACCTTCATTTGGCTTGCCCCTTCTCATTCAGGTTTCTCCTCAAATGTCATTCATGTAGAAAATCCTTCTATGACCACCCTATCTGCTATAGCAGCCATATTTCTCTCTCTATTAGCTTCTGCTGTTTCATTTTTCACCAGCACCTGTAACCCAATAATCTAAAATTACCTTACTCGTTTGTTGACTATCTCCTAACCAGAATGCAAGCTCCATGAGGCAGGTACTTTGTTTATCTTGTTCTTGGATATATCTCCAGCATGTTGCATGTGGCAAACATCCATTAAATAGGTTGAATTAATACATAAATAAGAAGCAAAACTTGGCCCTCTTACGTATTTGATCTCTACAGTTTCTGAGACGTTGGTTAGACCATGATATGAATTTAGTTTGTGAATTCCTTTTTTTTTTAAGTTTTATTTATTTAATCTCTACAGCCAATGTGGGGCTTGAACTCACAACCCTGAGATCAAGAGTCACACACTCCTGTGACTGAGCCAGTCAGGCACCCCTAGTTTGTGAATTTCTTTTTTTTTTTTTTTAATGTTTATTTATTTATTTATTTTTGAGAGAGAGAGAGAGAGAGAGAGAGAGAGAGAGAGAGAGAGAGGGAGGGAGGGAGGGAGACAGAAGATTCTAAGCAGGCTCTGAGCTGACTGCAGGGAGCCCGACACAGGGCTCGAACTCAGGAAGCATGAGATTATGACCTGAGCTGAAGTCAGATGGTCAACCAACTGAGCCACCCAGGTGCCCCTAGTTTGTGAATTTCTAAACCAATGGACTGAAAATCAAATACTGGCAAACCATGTATGTACCATATTTGGTCTTCATATATGTTTATTTTATATAGCAGATACTTTGGAGCCCCATTCCCATTCCCTTGGCCCATCTCTGTTTTTAGCTATTAAGTAGGTTCACCTTCTGTTGACAAGATCCTAACTCAAGCAGGTATAGAATTATTCCACTTTCAGTCTTGTTCCTCTTCCATGCCTTGGAGCCACTGGTCTTACGTATAAACACAGCCCTGAAGTGAGCTATGCTAATACTCCCCAGGGCAAATGTCAGCCATTAGCCAACATGGGAACCATATTTCATCCTCACTCCCCTCAGATAGAAAGTTCTGAAAAAAATTCATACTTCCCAAAAGTTTCAGCCAAACTGAGTCCTTGTGCCTTCAGCAGAGACTTAAATAACACACCCTTATATTGACTTTTTCTTCTCTTGTCTCACTCACCCTGTTTCCTAGAATTACTTCCTTAACATATGATCTGCAGCCAAGTCTTTGTCTCAGCCTGTGCTTTCAGGGAAAGCCAAATTGGGTCTATAACTTATATATTTTTTACATTATTAATTAAAGTAAATTCATTAAATTTAAAGTTCAAAAATATTTCATGTTAAATTCCGGATATGCCTTATATGGCATTTGATCTTATATGGGATTTAGGCTTGTCTAATACTTTGGAGACCATTCTCCACAACTCTGGTGATGTAATGTTTCAGATTGCTTATGACTGAACCAGTTTTATAATTAATAATTCACAATTTTTTCTGTGTCTGACCTGTAGACCATAGCAAATTTATCTTACTATGACTCTAATAATCTCCTGCTGTTATATACCTACATCTCTAGAACGAATATTGGGACTACCATAGTGTATCTGGATCTGTCACTTTTTGAATGCCTTGAGGTTTTTCCTTTAGGAAAATACCACTCTGCTCCTAGTAAAACTGCCAACCACAGGGCACTCCTTCCACAGGAATAGTTACATTATCTAGGCTGGCCAATCAGAGCCTCCATCTGCCAGTTACAGGATTGGTTCAAAGAGCCACACTGGGCCAATCAGAGCCATCTCTTAAGATTTTGATGGACCCACACCAAAAGGCAGGGATTGCATCATTCTCTTTTCATTGGGACTGCTGTAGTTTAAGGTAGATCTAAAGTTGCTAATGCCATTTTTACTAAAGTGTGGGCAATTTTCCTTGGAGATGGACTTAAAGGAAAGGAAAACAAAGAAGAATAGACGGGGGGGGGAGGGGGAGAGTTCTAAACAAGAGTAAGACTGAGATAGAGAAAAAGAGAAAGCACGTGAAAAGCTCTGTCAAATGACGAAAGACAGATGACAGTCATTTGAACTTCCTTGTTCGGCCCTGCCTGAAAAAGCAAGATCTGTCTTTTCAATTATCTTTGCCAAAGAATTATGTATTTTTATTAAGCAAGTTTAAGATAAATTTTTGTCACCTGCAGTTGAAAGAGGCCTGACTAATGCCTGATATGTGTGCTCAGGGTAGGACTCGTAGGGTTAGGCTATGCCACTGGAGATGTCTTTTCTTCCTTCATAAAGCCTGTGGTTATTACCAGGATCAAATATCCGGGGAAGGAGGCCCTCAGGTAGAAATCCAGAGCTGAGATGATGGGCCTAAGGTAAATGGAAGTTCCCATCCCTTTCTGGGTCTTAAGAGTGACAAGGCCAGCTATTTGGGGATATGGGCTTGCAGAAACAGAACACAAAACAGAAAGGAAAAAGCCCTATAATGAGTTAAAAGCTGAAGATGAGTAAGTTGTACAATGTATGTTATATTATTTACTCTTATGGTCCTACTCTTAGTAATTGCCATTTCATTATATTCTAGCCTTTTGTGAAATTCAATTTGGGTATTAAGTATCTCAGTTGAACTAAACTGTGTCCAAGGAAGAGGCATGTACCCATATATGGGACAAAGCATTGAAAGCAATCAGCCTTTGCTCCCAAAGCCAGCAGGTGATTATAGCCATTAAAATAGTCCCCCAAGGACAGAGTTCAGAGCTAAGCATTGCAACTATAAAAAACAACCTCCCCGCCCGTCCCACCCCAACAAGAAAAGACTCACCCTCATTGACTAATTTGAAACATCTGGGTCTTACAAAAGTATAAAATAATACATCTGAAGTAAATAAAAATATTAATCTCTCAAGTGGAAAAAGCAACAATGCCCAACTTCTTTTCATCTAATAGATTTACTGAGACTTCCCACTACACTTCCATACTTGGGGCACAGATGGCAGTGAGCTAGGCAAGTACAGAGGAAATGAAACAAAGTATAGATGTATTGACAGAAGAGGGCATGAGGGATTTTTGCTGGCAGGCAAGGAGAGAAATCATTAGAAAGGAAGTCCTACTAAAACTTGAAATTTGTATCTTTGGGATGCTGAAGCATCTTTAATGCCAAGAAGCATGCCTGGCATATAGTAAGCCAAAATGTGAGGCTGGGGCTATTTAAATTCTTCTTACCTCTGATTAGCATTGGCCTGAAGGTGTAGACATACAAAGATTGAGAAGGTAGGAATCATGTGGCCCAAATTGTTGAGATGAGATGGAAGGAAAGCAGAGAATTCAGGATAGTTTGAAAAATTGGTGAAACTACAACATACAGTTCATGAAAAAGGATAGTCTGATGATACATCTTAAAAGTCTCTGTGAGAGTTAAAGTTCTGCCTATTTGTTTCAGGAGCAGTAATAAGTAAAAGCTAGCACCAAAACTTCTATGTAAGGTATTGCCTTTATTTTCCATTTCCAATTTCATATTTTTCATTTAGTCCATTATTAATTTTAAATAAATTTTTAAAATTTCCATGTTTTACTCCTTAGTTATTTGTACAAGCTGGAGATTGATCCAGACGATACTACTGGTAGGTGGATGAACATTTGTCTTTCCTAACTTTTTTTGTTTTAACGTTTATTTATTTTTGAGACAGAGAGAGACAGAGCATGAATGGGGGAGGGTCAGAGAGAGAGGGAGACACAGAATCTGAAACAGGCTCCAGGCTCTGAGCCATCAGCACAGAGCCTGATGCGGGGCTTGAACTCACGAACCGCGAGATCATGACCTGAGCCGAAGTCGGACGCTTAACTGAGTGAGCCACCCAGGCGCCCCTTTCCTAACTTTTAATAACATCAAAAAGTAAAACTTGCAAGGAAACACTCAACTCTGAAAACAATGATAGTGCTGTAAAAATGCTTTTCTTTTGGACCAATATCTCAAAGATCATTTGATCCAGAAGATCTATATCTGCCAGGGAACCTCACGGCAAACAATAGAAATGGACTATGACTGGTTTGGGCAGAAAAAGGATTTATTGAAAGGCTTATTGGTTAGCTCAAAAATTGTCCAGGAGAGGGTTTCCTGGGTGGCTCAGTAGGTTGAAGTGTCTGACTTCAGCTCAGGTCCTGATCTCGAGGTTTGTGAGTTTGAGCCCCACCCACATCAGGCTCTGTGCTGACAGCTCAGAGCCTGGAGCCTGCTTCAGATTCTGTGTCTCCCTCTCTCTCCTCCCCTCCTTCCCCTCAAAAAATGAATAAACGTTAAAAACAAAACAAAACAAAACTATCCAGGAGAGCAGTCCAGTTCAGAAGCCATGCAGCCGGGGACACAACCAGAATCTAACACGAAACTAGTCCTGTGAGGACATGGGTGCTGCTGCCACTTAGTGTCAGCTATTACAGCTTGCACAGTTGCCATTGTCAACGCCATACTTTCTGTACTACCACTGATGCAGTTAGCAATGCTATCTTGTAAACCAGATGTTGTTGCTACAACCAATACAAGCACAAGTGCAACCCTCTCTTTCCTTAATTTTAAAATTCTTTTAAAAGTTTTTATTTATTTTTGAGAGAGAGAGACAGTGTGAGCAGTGGAGGCAGAGAGAGAGAGAGAGAGAGAGAGAGAGAGAGAGAGAGAGAGAATCTGAAGCAGGCTCCAGGCTCTGAGCTGTCAGCACAGAGTCTGATGCGGGGCTTAAACCTGCGAACTGGGAGATCATGACCTGAGCCAAAGTTGGATGCTTAACCGACTGAGCCACCCAGGCACCCCTCTCTTTCCTTATTTGTAAGGCTAACTCCCATTTCCAAGTGAGGCAGATGAAGGGACCATCTTATTTTCTGTCTATCTATCTATCTATCTATCTATCTATCTATCTACCTGTATATTGAGAGTGTGAACAGGGGAAAGGGGCAGAGACAGAGAGAGAGAGAGAGAGAGAGAGAGAGAGAGTACCAAGCAGGCTCCATGCTGTTGGCACAGAGCTGGAAGCGGGGCTCCATCCCACAACCCCAGGATCACAACTTGACTCAAAATAAAGAGTCGGATGTTCAACCAACTGAGCTACCAAGGTACCCCTTATTTTCTTTTTAATAGATGAAGAAACTAGCACAGAACTAACCCACCAGCAGACTTCCTGCAATGTCTTATTGGCCAAAATTGGGTCACGTGGCTTCTCATAAACCAACCACTCGTAAGGAGATTAGATAACTGTGATTGGCTAGATTAATTGATTCACCTGCTGGGTGTAAATGTGACCAGCCTTCCTTGGAGTATAAAGTCACATGCAGAAGCCTGGATACCTGTATAAAATTGAAGTTTTATTCACAAGAATGGATATTGGGCTGTCAGTCAATATTATGGACATGTATATGGAACCTAACTATCTTTACACATGGGCCCATTTTATGAGACCCACCTACATGCTTCTTCCCAAGCCTTTTGTCACTAGTCCTCTGGCCTTCTTACTCTTTTCATGTCCATGTCAATCTGACTAAATCATCTGTTACTGCCTATTAACTTATCTCTCTTTCCAGGGAAAAAAACAAAGATATCATACCTCTCAAAGTTGTACCTACTGGTAAAATTTTCCACCTTCACTTCAGTGGGACTGAGTAGGACTCAGCAATCCATTTGAAATGGTTCCAGCTTATTATGCAAAGCCATCTGTAAACTATGCTCTCTTTTTCTTTTTCTTCAGTTAACTCATAATAGAGAGTTAACTGTTCATGATTCTGTGGGTTGGTTGGTGGAGAGGTGGCAGTGTGGCATGAGTAGGAATAACAGGAAGATATCAGTGTGTGAGACTGGAGCTTTCAGGATCTGCTAAGATGCACTCACCCACAGACTATTTCCACTTGGATATGTTTGACTTTATAGCTGAGTAGATCAGATAACATTCAGTTCATGATAGGTAGCTTATATTTCATAAGTACCTGGTTTTTATGGCCCAGGTATATGGCTGGCCCAATAGCAGGCCAAGCACTATTCCTCCAAAGAAGAAT
Source organism: Prionailurus viverrinus (assembly GCF_022837055.1). Classification (NCBI taxonomy): domain Eukaryota; kingdom Metazoa; phylum Chordata; class Mammalia; order Carnivora; family Felidae; genus Prionailurus; species Prionailurus viverrinus. The sequence continues at coordinate 107,442,205 of NC_062565.1, forward strand.
GGTTATTCACTGAAGGAGGTATAGCGTTGTCCTAAAACTGTGATCTTTCTGCTGTGAATCTTGCATTAAATCTTTCCACACCACAGACTTCAACTGATTTTTAATGACCACTAACCTCACTGGATCCTACAAGGCCATATGGAAAAGCTGCAGCCTGGACCACATGGAGAATTTTCCTTTGGACTCTACTCAAAGCTGTCAGCCTTTCAGGTGTCTCAGGAAAGAGCTGAAGGACACACAAAATGTGATATATGCTGCTTCTAAAATCTAAACAGCACCATTAATCACAGCACTTTTCTCTAGATGTAGAAAACAAATTGTCCTTGACATTGGAGAGGATAAACTCACATGCCACACAAAACAGATCCCAAGAAACTTCACTGTATTAACATATGATTTATTTCCCACCGTCTGGCATGCCTACTTTTAGTCTAAGATACCAGCACTTTCTGCTCTCTGGAACTCATCAGCATATTATCACCAATTTAGCCCTGGGGATGGTTAGACAACCTAATTCTTGTAGACTCATTTATGGCACATAGAATAGAGAATTAAGATAATCTTGATTTGAAAATCTATTTCTGCCACTTTAGGCGAAATCAAACTACTTCTGGTATTCTCTGTGTTGGAACGGAGAAGAAGATTTGTCCAGATAAAAGCTGCAGTCAGTATGCCACAGCATATGTTGATTTGCTGCAATAAAGCAACTACACATGGAAAATCATATGTACTTGTAGTTACTACTTGACTCAGCCTATAGTAATCCCCTAGATTCTCAAAACTCTCCCATCTCCTTTTTTGAAGTAATCTCTACGCCCAACATGGGGCTCCAACTTCTAACCTCAAGATCAAGAGTTGCACACTCTATCAACTAGCCAGCCAGGCACCCCAAAATTCTCCCATGTTTTGCACTGGCCCAAAGTGGGGATATGATAGGAAATACAGTAGCCTCATCTCAGCATTTTCTTAAAGAGGCAGTTAAAAAATTACAGTATTTTTAATTGTTTTTTAATGTTTGATTTATTTTTGAGAGGAAGAGAGAGAGACAGAGCATGAGGGGGGAGGGGCAGGGAGAGGGAGACACAGAATTTGAAGCAGGCTCTAGGCTCCAAGTTGCCATCACAGAGCACGACACAGGGCTCGAACCCACAAACCACGAGATCATGACCAGAGCCAAAGTCAGATGCTCAACCGACTGAGCCACCTGGGTGCCCCTCAGTAATTTTTTTTTTTTAATTGAGGTCTGGGAGGTTGAGCTCCTGAGCTTTCACTAAACTATTCCTACCATAATATCTTTGGTAGCTTCTAATCAATAGATCAGAAGTCAATGTTGGAATTCTGCCATTTTCTGAGAGTATCTATCCCAATAATATACCCAGAAACTGAAGAAAGAATCATGGCAAGAGTTTAGAGCTCTAGTGGAATGCATCAGTGAGTGTTATGTGCACTGTACCACTCTAGGTACTTTAAGTAGAAGAGTTTTAAGACAGGAGATTAGGTGCTTACAAAATCACTGTAAAGATTGGAGAGGGAGGTGTCCAAAGGCCACCACCAGAACTACTGAGCTCAAGAACACATCACTAGAACTGTAACCACTAACCCTGGAGTATTTTCCATTATACAAATGAATTAGAACCCTAACTTATCATCTATTTTGATCACTGTGAGTCTCTTACATATAAAAAACTTGCAGAAACTTTTGAGAGTTGTATCATTTTGAACACCATGCCAGCTCTATTGTTATTATTATGGTCAGCATGCCCACCTTAACTTTGACAGTTAAGTGCCACTACTTGCCCTCTTCCATCTTAGCATTCCAATTTGAAATCAGAAGTGCTTTTCAAACGCAGAGCATTTTCTTCTTACCCCAGCATATGAAGAGCCACCAAAGTGATTTTTAAGAAGTGGGATCTTGCATACACCTATACAATTCTCAAGCCCCTGGTATGGGAAATGTTTTCTGGTCATTTCTTCCTCCCCCTAGAAGAAGGAAACAGGGAATAGGTGAACAATTCACAGGAGATAATCTACCCAATATTTATATCTCCATAAAACTTCTGGGTTTCTTCCCCTTTAATAAGAAATTTCTAGTATCACAGGTTCATTTAGAATGGGTTACTGTTGAGCACAGCTCATGAGATAATTTAGCAAATAATTTAGACAACTTCCAACTGTTTGAGCTAGAACATTAAATCCAGAATCTCCAATAACTGCATCCCTAGTGATAAATTCTATCTGATCTATAATTGTGTTCTTCCTTCCTTAGTCTGGTACTCTCAGAATCCATTTCCACACATATTCTCCATATTTTACCAACATAAATTAGCAGTCTTTCAATTCCTCTGATGGGTGTGTTTTCTCTTCTTAGATTTGCTTTAAAATGGATCTTGTGAGGCATACAGAGATCTCAATCAGCTTACAGATCTGGCGATTTTGAGGGGCAATGGAGGAATATGGAAAGAACTGACTTGCCTTGTAAAACCATTCCATGTGAGATCATTGAGGACTCCTCAGGTTAAACAGGAACAGCATCATCAGATAGGAAGGATTCTTTTGGCTACAGGCAAAAAAAAAAAAAATCCTGTATGAAACTGGCCTAAAGAGTCAGAAAACTTATTACATAACACAAGAAGAATTCTAGACAGAAGGTGACATTCAGGAGCCTCAGTGTATTACCTTTGTCCTTAGGTGAGCAGTCCTCATGGTTATTAAGGTGGCCACCAGATCACAATGTTTATGTTCAGTAGAAGAGAGACCATCCATCTCAGAGTCATGGATTATAAGTCCTCCCATTCAGAGTGATTTGCATTCTCTGCATCAATAATGGTCACCATGGAAATGGCATGTACAAAATAGCATTCAATATTGGATTTCTGAACTGGTCATTAGGATAGAGGAAAGGAATTAACATGATGGCTCAATCTAATTAGTGTGCCTCTGTATAAAAGGGATAGGTTGAATACCTGAATAAAATTGAGGTTTTTATTAGAGAAAAGGACGGAGAAAGGTCCATATGATGTAACATCTATTGATATGGTACAAAAACTATGGAAAATGAAAAATGTTCATTCAGTAGTCAGAGAAGAATAAATTTAATACAGTATTTAAAGCTTTAATGCTCAATCTTAGAAAAGGAATTTTTTTCCTCTATATTTATTCTCCATATATAGCTTTGCTTTGGCATAATGTGGCTTCTGCTTTCTAGGGGAAATTCTATGCCTTTGATATCATTTTCTAGTTATACCTAATTATATATATGCTACTAAGTTACACCTCTTATTTACCTAGATAAAAAATGTTGATGCAATTTCAGTTACAAAGTTGTTCAAAGAAAATAAGCAGTGGTAGGGAGGAGTAATATGTGCATTTCTCTAAGTATTCCTCTTGATATACTTACACTTTCTAAAACAAGCTGACATTTTCCAAATGTGGTGGATTAAAAATGGTCACAAAATTGTTTACAGCTCCTTTCATCAAGAGGTGGAGTCTATGTTCTACTCCTTAAATCTGGGCTGGGCTTGTGTATTAGTCTTCTGAGGCTGTCATAACAAAATGCCATAGACTGGATGGCTTATCCAATAGGAAAGTATTTTCTCATAGTTGTGGAGGCTGGAAGTCCAAGGTGAAAGTATTGGCAGGATTGGTATCAGGTGAGACCACTCTCCATGGCTTGTAGAAGGCCACCTCCTCACTGAGGCCTTTTCTCTGTGCATGCATATCCCTGGTGTTGCTTCCTCTTCTTAGAAGGGCACTTAGTCCTATTGGATGAAGGTCCCACCCTTATCACCTTATTTATTCTTAACTACTTTCTTAAAGTCTGTACATCTCCAAATACAGTCACATTGCAGGTTAGGGCTTCAAGATAAGAGTTTCAGAGGAACACAACCCAGTCTATTACACCTTGCTACTTGCATTAACCAACAGAATGCTGCAGAAGTGAAGAAGTGATGTCTATGACTTCTAACAAGTCCCCAAGAAGCCTTTGCAGCTTCAGCTCTTGCCTTCTTTGGAATCTCAACAATACGTGAGGAAGCCTGAGCTCACCTGCTGGAGAAGCCATGTGGAGAACTAAGGCACCCTAATTATTAGCCCCAGCTAAATGCCCACTGATTGCAATTGCAAGTAAGCCTACTTGATGCCACGGGGGGCAGAGATGAGTCATCCGGACCGCACCTTGAACAAATTGCTGACCCAAGAATGGTTTTCTAATAAATGGTGTTATATTAAGCCACTAAGTTTTGAGGTAGTTTTTATGCAGTAATAGATACACCAAGCTTTTCATAATTTTCATTGCTTCTTCATGGCCTATCCTTTCACTGTCAGTTTAGTGAGATTTGAGAAAGAAGCAGACCAAAAAGTGTATTGTCGTTAGCCATGCTTAACTAGAAATTATATGCTATAGATAAAAGAAGTGTTTTTGAAAGAGGATTAACTTAAAAACTTAGTCCTATTTTATATGTAGCTAATGAATAACATATAGAGTTGATAAGGTGGTAATACAAATAATGGGAGTTGATAACATAAGTAATTCCATGTATCCCTATAAAATATGAGGTGATAGCTCTGAGCAGGGAATGGAAAAATGTCATTCCACTTGTATTTACTGCAAATACCTAATGTCCCCTGTTCCATGCTACCTCCTAAGTTATGCCCTGTGGTTGGTAGGTAGGTAGGCTAGAGGAAGAGTGGGGAAATGAAGGTAAGGAAGGATAAGGAGGTGAAGTTTCCATTAACAAACAAAATAAAACCCTTAAGCAATTAAATAAAATTAAAAACACATGTATGTAATTTTATCTTGTCATATTCTAATGACCCATGTATCATTGGATAGTATATGTATATTGCTTATGAATAAAAATGTACATATACTGGGAGGAAATGCTCACGATATTTTGACTTACAAGTGTAAATGGTCAAAAAATGCGGAGGATGGGCTAGGAAGCATGGTTGCCCTTTTAAGAAACAAATGTAGAAGACAAGTTTACTGGTCATGTAATATAAACAAACACCCAGGCCTACAAGATGTCATGTAACTGCCATGTCAAAGGCCCTGGGACTACATCAAGGCTTATGTATCCATAGTAAATACTTTTTTGGCCTGCTCTGTGCTATGACATTGTAATAAGATTTTGAAAGAATCAGAGATGGAATTAGGAGTTTTCTTGCCAGATCTAAAGTTTCTCCAATTCTCCTGGGGTTGCCCTTTTGGGTCAGAACTGATGTAGTGGTCTAAAAACCTAAAAGTTATTGTAGGGTTATTCTATGGGTTCATACCTATTCTAACATGCTACCAAAATATCCCTGGAGCTATCATACCTCCTGGGTCATCTTCTGAGTAGCCTAATCAGACTCAGTGGTGTTGACTTTGTTCTGGGCACCTTGCCTCAAGCCTACATGGCCTCAAACTCAGATTCCAGGAACTGTGAGTTCAATACATGGGAGGATTTTCTTCCACCAATTAGTTGCCTACCAGCTTCCCCTGCAGATGGTTTCTTATTCTTCTGGCTATTTCCATCTTTATTTCATTTATTTTTTTTTCCCAAATGATTTTATTCATAGTATTCTGGTTTTTAAGTAACTACTACATCCATTTCCATGCTTTTCCTTTACTTCTCATTTCCCTCTTAGCCTTCTTCCACCACTGCATCTGCTTTCTTTCCTTTCATTTTCTCCCCATTCATTTATTCCATGCTGTCATAGCTGCTTTCCTTTGTTCAGTTCAGAACATCAGCCAGAAGCTTCCTGTTGCTAAGTAACAACATCACCAACACACACTCTTTTCCACTCTTGGCTCATTTCTTCTGCTGCTTTTGTTAAGCCCATGGGTCAAATAGTCTCTAAAAGAAAATGAAGGGTGCTCTGTCTTTTCTTCATACCAAAGAGATGCACACCATCCTGCACAGTGCCCCTCTTATTACATTTTGACTTCTTGTTTTATCTGTTAATTTCCCCCAGGCTGTGAGATAACACAAAAAAACACAAAACATCCTTTCCAGCTTGGACAATTTATAGATGGGCAGCAGGGATATAATTTCTGCTAAAGGAACAATGAAGGAGAAAATGCTTAAAGTTCAGTTACAAGGCATGGCACGGCTTCATGGAGGGCTTTTGCTTAGACCTCTGAATCAAATCCAGGTTTTAAGAGGTTTCCATGAGGGATCAAAGGAGCTAGCAAGTCCTTCGTACAGACCTTGACCTTGTTGAGTTTTGTGGAAGCTACTAATGGCATGGTGAGTGTGGATTGCACCAAATAAAGGATAAAAACAATACAAGAACCCATTATGCAGTTTTCCAAATCCCCCTCCTTTTGCAGACATCAATCTGACATGACACTTGTACCAAAGGCATAATTGGAGTTGTGTCAGCCCTTCTACAACATGCTCTGAAGAGATTCCAAGTCTTCTGCCACATTTTAATAGTTTAATGGCAATGGTGACTCCATATGTCTAAACACTAGGATACAGTATCAGAGATACCAGGACCTTGAAAAAAAAAATCTTTTCACCCTTGCAAGGCCATAAATAATTTCCCTCCTTGGTGTGAATTCTTTCTCTCTCCTTGGGCATTTATGTAATGCCTGGAGGCCTTCCCTGACAACTCAGTCCCACACTGTTGCTCTCAGCTCTTTGCCCACAGTCAACACTGAGCTATTTGGGGGATGCTGGAGGCTGCTTTGTTGTTAGCACCACAGCCTTTCTCTTGCTGTGTCCCTGCTCCTCAGGCACTGCTCTCTGTGAGGGAAGGACTCAGATCCTGCATGTCATGTATACTTGATAAACTGCCTTAAATTTAGTACTAATAGAACACAGATGCTTTGACAAGGCAGTTGTTTTTAGTTTCATTTTCTAAGAGGAGAAGGAACAGTAGTTTTGTTTGTATTTAAGTCCAAGTTTATCAGCAATCAAAGTACCGGAAATGAAGTAGATGTGTTTCTGTCATTAACTAGGTCTGCAGACCGAGCATTGCAGTAGAGAACATTTTCAAGAGCTTTATTTGTCAGGACCTGTTGATACCCTGGAAGTGGGATCCCTGTGAGACTAAAATCCACTCCAAGGTATTCTAGGAATGCCTGACCAGAACTAGAACTGGCAAGTTACTACAGTTTTCCTTCTAGAAGTGAGCCCCTTGAGATGATGCTATGTTTTCTGAGAGGTTCAGAAAACTTTTATATGATTTAAGTTTTTATCTTCAAGTAATAACAAATGATGAGACATGTATTTGAACTTCCTGGAATTTTTGTTTTATGTGCTGTTTGCTTTAAACAACCGATAATTACACACAATTTTCACTGCTCTTCAATATTTACTCCTCTCTTTTAAGTCTTTTCTCCAACTTGAAGTATCAGTCAACACCACCTACATCATAATAATTTCTTTTCTTCACATCTCTATGTATTTAATTCCTTTATCCCCTTCCAACCCACCTCATCGAGGTGGTTTTGAGTCTCACAGCCCCTGCTGTCATTGTAAATGGTGGCGCTTTCCCCCATAAACAGACTTACTCCTCACCTGGAACATCTACATGGTGATATATCCAGCGTCCTGAAGGCCTCTCTCTCTCTCTCTCTCTCTTTTTTTTTTTTTTTTTTTGACCCCTCTGTTCATTCAGCCCCATACAACCTCAGCCACACCCTCAACCCACCACCTTGGACTGCTTTACCTCAGAAACCCTTAGGCAAGAATTTCTCTCTCCAACCACAGTACCCTCCACTTCCAGCTCTCAGTTAGCTGGTCTTCACACAGGCCATCAGGACTATTGCAGGCCTTCACATCAGCCTTGTCCTATCTGCCCCTATTATCTCCTCCTCTCTTCACTCCTTCCCTACCCAGCAGAGATCCCATGGTCCCTCACTTTAACCACTCCCTCTCGTGTCTCAGCTCCCTTGCTCCTCATTAGCCTGGCAAATCCCCAAGCCTGAATGACTTCATCTTTATGTTTCCCTGTGTGCGTCCACGCTACTGCGGTCCCCTGGAGAATAATACCACGCAGCCACGCGTGCTAGGCCAGCTCCACGTCATTAAGCACTAGTCCCTCAAAGGGGCCCAGAAACCTTCATCATATCCCTCCTCATCTATTTGTTATAAAGCATCATTCATTCACTCATTTACTCATTCCTTAAATATTTATTGAGTGCCCACTCTAGCAGTAGGCTGGGTCCTGAGAGGTAACTGTGAGCAAAGCAGGCAAGCTCTCACCCGCTGAGAGCTGAGGATCTAGCCTAGAAGACTGAAACTAAAACTAGATCAGAGAAGTGAGTTATTTGGAGGCTGATGTCTGAGAAGAAGGTGAGTGGATGAAGTATTTACTATGGCAAGTGGAAGAAAAGGTGACTAGGGAAACACAGGAGGGTTGCTGGACAGCTGTGAGGGACTGTGGCCTAATGACACGGAGTTGGAGAGTACCCATGGCCTAGTCGTGTTATTTCTCCAGGACACCTCGATAATGTGGGGTGGGGTGAACACAGGGAGACATACAGGTGAACTCACTCAAGGCTGGGATCTACCAGACTGATGAGAGGAAAGGGAGTTGAGATACCAGAGAGAAACCCTATGGACAAGATAATATTTCAGATTAAAAACTACAAATGGATTTGTAGTGTCTTCTCTTCTTTCCTTTTCTTTCTTTTTTTTTTTTTTTTTTTTGTTGTTGTTGTTGTTGTTGTTGTTGTTGTGGGGAGGGGCAGAGGGAGTGAGAGAGAGAGACTCTAAAGCAGGCTCCACACCCAGTGAAGAGCCCAGTGCCATGAGATCATGATCTGAGCTGAAATCAAGAGACGGATGCTTAGCCGACTGAGCCACCCAGGCACACCCCAAGATAATTATTTCTTTTGTAAACAGATACTAAATGTATAACTACTATCATATAACTGTCCAGAAAATTACTCAACAATTAAAGGGCATCCTTAGACTCCAAAAAGTTGTCATCTCCTTGAATATTGTTCTGAGAGATACAGAAAACATTGATTTTTGCTAATTACTAGTTATTTTCTCTTTTCATTCTGAACATTACACAAATACCAAACAACGAAACAATTCTCACTTAAAAAAAAAAAAATCAAACATTATAGAAGTACTCAGAATAAAAGTGAACTCTGAAAGCATCCCTTTTCCCCTTTCTCTCTCCCTGTCCCTGCACAGAAGCCTGTTAAGAGCTTGCTGTTATGTCCATACAGTGCTCATTTCTAAGGGTTTACATACAAAAAGATGTTTGCAGGGATACGCATACACACGTACGTGTGGAAACTACAGAGTTAAGTCATCTTTTCGAGAGGGCAAAATGTAAACATTAGAAAGGCGTGTCTTCCTTTAAATAGGAATAAAACTTTACGGCCTATGAAGCAAATCACTCGGAGCTAAACTTAAGCTACTTTCAATAAACTGATAAGAAAGCTAAATGATAGAGAACATTAACGATCCAGGGAACAAAACACAGAATTTACTTGCCAACTCATTATATTGAGATGATGATCTCAAGTAACACCGAATTTTGTGATACACTTTTATCACAAACTAAATCTAAGTTAGGAAACACAACAGAGAGGATCTGAAAAGATAGGGACTCTATTAAATGTTTTCACTACAAACACAGAATTTACCCATCTGAACTGTAAACTATCTTTAGCTATCAATATCAGAGTTTGTGAAACATGTCTCAAATAATACAGAAAGTCGTCACAGAAAGAAATATAAGATTAATAATTAATCGTGCCTCTTGCTAGTCACTGCACAACTAATTGATCCCTCAAGGAACTGACTCACTGAGTTTTCTACCTATGTTTCTTTCTCTGCCACCTCGAATTGGTCACATATTTCCTACATTATAAAAACTCAGTGAGGGGCACCTGGGTGGCTCAGTCAGTTGAGCGTCCGACTAAGGCTCAGGTCATGATCTCATGGCTTGTGGGTTTGAGCTTCACGTGGGGCTCTGTGCTGACAGCTCAGAGCCTGGAGCCTGCTTCAGATACTATGTCTCCCTCTCTCTCTGCCTCTCCCCCACTGTGCTCTGTCTCTTTCTCTCTCTCAAAAATAAATAAACATTAAAAAAAAACAAAAAACAGAAAAACAAACCTCAGTGCATCTTTTGGAATGTGACCTAGCTTTTACCATAGTAGCTATCTGCTTGTTGCAGTGTGAGTCAAAAAACAGTTTCTCATTGTTTCTAAGATTAAGGGCAAACAGTTTCTTCCACTTGTGCATTTCTAAATATACAATGTAGGGTAGTACTATGCAATTCCTCTTCTACAACTTGCTTTTTTCATTTAACAATAGGCTGAAATCCTTTATGTAGTACATGATTTACCTCATTTTTTAAAATGCTTCTTCTTGTTCCATAATAAGAAAACACCATATATCAAACTACCTTCTTTTCTTAAAACTTCAGCTTTTGTTACTACAATGCTCTTATGTTTGTAGATAGGATGCTTATGCATATATTATGCAGATGGGATGTAATAGGATACTTACATGTATATTTTTGTTTATATATCTAAATATTTCTGTATGATACATACCTGCAATTGGAATTTTTAGGTAAAGAGGACTTTATACTTGTTTTTATATATATTGATTTAAATGCAAACTTTTATGTGGCAAAATAGGCAAAATATATAAAAAGTTAATTCACAGAACAGCAAATCTAAATCACCAACAAACACTCAAACTGATCAATAGCCAGGAAAATAAAAATTATACTATTAAACTAGCAAACATTTAGAAGACCAATAAAACCTACTACTGGTGGAAATATGGGAGAAAATGCTTTAACTTTTTTGGAAAGCAATCTAGCAACATATATTAAAATGGGGCTCCTGGGTGACTCAGTCAACTAAGCATCCTTGATTTCAGCACAGGTCATGATTTCCTGGTCGTGGGATTGAGCCCTGTGTCGGGCTCTGCATTGAGTGCCGAGTGCTGAGCGTGAAGCTTGCTTAAGATTCTCTCTCTTCCTCTCTCTCTGCTCCTCCCCCACTCATGCTCTCTCTCAAAATAAATAAATAAACATTAAAAAAATAAAACTAAAGTAAAATTAAAAATATAGAGAGACTTCAACCAACAAACTCACTTTTGGAATCCAATTCCATAAAAACAAAAAAGTCCATAAAGTCAGAATATATAAACAAAGATGTTTTGCGCAGTACTCATTTTTTTCTACAAATATCTGTTAAGTGTTGATTACGTTGCCATCACTTCAGAAATGAACAAGGCACAGGCCCTTCCTTGTACGTACTCACAGCCTATGGGGAAGACAGAGAAGTTCACAAGCAATTGGAGTTCATGGAAGAGGTGCTAAGGAAGCAATCCAGACCTGGGATGGAAGGCTGCAAAAAACTCACTGAAAAGCACACTTTGCATGACCTTTTATGATACAGCATGGTTCTAAGACCTTGGATTAAGTTGTGTGGTCCAGGACAGCCGAACAGAGTAGAGATAACTGGACATGGGGAAAACACAATCCATAAACTTGCTATAAAGCAAAACTGTGTTAATAAAAGTCACAGGTAATCTATTTTATTTTTTCAATGGCATTGGAGACAGAATATGAGGTGCAAAATGAAAAACAGATTTAGTTTTGGGGACTAAAATCCAGAGGATGTCCTTAAATGGTAACCAAAATTTCTATTTTATTCATAATGCCTAGTGTACTCTTAAAAGGTATTTGTGGGGGCACCTGGGTGGCTCAGTCGGTTAAGCGTCCAACTTTGGCTCAGGTCATGATATCACGGTTCCTGAGTTTGGCCCCGGTGTCATGCTCTGTGCTGATAGCTCACAGTCTGGAGTCTCCTTTGGATTCTGTGTCTCCCTCTCTCTGTCCCTCCCCCACTCATGCTCTGTTTCTCTCTCTCTCTCTCTCTCTCTCTCTCTCTCTCTCTCTCAAAAGTAAATAAACGTTAAAAAAAATTAAAAAGAAAGGTATTTGTGGAACCAATAAAGTAAGACATAGGAAGAGCATATAAAAAGGTTTAGCTCAGATAAGACTTTCTCTTGAATAGACTTTTCCTCCCTCCCTCCCCCTCCCCTCCTTCCCTCCCTTCCTTCCTTCCACCCTTCTATTCTTCTCCCCCACCATTTTTCAAAAAAAGGAAAGACTCCAGTCCAGTTGGGATTCTAATCTCTGTTAACCTCACTTTGACCCTGTTATTTCACCACTTAACAACGAGGCAAAATCATCAGCTCTTACATCATGAACTTTAAATGCCAAAATAGTGCTGAGCAATTTTTAAAACACAAATGTTTATGTTAAAAAAAAAAAAAAGAATGCCTAACATTAAAAACAAACAAACGAAACAGTTCGTTAGAAACTGGTAATCTATGACAACTGGGATTAGGTAGATAATGGATTTCAGGAAGGGACTATTAGCCTGTGGAGAAACAAAAGCAGCACATCTAGGAAAAAGGTACATTTTCTCCCTAACTATTGTCATTAAAGGAAAAGACATTAGTGGGGGTTCTCTTATGGAAAGGCTGGGACTCTGCAGATTAATGAAAATGTTCCCAGTATCTAAGTGCTGCCTGGCATTGCTCCCACATCAACAGCAAAACAACTGCATAGCAACCTACATTTGCCCATTTCCTCACCCATTACTGTTTGTCCAGAGAAAACAACCCTACTACTCCCTGTCTGCCTTGTGAATTTTGTCAAACAGGAGTTGAGTCTGTATGCCAAGTTGAGGAGCGACACATGCTGGCATTTCCCAGCACATGCTGTTCACCACGTGGGTTCCTGGAGCTGCCTCTTGGCTCAGAGGAGCTCCCCTCCCCTCCCCCACTTCCTCTCGCAAAGACAACATGCAATAATGATTATCAAGTGTGTGTATGTGTGCTCCCAACTGGCCAAGCGCCCTTTAGACCCAGTGACCTGTTTTACGAATATTAGAAAAGCATTTCCAACTTGTTTTTTGCATTCTCTGGAATACACAGAGTTCACCCTACGAGCAGAATAGCAGTCACTTCTCAAACAAAGAAAACCCCCTCTAAATGCTGCTTTGCAAGAACTATTTGCCATCTGTTTATTTCCTCATGGCAGCACTGTGCATAGGGGACTCTAGCAATGGCACCAACATACAAATCCAGACTGAAATACTTTTCCTCTTTCCAGAGGGTGTTTCCTTGAACTTTCCCATCTGCCTCTGAGTAAGATGTAGAAAATATTATTTATAAAATAAGACTAGTAAATGACTCACGGTGAATAAAAATAAATCAGGGTGCCGTTTGTCATCTTTAAGAGAAAAAGAAAAAGTAAAATGCTCCACAATTGGAGAAATAACTCACTTTTTCAAACCCCCTCAAGGAACGTCTTCAAAAGATAGGCAGGAAGAGGGTTTGTGAGGGTTAAGTTAAACTCAAGAAAACTCAAGAGGCAAGAGCAAGACCCAGCCCCTCATGCATATTCATAAAAGGCAACCTGAACTGTTTGAAACCACAAGGGTGACAGTGTTTCCTGCATGCACTTTGCCTCCCACACTGCCAGGAAACAGTATAAGATGAAGAACCCAGTGCCCGGCTTTGTAACATGGTTCATCAGAATGAGAATTGTTCTTCACAGACTTAACCCACACATTGACTGGATTTTCTCCATCGGCCTTACGATAGCTCAAGAAGTACCCATCTGTTAGGATCCATTTTAGAGCCATCCTTGTGCAAGTGTGAATTTCAAGACTCTGGCTAATAATAAGCAAAAAGGAATATGGCTATTTATTTTCAATAGAGCTTTGGGCATTTATTCTTAATAGAAATAGGTCAGTGTAACACACACAGGAAGAAAATTATAGTCTACACACTGCTTTTCTTCTAAACAGACTTTGCACAACAAAATACCCAGAGTTAGTTTGACCTGCCAGCTAACATAAACCAAGGACCTTGTTGTTCCAAGGAATTTAGGGAGGCCCGTAGTGAATTTTTCATTCATCCACTCAACAAATAGCCACTGAGTGTTACTATATGTTGAGTACTGTTCTAGGCATATGGAAAACTGCAGTGGACAAAACAGGTAAACATCCCTCCATCCTGAAGACTATGACAGCCTATTGTCATGTTCTTCTAGGGGAAAACAACACCTTATTGCATCACAGAAGGTCCTGGACCGTTCTGCTAAATGTCTTTTAAGTGCCCTCGATGACTCTGTGAATGAAGAAACTCCTGTATGTGTTCATGTGTGCTGTATGAAAGAGAGAAAAAGAAAGAGAGAGGGGGATGGGAGGACAGAGGGAAGGAAGGAGGGAAGGTAGGAGAGAGGAAAAGACAGCAGCATTCAAATACAGAGAATGACCTGAGAGAGATTATTTTGAAAGTGATTAAAAAAAAAAAAAAAGATTTACCTTTATGATCTGGTAAAAACACAAAAGACACCAGTGCTAGAAAACACTAAACAAACACAAAAGAACACTAGCCCAAATGGGAAAAACTTACAGTGTTCTATGTTAGGGAGACAAAAAACATCAAGATGTAAACACTCTCTGATCTAATCTATAGTTTTGACAGAAGACCCAAAATCTTCATAATGATGTTTTGAACTAGATAAGCAGGTTCTTTTTTTTTTTCTTTTAAGTTTATTTACTTTGAGGTAGGAAGAAAAAGAAATGCAAGAGCAAGAGAGAGAGAGTATGTGTGCAGGAGGGGCAGAGAGAGAGAGAGAGAGAGAGAATCTCAAGCAGGCTCTGCTCTGTTAGCACAGAGCCCAATGCGGGTCTTGGACTCATAAACCGTGAGATCGTGACCTAAGCTGAAATCAAGGGTCAGACATTTAACCTACTGAGGCACCCAGGCGCCCCTAGATTAGCTGGTTCTAAAGAAGAAAATCTGGGGCTGAGACTAGAATGCAATGAGAGAGGGACTAATCCTATCAGATACTGAAATATAGAGCTTCAATAACTAAGAGTGTGATACTAACTGTAAGCACACAGATGAAACAATGGAACTGAATTAATGCCCAGAAATAGTTCCAAATGTACATGGGACTGTAATATCTAATCAAAATGATACACTCCCCATAGATCTGCTTGCCTCACCACCACTGTCAACCATGCTGCATTATCCTTTGTCTCTTTCTCACTAAGAGGCTCAGTGCTAACCAGAGGCCCGTGACACAGAACAGCGAGGAAGCAGGAAAGAGTGCTGGGTCTAGATGGCAATAAAGCAAAGCATCAATCCTACTTTACTTGTAGCTTGGGGTGACAAACCCACAGCTCAACTGCGCTGAGCTTTGGTTTCATTGTCTATAACTTGAGAATAATAAAAGCCATCTCAAAGAATTACTTTGAGGGTAAAATAAATTGATATGTATGAATGTACTTAACGAATTCAGTACCTAAAAAATAAACATATCCTAGCTAAATAGCTTAATAGGCCTCTTAATCTCAGATTAATAGCTTGTGCAGAGAAAAATGCTCTTTAAAAATCTCAAATCCTCCTTTGTCACCCAACATTTAAGTAAGATTTGGAAAAAAGAGAGAATGGTTTTAAAACTCAGCTTTTAGGACCAATGATGTCTTTACAGAGAAAACTCTTTACAAAGGAAATCAAGGTATTCAGTGGATTAAGTCTAGCAAGACAAGTTTGGTCACATAGCCCAAGGAAGGACTTTTTGACTTCAACATTTTGAAGGAGAAGGTGGAATTTTTTAAAGATGATCTTGGACTGAGATGGGACTAATAGGTCTTTGGGCAGCAGGGTTGGGGGGGGGGGGGGGTTGGTGCCCAAGGCTTGAGTGGCATCAAAAATGGAAATTGACTCTTGCATGAAAGAAGCTGGAGGAAATTATGGAGAGGGTAGAAATACAAGCACAACTGCATGTAAAATTTTAACTTCTACCTTTAGTTGTCTTGTACAATTCAGTGCCTAAGGGATAAAAGGATGTTAAAGCAAGTTGTGGGAATAAAAACATGGAAACCACATACACCCTGGGAAAGCATCAGGACAGAGGACAATCTTGAACAGTGTTGGAACACAAGTGGCATCACCTGGTGGGAAGTGCCAGGCCAAATCTTCTGCAGATATGTCAGAGGCAGAGGGTCTTTGAGGGAAGGGACAGTAATGGGTTTGTAGCCACAGTAAAGGCATACAAGACGATGAGGTGAGTAAAAAATTGATAGAATACTTGCTGAATGACCCTGACTTAATTTTGTCAGGCAAGTGATCAAAAGTGTGCTTGCTGTTGGCAAGGGTGGCTTCCATGAAGAAGGAACACAAGGTGGGGAGCAAAAAGCTATTCCCATTGTCTAGATACGAAGTTTCTATTCAGTCTGGCTTGTTTTTGGGAGAATGGACACAGTATATGGCTTATGGCTTTGAGAAGCCCTGTAGAGCAAGGAATCAGGAAATTGGTGATTTTCTGGACAAGATCATAGAAGGGAAAGGTTTGACAAGATTAGGAACATAGGAGGCTGGTAGGAGAATGGAGAAATTCACAGTAACAGAGAACTTGAGATCTGATAAAGGTGTATAAGGAGAACAGGGACAGGGCGCCTGGGTGGCGCAGTCGGTTAAGCGTCCAACTTCAGCCAGGTCACGATCTCGCAGTCCGAGAGTTCGAGCCCCGCGTCAGGCTCTGGGCTGATGGCCCGGAGCCTGGAGCCTGTTTCCGATTCTGTGTCTCCTTCTCTCTCTGCCCCTCCCCCCGTTCATGCTCTGTCTCTCTCTGTCCCAAAAATAAATAAACGTTGAAAAAAAAAATTAAAAAAAAAAAAAAAAAAAAGGAGAACAGGAACAGAAAATAAGCCTGGTTCCGTCTGTATTTACCTGTGGCCAACATATGACCCAAACTCTATTAGAAGCAGAATCAAAACTTTAAATATAATAAATTCAAAATTCTTATCAAAAGAATACCATGCTTTTTTTTTCATAACGAGGCTAATTTTTTCCCACTTATAATGCGCATAAGAAATATTTATGGGGGCACCTGGGTGGCTCAGTTGGTTAAACATCTGACTCTTGATTTTGGCTCAGGTCATGATCTCACAGTTCATGAGTTTGAGTCCGGCATTGGGCTCTGTGCTGACAGGGCAGAGCCTGCTTGGGATTCTCTCTTTCTCCCTCTCGCTCTCTGCTCCTCCCCCACTTGTTCTCTCTTTCTCTCTCTCTCTCAAAATAAATAAATACTTTAAAACCCATAAAAAATATTTATGAAGTTCATGCTTATCACTGACCTATATCTTATTTAAGGAAAATATATCTATTACAGGCACAAATAAAAAAATCTTTCCTCCTACATCTTTGATAGAGAAAATAGCAAAGGAGCACATTTTTGGCAATCTTGCTGAGGGAGGAAATATTTCACGCAACATCATCACCTCCACCATATGTTTTGTGCTAAAGTTTACCAGGTGCTAAATTAATGCATTTCCTATAGGTCATCATTTTGGCCCTTTCCTGGATACAGGTCACTGAATAGGTGAGACGTTTCTAGGTCACTGAGTAGACTCCATGACAAACATCAGTGTCGGGGCCACAGTTGGCTGTGATGGAAATACAGGGTGTATACAATTGTATATGTCACAGTGTTACATAAAAAAAACCTGACATCATTATTTTATCATTCACTCCTGTTTTTTTTATAAGTGGATTATTCTCCCAACTCACCAAATTTGGTTTTAAAAAGTCCTCAAGTATTTTCCCCCCTTAAGACATGTCTTCAATGGGTTTTCAAAGAATTTTGAGAATTTTCAAAATAATCTATTACATTTTCAATAGTTTTTAACAGAGTTTTTATTTTCCTAATGAGAACACCTACATGATAAATAGTCAATGGGGTTCCTGAATGGCTCAGTGGGTTAAACATCTAACTTAGACTCAGGTCATGATCTCGTGGCTCCTGAGTGCAAGCCCTGAGTCAGACTCTCTGCTGTCAGCACAGAGCCTTCTTCTTTGGGTCCTCTGTCCCCCCTTTCTCTCTGCCCCTTGCCTGCTTGTGCTTTCTGTCTCTCTCAAAATAAATAAGCTTAAAAATTTTTTTTAAAATAAATATTCAATAGTCATGAAGATCTTTCTCAACCTAAAGTTTCAGGGATTGATGGAAAATATGTCATTTTTGGTGACCCTCTGGAGTATCTGTGGAAATGAAATCAATTCCAAAAGAGAGCCTCGCATCTTTTGAGCACCAACAGAAAAGTATAGCTCCCAAGGAGATTGCATGCAAGAGTCAACACTATATGGGTCTGATGTGCTTTTAAAAACATTAGCCATACCTTGTGGCACATAAAAGCACAGGCTTTAGAGTCAAGTAGACCTGGGTCTGAATCCTGATCTATGATCAGCAGGCTACTTAGCCTCTCCAAGACTCAGTTTAAATATCTCTGAAATGGATATAATATTACTCATCTTAAGATGTTGTTAGGTGAGGAAAATGAAGTAATGTGTGTAAAGAGCTAGCATAGTGCCTGACATATAGCGAGTGAGTACTCAAAAATGGTAGGTAATAACAATAATTATTATAGTAGTAACCACCACCACCACCACAACAACAACAATTGCCTTACCGTATAGAGTTTAATCACCACACTGGTAAGAAGGAGCTGTGGAATTGGTAATAAGCTCATACCTGGCTAGTCTGATCTGGAATGGGATTTCTAATTCTCCTAACAGAAACAACATCAGCAAGGCATTAAGGAATCAAAATACCATCTGGGTAGGAAAGCCTCTTCAATGGATACCTCGAGCAGGTATCTGTGATTTTTGTTAGAAGACCCTGACAGCTAAATTAGGTTATCTTCCTTCTGTCAGAATCCTTGAACATTCTTCTATAGAATAGACATTGTCTTATTTTAAGAACCTCCAGGGAAACAGATTCTGTAATTTCCCTTAACCTATTTCAGTGTTTAGTAACTGTCCCTCTTAGTAAATCTTCAGAGCTATTCTAAATCTTTTGTGTTCTAGTTTTATGCCAGCCATCCTACATTTAATTCAGATTTTATTGATACTAGTATCGGTAGGAAACCAAATTACAGCTAGAAAGATACAGACACATGTTAACATGAGCTTTCGGTATGAGCATATACTCTTGATAATCGATCGTGGTGAGTTAACATGCAGGAAAGAGTAGCATTGCTAATGTAATCAGAAACACATTAGCAGTGTTTGCTTAAAGGTGCAGCCCAAGTTCATCCTTGACAATTGTAACACACTGACTTGTGTGACATGAGTCAGAAATGAGCAACATTTTAAAAACCAGCAGACTGAAAGGAACTGTCCTCCAAGTGGTTTCTCCGTGTGGTTTCTCCAAGCAGCCTCCCAGGGCATTGACTCATTCTCTTTGGAAGGTGTCACTGCCTGTTCACCTTCTGGGAGGTCTCAACCTTCTGCACAGTGTCTAGGATCAATCAAACAGCAATAAGAACAATAAAGCCCGGGAGCCTGGGCAGCTCAGTCACTTAAGCATCTAACTCTTAGTTTCGGCTCAGGTCATGATCTCACATTTCGCGAGTTCGAGCCCCGCATCGGGCTCCGCAGCTGGCAGTGCGGAGCCTGCTTAGGATTTTTGGTCTCCCTCTCTCTCTGCCTCTCCCTTGCTCATGCTGTCTCTGTCTCTTTCAAAGTAAATCAATAAACTTTAAAACAAACAAACCCCAACAAATCCCTGAAGCCATCATCATCAAGGTGTGAGTGACTTTTTTTTTAAATTACTTTTTTAATGTTTATTTTTGAGAGAGAGAGAGAGAGAGAGAGAGACAGAGAGCGAGCAGGGGAGAATCAGAGAGAGAGAGAGGGAGACACAGAATCCGAAGCAGGCTCCAGGCTCTGAGCTGTCAGCACAGAACCCAACATGGGGCTCAAACTCACAAACTGAGATCGTGACCTGAGCCAAAGTCAGACACTTAACTGACTGATCCACCCAGGCGCCCCATGAGTGACTTTTCTTTATCATTTCGTGTCAGACAAGTGCCAGTCCAAGGGCCACTACTTTGTTCAGTGAATTAGAAAAGCAGTGCTAAAAAGGGACTCAAGTGGATGAGAGCATGTGCCCAGACCCTTCAGGGCAGAGCCAGACTAGCTACCAAAGACCCCACGACTTTGCGTTTAGACCAGGTCAGAGTTCCCGAAGAGTGTTTTTTGAAACATGGTCCCTTAGGTACTCTCCCCTCCTCACCTCCCTTCACCCCCCCCCCCAAAAGAAAACCCGGTACACATTTTTCAGAAAAGATGGAGTATAGAGATGGATTAACCATGAGCTAAGAAGGCATCAGCTTTATTTGTATGGGTAACATCCAAAGCTGTGCACCTAATTTCTACTCATGATTTTGTGTGGTGTGGACCACACTTCCCTGGACTGCTCTGAAACCAACTTCCTCTTCTGTATAACAAGATTAATAATATTTTGCCCTCACTTAGTGCTACTTTTCTTGAAAGGGACACCAAAGAGAGCTCTAGGACTCACAAATCTGGATCCCACCCCTGACTTCATGCCAAATTCCTCTTTGGGAGATTCATACTGCTTGTTTGTTTATTCAACTAAGTCCTGAAGGAAAGCCTTCTGCTTACTTTTGTGTGATCTAATGTTTCTTCCTAATGATGGAACACAGTGACACTCTCTCTTACCCAGTGTGTAGCCTGTCACATGGGAAGGAGACAACAGGTGAGTGAATTCATGGAGACCTCATGTCGTGCCCTCTCTGGAGGTCCGCATGTCCCCCAATCTCCACTTCTCTAGACATTCCCTTCTTAAGGACATTTCGATGGGCAGGTGAGCAGGATTCCAGAGTCCCCATCCAGTTCCCAGACATCCATTGGAGTGGCTGTCTTTTCCAGAGGTTTCATGTCAGACCTATTGCTACCCTCAGTTAGAATCTTTCAGTTCCCAGGCAGGTGTGGCTGCTTGAGGACATAAGGAGAAAAAAGAAGTGGGAAAAATGCTAGAAAGAACAATAGTGACTAGTAAACTGTCATTATAGTTACACCAAGGAAACAAAAATTGGATGTGAATATAGTACTTAAAGAGGTGTTTGTAAATTTTTGTATAGGAGTGAAGTGACAATGATGTTTTCCTCTCTTTGTAAGCATTCTGTGTTTAGGGGGAAGGAGGAGACCTTAAGTTCTACTTTAATCTTGGGAAGAGAGGGCTGCCTTCACCTATTCATCATGCCTTTCCCAGAACCCTGATTAGGGGATAAAGACATGTTCTTGGGCTCTCCAGTCTCCCCAAATGTAACCTACACACTGTATTCCCAAAGATCCACTTGTCCCAACCTCAGAGGAGGGACCTGGTGGGGGATGGAGACATGGAGGTCTGAGGCATAAATGGCTGACCCAATTTCCATGTATGATAGGCATGGGCCCTTGAAAAGTTTGTGGGTTTTTTTAAAAGTTTATTTATTTATTTTGAAAGAGAGAGTTGGGGGAGCATAGAGAGAGGGAGACAGAACCCCAAGCAGGCTCCACACTCAGGTTGATTTCACAAAGCATGAGATCGTGACCTGAGCTGAAACGAAGAGTCAGATGTTCAACCAACTGAGCCACCCAGGCATCCTGAAAAGTTCGTTCTTGAAGCGTAGAAGTCCTTGTGGTGGAAAGAGGTCCTTGTAGGTGACCTCCTATAAGGAGGTCAGAGGATGGCTAGAGTCACAGCCTGCCACCTACCGCTCCTGCATAATTTCTAGCACCCCTCTAAGACCCAGTTTCCTCCTACATGTAACAGAATTAATGGGACCTGGTCTGCGTCTAACAGTGCTTAATAGCAGTTGCACCTGAGCTGGTGGTGAACTGATCATCCGGGTCGACGTTGAATGTCCAGCAAGCATTAAACAGAAACCCCCTAGGTGCTGCATGGCCTACTGCCCGTCACCCAGACCAGGTCCCCTGTCATTTTCACTTCCTCCTGCTCCGATTTCACTGCACAGGTGCAGGTGACACAGCTGGAGGTGACAACAGCTAAATGCCACCAAGGCCAGCTGGCCAGCGGTGGTGTACATGCTCTCGCCACAAGCACCTGCACGGGCATGAAAACTGAGGTTTGGCGCTACAGCCTTAGGAAGAGGGGATACTGATCACAGGATGGTTTGGGTTCCAGTTTTTGAGGTTTCTGGTTTTTGTTCTTTCACCCAGGAAGGCATGTGAGTGCGGGCTTAACTTCCTGGCTGATTTCTTTTGAGTCTACCCTTTTTCTGTTCTTATCTAACTGGACTAACGTTCTTAATTTCATTTCACTTTCTCTTTTTCCTTTGAACTCCCATCTCTCCCTCTTCTGTTTTTTTTTTTAATTTTTTAATTTATTTATTTTGAGAGAGGGTGAGAGCTGGAGCGTGTATGCGAGTGGTTGTGGGACAGAGAGAGAGGAGGAGAGAGAGAATCCCAAGCAGGCTTTGCAACGTCAACACAGAGCAGGACGTGGGTCTTGAACTCATGAACCATGAGATCCTGACCTGAGCCAAAGTTGGATGCTTAACCTACTGAGCCATCCAGGTACCCCTCTCCGTCTTCTGTTCTGATCTCCTTTCTCCACATTCCTATCCTTTTGGCTTCCTTAATCCCCTAAAGTCCTTCTGCACAGTTTCTGCACAGACAAGCAGATTCACTTTTCTCAGTAGTGATTAGGGGCGACTCCTCTGCAGGGAAAGCCTCTCCATGCAAACATCTGCAGCTGCCTCGTGAGCCCCTAGATTTTTAGATGGTTTCACTGTGAACATGTATCTTACACCATAAGCCAGCACATGCGTGCACATATGACTGAAACAATCTTTATCCTAGAACACGTTGGGCACCCTGATAATCTTCATTTTTCTCTTCTTTCTTTCCTTCCATCCATCTTTTCTTCCTCCCATCCCTCCTCCATCCCTCTTGCCTTCTCTCTTCCTCCCTCTCTCTTTTTCCTTCTCTCTTCTTCTCTATTGCTGTTCTTCAACCTCTAAACTGATCTCAGGACTCATTACTGTCATTAACGGAGGACTGAAACTTGTACTTTGAAAACTATTGATTTAGAAGCACTATCCACTGGCCCTGGGGGGAAAAGACCCTTGCCTTCATTTTCCTTCAACACATACTGTGTCTGTGTATAATGAGAAACCCACTCCTCCTCAAACATGAAATTTCAATTCCCCTGGGGTGAACTGAGAGACAAGGACAGAAGGAACAACAAGTCTTTAGAGAATATTGTGGAGGCATCTTGGGGTTCAGGAAATGGTGATAATTGTCCTGATGCTTTCCCTGGCTTCTCTCTTCACAATGCCCCAGCGTTTCTTGTCCCCCTCCCTCCTCTCCCCAAAAAAGTTTTGACAAAGGATCTTGTGGTAAGCAGATTAATGCCCCTTCCCAAAATGTCCATATCCTAGTCCCTGAAACCTGTGAATGTATTGGTTATGTTATGTGGCAAGGGTAAATTAAGCTTGCAGAGGGAATCAAGGTTGCTAATCAACAGGTCTTGTAATGGGGAGAATGTCCTGGACCAGTTGGTTAGGACCAATGCAATCACAAATATCCTTATAAGTAAAAGAGGGAGGCAGGAGGGCAGAGTCAGAGTCAGAGTCAGAGAGATTCAATGTAAGCAAGGCTCATAGAGATTTCCGGTCTCTAGTTTTGCATGCAAGGAACTCAGAAGTTGCCACTCCATCCTAACAACACAACAAAAAGCTGAAGAGACTGGGAAATCAACATCTCTTCATAGATCCAAAAGAGAATGGAAGACACAGGGCAAGCCACTGCCCACAAGGTTAGAGAGACAGGCCTGTGTGCCTGCATCAGAGCTTCCCTGAGCAGGGATGCAAGACAGGAGACACGGTGGGAACCCGTGCCAGGGTAAAACAACCTGCCCAAAGCAGCGTGAGACTTACCTCCAGGAGCTCTACCAGGCTCCCTCAGTAAATATGGGAGAAACATCCTCTCATGCTTCTGGCCAGGGGAGAGGGAAAGGAACCATTTTGAAATACACCAGAGCACTCTGTTCTTAACAAGGCCTGCCCTCAGGGGAAACTAGTTAACTAGGGCCTAACCAGCTGGGGTATTCTCAGAGCTTAACTGACCTGGGAAAGGAAATGCCCAATTCCAGCCCACTTTAGCCATCCCTTCCCACCTATGGGGCAGGGGAAGACAAAAACTGAGACACATTTGTGAGCTCACAGTCCAGAGGCACACACAGGCTCACCAGAGGACTGAGAACTGATCACGGGAGTGTGGAATGCTTCCCCATCCTGACCACCACATTAATGAAGGTCTATTTACAGTAGTTCCTTTCACCCAGTACATGATGAACAGCTACAAAATGACAAGGCATACCAAAAGACCAAAAACACAGTTTGAAGAGACAGCTCAAGCATCAAAGCCAGAAATGGCAAGGATACTGGAATTATCGGATTCAGAATCTAAAACAATTTTGATTAATATGCTAATATGGTCAAAGTAGACAACATGCAAGAAAGACTCCATTAGCCATTGTTAGCTTAGAAGATGCGAGAGAGCCACAAGCCAATGAATGCAGGCAGTCTCGAGAAACTGGAAAAAGCAAGAAAACACATTCCTCCCTCCATGGTCCAGAAAGAAAAACAATCCTGCCAGCACCTTGATTTTAGCCCAGTGAGACCCATTTCAGACTTCTGACCTCTAGGACTATAAGATAATGTGTGTTGTTTTCAGCCACTAAGTTTGGAATGATTTGTTACAGCAGCAATTGGAAACTAATACAGATGTATTCTCTGTCGATTGTACCACACTATGAATTAGAGCATTTCTGAATCCAGAGTTTATTTAAAATACCTGCTTTCTGGGGCTCCTGCATGGCTCAGTCGGTTAAGCGGCCAACTTCAGCTCAGGTCATGATCTCACAGTTCATGAATTCGAGTCCCCTGTAGGGCTCTGTGCTGACAACTCGGAGTCTGGAGCCTGCTTCAGATTCTGTATCTTCCTCTCTCTCTCTCTCTGCCCCTCCCCCACTCATGCTGTCTCTCAAAAATAATAAATAAGTGTTACAAAAAATTAAATAAAAAATACCTGCTTTTTCTTCTTCCAAGGCTGGCCCTGACACTTGGCATTGTCCTCAGCCTGGGAAAGGAATCATGAGCTGAAGTCTGGCCTCCAACAGTGGTGCCAGGGGCCAACCTTCTGAGCCACTGAGACCAGGTAGCTGGCTGAGCCCTGGAGGGTAGGGTGGGTAACTGGGATGCTGAGGAAAGTGGGCTTCCTTGAAGGGCGGGTTCTTCCTCATACATCTCAGCAAAGATCATGGAATTCAGTTACCCTTAAAATTGTCATTTTACCTGTTTGTTTGTTTGTTTGTTTGTTTTAGAGAATAAAGGCAGTCACTGAATCTTAGTCTCCGAGCCTGAGCTAGGAGACCACTCAGCTACAATTCTGGAACAGAGATTTTCCCAGGTGGTGATGAGTGCTGTATGAGCTCCCGTTGGACGTTCTTCCCCACGCCCTCTTTTTAAAAAAATTTTAGAAGTAAATGCCTTGATAAGGTTTTTTTTTTTTTTGCCTTAAATGTTTATTCATTTATTTTGAAAGGGACATAGAGTGGGGGAGGGGCAGAGAGAGAGAGGGAGAGAGAGACAATACAAGCAGGCTCTGCACTGTCAGCGCAGAGCCTGATGAAGGGCTCAATCTCACAAACCGTTAAGATCATGACCTGAGCCATAATCAAGTGTCTGACGCTTAACCAACTGAGCCACCCAGGTGCCCGCCTATATTAGTTTTTTACATTATAATCTCCCTTTAGAAAGACTATGAACATATACTGGTAAATGTGGTTGTCTCCTTTTTGTAACTGAGATATAATTAACATATAACATTATATTAGTTTCAGGTATACAACATAATGATCCAATGTTTGTATATATTGTGAAGTGATCACCACAATTAAGTCTGGTTGGCATCCATCACCACATAGTTACAAATCTCTCTTGTGCTGAGCCTTATGTGGATCCTCCAGTTCTCCTTATCCCCTTCATGACTGGATTCTACCCCAGGACTGCCATCACCTAGACAAGAGGTCTTGAGAAAATAAGCTCCCCAGCCTTAGTTTCCTCTTTGATAAAATGCCAGCACTGCCCAGAACAGCATAATATTCCACTGCAAGTACTCAACCAAAGCACTTGAAGGACAGTCTGTAGATTTTTTTTACTGGTGTACAGCTGCTTTCTCTTTGCTGTAAAGTCCCAGGTTTTGTGCACACTCCCATCGGACTTGAAATGGATTATATACATACATATAATTGAATGTATACATACATACAAAATTCTGTTTCTAACTGTTGTCTGCTCACTAGGGCCAACAGTTTCTCTATTCAGGATCTTCCTCTCTATGAGGCCAGTTAGGATGATACAGCATTTGTCACTTACACCAGAGGAATACTAGGTATAGATGTTTTGCCAAGACTTTTCCTTCCAGCCCAGAGCTTAGAGTGCTTCTACTTCAAAATGTTGTGTCATAAGTTTTTAAATTCTGACATGCTTTGTGGTCTTCAGGATGCTAGATTCTTTACTGGTAGACTCCTTATATTTGAGAAGCTGCTGAGAATACTAAGAGCTGCCAAAACTCAATGTTTCTAAATGAATGATTCCATTTTCTCGTGATTCATCATTGACCGGTTGGCTAGCCCCCAGTCCTCATGGCCCTAACCATTGCCCTGCTCAGCCTGGAGTCAATCCTGACTTGATGCAAGAGGAGTATAAACTTCAGCCCCAAATTCTAAAAGTTAGGCTCAGTCACCCTTTCTGGACCATCTCTGTGGCAAGATCTAATAACAGGGATTCTGAGTACTGAGAATTTTGCCTTTCCAGGCTGCTAAACTGTCTTCACTTGAGGCTTGAAGCTCTGCCATACTCTGGTCAGTCTCCCTTCTGGGAATAATCTAAACAAGGAACTGCTAACAAACTTCTCCAATATCCTCTACCTACCTAAGTTCTTGTTGAACCCAAGAATGCCACCACCTGCCTAAATTCCACATTGGGACACCCTGCAACTTTGTTGTAATGGATCACCCCACTACTCATTCCTGCCCTGTGGAGTAGGCCTTTACTGCTACCTGTTCTGCTGACTGCATTTCTTCTTGGCACCTGTTCTTGTGCTTGTCCCCCACCCCCTCCTAGACTGCCTGTTCCACTACAGTTAACTGGGTTATGCCTGGCCATATCCCAAGATATGCCAACAATTGATAGATCACACTTTAGGAGCCAGAAAATCTTATTAGACTGAAATGTTAATTAGGATAGGAACTCTCGGAATGTAGCAGCAGGCAGAGCCACCAGGGTTTGGACAGTGGGGAATGTGTAAGCATCACATTAGAGAATTACTCTCTAATATAAAATATAAAATGAGATGCCTCAGACTGAGGAAAAAAATAAATGGCTGCTGATTTTACAAAGTCTAGAAGTTTTTAAATTTTTTTGTTGTTTTTGTTTGCATTTTAAAATTATCTGTAATTGCAGTAAAATACACTTAATGTAAAATTTGCCATCTTAACCATTTTTAAGTGCATAGCTCAGTGGCATTAGGCACATTCACATGGTGCAACCATGGCCATCATCCGTTTCCAGAACTCTTCATCTTGCAAAACCAAAACTTTGTATCTATTAAACAATAAACTCCTCTTTCCTCCCTCCTTCAGGCCCTGGAAACTGCCCTTCTATTTTCTATCTCTAGGAATTTAGCTACTCTAGTATTTCATTTAAGTGGAATTGAACAGTATTTGTCTTTTTGTGACTGGCTTATTTCACTTAACATAACGTCCTTAAGTTTCATCCAGGTTTTAGCATGTGTCAGAATTTGCTTCCTTTTTAAGGCTGAAAAATGGTCCATTGTGTGTGTGTGTGTGTGTGTGTGTGTATATATATATATATATAAATAAATGTGGTATATATATATATTTATATATATATAAATAAATGTGGAATTATTATTTATCCATAAATAAATAAATTATTATTTATCCATAAATAAATAAATTATTTATCCATAAATAAATAAATAAATTATTTATCCATAAATAAATAAATTATTATTTATCCATAAATAAATAAATTATTTATTTATCCATCCATAGATGGATGCCTGGACTGCTTCCACCACTTGGCTACTGTGAATAAAGCTGCCATGAATATGGTATATAAATAACCTTTGGATCCCTGTTCCATATTTTGGGCTATACCCCAAAATGGAATTACTAAGTCAAATGGCAATTTTATTTTTAATTTTTTGAGAAAACATACCATTTTCCATAACGGTTGCGCTATTTTACATTCCCACCACCAGTGCACAGAGTTCCAATTTCTCCACATCCTCTTCAACACTTGCTATTTTCTTGTGGTAGCCATCTTGATGGATGTGAGGTGATATTGTTTCATTTTTATTTTTTCATAAATCATCTAAATTTCCATCCTGTGAAAAGATTTACAAAAGATTTATTCATTCCACATAACTTATTTGGCTCTTAATATGTACACTTTGTAGAAAGCATTTGTATTGCCCACCAGATATGTATAGTTCTCCTAGCATAGGATAGAATCAAACTTTCCCACCCCTTGAAGTCAGGTGTGAACATGACTTGCTTTAGACAATGACACATGAGCAGAAGTGACAATGTAACATTTAGGAGGAAGCTCTAAGAACCATTGGGTGATTCATCACCTTCCCTTCTTCCTGCTTCAATGATTATAAAATCAGTATCAGAAAGGGGTCCTCATTAGCCTGGGTTCCTGAGTGACTATAATGAGCAAAATCCCCATGCCAATCTGTGATGGCCATATAGAAGGACTGAGAAATCACCTTTGTTGTTATAATCCTCCAAAATGTAGGGGTTATTTGTTTCTGCAAAATTTGTTTCTGCAAAGTAACCTAGCTGCTCCTGACCTGCATACATTTTGCTCCTGTATTTGACTGCTAATTTGTGTTTGCACTCTCTGATTGGATCCTAATCCCTCTGAAAGAAAGAACTATGCCGTATAGACCTTTGACTTCCCTTTTTCCAGTCCAGTGCCGCAAACATGTAGACACTTTATGAATGTTTGGTGATGGTAGGTGGTGGTGGTGGTGATGGTGATTATGACGACGACGACGACAATGGTGTTAGTGGAGAAAAAGATAAAGACATGAAGTCCATATCAGACGTACTTAGATTGTGAAGCAACAACTTTGGTCTCAGTATTCTTGATTTAAAAAAAAAGTCCAGGGGCGCCTGGGTGGCTCAGTCGGTTGAGCGACCGACTTCGGCTCAGGTCATGATCTCACGGTTTGTGAGTTCGAGCCCCGCGTCAGGCTCTGTGCTGACAGCTCAGAACCTGGAGCC
This sequence comes from Prionailurus viverrinus, assembly GCF_022837055.1. Classification (NCBI taxonomy): domain Eukaryota; kingdom Metazoa; phylum Chordata; class Mammalia; order Carnivora; family Felidae; genus Prionailurus; species Prionailurus viverrinus. The sequence goes on from NC_062565.1 coordinate 107,471,401, forward strand.
TGCTTCTGATTCTGTGTCTCCCTCTCTCTCTGCCCCTCCCCCACTCATGCTCTGTCTCTCTCTGTCTCAGAAATAAACATAAAAAAATTAAAAACAATAAAAAACAAAAGTCCAGTTAGAAACAGACTCAAGAATGTCATGATTTTTGAACTTATAAAATATGTACATTTTGATCATATTTCCTATGTACTCTAGGAGTCTGTTCAAACAAACTTATATGTAAACAATGCTGGTTCTAGTCATATTAATTTTCATGTAAAATTTGACTGTTAGCTATAAATCATAATCAGATTGTGATTAAGAAGTAGTCTTCCATAAACATGGTTTCAACCTGTTGCTTATCTGGCTTAAAACATATTTCCCTCTTTATTTTTCTTTATAATGCCCAGTATAGTGCTGGATATTGTGCCATCTCTGTAGTGGCTTCAAGGCTACCTCTGTTCCAGATTCAATGTCCATCTGTTCTCAAAATATCCTGTTACCAAATAAAAAAATAAAGCCATCCCTGGAGTTTAGCTTTGGGTGACCCTAGATGGTTTGACCTGCCATGGATCATTTTCTCCCTGGAAACAAATAAGGGCTTCCTACATCGCATCATTTGTACAGCCTTGGACAAAGGATTATGGTAACATTTGCCACGTTTTCCTATAAAAACAACTGAGCCCAAATCTAATTTATAATTGGATCTTGAAAAGTATGATTATTCTGTTGGGACTACTTTCTTCAGATTACTTAATCCTGAGAATTTACAGGGCACATAAAGAATGAAAGAGAAATGAGGTCAATCCTCCTGTTTGCTTGCCCTCAACACGGTCTGTCATCCTCTCCCTTCTCCCCTCTGGTTCACTTCAATACCATTGATACAGGCTCTTTGTCTCCCACGGCTCTACCTTCACTTTTTCTCACAGTCCCGGACTTGGAATTTCTCCCCCTTCCTGACCTTCATCAGTATTTCAACCTCCCATCCTTTCTCCAATTACAAGGCATATCTTAAATATTGATTCCATATCCCTGTTCTCATTTTCTGTTTCCCTAAGTGCTTTTGAAAAAGAAGATAATTGAGGAATGTCACTAAGAGATCACTATCTTCTGCTGACACTGAACATCTCCCCAAATGGATGAATGGGTAAAGTAATGCTTAGAATAAAGACAGGAAGATGTAGTGGAAGATCAAATAGAGGAGAGATAGAGGGTGGAGTTCATTTTGTGGCGTCTGATTGGTGGAGGCTGTTGAATCACATTTAGAGTTCAATAAATACATAATGGAGTATGGTAGAGACAGGGTTTTACTTTATCCTTGAAAGCTGGAGGAATACTAATTAAAGCTGCCATCAATTATTTGTCTCTGTAACACACTTCCTTTCACTGAAAATAATTAGTAGAACTGACCATTTATTTATTACAAATAAGTACTGTATTAGTCATGATTTTCCAGAGAAACAGAACCACTAAGGTGTGTGTGTGTGTGTGTGTGTGTGTGTGTGTGTGTGTGTGTATGGATTTTTATTATAGGAATTGGCTCATAGGATTATAGAAGACAAGAATTCCCATAATCAATTTATTGTCCATAAGTTGGAGAACCAAGAAAATCATTGATACAATTTAGTTTGAGTCCAAAGGCTTAAAAACCAGGGGGTTGATGGTATAACTCTTAGTCTGAGTCCAAAAACCCAAGAATCAGAAGTATAGATGTCGAAGGGCAGGAGAAGATGGATGTCTAAACTCAAGAATAGAGACAGCAAATTTGTCCTTTCTGGCTTTTTTGTTCTATTCAAGCCCTGAATGGATTGGATGATACCCATTCACAGAGGTGAAGACTATCTTCTTTACTAAGTCTACTAATTTAAATGCTGATCTCTTCTGGAGCCACCCTCACAGACACATCCAGAAATAATATTTTATCAGCCATCTGAGCATCCCTTAGCCCAGTCAAACTGATGCATAAAATTAACCATCATATGAAGCAAAAATCCACACATTATTTATGAAATCCTCATTAAACTAAAGAAGTTGCAACCTGAGATGGATATTCCCACTGTCAGCCATCTTGATGTGGGAGTGAGTTGGCCTAAGATAGAGGAGGGAAGGATCTTCTTTTCCTGAGACTATACTCTGATATAGGAAGCTGTCTGGGGATGCTCTTTGGAGGAAGCAGCCCCCTCCATGTTGAAGCCTAATAGAAGTTTCCTTTAATGCCTCTTGCTGAGACTGATTTGGGCTCATTATCCATAGGAGCACCGTTCTAGCAGCAGTGTCTGCTGCTCTGTGCTGGATGTCTGTTTATCCCCACCACGGCCTGGTCTTTGCTGAGCTGTGAGGACTAAAGACAGCAACAAGAACCTCTGCTCAGAGCAACAGGCATGCAGAAGTAGAGCAGCCTGAGGAAGCCAGACCCAAGTTAGACTGGAGGATTTGTAGACAGGATTCAGCAAATTACACACCTTCTTCCCCTAAGATGTCCAGAAAACACTAAAGAGGCAATCAGTAGAAAAATGGGTTTCTTCTTGTCCATGAAATGAGGCTTCATTGCACTTTGGATATTAAAGGATGAAGGTTCTTGTTTTTTAGCTGATAAGATCTGGGGATATATCAATTATATCTAATTGGGAGTATGGAGAGAAGGATTTGAGTCTCCTGTTTCTGGCATCTCAAGAGTATTTCCAATCATTCCAAGCAGAACCACAGCTGTCCCAAACATTTCTCAAGGAAAATTTTCAGAAAAAAAAGTATTCTAAAATATAATGTCATCTTCCACCTATTAAGGGATGGCAGACTGACCAACTAGAGTGTGCAATTTGTCCCATCAGAAAAACGAGCCTTCCCTGGATATAGTTTTCATCATTCGACTCTTTAGTCCCAAATAGCCAAAGGCTCCCTTCTTCCTCTAATATCAAGTTGATATTCCACTCCTCAATTTTTCCTTTGCAAAAAACCCTTCCCAACCATGGAACTTCTTACTTTCTCCCCTCATAAGCTTTCTTTCTAAAAAAAAAATTTTTTTAACATTTATTCATTTTTGAGAGTGAGAGAGACAGAGCCTGAGCAGGGGAGGGGCAGAGAGAGAAGGAGACACAGAATCAGAAACAGGCTCTAGGCTCTGAGATCTCTGCACAGAGCCTGATGCGGGGCTGGAACCCACGGAGTGCAAGATCATGACCTGAGCCAAAGTCAGACACTCAACCGACTGAGCCACCCAGGCGCCCCATAAGCTTTCTATCCCGTGGGTGGTTTCTCTGCCTACAACCTCCCTTGTTCATCCTGGCTCTTACCTCTGCTTATTTTGTTCACATCACCTAGTACTGGATGCTGAACAATTTATCCCTTAATTTAGCCACTGTCTTGAATTATGAGCTAAGAGTTTTAATCTATTTGTTTTGATCCTTCAAACTAAATGACAATCTCCTCCAGGGAAGAGTATCTCTTACTTCTTAGATATATTCCTTATTGCACCTAGCACCAGACCAGGCACCTTACACGGCTCAATCAACACATTTTTATTAAATCTTGAAGAAGAGGCTGGGAATCATGGATCTATAACTAGTTCTCATAACTAGTTCTAAGTGCCCTTCTTCCTGAATCCCATGAAGAGTTTGTGTTTCCTAATGTCACTGTAACAACTCGTTACAAACTTGATAACTTCAAAAACAGCAATTTATTCTCTCAAAATTCTAGAGGCCAGAAATCCAGAATCAGTTTCAGTGGCTCAAAATCAAGGTGTCAGCATTGCTGCTCGCTCTGGAGGTTCTGGGGGCAATCTGTTCTTTGCTGCTTCCAGTTTCTCATGGTGGCCAGCATCCCTAGGTTAATGGCCATGTCACTCTAATCTCTGCTTCCCTGGTCACATTGTCTTCTCCTCTTCTGCGTGTCAAATGTCCCTCTGTCTCTCCTTTATAAGGACACTTGTGATTGCATTTTAGGATCCTCTTGGTCAATCCAGGATAATTTGTTCATCTCAAAACCCTTAATTTAATCATATCCACAAAGATCCCTTTTCCATGTAAGGTAACATTTATAGGTTCCAGAGATTAGGACATGTTATCTTTAGGGGTCATTAATCATCTCCTCCAAGTTATAATTTCAACAATATTCTTAAAATTTGATGAAATAAATATAAGAACAATGGAAAAAGAGAATATTGAACAAACATAAACAAACAAACAAATGTAGTTCTCAATTCAATAAGGACCAGTTTGCACACACATATGCATGAGTTTGTATGTTAGCAAAAGTATTTCCTATTCCTTCTTCAGCTTCCCTATAGACTATCTTATTTAGAGAAAAAAACAAGACCAGAATTAAAACACATGGTCGGGGCATTTAATTGAGACTGCCAACATAACAGAAAGATTGGGTTCTATGTACAGACAGATTTTTTTATAACTAAAGTATTTTGAAACTTCATCCAATAAAAATAGCATTTAAGGTTAATACGTGTTAAAGAATGATTTGGGTAAGTAGCCTGAGATAAGATATACTTGAATTTGCAAATATTTCTATCAAACTATAATCTTATTCCACTATTCCTTTCTAAACCCCATGAGGAATTAAGAAATAATGTGAGATATAATTTTAATTCCCAACATTTGTATAACAATGTATAGTTTCCAAAGCTCTTGATATATCAAACCCAACTTGCTTCTCACCAAACCTGGTGAATCAGACAGAGTGAGTATTATTTCTCCCAGACTTCAGATAAACAAATAGATTCAGGGAGTAAATGACTTGCTCAAGAAAACCTGGCCAATAGTTGTCAGACGTTAACAATAACTCAGGTTTCCTTCTTTCAAGTCAATATACCTTCAGGTACACTAGTATTTCAAGATTAAAGTGACAATAATGAATGTAATCCTTAATTAAGAAGTGTGTAAACTGATGTGTAAGAGACAGTTGTCTGTTGATAAGCTGTCTGTTTTGCTGGAACCCTGGCAGCTTTTCACTCTACCAATCTGTCTCTTCCATATTTGTCTGGGGTCTACCTCTAAAGTGGCCTTAAACCAGATCCAAATCTGGGGACATTCCTGACATACAAAAGTACTGGCAGCTAGACCAGAAATCTGGTTTTTATTTTGGTTCTGTAGCTTAGTTTAATGAGCATATCTTGGAATTCAACTTTCAGTCATTCAAATGATATTATTTATTGATCCAAAAATATGTGTATGGCATTGTGTCAGATACTGTGAAGAACCTCAGAGAAGCATCAATCACTCACTCATCCTTCCATCCATACATTTACTCATTTATTCATGTAATATTAATACATCATCTTCTATAGTGAGGCACTGGGATCAAAGATGAACAAAATAGGGTTGCCACTATTGAAACTCACAGTCCAAAGAGGGGGAGAGACTTAACTGATTGGGAAAATAAGATGCCATAAATCCAACACTGGAGTTATACGTAGGGATAAGGAAGGTATTCCCAGAAGCACATCTGAAATGTATCTTTCAGAACAAGTGGAGTCAGCAGGGAGAAAGAAGAGTAAGAGAGGGGCAGAGGACACATGAACAAAGGCCCAGAGCCCAGATACAGCACAGTGTGCATTAGCCATGTTTCTGCATCCTCAGAATCAACATCTCAAATCCCATTTTTCAACCATCTGCCACTGTAGGCTACCAACCGAGAGCCATAGTCATAGGACAGGCCATGGGCAAGATCATTTTATTAGCTGTGGGGCCACTATGTAGTGTTTGTAGTGGATGAGAAACACAGGACCATACACTTGAGTTTATAGCCCTGCTTTAAGTGGAGAGAAGAGAAGGAAGGGTCTGGCTTCTCATGCTCCACCAGTCCCAGGTTGAGTGAGGGATCAAGAGCACCAAAAGCTCACACCAAGGAGGAATCAAAGGAAAAGGGGAGCACCCAGAAAGATCATTCAGGAGGAAGCAAGAATTTCTAATGTCTCACATTTTCAAGCCTCCCAGCACCTCAGCTGTTTGTCTTGGATCCTTCCCAACATTCCTTTCCTCTTCCCAGTGGGGTGAGGCTGTGGATGGGGGGAAGCACAAGCCCTGGTGGTTGGAGTGTGACACTAAGTGATATGGGAGAGGGGTGCAGGCCCGGGGGGCTCAGGACTGCTAGTATTTCCTAGAACCTGAAGTGAAAAGCAGGGTGTCATAAGCAGTGAGGCTAGAGAGATAAGCCAGTGTGTGGCTCTTGGGGGGTCATATCTGCTGTTTCTAGTAGTCTAGAGCAGTGCTCTTCCAAAAGAAATGAAATGCAAGCCACGTATGTATTTTTACATTTTGTAATAATCATGTCAAAAAAAACAGCAAAAAGAAGCAGATAACATTAATTTCAATAATACATTTTATTAAACTCAACATATCCAAAATTTTATCATTTCAATATGTATTCAGTATTAAAAGTAATTGATGATAAACTGATTTGTTTTGTTTTTGTACTAAATGTTCAAAACCTGCTGGGTGTTTTGCACTTACACACATCCCAGTTTTGATGGGCCACGTTCCAAGTGCTCCATAGCCATGTGTAGCTAGCAGATACCCTACGGGGAGCTCAGATCTGGAATTTTTCCTGAATGTACATGGAATCACAAAAGGAATTGTAAGCATGGCAGTGGTGAGATCATATTTATATTCCAGACATATCATTGGGGCAGATTTGAGGAAGGTAACTTAAAGGAGAGGGGACCACAGGCAGGAAAATGAGAGAGGAGACAATGACACAGAGGTATAGGTGCGGGATGACCAGGGTCTGCACAAGGAGTGAGGAGCAGGAAGGGAAGTGTAAGGGGCACTGTTAGTTAGGATCCAGTCAGAGAAGCAGAAATGACCCTAGGTCTTTCAAAGAGAAGGAAACAGTTACAGTGAATTGATTATCTAGTGATGAAAATGATGAAAAGCCTAAGAAAGGACAATAACACTGTACGGAAGCTAGCAAAAGCACAAGTCACTGTCACCCCCAGGCTGGAAGACAAAGGGAAGAGGTAGAGTAGCCAGAGCCAGAAGCTGGGCCATCTGCTGGGAGACGGAGCTATAACTGGTCTGGCTGCTGCAAGACAGCACAGGCAGCCCAGAGCTGTCATGGGGCAAATGCTAGCAGAGGCAGAGCAAGAGGGAGAACTACACTGGCTTCTCCCTTCTGCCTACCTTCCAGCTTCCAATGGCTCCTCCCATTGCCAAACCTCTCAGCTGAAAGGGGAATGTGCTTTCCTGCTGAATAGAAGGCAGGCTGGGAATGGGCCTGAGCGCACATTGGCAAATAAACAGTCAGTGGCACAAAAACAGACACACAGACCAATGGAATAGAATAGAAACCCCAGAACTAGACCCACAAATGTATGGCCAACTCATCTTTGACAAAGCAGGAAAGAACATCCAATGGAAAAAAGACAGCCTCTTTAACAAATGGTGCTGGGAGAACTGGACAGCAACATGCAGAAGGTTGAAACTAGACCACTTTCTCACACCATTCACAAAAATAAACTCAAAATGGATAAAGGACCTAAATGTGAGACAGGAAACCATCAAAACCTTAGAGGAGAAAGCAGGAAAAGACCTCTCTGACCTCAGCCGTAGCAATCTCTTACTCGACACATCCCCAAAGGCAAGGGAATTAAAAGCAAAAGTGAATTACTGGGACCTTATGAAGATAAAAAGCTTCTGCACAGCAAAGGAAACAACCAACAAAACTAAAAGGCAACCAACGGAATGGGAAAAGATATTTGCAAATGACATATCGGACAAAGGGCTAGTATCCAAAATCTATAAAGAGCTCACCAAACTCCACACCCAAAAAACAAATAACCCAGTGAAGAAATGGGCAAAAAACATGAATAGACACTTCTCTAAAGAAGACATCCAGATGGCCAACAGGCACATGAAAAGATGTTCAGCGTCGCTCCTTATCAGGGAAATACAAATCAAAACCACACTCAGGTATCACCTCACGCCAGTCAGAGTGGCCAAAATGAACAAATCAGGAGACTATAGATGCTGGAGAGGATGTGGAGAAACAGGAACCCTCTTGCACTGTTGGTGGGAATGCAATTTGGTGCAGCCACTCTGGAAAGCAGTGTGGAGGTTCCTCAGAAAATTAAAAATAGACCTATCCTATGACCCAGCAATAGCACTGCTAGGAATTTATCCAAGGGATACAGGAGTACTGATGCATAGGGCCACTTGTACCCCAATGTTCATAGCAGCACTCTCAACTATAGCCAAATTATGGAAAGAGCCTAAATGTCCATCAACTGATGAATGGATAAAGAAATTGTGGTTTATATACACAATGGAGTACTACATGGCAATGAGAAAAAATGAAATATGGCCTTTTTTAGCAACGTGGATGGAACTGGAGAGTGTGATGCTAAGTGAAATAAGCCATACAGAGAAAGACAGATACCATATGGTTTCACTCTTATGTGGATCCTGAGAAACTTAACAGGAACCCATGGGGGAGGGGAAGGAAAAAAAAAAAAAGAGGTTAGAGTGGGAGAGAGCCAAAGCATAAGAGACTGTTAAAAACTGAGAACAAACTGAGGGTTGATGGGGGGTGGGAGGGAGGGGAGGGTGGGTGATGGTTATTGAGGAGGGCACCTTTTGGGATGAGCACTGGGTGTTGTATGGAAACCAATTTGTCAATAAATTTCATATATTAAAAAAATAAATAAATAAATAAATAAAATAAAATAAAATAAAATAAAATAAAATAAAATAAAATAAAATAAAAATGAATGCAGAAGGTGCATTTAGTTACATTCTGTGAAGTAGGACTTTCCATTTAGATCAAATGACCATTCTTTTAAGTTAATTAACTCTGCTTTAGTTCAGTTCTTTTGGTCTGTGCAAACAAATGAAGCAATAGCCATTAGTGTTCTGGGTCCATTTATAAAAGAAAAATTCTATATAAACATTTTATATTGGTGTCTTCAAATGATTCTAATTAAAAGTCAGTTGAGCTGAAAAAAATAAATAAATAAACTGTCAGGACAAGGAGACACATTTTTTAAAAATTTTCAAGAGGCAAGTTGGCATAAGTTGAAGATTGTACGTACCTACTATGGTCCCTCTATATAATGTTTTATGTACTTATGATGAGGTAGTTTCCTTATCTGTCCTATAGGACCATATAAGGGAGAAAGAGAATCAAAGTTGACCATTAGGTTTCCCAGACTCAGCAATCCCAAACCAGTCTAATCTGCCCATACATCTCTTCTTTGATAAGAGTCCTTTCCCAAGGGGACTTGTAATCCTTTGTGTAAACAGGTCTCTGAAGCAGACCCACCCTTCCAGTTGTCCTGACACGAACAACACTTGTCAAATTCCAAGCAGGGGCTCATATTTAAGACCTCACTTACTCATGTACTCTAGCTCTGGTGACAAGGTTCTATCAAATGAGAGATCAAGAGAAGCAGATCTGGGGAAAGAGACTGAAGTCTCAGTGTTAGAAACATTGGTTTCGAGGCACTTTGAGGATGAAAAAGAAAGATGACTGAGAGACATTCGAGCCTGAAATTCAAAGGAGGGGTCATGACTGAAGATCTAATTTGTGAGTCCTCAGTATGCTGGGGGAGCTAAAACAGAAGGTTGATGAGATCACTCAGAGAAAGGGTATAGAATGAGAGGAGATGCAGACAAGTAAGAAACTCAGGAACAGCAGAACAGAGAGATTTTTTTTTAATGTTTATTTTGAGAGAGAGAGAGAGAGAGAGAGAGAGCGAGCGAGCAGGGAGGGGCAGAGAGAGAGGGAGACACAGAATCTGAAGCAAGTTCCAGGCTCTGAGCTGTCAGCACAGAGTCCCATGCGGGGCTCGAACTCACGAACCGCGAGATCATGACCTGAGCCGAAGTCGGACACTTAACCGACTGAGCCACCCAGGCGCTCCGGAACAGAGGGATGTTGACAGAAAGGATGTCCATGAAGGAGGGCTGAAAAGAATGGCCTGAGAGGAGAACCAGGAGGGTGCCAAGTCATTGAAGCCCAGGAGTGGACACTTGAACGAGTCTCCGTTCATTCATTCCACTAATACCATTGAGCTCCTACTCCATGCCAGGCACTGTTCCAGAATGCTCTGGATACAACAGTGAACAAAGCAACAAAATCTCTGCCCAGATATGATTTACACTCTGGTGTCAGTGCAGCAAAAAGGTCCAGCTAGATGAAGAATGAATAAAGTCCGAAGGATTGAAAATTAGATAGCTTTGGTGAATAATTGGTGAACTGCTTTGGTGAGCAGTATCCAAAAGTGATAAGCTGAGAAGACAGACTGTTATGCCCTGAGCAAATGGCAAGTGAAGGATAGTGTGTGTAAACCATACTTTTAAGAAGATGCATAAAAAGGAAGGGGCAATGGGGCACTTGACAGAGGGTAGCACAAGTTCAAATGAATGTTTTCCTTTGGCTAAGAGACTCTTGCGTGCATTTACGGGCTAGCCACTAGAGAAAGGAAGCCTGGAAATTCAAAGAAGTTGAAGATGTGAAGAGGATGCTTGATGGAGCCAGATTCTGAAACAGACAGAAGGGGAAACTCTCAAAAAGCCCTGTAAGCCAAGGACATCATGAAGGTTTGGTATTTTTTCTAGTGACTACAAAAATAGCATCCCGATTCAAAAGAAACCTAAGGGTAGCTTACATGTTTCACTGAGTTTAAAGAGGGACAGAGGGAAGCTTTTTCTTTTCTCCTCCTTCAACCCTCTCTTTGCTTCCACCCTGCTCTTCCCACTGACTCCATAATATCTTAGTGCCTAACACATACGTACAAACAGGACCCCGAATGGCCTCCCCAGCCCATTCAGAGCCCTGCTTGCCACAACTATCCACCTAATTGGGTCTTTACCTAAGAATGCTAAAGTGCAAAACTGCCCAGGCAGCAGAAGTGCTCAGAGTTCTGGGAGCAGCAGCTGGAGGGGACCAGGCAGCACCCAGCCATCACTGACAGCAGAAGGAGGGACTTCTTCTTGGGGTTCCCAACTGGCATTGTGGAGCTGGGCTGCTCACGGACACAAGACAGCCCCCAGTCTCTAGGACATCCTTCCCCAAAGAAGAGTTTTCAGGCTAGCGTGAGCAGATTTAGAAGGAAGAGAGAGGGCTGCACACCAACCTTCCACCCCAGCTCCTCTGTGTCTTTCTAATGAAGACAGAACTGATTTTAAAGAACCAACGTGAGGTGGGTTTATCTTCACAGACTGCACTTTATTGACAGCAGGTCCAACAGGGAGGCCTCTGGCTGCTGGGCTCCTTTCTGAGGCGCACTCAGCCTGTAGGGCAGAGACCATGTGGAAGGCGTCGCCCTTCCTGGCTTCCCTGGGATCAACATACCAGCATGTGCTCCGTGCAGTGTCAGTGCGTCACACGCTCACTGAGTTTTCCAGGACACGTTTACGAAACTCTTTCCTTCCTGACATAGTCAAAACAAACTCCATCTTCCTGGGGCGATGAGGTCAGACTCTTGCCACACACCTGAGGTTGCAAGCCAAGTCCTTAAACTATGATAGTCTAAAAGAATATAACAGAAAATCTCTAAAGGGCATATAAAAGAGAAAAGCTAGAGATTTGCACATGTGTATATGTATATATCTGCATATATCAGTTATATATATACACACACACACACATATATATTCCAGTATATGTATACATGTGTGTATATTATACACACATCTATTTACATAGATGTGTTATGTGTACTTCTAGTTGCAGATATACAGATAGATTCAAACACACCCACATAACTAAATAATAAATGTGCACTAGGAAAGCCAGAAAATAATAGATTTCATTCAAGTACTCACCTACATTAAACAGAATAGAAAATGGGAGTTTGGGTTTTAAAAAAATTAGTTCTAATGTAATTTGTTTATGGTTACAAAACAACCAGATGGAAAGCAGTCTGGGCAAAAATCTGTTTCATCACTGGAGTGCACAAACACAATTAGAATGCTAAAAACATTAAATCTCATGAAACTGAACAGAACAGGGACTTTTTTTTTTCTTTTGAATGGCGATTAGATGAATTATAGCCACCTAAGCTCAGTAATCTCTTGAGACTCAATATTCCTTATAGCATCAGCTGTGGGCAAAAGAAAAAGAGCTGGCTAATTTGAAATCAATCATTAATATTCATTTTTTATCTTGCTGCAGCTGTAGTGACTGTGGTCTGTCATCTTTACTTTCCATGTGGCAATTAATTTCTTTTGAAGAAAGCAGGATTGGCAAGTTTCCTTTAGTCGCTTGCTCATTCCTTCATTTGTTCATTTTCTTCTTGAAAGAAAAAAAAACAAAACAAACCCTAGAGTGCTTTTCAAGTGACTTTTGAGCAACCTGAGTTGAAATGATTAGATACCCATTTATTGTGACTAGAGAATCTTTTTCTTTTTTAAGCTATGTGAGTATTTTAAGCATACTTTTCATTGATTACATTTCAAGTACTAGGAGTTTTTAAAAAGTAAAACCACAGAATAATTCTTGCCATCCATTTCAACAGAAATCTAAAATTAACATACATAGAAAGGACACTGAACAAAAATGTTCCTTAATTTTTTAATCAAATCGTATTTTTACTATCAAGTTCACTTAAAAAAAATTTTTTAAGTTTATTTATTTTTGAGAGAGAGAGTGCAAGTGGGGGAGGGGCAGAAAGAGGGAGGCACAGAATCGGAAGCAGGCTCCAGGCTCCTAGCTGTCAACACAGAGCCCAACACAGGGCTCAAACTCACGAACCATGAGATCATGACCTAAGCCAAACTCGGACGCCTAACCGACTGAGTCACCCACGTGCCCCTTAAGTTCACTTTTAATAAATATATTTTTATCTTTAAAAATAGAAAAAATCTGGTATCCTACCATACTCATATAATCACAGTAAGCATTTGAACTTTTTCATCATTTTTTCATTTGCATAGATTTCTGCTAATTGTTATCAAGTTATATTAATAATGTTTGATTCTGCTTTTTAGACTTATTGTTAGCTCCCTGATGTTTTTCTTATGACTATATAGTTTTCCTTTTCATAACTGTGGTAAATACACATAATGCAAAGTTTACCATCTGAACCATTTTTAAGTGGACATTTCAGTGGTGTAATCACATCCACACTGTTGTGCAACCAGTCTCCAGAACTCTTCGTCTTGCAAAACTGGAACTCTACACCATTAAGCAACAGTGCCCTATTCCTCCCGCCCTCCAGTCCCTGAGAACCACCATTCTTCTCTCTGTCTTTATAAATATAACTACTCTAAGTACCTCATGTAAGTGGAATCATGCAGTGTCTTTTTGTAGCTGGCTTCTTTCACTTAACATAACGTCCTCCAGGTTCATCCGTATTGTTTCACGTGTCTGAATTTCCTTCCTTTTTATTTATATACCATATTTTGTTTACCCATTCATTGTGGATGGACACTTAGGTTGCTTCCACCCTTCGGCCACGGTGAATAATGCTGCTGTGAATGTGGGTGTACAAATATCTCTTCAAGACCCTGCTTTTAACTCTTTTGGGGATATAACCAGAAGTGGAATTGCTAGATCATATGGTAATTCCATTTTTATTTTTTTTAAGGAACTTCTATACTGTTTCCATAATAACTGCACCATTGTACATTTCCACCAATAGTGCGCAAGGCTTCCAATTTCTCCACACCTTTGCCAACACTTGTTATTTTCTCAATTTTTTTTTCATTGTAGCCACCCTAACAGGTGTGAGCCAGAGTATACAGTACCCTTAATGAGCATTTTAAATGACTATATAATATGTTGTCTGGTATATATCCATAATGATTTACTTAACTATAATGCTTTTGTTAAATATTTACGTTTGTTCCCATTTCCCCCCCAGTTATAGATAACACTGTGGCAAACATTTTCAGTATATACTTTTCCCATGTTTTAAACTTTTAAACTTTTCCCATGTCTCCTTTGGGTAGATTCCCAGAATTAGACTTATAGGTTTATATTGAATAAGTCTTTATTGCTATTGATATATTTTACTTTAATAACTTTTCTTGTTAGGTATTGATTAGCTTTGAAATAATTTGCAGGGAGCAAATTATTGGGAGCCTACAAACTACATGGGAGCCTTCCAGGGGGGTTCTTTTCTTTCTTTCACCTATGTCCCAAACAACATATCACACATGGAATAGTCTGCCTAAAGCAACACTTCCTTTAGGTTTTTCATGACACTGCCACCAGAATTTCTCTTTTGAAAACACAAAGTCTGGAGCGCTTGGCTGGCATGTGAAGAGCATGTGACTCTTGATCTCGGAGTCGTGAGTTCGCGCCCCACGTTGGGTATAGGGATTACTTAAATAAATAAAAACTTAAAAAAAACAAACAAACACAAAGCTCATGAAGTTGATCCCTAGTGTTCTCAGAGTCAGTATTTGCGAATTTGCCCAATGGCTAAAATTTACTCATACCCCCCAAACCAGTGTTCCCAGTGCTCTCAGAGACAGTCATGAACATGCACAGAGTGGTGAAAAATTGGAGTCACTTAACATGCATGTTCCCAGCTGAGGTCAAGGCTCATGGTATACGTGAGTACCCTTTTGCAGTGTATTTAGTGCCACAGTTTCCACACTTTTGTGCTTTTTGTTGGTGACTTCACTGTTTAAAATGGTCCCTGTGTGTAGTACTGAAGAGCTTTGTAGTGTTCTTAAACACAACATGTGCCTTGTGGAGGAAATATGTGTGTTAGATAAGCTTCATTCAGGCATGAATTACAGTGCTGCTGGCTGTGAGTTCAATGTTATGAACCAACAATATACATTAAATAAGGTGTCTTTTACAGAAACACACACTAAACAAAGTTACGTATTGAGCGGCTGATGAATGTGTTGTGACCGGACTCACAACCCTGAATATTCCCCTAGAAGGACAAGCTCAGTATTCGCCAATTCAGCGTTACTGGAGACTTCTAGAACATCACTGCCACAAACAATGAGAATTGACTGTATTTGTATGCTTCGTTTAAAAAATTTTAAAAACTCATTATTACAGTTTATATTTACTAAGTCTGTCATTTAAGGCCTATACCTTTATGCCCTAAATGAGTTCTTTAATCTTATCTTTGACTAATCCCCAGTGTGGACTTTTGCTGCTGAGAAAGATTCACCCACAATGGTAAGAGACAGCTGCTTGAAATAAATGCCTTTAGTTCTGTCAACAGAAAGCTATCTGGTGGTAAAAATAAATTCTGCTCTCAGGGGCACCTGGGTGGCTCAGTTGGTTGGGCATCCGACTTCAGCTCGGGTCACGATCTCGCGGTTTGTGAGTTCAAGCCCCGAATCAGGCTCTATGCTGACAGCTCAGAGCCTGGAGCCTGCTTCAGATTCTGTGTCTCTCCATCTCTCAGCCCCTCCCCTGCTCATGCTCTATGTCTCTCAATAATAAATAAACGTTAAATTTTTTTTTTTTTTTTACAAATTCTGCTCTGAGATTAAATTCTACAGCAAAAAGGCCCTTATTTCTCAGGCACCTTAGAAAAAGGCTCTTGCTCTTTTATTTCTCCTGGCAGCACCCTGTCTTGGTCTTTCTTTGTTTCTAGGAAACTGTTTTGTCGTTAGCATATTACTGCTTCATCCAGAATCCTATAGCCACATTGGGCTCTAATTTCCCTGTGGATGTGAGCTCCTGGCACACTGATGTTAACTCTGACATTCTCTTAGAGTGTATTCAGCCTCGTGGCCAGAAACGGCTCCAGAAAGCATAACTAAATAGTGATATCACAGAGTGGAGCCTTTGTGGGTGAGTCCTAACATTTTTAATCAGCTTTCAGAGGTTTCTGGCACTAAGAATTGCAGATCATGGGATTTAAACCCGTATTCAACTCCAAGTAGATTTCTTGCTCTAATGTCAACCTTCTACATCACCCTAACCCTTCGATAGTCTGATACGTCTTTACGGCCTGCATGACGGTGTTGAGGGAAATAAAAAGAGTGTGGCATCCACATTCACCTCTCAGCTGATGACAATGTAGAAGTAGCATCATTGTGCCAAGTAGCACAGTAATCCTGGCGCTCCAGGCAGTGACCGGCAGCAGTCATCAGTAGCGGTAGGAAGAAGCAGAGTAGCGAGAGAAGCAACCGCAGTGTGGCACAGGCTCAGGAGCAGACGCAACATGACGCCCCTTCCCCAAATGTGCTTGCAGGCCAGCCACAGATCTGTGTCCTACACCATGCACAGACATGTCACTCCCACAGAAAACCACTACCCATGTGATTAAGTCCAAATTCCTCAGCCTCAAACTCAGAAACTGGTGCCAGACCCCCTTCCCCCACCATTTCCTTCTACCACACTTCCCACCCTTGCTGTTCTCCAGTCTAGCACTTTCTTTCCAGCCTGGTCTACTGACCCTGTGGGGGGATTACACTTCTTTGCTCAGTGGTTAGTTCCTCTAAACTGTCATCTTTGCTGGGCCTTCCCAGAACCACTCAGATCCACACAGGGTCACCCACCCCTTCCTGGGTGCCGTATTGCATCTTCTTATCCTGACCCTAGAACCACCTGTATTGGACTATGGTTACTCATTTTTATGTCTGTCTCTTCTACCAGGCTACAGGGCTTGCTGAGAGGAGGAAGAGTCTTTCTCCTGTTGTGTCTCTTATGTCAGCCTGGTGCCTCACATGCAGAGGTGTAAAGGGTGTCCTGATGATTAGATGAATGAATGCAGGGACACATCTTTGTGATGTTAATTAACTACTTTGGCCTCAGGAGTCCTAGCTGGTCGCTCCCGTTAACGTTTGGCTGGGAGAAGGTAAGTAGGTGGCAAGACTTGCTGTTCTAGGAAAGAAGGAAATAACAAGAGAAATTCCAAAGGGACACTAAAGGGAAGTGGAAGATCCACTCCATCCAGTCCAGTGGAGAGAAGGAAGGCGAAAAAGATGGAAGTCCAGAAACCAAACACTTCATCATGTTCTGACTTCTCTTCAAACAAAATTCCAAAGAAGCGGGTCCTGCTAGTTGAGGAGAAATGGAAAGCAGGGGGATCTTATGCCCTACTCCCCCATTAGAACTCCGGAAAGAGACAAGCAGGATGACCCCAAGCAAACACCAGGTACCCACACTCAGGGAGGGTGCTCTGATTAGTCTCCGGAGGCCCCTCTCTTCCTCTGTGGCTGAAAGGTAATTGCCATGATGATCAAAGAAGAAATGGTGGGGCTACTTCTGCACAGAGGCCATGGCATGGACAACGTAAACCAGAGGCCAAATGCAGAACTCAGCCAACACACAAAGGGATTCACAGTAGCAGCAAGAGCAGAAGTGAGGTCCAGTCTGCAAGTGAAGACCCCCAGGCCCTGCGAAGCCAAGGGAACAGGCCACAGATCACCAGCCTCAGGCTTCAGCTGCAGACACCAACAGAGCCCTGTGACTGAAGGGATACCTGGAGGACTTTGCGAAGTCTAAAAGGCCCAAGAGATCTATGTCTATGGGCCGAAAGCCCTCTTCCAACCCACAAAGTCATATCCATATCTGATCATAGTTACTGCCTTGGGAAGAGCAGGGACTGGGAAAGAAATCTAAAAGATGCAGTATTGATATGTAAAAGAGCAAGTTAGATCATTAAAAGCAATTAGAATATATATTTAACTGGCCAGATGGGAGTTCCCACTTCACTTTCCTCCAAAAAGTGAGAGCCTGGCAGGAGGATTTGCCCAGCTAAACAGAAAACTATATTTTGGGAGGTACATGCACTGCTGTATGCTATATGAATTTTCCAACCCTACTATCAAAAAAAAAAAAAAAGATGAAGGAGAAGCAATCAGGTAGATACATCTAGTGAAAAAGGCTCCCAGCAGTGAAACAGTGATGGTGTTCTGGGGACTTCTGTGCCATTTTGTCCAACAATATGCCTCCCGTTTACACGTTCACACCTTCCTCTTTTGTGAGAAATCTGTACTTCCTCAAAACACTGAGGAGAAGAAATCAAGCTACTTAAACCCTGATTCTGGGTTTAAAAGTCAGTGGCTGCTGCTGCTGCCGCTCCCATCAGGTATAATTTACATCATGGCTGCCTCTTGCTGATACCTTCAGAAGCTCTGTGAGTGCACGGGGGTGTGCATGTGTGTGTGTGTGTGTGTGTGTGTGTGCACGCACATTCATGTATGTGTGCACACGTGCCACTCTTACTGATCTTTGGGCTGGAGGGGCCTCAGGGAATCAAAGTCCAACGTTCACAGTTTACAGTGAAGGGTGGGAGGGCTTGCCACCTACCTTGGTGTGAGTAGACAGGGAGTAAGCAGGCCCCCTTGACTCTGACGCCATGAACTCTCCGGTCGACCTGCAAGCCCTGCTTCCCAGTTCATACCTTTGGCTCTTCTGGCCTCTCCAGCAAGACCTCAGACTTGATGCCAAAACCCAAGTGCAGATTCTCTCAGTTCTCTGCTCTACATGGCTTCTCTGCCCAACATCTGAATCTGGCTCCTACAGACCCTGCAATCTGTGTGAGAACTCCAGAACTGGGCTCTTTAGAGTAAGAAAGGACACTGGTTGCTTCCTTCTCCTCCAAAGCCTCTCAACTGCTCTCCTGGTAATTGCTGACTTCCCTCTGTCCAGCCCACCACCTGCCACCCTACCTGATGCTCACAGCTTGCCCTGTATCTCTCTGGCCATGACTGGCCCTGGTTGGCCCTGGCCTTCCCACACCTACTCTTAACTTTTATTTTTGTACCATTCTGAAAATTCACATGGGGATATATTTTGTTATAGTTAGGGTTACCACATACTCATACATGTAGGTACCATTAAGGGTAACATGCAGCAATTCATTTAATCCTTCAAGTGGCCTAAGATATTGCTGTTTTACTAAGGGGGAAACTGATGTTTAGGGGCATTAAGAGTTTTACACAAAACCACACAGCTAGTAAATTGTGGAATCCGAATTTGGACCTATGTCTGCTTACTTCCAAGGCCTGTATGCTTAGCTCCACGTGAGGAGTCTTCATCCTAAAGATGTTCCTCTGGCTCTGAACCCACCTCCCAATAATTTCCAGACAAGACCCCTACTCTTTGGAACCTTCATTAATTAATTCATGCCAATGAACAACTTGTCGTTTTTTTTTTCCTTCACCTACATCTCATTGTCTAAGGACAATTTTTTTAAAGGGTAAAATAACGACTCTCATGTTATTATAAAATAAAAACAAGTAGTGCTGAGATGCTGAAATGAATTTAACTTGCCTGCAAAACTGGTCAAGATCTGCAGGGCAATAATCAATTGCACGTGCCACTGCTCATTTGCATTTTTACAGACAACAATCATTTGCATTATTATTATTTTCTACAACTTAGAGTACAAAATGTCTCAGAGATAATGGAAGGTGGACATAATGTGGGAGGGTGTGTTACACAGAACACTCAGCAGTTATTTCTACACATTTTAAGGTCTTTTGCACTTTTTGACATCCTGAACATAATATTTTATGATATGAATGTATCATAATGTAATCACCACACACACACACACACACACACACAAATTGGTCTAGATTCAACTTGTGGAGAAACATTTCCTCTTCAGAATGAATATAATATAAGCACCTAGTCTTCCAGCTCCTTTTTTTAAAATTTTTTAAATGTTTATTTATTTTGGAGAGAGAGACAGAGCATGAGCAGGGGAGGGGCAGAGAGAGAGACACACAGAATCGGAAGCAGGCTCCAGGCTCTGAGCTGCCAACACAGCACCCGACGCAGGGCTCAAACTCACAAACTGTGAGATCGTGACCTGAGCCAAAGTTGGACGCTCAACCAACTGAGCCACCCAGGCGCCCCTTCCAGCCTTCTTCAAGTGGAATCTATCAGAGATAAGAATTCCGCAACCAACCATGTATTACTCCAAAAAATTTCCCCCAATATCATAGGTTACTAACATTTTCCAAAACAGTGTCACGCACAGAATGTACTAGGATAGTCACCTCCTATCTTTAACGGTGTCAGTGTTCGCACGGCAGTCAATCACAGTACATTTTCACAGAGATAGGAAGTTTGAAGACCCAATTAAATATTTTGACTAGAAATCAGCCTTTGCTTTGACAAAACATCCTAGCATGAAACAAATATTTACCAAAAATATTCCTAAAGGAGGATATGGGTTTATCTGTAAGATAGAACACACTAAATTTCTTCCTTCCCTAAACACCTGTTTCCTGCCTTGAGAATTGAGGTTCTTTTGGTCACTAGTAATGGCCACTTGCTGAGTAAGGACACACCTGGTAAAAGGAAAAAGCTCCAAGACGCCAGGCACAGCCACCCAGGAGGGGTTTGGCAACTGGTGTTCAAGATTCAGTATCTAAAAGTCACCTTCTTGCCTCCTGAGGGAAGCAGAATCTGAGATAAGAATTCATATGCGAATACTTTATTTGGGAGGTACAGGAAATACTTGCAGAGAAATAGGGAAGAGAATAGAGTAGTAGGCAGGCAATAAAGGATGTCTGATTAAGCCACTATGACAGCGGGTGACTGAAGCTTCATCTGGCAGGGAAACTGGAAGAAATAGTGCAAAACAGAAACACAGATGTATCCTACCCCAGGGGCAAAGGACCTGGGGTAGTATTTATATATCGACTCCTGGGAGCCATTGATTGAAGGCTATTCTTGAGAGGTGCTGATTTCCTGGTACTTCTAGCCTATAGATTCTGCAAATAAGGCCTTTAGACTCAAAGACACAGATCCTGGCAGCTAGAGTCAGCCAGAGCCACTGAAAGGCTAGAGGGAGAAGAGGGGCTGGGGAGAGGAGATATTGCTAGTTCCTGCTATCCCTCAACAGCGGCTGAGGAAGGATGGTTTTCCCTCCAGTGCTCAGCATTAATGTGCCTCAGCCTCTCTCTTGGCCTCGGCTTTCTTGCTTTTTCTCCTGCTACCATATTTCCAGGTTTTAATTCCAGCAAGAGAGAGCATGAGAGAGAATCTGATTAACAAACTCACTTTATCATCATCCTTGGTACAGAGCTTATCACCTTGGGCCAGTTCACAGACCACCGGTCAGCCTCTGGACTGGTTGTCCTGGGAGAGGACCTAGAGACACCTGTCCTAGAGACACCTGGCTCTAGTGTCTGAATGTAACAGTCAAGTGACACAGAGCATGAGCACTGCTCCTGGAGAACAGCCTGGGGCTGTGAGCAACACAGCACCTGGGAGCCAGCAGGCATCATGCACAGTCTGTGCCCGCACAAAGATGGCACAGGCCTGCCTCTGTCGGTTCCACGCTTACATTCAACTCACTGGGGGGAAAAGTTGGGGCTTGAAGTCATTAAAATCCCTCACCTGAAGCTGTGCTTTGCCATATTTATGTTTTCCTTTAGAATGTAGTTCGTCCGGCTAGTCCTAATTTAAAACTTACATTCTACCTCTTACCATTTCCATCTTCTCACGTGACTGTTTTCATGAACCAAAGCCTGACGTATGTGCAGTAGGATTTCACTGTATCAAGAAGTGCTGTAATTCTTGGCTTCCAGGAGCACATAACATTTAAATGTGAGGCCACTGTATTCTAATTGAACCCCTGGCTACCTTCTTTATGCTCCCTGAGGGGCCTTGTTCTCTCAGATATATGTTCCCACCATGTTTTCTTTGTAGCATTCAGCGCTCTGTACAACTTCTCTTTTGTTGGGTGTGTTTTTTGTTTTTTTGGTTTTTTTACTATGGGTTTCCTGACTCCCCACATAAGCCTCAGAAGGGCAGATGCCAGAATGAGGTGTTCAAATTAATATTTGTTGACTGAAATTATCATTAAAGCAAGGACCTTAAGGTTTTGTTTGTTTTCTAGAAGAGTGTGGGGGAATTAGTTTGGACTGGCCCAGTAGTATCTGTGGTTTTGTCCACAATGTGACAAGGATGTGTACTGGGCTGGCAACCGGCCAGCGGACAGAACTGAAGTTGTGGCCTGGGTCTCATCAGCATGGCTCAGGCCAGCAGAGTCCCGCCTTGGAGATGAAAATCTCGTGAGGAACCATCAGGTAGCTAGTGGGTTAGGGACAAGTGAGCCAGGCAGTGAGAAACATGGAAACATCTGGCAGCCATCAGGGCAAAGGGCAGAGGGTAACCCACTCAGACCTGCCTCTTGCCTCTCTTGGTCTGGGCGAGGAGAATTCCAAGTCAGGGAGGGAATTCACAGCAGTCACATTGCTGACAGCAGCCACCCCACCGCAACCCACACTCTGCATGCCAAAGCTCTCACAAGGCCAAAATAAACAGCTGCAGAAAATGATTCTTCGGGAGATCTCCAATACACTGTCCTTCTGGAGATGCTCGTGGAGGTTTGCACTCACTGAGTGCCAAGAATCAGCACTTACATTTATCATCTGTGTTTTGGTCTTCTTTTCTGATTGTGGAAATTTACATTGGGTATGAAATTTAAAAAAATTTTAAGTAGATAAAATTAAGTAGACAGAACGTCAATATTTTCTATCCTGACTGCCCTGTATCCAAACAGTAAAGCCAACAATACATCAGAGGAGAATAATAAATGGCACTCAACCTTTATGTCATTCATGAAAGCTATCCTTTGGAGAAATTGAATAAATGAGAACAACTTCCCCTCAGAAACATTCCTATAAAGACTTCGAGACTGCTGTTAATTGGCTAAGTAGCTTTCAAATCAAGGGTAATGTAGGCAGAGGCTGATTATCTCCAAGTGTAAGAACAGTGAAACATTGAGTTTCAGAAAGGCATGGCAATTAATTGCTGGTTAGGCTTAGAACTCATAGAAAACACACACTTGCTGGCATTGTCTTGTGTCACTGAATGTATGGAGAAGAAATGGATTTCTGTGGTACATTAGGAAAAAAAGTTTTATTACAAGCTCCAGTGTAAATGTAATTGCTAAACTGTAAGAAAGGAGAAAAATCCAGATGTTCAAGGCCCTGGATCAGGATGTGAAGAATGTGTCACATTAACATGTTCACTGTTAAAAGTAAGTCTCAAGGGCAGATTATTCAAAGAAAAGTGACAGCAAAGAATTTCCCAAAACTATGAAGAATTCTCACTCTTTAGTAAGTGCACATCTATAAATTCCTTTTGTTCATTTTCAATGCACATTATTCTTTTTGTTCAAACTGATAATAATGATATATTCTGAAATAATGTTCTTTAAGTTAAATTTAGAGCTTCAAAACAAGCAGGCTGATATTCAATCTCAAAAAGCCCTGAGGTTTCTAACCATGTTTCCAAGATTTACTGCCAAGAAAAGAGATTGGTTCTAAAACTACATGACGGTAGGGCACCTGAGTGGCTCAGTTGTTAAACATCTGGCTTTGACTGAGGTCATGATCTCATGGTTCATGAGTTTGAGTCCCATATTGGGTGAATTTAAGCCCTGCTTTGCGTGAGCCCTGTTTTTCTCTCTTTCTCTCCCCCCCCCCCACCTTCACTCACTTGCACCCTCTTTCTCTCTCAAAAATAAAAATAAAACTACATGTAGGTGACAGCTTTTCAGAACTCCCTAACTTCACAGTATTCTCACATCCAAAGGCATCGATTCCATTTCATTCCATTTTAGCCCTTCCTTAGCATGACCACACCTGTCCTGAATACTCCTATCAAGTCTGACCACTGCTCTCTGTCCTGGACATTCTCCTAGTCAATCAATGCTGTGTCTGTACTATAACCCCTCATTAGGAAGTCCATTCATTCAACAGTGTATTAATACCCTACTCTGTGTTACGCATTGTTCTGACAAGACATCAGTGAATGAGGCAGACAAGAATACCTTGGGGGGTATGGTATCCCAAGGTAGATAGTAAACAATAGACATAATAATGAGTAACATGTTATGTGAGAAGGTGATACATGCTCTGGAAAAAATAGGGCACACTAAGAGGGATCAAGGAATGGCAGGGAGAGAGGGTTGCATTCGGTGGGGTACAGCAATCATCTTGCACCAGCTCTTGAGAGTTGATGTGGCTTCTCTTTGCCAGAGCCACATTCAGCTATATCAATTCAGTGACATCATGTTGGTAACTTGAAATTCCTGAACATTTGCACCATGAAAATGTGCAAATGAGACATAGTTCGGCTTCTTTTTTCCCAGAAGAGCATCTGATAAACATTTACCAGCATACCACTTGTGTGATTTTAAATCAAATATTGACATTTGAACAAAGACATGGATGAGGTAAGGGAGTCAGCCTTGTGGGATCTAGAAGAACATTTGAGGCCATGGAATAGCCATAGCAAAGGCCTGAAGGAGCAAGACAAGCGTGTTGTAGGAATAATAAGAAATGCAGAGGCTCAGTCAGTTAAGCATCCTACTTTTGGCTCAGGTCATGATCTCACAGTTCATGAGATCAAGCCCCACACTGGGCTCGGTGCTGACAGCATGGAACCTGCTTGAGGTTCTCTGTCTCTCCCTCCCTCTCTCTGCCCTTTCCTTCTCACACTCTCTCTCTTTCTCTCTCTCTCTCTCTCTCTCTCTCTCTCTCAAAATAAGTAAACTTAAAAAAAAAGCAAGAAGTACAGTAGAACTGAAAGCAGAGGGAGTGGTAAAGATGAGCTCAGTGGAGTAATTTGAGACAGATTGTGGAGGATGTCATAGGTCATTGGAGGGACTGTACTTTTTACTTGGAATATGTTGGAAAGCTATTGGAGATTTTAAAACAGAAGAATGTCAAGATCTAATATACTTTTTATTTTAAGTTTATTTGTTTATTTTTGAGAGAGAGAGAGAGAGAGAGAGAGAGAGAGAGAGAGAGAAAGAGAGAGCGCTAGTGGGGCAGGGGCAGAGAGAGAGAGAGGGAGAGAATTCTAAGTAGGCTCTGTGCTGTCAGTGCGGGGCCCAACGCGAGCCCAATATGGGGCTCGATCCCATGACTGTGAGATCATGAGCTGAGCTGAAATCAAGAGTCAAACACAACCAACTCAGCTACCCAGATGCCCCACGATCTAATACATTTTCAACCATTTTGACTGTTATGTTGAGAATAGATTGAAGTGGGGAGAGATGATGGGAAGTAACCAGATATAAGCAAGACAAGATATTCTGGGTATTCCATTCTATTGTGTAAGTGAAATATGATGGCTCAGAGTACTAGTAATGGGTGTAGTGAGAAATGGTTGGCTTCTAGACATATTTTGAAAGCACCTACAGGAAGTGCTAATTGATTGGATTTACAGTATCCAAAAAGAGTAAAAGTGGACACCAAGACTTTTGAACAGATGGAAGGATGGAGCTGACATTACCTGAAAAGTGGAAGACTATGGGTGGAACAGATGCAGGAGTAGGGCAGGGAGGGATAATCAGAAGTTCTGTTCTAGACAAAAATTAGTTTGAGATATCAATTATGTTGAGTGAAAGATGGATGTACAAGTCTGAATTTCAACAAAGAGTTCTGGACAGGAGATAGACATTTGGGAGGCATAGGTGGCAGTTAAAGTCTTGGGGCAGGATAGCAATGCCAAGGAGTACAGATAATGAAGAGAAAATAAATGAGGATTCAACTTTAGGATATTCCAAGGTTAACAGGCCAGGGAAAAGAGGAGGGCCAGCATAGGAGAGGGAGGAAGGAGCAGCCAGAGAGGTGGGAGAAAAACGAAAGGTATGGTGCCCTAGAAGCCAAGTGAAGAGATTGTGTCAAGCAGGAGGAAGTGACCAACTATGTCTAATGCTGCTGATTGCTCTAGTAAAATCAGAATTGTGAATTGATTAGACTATTTAGCAAAATGTAGGTCACCGGTGACATTGACTCGAGTATTTCAGTGGAAACAAGCCTGACTGGAATGGGTTTAGAAGAGAATGGGAAAAGGGAAATTTAAGACAGTAAATATAGGAGACTCTTTCAAGGGCATCTGCTGCAAAGTAGAGCAGAGAAATGGGGCAGTAGCTGGCAGCAGAACTGAGGTCAAGTGTAGGCTTTGTTTTGTTTAAAGATGAGAGAAATACAGCAAGTTTGCATGGTGTTGGGAAAGAGCCAGTAAAGAGAGAAACTTCAGAAGAGGGGAACTTTAGTCCCTCAACCTCTAAGGCTGGTTTCATTTCCCTCTTTGCTTCATTTCCCTCTTTAGCCAGCCTGATCCCATGACTGGCCTTTTCTATTATGCCTTTACTAACCCCCTAGAATGCCTCCCTTTTGTTACTCCTTCTTTTCCAAGCCCACCATTTTCTTTCTTCTCTAGAACTCTTGGGTTGCCAGTTGGCTTTACTACAATAGATTTATGCTACTAACCTCAACTGAACCTACAGAGCTGTCCAAGTGTTCTTTTATTCTTATATTCTTTCATGGTTTGTTTCCTAGCAAATGACCAGCAGTGTTTATTCTAATTTTTTAAAAAATACTCTTAATCAGCATTCATTCAACACACATTTATTGAGCAACAACTGTGTTGCAGACCCTGGGGGCCTGACACCCAACCACCCACTGCTCCTCGGACTCTCAGCAGATGACCTTTACTCCATTTTACCGAAATGACTGATTGAATTTCTTCAATCTTCTCCCCTATGTTCTCAATTTGTAAAGACATCCTTTCCATCATTACTTATAAAAGATAAAGTTTCCTTGCTTATCTCAAAGATTAACTCTTTTACTTGGGCCTTGATTCTATACCCTCTTATATTTAATACTTTTAATTTAACAATATTTAATATATTTAATGTCCTACCAATTAATCTCATTATGTCTTTAACATGGTCCCTCCCCGATTACGGTCCCCTTCCTTCCTTCCAGAGGTAACAACTATATTGACTTTTAAACAAATCATTTTTGCTTTTCCTTATGATTTTTTTCATATATATATAGAAAATATATATACACATATATAAATATAAATACATTCAAACAATATACATATAAGATAAATATATGTATATGCATATACATACACACATATATGTGTATGTGTGTATATATGTGTGTATATATATATATATAATTTTTTTTAACAATATAGTGTTCACTTTTGACAAACCTGGAATTCTGTTTTGTACTTTAAGTAAAATTAAAGGCTAGTTATGTATGGAGACAATTTTGGTAATACTAGATCAGCCAAAGAGATTCTCTGGGTTATAATTTGGCTTCAGCTTCCCCTTTTGGGCCCTGTGTACAGGTCATAAGTGAGTCCTGGAAACATGGAGTTAGGGCATCTGGCAGGAAAATGGTGAGGGGTGGGGTGCTCTGCATTCCTCTGCTAAGTACACCATGGCTTGTCTTCACATTAGCCCGCCTGAAGCTCTGATCACTTTACTCTCGTTATGTCCCATCTTTTTTATTATTATTATTAATTTTTTCTTATTTTAGAGAAATAGAGCGGGAAGAGGGACAGAGGGAGAGAGAGAGAGAGAGAGACAGGGAGAATCTTAAGCAGGTTCCATACTCGGTGTGGAGCCCCGACATGGGGCTTGATCCCACGTCCCTGGGATCATGACCTGAGCCAAAATAAAAAGTTGGATGCTCAATCGACTGAGCCACCCAGGAGCCCCTATTTCTGCTCCATCTTTAATTTCTCCTGTTGTCTCCATAATAAATTCTAAACGATCAGGACAGCATTATAGTCCTACATAAAATCCTACATAAAGTTTTCGTTACCTTTAGAGCAGTATTTTCCCCTATTCCCCTTTTTGCTTCTTATGTCAAACTAAACTACTGCAGCTGTTACACTGAATGAGCAGGATTCATAGGACACAATCAGAAGACAACCTGGTTCCTTCCCCTCATAGCCCATCCCACCTGCTCTGGGGCACTCGTCACTATCCTCAGTGAGGTTTCAGGCAGCTCACCTGTGAATAATGAAAAGTTCTGTGGTCAACGGGAGTCCTAATAATAGCCTCATTCCAGTAAACTGTTGAGTCACACATAGAAATCCAAATCTCACTCAAAGCCTCTCTTCCCCAATTAAGGCTGCTCCAAACTGATGCTATGGGAAAAGAGAGCATGATGGCTTCTTTTTTTTTACTGTATCTGAGCTTCTGACCATGCCTCTCTGTCCTCTGTTCATGGGGCTAATCCTGGATCCTCACAGAAGGGGACCCAGGGAGAGACAAGGGTAGGAGCAGGACAGTTACTGCCTTCACTTGTGGCAAGGAACCTGGCACTGGTTTCCTCCAGCTGGAAGAGGTTTAAAACTGGTATTTCTCTTGGTGTGTGCTTGTGGATCTATGGAGGCTCCACCTGGAATATATCCCTCCATTACTCCTGAGATAGGGATGATTTTTTTTCTCCATCCAATGTCTTCCCTCAACCCCTGGGACTTGGGAATCCACTCCTTCTGTTAAGGTCACAGCCTGCTTTAAGAAGACTATTGGGCAGATTAACTCTCTCTCCATTGTGGCCACTTCTAACCCAGGGAAAAATCACTCAAGTACCCTTTGTCCCAACAACTTCCATTCCCTACACAATTTTCCAGTCATAGACTTTGACTTTAGGATTTTCCAGTCACGGGTCCAGTAGCAGTCTCTCATCCTTACAGAATCCAGTGGGCACATCTCTGAGTAGTGTCCTTAAAGTTCCCTTTTAATTGGCTCAAGAGGAAAGGAAATACTTCCAGAGGGGAGAAGGGCTGCCATAGTACTCCCACGACTTTCTCCAAAGAAATTAACTGTCAGATTTCTAATCTCTTGCCAACAATAATCTCTTGTATGTAAATTCTAATCTTTTGTACATCCTCCAATTGTGTAAGGTGCCAAGAGATGCAGAACTGGTTTTTTGCCAACCTCCTCTGAAAGTCCTATGAAGGTGGTCTGGAAACTTAACTTTGAACAAACAGGTATGTGTCATCAATTCCTTTGATTCTAATTTTTGGGAGCTGCAACTAAACTGAGACAGAACTTGTTACAGGATACTATTTTCTTCTAAAAGACTCTGGGCTTTTCTCTGGGCTCCCTCATGTCGTTTCCTCCATCTGGAATGTCCATCTTTCCCGTGTCATCTATAAGGCTCAGCTCAAAGACCACTGCCTGCAGAGAACTGTCCCAGATTCCCACAGCTACAAGTGACCTCTCCTTCCTTGCACCATTTTTATCCTTCTCAAACAGTGGTTACTCACACTCTGCCCTTGCATTGAAATTATTCCTGAGCACCCATTTTCCCTTACTGAATATAAAAACCTTCGCCGCAGAGAATCTGCCTGTATGAGTTTGTCAGGGTTGCTATGACAAGTACCACAGATTGAGAAACGTAAATAACAGGAATTTGTTTCCTCACAGCTCTGGAAGCTTGAAGTCTAAGATTAAGGTGTCAGCAGGGTTGGTTTCTTCTGAGGGACTCTATCCTTGTCTTGTTGATAGCCATCTTCTCTCTGTGCCTTTACATGGTCTTTCCTCTGTGTTGCCTGTGTCCTAATCCGCTCTTCTTATAAGGACATCAGTCAGATTGGCTTAGGGCCCTCCTCAGTGATCTCATTTAACTGCAGTCACCTCTTTAAAGATCCTGTCTCCAAATTCAGACACTGACTGATATACTGGGGGTTAGAACTTCAACATGTAAATATTGAGGGGACATAATTCAGCCCTTATCAACACTTTATTATCTTTATACCCCAACCTGTTGTCCACCTGGTGCTTATTTAACATGTGCTTGTTGTCTTGTACTGAAGAACTCCTTGAAGACTTGATGCCAAAACCCCCGAGAAGACAGCATGAATTATAATGCTTGTGATAAGAGAGTCACAGAAGGTTCTGACTCCCCTCAGAGTTGGAGAGCATTGGGGATAATTCATTCCTTTTTAATAACTGAGGCTTGGAGTGTAAAGGAACTAGTAACTGAAAGAAAAGAGGAGGAAATGGTGCTGACGGATTACACCAACGAAAGAGATACATGAAGTATCCCTGGCATGTAAAAACTGACACGCCCTGGCCAGACACCTTTTTCCCTTCGATGTGGCATATTGCCTGGCAGGGACACCAAGGGACACACAGGAGAGCCTGACTGCTCCTAACATCAGTGACCTGAAAGCAAATACTGCCTCCGAGCAATGCCACTGCCTCACTTGGGATCTGTTACCTATTAATTTATTTTGTTCCCGAACAGATAGGGCTTATTGTTTCCATGATAGGAAAAATAACACATACACAGAGTAAGAAAATACATCTGTAAAAAAATAATTACACAAGCTAGGAAACGAAAGTCTTTTCTTCAGGAAATCTATAGCCCATATTAGAAGAAAACACAGAAAATTGAAGTGTGAAACTTCCAGGTAGAGAAGTTTGGGGAAGGGCAACAAAATACACACTAAGAAAACAGGAGGAAAGAGCTAACAAAGATACAAGAAGAAAGTAACAAAAAGAAAACAAAGATATGACAAAGATAGTCGATAAAACTAAAGCTGTTTCTTTGGAAAGACCAATAATATAAACAAATCTACGGCAATGTTGCTCAAGTAGAAAGAAAAAATACATGAAGAGTGTTTATAATGAAGAAGGAGCATAGGCACGAAGGCAGCAGATGAAAAAATTGAAAATGTGATGAAAAACGTCATGCTAAGTTTTCAAGATTAGAAGGAACGTACAAATTCTTAGAAAAAGATAAGAAATTATACAGACTCCATGTGTATCATCTATTTGCAGTCCACATAATGTACAGAAACATCTGATATCTACATACATATGAGTTTGTGTGGGTTATAACATGTATCTCAAAAAGAAACACCAGGCCCAAATACTTTCGGAGATAAGTTCTAGCCAGATATTCATGGAGATAATCCCAATATTAAACAAACAAATTACCCTACAGGAGGAGGACAGATAAAATGAATCCTGACCACATGCCACAGATAAATTCCAAGTGGACTAAAAACTCAGTATGACAAAATGCTCAAAGTCCCAAGTTTAAAAAAAATTATCATTTCATACCCATCATTTTGAAAAAAAAACAATAAAAGGCTGAGAATATCAAGTGTTGACTGATAAGGGGTTAATATCCAAAATATATAAATAAATCACACAAATTAATAGCAAAAACACAATCTGGTGAAAATAATGGGCTGAGGACCTGAATGATAAATTTTTAAAAGAAGGCATACAAATGGCCAACAGGTACACAAAAAGGTGCTCAACATCAAGAATCATCAGGGAAATGCAAATAAAAACCACAATAAGATATCACCTCACACTGGTTAAATGGTTATTATAATAAAAGACAAGCAATAACAAGTGATGATGAGGATGTGGTAAAAACAGAACCGTGTGCACTGTTGGTGGAAATGTAAAGTGGTGCAGCCACTATGGAAAACAGTATGAAGTTTCCTCAAAAAATTACAAATAGAAATACCACATGGTCCAGTAATCCCTCTTCTGGAAAGGAAATGAAAACAAAATCTTGACGAGATCATCTCTGCTCCTATGTTCACTGCAGCATTATATATAATAGCTAAGAGGTAGAAACAACCTAAGTGCTCATCAATGGATGTATGGATATAGACATATATATACATACACACAATGGAATATTATTTATCCATAAGAAAGAAGGAAATCTCACCATTCGTGACAACATGAATGAAGCTGGAGGGCATTATGCTAAGTGAAATGAGCCAGACAGAGTAAGACAGATACTACATGGTATCACTTATTCGTAGGAATTTTTTTTTAAGTAAAAACTCATAGAAACAGAGTGTAGAAAGTGGTTGCCAGGACTGGGAGGTGAAAGAAACAGGGAGAGATTAAAAGGTACAGACTTTCAGCTATAAGATGAACAGGTCTGAGGATGTAATGTAAATGTAATGTAAAACATGTGAATGGGCACCTGGGTGGCTAGGTCAGTTGAGCGTCCAACTCTTGATTTCGGCTCAGGTCATGATCTCATGGTCATGGCATCGAATCCCAAGTCGGACTCAGCACTGACAGCTTGGAGCCTACCTGGGGCTCTCTCTCTCTCCCCCTCTCTTTCTGACCCTCCCCTGCTCATGCTCTCTCTCTAAAAATACATAAACATTAAAGAAAAAAAAAACTTCAAAAACCCTTGGTGAATATAGTTGATAACACTGTATTATGTAATTGAAGTTTGCTAAGAAAGTAGAACTTAAATCTCATCAATCAATCAATAATAAATGTGTGAAGTAATGGATGTGTTAATTTTTGTTATGGATGTGTTAATTTAACTAGATGAGGGCAATTTATCTTACAATCTTATTGGTCAATTATACCTCAAAAAAGCTGAAATAAAAGAAACTACCAAGTGTTGCCAAGGATATGGCCCAACAAGAATGCTCAGATACTGTTCTTGGGAATGTTAACCGGAACAATCTCTTCAGAGTTTGGAAGTGGATGGATGTTAATTGCCTAAACATTAGACATTTCACTCTTCTTCCTTGTCTACCAAACCCTAAAAAATTTAGGGCAGTAACATCCTGAAGCTCAGTGATGAATAGTGTATGGTTTAAGCCGATCATAACCAACCCATATTCTTTTGCCAGACACTTGCTTTGCCATTTCCTTAACACCAAGGGATTGCAAACTCATTCTAGCCAATGGAATGTAAAGGGAGATCTGATGAGGAACTCCTGGTTCCCAGGACATGAGAGTATCCAAGGGTGGGGCGGGGGTAGAGGTGTCACTGTCCTCCTCACCCATGTCCTCCTCCTAAGTCAAAAGCAGCCTAACCCTAAAACTTAAGAAGGTTTTTTCCTCTTTGGGAAACAAAAGCAAAAACAAGCAAACAAACACATTTTCCACATACTCTATTCTCTTTTTTGGAACACTGAAATGAGGCTGTGATGACTAGAGTTCTAGAAGCCATTCTGTGATCATGAGGTGATAAGCAAGAGGAATAAAGCCATCACACTAAGGTAGCAAGAGTGAGAGCATTAAAAGTGGCTGGGTCTTTTGCTGACAAAATAGGGCAATTAAATCTTTTTCCTTAAACAACTGTTAGTGAGCTTTCTTATAACCTGTAATCAAAAGTTTTCCTGGGGCACTTGGGTGGCTCAGTTAGTTAAGCATCCGACTCTTATTTTGAGCATCTCTCTTATTTCTGAGCATCATCTGATTTCAGCTAAGGTCATGATCTCATGGTCCATGAGTTCAAGCCCACATCAGGCTCTGCCCTAACAGAGAGCCTGCTTGGGATTCTCTCTTCCTCTCTCTCTGCCCCTCCCCCACGTGTGCTCTCTCTCTCTCTCTCTCTCTCAAAATAAATAAATAAACATTTTAAAAAAGTTTTCCTGATAAAAGAGTTGTCTAGTAAAGTGAAAGAAAAGCTAAAAATCCAGAAATTCTTCTCCTAGGTGTACATCCTAAATAATCCTCTCAAATATGCCCAAGAAAACATGTCCAGAAATGTTCATTGCAACACTGTTTGCAATGGTGAGAAACATCAAAATGACCTAAATATTCACCAACAGGAAATATGGATAAATAACTTGAGGTCTAGTCATACAAAAGAATACTCTAGAGAAATTTAAATAAATAAACTGGAATTACGTGAATCAATAGACTAAATCTTAACAGAACACGGAGTAAAAAGAATACAAGTTGCAAGAGGATTTATACAGTATGTTACATTTAGATAAAATGTCAAAACTTGGGACACAATAGTATATATTGTTTAAAGATGAATTAACTTATAATACACATGTAAACCATGCATGAGAATGTTAGATATCAAATTCATTATACCATTTATTTTTGTGGAGGAAGGTAAGGAAGTGGTATAGAGGACTAAATTCCACCTGTAATTTAACATCTAATGCACTCCATGAATACTAATTACTATAAATAATAACCAGAGTATTCTAAAACTTCTCTAAAGGCACAAATGCTATAGCATTTCATTACTTTATAAGATGCATCAAGTCCTCCTTGCCTTACCCTGGTCATGACACATCAAAGCTTACAGCATTTGAATTGCAAAATTTGAGGCCTATAATTAGTGAGAAATAACACACAGAATAATCTTAACGTGTCAGAGACTCCCAAGGTAATTTCTGTTGCTATCAAAATAATTCAGTGAGTCATAAGTTTCTTTGCAATGTTGGTCACAATCCTTTGCGAAGTGCAATTCATGCAACCTGGATTCAATGTTCATATAAGTATCATTCCTGCAATTGCTCTTATTCTTGTAATCCTCTATTTTTCTAGGACAAGTTGCAAAATTGTAACAATTTCATCCTTGTGTCAGAAAGACCCTGCATTTCAAAATCACAAACATTTCCAGTGTTCTGACCTTAAGGCAAATAAGAAGCTACGAGGGAATTCAAGTTTATTGGGAAAAAAAGGAGATGAGAGAAAGTGCTGTTTTCCCAGGCAAACAAGACAGTCTTCGTTCTACATCAAAGGCCAGAAAAAATATCAGATATAATTAATATTTCACTCTGGAAGATTTTTTCCAGTGTCCTTAAAAGTAATATTTCCTGCATAGACTTCAAAGTGAAATTCTGCAAAATCCTTTTAGACCTCTGTGCTAAAAGAATTACGTAGAAAAGAGTTGATGCCATAAAGGGACAAAGAAATTCCAAAGTCCTGTGTCAAGCAAACAAGAAGGGGCCAGGGCATTTTGGATAAATGAGACCAAGCTGTGAATGCCTCAACTGTAAGTTCAAGAAGTAGATGATGATTGAAGAAATAAGGTAAGTGCTCACAACAACACGGTGGGTAGGGATTGCTGGGTAGGTGACCTTGACTAGCCACAGAGGTCCCTGAACTGAGTGGCTCTGCTCTGCCTCAGGGTAAGTGGTACAAGCATCCAGGAATTCCCTGGCCATTATCCCTTAAGAGAGGGGCACCTGGGTGGCTCCATCAGTTGAGCATCCGGCTTTGGCTCAAGTCATGATCTCATCATTCAGGGTTCAAGCCCCGCATCAGGCTCTGTGCTGACGACAGCTCATAACCTGGAGCCTCTTTCAGATTCTGTGTCTCCCTCTCTCTCTCTCCCCCTCCCTTGTTCATGCTCTGTCTGTCTGTCTCTCTCTCTCTCTCTCTCTCTCCCCCTCTCTCTCTCTCTGTCTCTCAAAAATAAACTTTAAAAAAAATTAAAAAAAAAAAAAAAGAATCCCTTACGATGAATGCTGATTCTAATACAATGATTTGCGGTCTGAGTTAAAAGGACCATAAGCCTCCAGAACACGAGCCGGAAAAAAAACCCATCCATCCCTTGAATCAAGAGGTTGGAAAAAATAGAGTGGTACCGTATTTCAGTCCAACTGTAGTGCCCCTGTTGTAAGTTTCTGCTGGGAGAGCTGACCTGAGAGGATGGTCTGGGGGGTGGCTCAAGTCAGAGAATTAGAATGTAGGCACAAAACAGGGCTGGAGAGAAGGTGTGCAGAGGCACCAGAACATAGTGAATAAGGAGGGCAAAGATTCTGTAGGGAGAGAGGATCTACAGAGAAAAGCAGAAGGTGAGGTTCGGATAAAGAGAGAGAAACGAAGAAGGCCAAAGATCAGAGGAGTAGGATGAGGCAGTAGTGAATATAATGTACAGACACTAAAGAAAAAGGCAAGTTCTGGTGGGCGAGATGAGGCATGCCAACTGCTCCTTCGTGTCGTGCTCAGCAGGGCTTCCATCACCCTAAGGCCCCTGGTGGTGACTCAGAGACTCAGCCTCCAGCTGCAAAGCCCCTCCAGGCCTCTGGGCTGCGGTCTCTATAACTCCACTGGGGCCCCATCCCCGCCCCGCTGTGCTTAACTGCCAGCACACGCACAAAGCTCCCTCTCATTTCCAGTTACTTCGCTTGGGGCACTGCCTCCTCCCGGGGCATGTGTGGTCTCCAGTGAGTCCGAGAAACGTGTTATTCCCAACTTTCCACTCCTCATTCCCACTTTCTCTGTTCCCGCAATCTGACTTCCCCACCCTGAACCTGACCACT
The DNA here is from genome assembly GCF_022837055.1 of Prionailurus viverrinus. Lineage (NCBI taxonomy): Eukaryota > Metazoa > Chordata > Mammalia > Carnivora > Felidae > Prionailurus > Prionailurus viverrinus. The sequence continues at coordinate 107,507,071 of NC_062565.1, forward strand.
GACCTTAGGCATTCTCTCCAAAGGCCAACCTTTGGAACCTCTTCCCATTTGGGAAAGAGCTTGCTGACAGGTGCTCTGCGGTTCCACCTGCACTGTCCAATAGAACAGTAGCAGCACAGATAGAGCAGAAATATGTCAGAGGAAAAGACTGAGAAGGAGGCAACATCATAGCCGATGTCTGAGTGAGCAGTTTCAGGAACACAAACTCCAGGAAACGAAGAAGGTGAACCGGAAACAAAAGCATCTCTACATGGAGCAAGGAGGCTGAGGCAGTCTTCTGACCTACTTCTGGTCTTCATTTCCCTCTTAGCCCAGGGGACTTGCTCTCTGAATAGACCAGGGAGGAAGCAATTGAAAACGGCTGGCTTAGGTGAATGTGTGAGGAAAAGAGAGCTTTTCCTTACAGCAGTTTCTGATAAGGACGTACTTTCAGCTCTTGTCTGCTTACTGCTCCTTCAAAGGAAAGCTCTAGTGGCCTTACCAGTTCTAAGCTTTCAGTACCCTATCTGTCTTTTCTTGCCCTTGGGAAACAGAAAGAAAGAAAGAGAAGTTGAGCTTCTGGCTCCACAGGTCCCTGTTCTGGATCTATCTTTTCCCATCTACTTTGGGTAGCCAACTTGCTTTCTGAACATCCTCTTCCTGGACTTCAAATCTCAGTCCGAAACAAAAGCTATTGTATGTTGTATCTGAAAGTTGCTCAGAGAGTAAATCTTAAAAGTTCCTATCACAAGAAAAAGAAATTCATAACTATGTATAGTGATGGATGTTAACTAGACTTAGTGTGGTGATCATTTTGCAGCACATACATATGTCAAATCATTATGTTGTACACCTGAAACTAGTATAATGCTATGTCAATTATAAATATTAAAGAAAAGGGGCACCTGGATGGCTCAGTTGGTAAATCATCCATATCTTGGTTTTGGCTCAGGTCATGGTCTCACAGTTCATAAGATCAAGCCTTGCATCAGGTTCTGCACTGGCAGCATGGACACTGCTTGGGATATTCTCTCTCTCTCTCTCTCTCTCTCTCTCCCTCTCTCTCTCTCTCTCTCTGCCCCTCCCCTGCACGTGCTCTCTCTCTCTCAAAATTAAAAAAAAAAGCATTGATTGTTCACATGTACCAGAGTAGTTGCTCAGTTTAAACGGTATTACCCTAGGGTTAACCATTTTTACTATGTTTACTGAACACAGGTTTTCCATAATTATTAGTTGACCAGCTCCCTGACTGAGAGTATGTTCATTTTCAGATGATGATAACCATTCTTTTCTCTCAGGAGTCACATGGATAAAATTAACATTCTAGGATAAAAATTAAATTTATATATGTTTATAGAATTTTTTCTCAGTCCAAATTTGACATCACATTTTGGTTTGGAGAGAAGCTTGTTGAGTCATAACTTCAAGTTTGCAAGAACTTCACAAAGGGTAGAGAAAAGCTCCTGTCCTAAATTATAGAATTTAGATCACTGGAGTTGCTTTTTCCTGAGAGAAAACCGAATGTTTAAGGGTAAGAGCACTTGAGCATTCCATAAAGCACTTATTACTGTATTATCACATGCTTTCTCTTCTTTCATCTGGATCTCCACCATTTGTTGGTTGGTAGTTCCTATCAGAGCCAGATAGCATGTAAGCGAGGCCTACAATTTGTATTATTTTCATCCTCATCAGTAATTGAACTTTGATTATCTACTTCCTGTCAAGGGCCATTCAAGAGACTGCAGGGAGAGACCAAGAAAGCGTGCAAAGATCTCTCAGACCCTGGAGCCCTCCCAGGAGCAACAGGTTGGTAGGAGGTTAGTGGCAGGTTGTAAGCTGCCATTACACTGCTCTTGCCATACATCAATTCAATTTCCCTTCAGTTTTTAAAGTGGCCCTAGAATCAGGACGCCTGGGTGGCTCAGTCTGTTAAGCTTCTGACTCCGGTACAGGTCATGATCTTGTGGTTCATGAATTTGAACCCCAAGTCCAGCTCTCTGCTTACAGCTCAGAGCCTACAGCCTGCTTCAGATTCTGTGTCTCCCTCTCTCTCTGACCCTCTCCTGTCATGTTCTGTCTCTCTCTCTCTCTCTCTCTCAAAAATAAACATTAAAAAAAATTATAAGTAAATAAATAAAGTGGCCCCAGGATCAACAATAGCCAAGCTATGGAAAGAACTCAAATGTCCATTGCCTGATGAATGGATAAAGAAGATGTGGTATATATATATATAAATGGAATATTACTCAGCCATCAAAAAGAATGAAATCTTGCTATTTGCAACAACGTGGATGGGGCTCGAGTATATTATGCTAAGCAAAATAAGTCATAAAAAGACAAATCCCATATGAATTTACTCATATGTGTAATTTAGGAAACAAAACAGATGAACATAGGGGGAGGTGAAAAAAGGGAGAGAGAGAAAAGCAAACCATAAGAGACTCTTAATGGTAGAGAACAAACTGAGGGCTGATGGAGGGAGGCAGGTGGGGGGATGGCCTAAATGGGTGATGGGCATTAAGGAGGGGACTTGTTATGATGAGCACTGGGTGTTGTATGTAAGCGATGAATCACTAAATTTTACTCCTGAAATCAATATTACACTATATGTTAACTAATTAGAATTTAAATAAAAATTTGGAAGAAAAAGTAAAATAAAATAAAATAGGTCAAGTTCTGGTTCCCAGAAGGAAGGTAGGTGGAGGGATGGGTTAAATAGGTCATAGGGATTAAGGAGGGCATTTATTGGGATAAGCAATGGCTGTTGTAAGGAAGTGGTGAATCACCAAATTGTAGACCTGACACTACTATTACACTGCGTGTTAACTAGCTGGAATTTAACTAAAAACTTAGAAATAAATAAATAAAGTGGCCCCAGGGAATGGAAGCAGCTCAGACATTTAAGGGGAAGATCAAGGGCTTGGGGGTCTAGCACACCAAGCCTGATTCTGTGCTCAATCACGTAATAGTTGCAATCTTGGGCCAATCAATGAACTACTCTAAACTCCAGTTTTCTCATCTGTAAAATGTAAGTAAAAATGTACACATACTATTGAAATTTTGCATAAATTAAACCAGTGTAGTTTAACTTGGCGAGGCCCCTGGAGTCAAACTACTTAGGGTTCAAATTCTGGCTAGACCAGGCTTTGATTCTGTGTGTCCCTCTCTCTCTGCTCCTCCCCCTTGCTCTCTCTCTCTCTCTCTCTCTCTCTAAACATTTAAGAAAATTATTTAAAAAGTTCTGGCTAGACCACTTACTTGCTGTGTGACTCTGGGCTAGTTGCTTCAAGTCGTTAAGCCTCGATTTCGTCAATATTGATAAAAATGATTCCTACCTTATCGGGTAGTTGTGCCCAGCAAACAACATTATCCACAGGAAGAACGTAGCACAGTGGCTGGAGAGTCCTAAGTGTGCAGATGAAGGTTAGCTGTTCCAGAAAGCACCGCACACAACAAACTGTTTCCGGTTCTCTTAACTAGGTTGCAAATTAACAGGAGGCAGTAGTGCTAGAAATGCCTGCAGGCAGATCCTTTTCTTCACAAAGCATTTCTTTCTCGCTCTTTTTTTCTTTTTTTTCTCCTTTCAAGAATGTTCTGGTACACATTAGCAAAATGCCTTGGGCGAAGGGAGCCTAGAAAGACTTTAAGTGTCCGTATTTTCTTCACAATGAAATCCATGTGCTTTGCGTAGAAGCAGCGTCCTGGAAAGGGGCCAGTTACAGTGAGTGCCTAAAATCGTAAGTAAAGTATAAAGGAAGAGACTTCGTGAGTCCAGATTAAAGATAGATCCTTACTATCATTAACATCTCCGTTAACATTTTCTACACGTGCTTTTTTAAACGTAAGAATTGTGGTTGGCTGAGAAACTGAATTTTATTTCAGAGGTAATTGTGTAGGTATTTCCAACTGTAGAACAATGTCCCTTTGAGTAGTAATGAAATGTGTAGTTTTGGAAAAACGTTGAGACCGAAGTTTCTGGAGGAGCCGGTTGGCCCCTGCTGCTGACCCCAGGCAGGCCACGCCTACCAGCCTGGCCTGGACCCCTCTGGGTTCTGGGGCGGGGGGGATTCTGCCCCTTTGTGGGAGCTTCCTCGGTGGTCAGCAGACACGTCTTCGATCGGGAATCATCTTTACTTCCTGTATGCAACGACGTTTCGTGTCCCTGGCCGATTCTGATGTTCATTCTGGGTTAGGAAAAGATGGGCAAAGTTACGGTTTTCACTACGATAACTCTTGTGGGGTTTCGCCATTTTTCGACTCCTTCACTTTTCCTTTCTGCGAAATGATTTTTTCACCTTAGACACACTAAATGTGCTTAAAAAGTGATATTTCATGGTTACCAGAAGGGAGGTGGGTGGGGGGATGGGTTAACGAGGTGATGGGGATTAAAGAGCGCGCTTGTCCCGATGAGCACCGGGTGATGTCGGCAACTGTTAAGTCACTGTTTTGTACACCTGAAACTAATATAACGCTGCAGGTTAACTAACCGGAACTAAAATAAAAACTTTTTTAAAAGGTGCTATTTCATGGTTACCAGGGGCTGGGTGGGGTGGGCAGTTCTTGTTTAATGTTTCATTCTGTTTGGGATGATTTTAAAAAGTTCTGGAAATGGATAGTCATAATGTTTACACATCCTTGTGAGTTTACTTAATGCCAATGCATTGTGCACTTAAAAGTGATTAAAATGGGGGGGGGGGCGTCTGGGTGGCTCAGGCAGTGAAGCGTCGGACTTCAGCTCAGGTCATGACCTCACAGTTCGTGAGTTCGAGTCCCAAGTTGGGCTCTGTGCTGACGGTGCGGAGCCCATTTAGGATCCTCTGTCCACCTGCTCTCTCTGCCCCTTCTCAGCTTGCACTCTCTCTCTCTCTCAAAAATGAATAAACATTTTACAAAATGGTTAAAATGGTAACTTTTATGTGTATTTTACCACTCTTTTAAAAAGTGCTATTTCAACATTATAGTTTCATCAGTTCTTAGAGACACAATACTTCCTAGTCAGAGTATGAAGTGGCCCAAGTTCTACTGGCCTGCCATGTCGAGATGGAAACCTGTAGTGAAAATGCAAGTGCCTCCCACAGGCAGCAGGGACCCTTGTGAGGTGGCCAGAATGCTGTGTTTCTTAATTAGCATATTAATTGCATATAATTAGATGTGCTGAAATTTGAAGGTTTGTTTGCTATTTTTGAATATTCTAAGCACCATCCTTTCAATGTCCTCACTTAAAGGCAGGTTCTCACCGATGGCTTTGTTGTCAAGTGCAGGCTAGGTGTAAGAGGCACGGCTTCCACTTCCGGTGAGTCAGTTCAGACCTCGCGTTTCAGTGAATGTGAGATTTTAACTGGAACCATCCAATCCTGAGATTTGGTTGGGGCATTTATATTTTAAAAGCACATTAATCCTCCTGGAAAAGCATAAAAATGTTCTTGACGTTCTGAAGTTTGAATGATATTAATAGTAAAATCATCTTGTGAACCTGGGATGAATTATTTTCTACTTTTCAGAGAAGGGTGGCTTAGCATAAAGATGGGGAAAGAGGTCTTGATGTACCACAGTGTGTTTGCAAGAAGGACTGTGCCTGTGGAGCTGTGATGTTCTCTCTCTCCTTCGCTCTCTCCCTCTCCCTGTCCCTCTCTGAGTTTCTTCTGTTTCTGTTTTTGAGTCTTTGCCTGGAGTTCTTTTCTCTCTTTCTCGCATGGGCCCAGTGCTATACTAGTCATACACTGCATTTGTCTAGCATTCTTTTCTAATCATTTATTCCTTGAAACAACTCTGTAAGGTAGAAGGTGGCCAATTTTATGGATTTTACAAATGAGGTACAGAAAGGAAAAGTGACACACAGCAAGGTATGGAAGAGCTGGTCACGAAACCCATGTCTTGTGACTCTGGCCTAATGCTGGTTCCACAGCTGCAGCCGGGATTCTGGCCATCCTGAAGTCCATGAAGAGAACAGGGACACAGCACCACCAGGCATATGGTTCCAGTGACTTTCACAACTGGCAGGTATGGTGCTGAGTCTGAGTGCAATTCATCATTAAGTTTTCCTGAAGATGCTCCTAGGAGCTACCATCCTAGCTGTTGAGCAGCCATATCCATCCATCCCTCCATTCATCCAGAACAGAAGGGGGTGTAGAAGGTATTCAGTTGGGGGAGGCCAAGAGGCACACATGCCCTCTGGATTCTGGAGACTACAGTGCTGAGTAACTTGTAAAGTCAAAATTATCAGGGCACCTGAGCGGCTCAGTCAGTTAAGCATCTGACTTCAGCTCAGGTCATGATCTCCTGGTTTGTGGATTCGAGCCCTGTGTCAGGCTCTGTGCTAACAGCTCAGAGCCTGGAAAAAAAGTCAAAATTGTCAACCACATTCAGCCATGTTTAGTCCAGATAGCTGGGGAAATATCACAATAAAATTATTTCTCAAAAGATTAATTTGGTTGTCATACTGAATTATTATCTGGTTAATTCTAGCTACACAGAAACTGGATTTGGGCAACAACTTAAAAACATGTTTCCATTTCCCTTCCCTCAAAGGATCGATTTCGTTATGTAAAAATGCAAAAGATCAGCAACATCCCCTTAATATTATGATTAATTAATATCTGTTATGCTATATCATCATAACTTAAGAACTCTGCATCAGTTTCCTGAATCAAGTCTGTATTTTCCCATTCTTATTATATTAAAAAAAGCAATCCTGGTCTGAGAAGCCTGGAAAGAAATTTCCAGTGTGCACCAAAACATTCTAGCTTTTATTCTTCATTGCTATTTGCAATCACCCAGAGAGGAAACGTTTTGTAAGAAAAATCCCACCCAGAAAAATCCCACTCAGGTCACAATTGACATTCTCTTTCTTAAGATGTCCAGCTGCAACAGACAAGCAAAAGCCAGCTCAAAGATAGATCTTTGGGGCCCCCCCTGGTGGCTGAGAAGAGTCAAGAACTCAGTGTCCTGACCCAGAAGGCCAGTGATCCTTGAGGCTTTCTAAACAGCCATCACCAAATTTTCCATTCAACATTGAAAATGCATTCAGATCACTGAGAAGAATTTGGAATCACAAGACTTGGATTTGAGTCAGAGCTCTGTCATTTACCAGCTATGCAAACCTGGGTCTGGCTGGTCAGTTTCTGAGAGTTGAGGTTGAATCTGGGAATTTCTCATTGGTGATAAGAAGCAATGTCAAAACTAGAGGGGTATATGATTCCATTTATGTGATATGCCCAGAAAAGGCAACTTTATGGAGATAGAAAATAGATTGGTGGTTGCCTGTGGCTGGGGATGAGAATGGGGATTAACTATAAATGGCCATAAAGGACTTTACCAGGATGACGAAGATGTTTTAAACTGGATTGCACACAACTTGTACGACTTGGTAAATTTACTAAAAATCATTGCGATGTGCATTTAACATGGGTGAATTTTATGATATGTAAGTTATATCTCAATAAAATTGTTTTTCAAAAAACAACTGGAGGCAGAAGCAGAGTGGATAACCTGTGTAAATCCAGATCAGAACTGGGAAGCCTGTAAGGTAGGGGTGAGCAGGAAAAATGCTTAAGACGGGTGCTGTTGTTTGGAACTTTATTTTTCCCACTTTACAATGTCCATAGCTTGTTCCCAGGAAGGTCACCTGAGGTTAGCATGCGAGGGGTGGAAAGCACACTGCCTCCTATTGTAGTCTAGAGGCAGGATTTCTTTCCACGGACTCTAACAGATGTTCTGATAGCATTTCTGATAGAGGGAAGACCATTAAAGCAGCCACCTTGATGCAACTACATCAAAATGACCATTTTTTTGAAATGTAAAAACTGTATTTTCTTCACAATGTTTCTCAGTATGAGGTAATTCAGTGTGGTTGGGGAATTATACGACATTAAGGAGTAGGTTGGACAGAGCATGTATTTTTTTTTTTTTAACATTACTTACTAGAAAACTTGAAAGTGTGAGAATTTATAAAAGTATAGGAAGCGGGCGCCTGGGTGGTTCAGTTGGTTAAGTGTCTGACTTCGGCTCAGGTCAAGATCTCACGGTTTGTGGGTTCGAGCCCAGCATCGAGCTCTGTGCTGACAGCACAGAGGCACTGCCCAGATTCCCACCTCCTTCAAAAAGGACTTGTTGCCCCAACCGTCAGCAGCTTCAAGAACTGCCTCACTGCAGAGTCACCTCTCCAATGTCCTACCCTCCTGAGCAGGCTGGTGGGCACATCCTGATAGAGGCAGGAAAACAAGGCAGCCATGTTAGTTTAACAGAGAACAACTCTGATGGGCTACTTTCACCGTGGCTCTCCCTGTGAGGTCATCTGAGGCTGTCATCAGGCCCGAAATACAGCTCCATTTCTCTCACCACCTCATTTCTCTCTCATCCCCTTCTTTCTACAAGATGCTGACCCCAGGGACAATTCTTAAGAAATGTCTTGCACGATAAACTCCATCTCGGAATCTGCTTCCCAGAAAACCTAACCAGTATTTTTTTATACCTACCCAGCAGATAAATTCTGGCAAAAAATATCCAGCAAGTATTTTATGTAGGATGGTTATTATGTTATACTTTTTGGCATTGCCTGATAATTTTTAAGTGAGTATTTATTGATTTTGTCATCTGATGACAATAAGAAAGTGGTTTTCATTTGGGGAAATACAAAGAAAAGTTAATAGTGTGGTTTTATTCTGGTCAAAATGACCAAATCGAAGTATCCATATTGAAATGGATGGAGCACCAGGGGCACCTGGGTGGCTCAGTCAGTTAAGCAGCTGACTTCAGCTCAAGGTCATGGTTCCAGCCCCGCATCACCCCGGGGCTGCCTCAAGCCTGCTTCAGATTCTATGTCTCTCTCTCTCTCTCTCTCTCTCTCTCTCTCTCTCTCTCTCTCTCTGTCCCTCCCCCACTCGTGCCCACGGCATGGTCTTTCTGTGCTCTGAACATTTTCTGTCCTGGTCCCCCAGTCCCTCAGTTTGCCCAAGGAACTGATACCTGAGGTACAGGTCCTCATCGTCTTAATTTTTCTCCCAGATATATACACAGAAATTAAACATAAAAGTTCTTCCTTTTTATTTCAGCTGAAAAACCATCATGCAATTCATACTGTTATGGTCCTATGCCCCAATTCTAAACACAAGTCGGAGTCAAGCTGGCTCAAACTGGGGTTTGGCATTAGTCTAATTAAATTAACCTGCAACACAATATGCGTGCTTGAAGGCCTCGTCAGCTCTTCAGTCACAGCTGGAAATAGCTGGCAGGTTAACACACCTGAGCTGTGGTGTGGCAGCAGTGGACAAACCACAGCTGGGTTTGTCCCAGTCCCCCGGCTGGGACTTCAGGGGTCCACACGACATCTTTAAGAGGGTTGACAAACTCACTTTTGTAATTCTGCAGTCTGATGAACTCACAGTGTGAAGACAGCCGAAAGTGGCTTTTGAGCTTTGTGAAGCATCATTAGTTTGTGCAAATGAACCAGAAACCTAAAGCCAGGGTATTGAATTTTGAATATTCAGGATATTGAGTCGATGACAAACAAGACTACTGACTTGCAAAAATGCACTTTGTTCTTGACATTTGACAATTATAATTTTGCTTCAGTTATTTAAGATACAGCTTCTTGTGGTTGGTAAGGAAACAATCTGCTGTGAATGTGCAAAGCAGTGACATTTGGGTAACGTGGGACCTTAGGGCAGCAACCATATGGTTCATTTCTGTCACGAGCAAGATCCTTGCAAGCCTGTGTGTGAAGAAGTATAGGCATTACTGGAATTTCTGTTTTATCAAAGGATAATTAAGGAATATTACCGAGTGGGTTTTCTGTGTACCCATATTTATTAGTAGAATTCCAGAATGTATAAGGCTGTAACGTAATCGTGTATTCAGTATTCTGTGTGAGGCATTGTGCTGAGTACTGATATTAAAACACTGAAGTAAATATATTTGCTCAATAAAAAACCATGACACATCCTAAAAAAAAAAGAACACAATATTTGAAATAACTACCCTAATGTGTAGTTAACTTATGTAGAGGACATAATGCCTATAGCTATTTGCAGCTCCCAGCATTGCAGAATCTACGCAAAAAAAATGCAAAATCACACACACACACACACACACACACACACACACCAGTGCTTGATGGGAACAGAGAAGGAAGCTAGGTTTCCCTCTCTAAGTGATATATTCTCTAACCTTTTAGATATTTCAAATCTAATTTAAGCTCTGAAAATAGAGAAACTCATCTATTAAGTGATCTTTGGGATGCCCCAGGGCAACTGTAGACCCAAATATAATCACTGAAATGTCAGTATTTCTGTTCTCCTTTCTGCAGTGATACAGAGAACTCCATTGTCTATTCTCTCAGGCAGCTCTTGCTGGCAGACTCCCTGTGAAATCACAGAGGCCAATTCTCCTTCCTTGGGAATGGGCATGCTGGGGGAGGAGGACTCCCTTTAAAGTTCCTCTAAAGTAAAGGGATTTGTTTAAAAAACAGGAGACTGAAATGTATTTGCCATATACACAAGTCATGTCTGACAACCGATAAAATGCAATTTACACAAAATGTTAAAGATTAGAAGTACATAGTATTTGTATTTTAATACAATAATAGGACCCCAGGATTCTAGTAAGAAGGTGTGATTCCAAGTTTGCATTATAGTGATTTGCTCAGCTACAAAGAACTGTGGTGGAGGTAATCTTTGGGAGTATGTTTCTCAAGAGTTAAATATTAATGGATTTCATATGCATGTTTTGCATCTGTAGTTTGGATGTGGATTTTGCCTCTTAGTTCAGCTCACACAGCTCCGGCCCACTGAGAGGAGAATGGCCTTGTCTCAGGCCGTAGAGAGAGGTTAGGACACCTGAAGCTGGGGCTGGACGCTCTCTGGGTTTGCACTGCTGGGCTGGCACCAGGCGGAGACAGGGCCACCAACATCCCATTTGATTGTACCAGCCAAGCCCCTGCCTCCGTGCTGAAAACCTACACTTGAGGGGGTCCTCTTGGATAACACCTGGAGATGACTGAGAAAAACTGAGTTCTGGGCAAATGGAAAGAACGTGCATGGAATGAAAGGAAGTGTTGTTTCCCCGTGTGTGTGTGTGTGTGTGTGTGTGTGTGTGTGTGTGTGCATGTGCATGGGTGTTGAGTGTGCCGTGGAAGGGAGTGGGAGTCATAAGGGTATACTGCCAACTCTTCTGGGAGCTTGAGAGAAATCCAATTAGATTTCTACCTCACAGAATGCAACAATAAAAATGAAAAAGTTCAGGTGGATTGTATATAAATATGTATTTTTATATAAATAAATAAATAAATAAATAAATAAATAAATAAATAAATGCATCAGCAGCACTTTGTGACTGATTGGATGTGGAATGCAAGGGAGAAGGAAGACTTACAACCAGATTTTGGGTTTTGGTAACTATGGGGCATGTGTCCTTCTGTTAGAAGTTGAGACAGGAGACATTGCCTGAATCACCCTCCCCCTTCCTCCCACCGACACCTGGCTGCTCTGTCACCAAACTCACAAATAAGACAGTCGCTGAATTCCTTACCAATTACTTCATTTTGCCGCTGATTGAACCAAAACTTGGGATACTGATTCCTGTGTGGTCTGACACAGGAGCAGAACTGTCCTTCTAAACAAGAAGGTAAGATCCTTGAGATGGTTCTGCCTTTAGGACACCAAGGGTGTACTCCATGTTGGGATCTGAGATGCTAGAAGCTCTTTGGTAGTGTGTGCTCTAGGTTTCTCAAGTCATTAGGAGAACCATATCTGACCTCACAAAGGCATGTTAACAAGAAGATTGATCTGGATAAATCTCAGGATTCCATAATCCTTAATCCCATCCAAGTGGCCTCTAAAAGAAATCTTTTCCCAAAAGCCATTTTTAATCTCATAAAGCCTAAAGAAAGTTAGAAAGGAACAAAGCTGCTTATTTCTTTCTTTTTCCTTAGGTAAACAAAACAAAACAAAAAAAACAAAATAACCATAGTGCATTTTCTTTCACTGGGCTAAAATTCCATTAGACACTGATTGGAAATTGCACGAGCAAAAGCATCACTGTAGGCTCTTCAGTGGCACTGGGAGCAGGAAGTGCCATGTTCCATTCAGCACAGCTGAGGTGCTCTGATGTACAGGTAGTGGCTTCCAAAACAGCACATAATGGAGTCTTTCTCTATAGTCCCAGGCAACTCCAGCAGCCACGTTATTTAAGATTCCATGTGAAGTTATCAATTCTATTGATGAAGTAAATAAATAAATGTTTTAAGACACCTCACCTAATCAGTGTCTTCTTTTGAGTTCTGCCTTTGGCTGTGTCTTACTGGTTGGAGGTGGGGAACACTTTCCTGTGGTGTTTCTATATGTCTTGTGACAGCTCCTGTTCCAGACTGTCTTTTCAAGATACTTATATACAAAAGAGTTTTGAAAGATGGAGATAGGGTCAGTCCCTGGGGCAGAGGACAGGTATGTTTCCTGACGAGGATAATAAAGATAATGTCTCTCTGGGAGAAAGGTTGGGTAGGTTTGCTGATGATACTGGCAGGCTGGATTTGAAGACCCAGAGGGGATCCAGCAGAATCAGCCAAGAGGGTCCTTGGCCTCGTGCAGGATAGAAATCAAACATGAGCCAGCAGGAAGTGGGAGCAGAGTTTACTGAAGATAGAGAGAGAGCAGATACAGATGGAGTGTCTGGGAGACTTGGAAAGGAAAGCAGCATGAGTCTTGTCTTTGTTTATGATCTGGGGATTTTATTGAGGATTATGGTCTGGTGTATGTGTTCTCTTAGGCATCCAAGAACCGGTTAGAACAAAGACGAGGGCCCAAGGATTATTCCTTGGAGCCAGGGGAGCCAAGGGGTCTTGGCTCTGAGATGTCTAGTGCTGGTGGTCTGGAATACACATATAATAGCTTTGGTCATTCTCACCTGGTCCTTCCATACATGTTATCTATTCTAAATAAATCATTAACTCCTTATCCTTTACAGAGGACATACACTATTTGCATTCTGAGGCATGTGTAAAGTGGGGTGGGGGGGCAGGTCCTAGAATAGGATCAGGAAAAGGAGCAAAAGGCAAATGTTTATGGAGTCCTTCAGTTTCCCTGTCTCACAAGCAACACACTATAAGATTGGGGGTTTTCTAAATGCATGGTTCCTCAGCTGTGGCATAAACCCACTGGGTGCACAGCATCCACCTGGTCCCTTCTCTGCATCACTCCCATGGGACTTGGGGTTCAGGGGGAACCTATGAGGACATGGAGTTCATGCTGCCCTCTGTGCTGTGATAAAGTCCTTTGTCTCTACCCAGGAGTCTCACTACTTCTGCCAGCTTCAGTGAAGCTGTGATTGGCTGATTTGTTAGCTTGAGAACAGAGTAAAATTTTCAGACACTTCACAATTCCTAACATTATTTTGCTTGTCATCTCTTGGGTCATCATTTAACTTGAAGTTAAGGGAAAGGCTGGTGAAGACATGATGAGGACAACAAAGGCAAATTAAGTGGCTAACATGAGTTTAATGTTGCTCTCTCTGGATTCCTGCTAGTTTCCTCATTATCTCTACTTTTTCCTTGCCCCCATCAAAGTGAGCATCAGGCCAGCGCATTACTGGGCACACAGTTATTATTATTAATCCTTTCACCATGTACTAAGTGCCTCTCTGTACCAACTGCTCTTCAATACCTGATCTTTGTTTCTTTTTTTTTTTAATGTTTGTTTGTTTATTTTTGAGAGAGAGAGAGAGAGAGAGAGAGAGAGAGAGAGAGAGAGTGCAAGCAGGGGAGGGCCAGAGGAAGAGGGAGATACAGAATCGGAAGCAGGCTCCAGGCTCTGAGCTGTCAGCACAGAGCCCCACACGGGGGTTGAACTCACCAGCTATGAGACCATGACCTGAGCTGAAGTTGGATGCTTAACTGACTGAGCCATCCAGGTGCCTTCATGATCTTTGTTTCTTGCCACAGTTTTGAAAGTTTGGAATTATCCCTGACAAGAGACCGAGAAGGGTTAAGAAACTTGTCCGATCTCATGGAGCCTAGAGATAGAGGCAGTGTTCCTACCTGTATTTATGTGATAGCAAACTCCTGTTCCTCCCACCACAACCCATGCTATCTCAGTTGTGCAAATGAAGTTTCAGAGCAGAGCAAGAAACATTTTAGCAGTGATGGTGACCAATCTGCTTAATTTCTTCTCCTCAAATGCTTACCATTACTCTATTTCCTAATCTGCTGTCCTATTTTATTTGACTCCTACTATTGCCAACCCACAGCAGCTCCTCAGCCCTTATCCCATTAACATCTCTTCTTGAATGTGCAGATACTAAGAGTATTTTTTCAGAGCTGATTAGAAATCTGTGTGTAAAGAAATGGGCTAAGAAGGATTAAGTCATGCATGATCTAAGACAATAATGACAGGAAGTATAAGCTGAGCTGACCCTTGATGGCAATGAGAAAGTAATCCATGACCTCAGCTTCCAGTCCGTGGGATTTAATACGCATCCACCGGAAACCTGAGTTGGGAGCTCACGTCTCCAAGTCTTCTCCATGGGGGCTCATTTGAGGGATGGCTGCCATCCAGCCTGTATTTCCAGGAAATGAGACTTCCATTCCTTGTGGTGTTAACTTTAAAGGAAAGGCATTTCGATGATTCTTGTAAAGAGATGAGACTTTGAAAGAAAGCTGAATGAAAGGATAGAAAAATCCACAACTGACTTCCATGCTTAGTTGCCTGGCATCTTCTGCCACATAGATACTAGCTGTGAAATTCCCCCTGGTCTGTGGGTAGGTGGCAGGACATCTAAGTGAGCCACCAACACATGCATCCCCAAGCTTATTTTCCCAGAATTCACCAAGTTCCTCAGCTCTGGGGATGTCTTGGGGGATGGAGGACTTGAAAACAAAAGTGTGTTTGCAAGTTCACTCTCAACCACCAGTTGCAATACTACTGTATTTTCCCAGCAGATTTTTTACTTGTGGCTACTTTCAGAATAATTCCAAGGTAAACACATTCTAAAATATATCAGGGTTCAATAGTTTACTGTTAGTTTAAGCTATCATCAGAGCTGGAGAAAATTATACCGTTAAGCCATCTAGAGAGACAGAAATACAGAAAGACCAATGTACTATATAGAGACCACTATACTATAATTCCTATAAGAAGAGTAGGGAGATGCTTCCAACAGGTAGAGAATGAGAAGTATGGTAATGGGAATTACAAGATTGATCCAAATCTCTGAGGTTAATCAAGAGGGACCAGTCAAGGGCAAGATATTGGAAAATCCTTCTTCTCCCTGTTTGGATGTTTCTTTTTACTCGACTATTTCCATTCTATTCAGGCCATGAAGCATGGCATCTAGAACAATGTGGGCATGCAATAGAGATGTGGTGAGACCAAAGGAGGGGAGCAGGCCTGGCCAGGGCAGGTTTCTAAAAGGAAAGAAGAGAAAATCAAGAACGAGTACAGATTTAAATCTGTTTAAAACAGACTTTGGCCACTTCTACCTATAGTCAAAGCAATGACAGTTTGTGGCCATGTCAGCCCAGCCAGCTGCTGGCATATCTGGGGGTTGATGTGAATCATTATTACTGCACATCTCATTCCCACTGGCTTTGCAGAGCCATCCTGTGGTTCGACTGGAAGAACACTAGAATCTCTCATTATTCAAAAACATCAAAGGTGTGTGTGTGTGTGTGTGTGTGTGTGTATACATACACACGTAGATGTAGAAATGAGAAATCCAGTCTCTTCAGATTTGGCCTTGAACATTATTTTACTTTAGCTTGTGGAACAAGGTTTATCTCTTATGTATGTTTTTAACTTGCATTTTTTGTTTTGTTTTTGTGTGAAAAATGTGACACAGCTTTTAAAGCAATAGTATGCTATAGATGAGGTGTAGGGTGTCATGAAAGTTGGGGTATATGACCCCAGTATGACCCTCAGTATTTCCTTTTATTTTTTTTTAAGATGAAATTTATTGTCAAATTGGTTTCCATACAACACCCAGTGCTCATCCCAACAGGTGCCCTCCTCGATGCCCATCCACTTTCCCCTCCCTCCCACCCCCCATCATATTTCCTTTTAATATGTATATCTCTGTCCACATGTCTATGGGCCTGGGAACATCTTCCTCTGCTTTTCTCTCTGTATTGCTTCTCCTTTAAACAATCTGTCTCTACTTCTCTCCTCTGTTTTTGCCACTTTCTCCCTGCACGTTCCTCTCCTTTTCTTCTCATTCATTTATACAAGATTGGATTGAATGCCAGCCACTGTATTATATTGTCTCCAAAAACTATAAAATTTCTACTTCCCCAAACTCTGAATCTGGTAGTTTTTTCATGCAGGCACTTCAGTTGATCTTATTTTCAAAACTCAGTGACATTTGAGGAGAAAAGAAAAATTGTTCTTGACCATTTCCCCTACCTGTGATGGAGTTTTCTAGGGAAATACATCATGCTAATCCTATGTTAGGCTGGCTACACAGACTGTTGATGCCCTTCAAGGCTAGTAAGAAATAAGTTGGTCAAGGGAGAACTAGACCCCTCAGGTGTAGAAAGAAATGAAACAATAATTTCTGTAAAAATGAGATATTTAATTGCTGCTTTTAAACTTTTAAAAACTTTTTCAAACAGAAAACACATGGCTATAAAGCATGGAACAGGAAATGAAAATGTGACAGACTGGTCAAAGTTTGAGTTTTTTTCAAATCTATAAATAAGGCTTTCAGTCTTTAAACAATTCAGACTTGTATCTGGGACACTTGCTAATTTATTTCTTAGAAAATAGACATCTAAAGGGCCTCTACTATGAGTACTTCCAGAATCCTGAACACAGTGAAGCCTCTGGAGCCACCTTGCAGGTAGTTGGTCCATGGGAGTTAAAATTCATTAGAGGAAAAACAAAAAATGCTGGAAATTACTTTTCCCCTGGAATACAACACTATTGCACTTTCTAAGAATCTCTCAATTGTCTATAACTACTGGAAGGCCTCATGTTTCACACCAGTAATTCCAGTGTAGTGGGAAACTCAGAAGACATAAGGAAAGACAGGACTCATTATTAATGAAAGGACTGTGCCCTCTAAGGAAACACAGTGCACTTAGTGCTCAACTTACCTCATCTTTCCGTCAATAAATCCATGCTCCCTAATTGTTTATGGCATCCCTTGGTAGGCTCACTGGAGAGGATGACAGCTAATTAACAAACACACTTTGGCCTTAATTAAGCTGCCCTTTCCTGTCTATGATACTACTTCAATATCAATGAAGACAGTTCCTGCTTTATTTTACTCCCATTATAGAAGTGAATTCCAGATTGATTTGTTTGAAACATGATCCAATTAAGCTTCACTTACCTAATGAAATGCACATATTTCGTATTTTAAATAAGGAGGGTAGTTCACTTAAAAAATTTATTTCTGTTTCACCTCTCCCTTCTCCTGCTCCTTCTCAGCTGATGGTCAATGAGGGTATCGTCTGCTAGGGCTGCTGTAATGAAATACCACAGATTGCATGGCTTACACAACAGAAATTTATTTTCTTGGGGTTCTGAAGGCTAGAAGTTCAAGATTAAGGTGTTGGCAGGATTGGTGTCTTCTGAGGCCTGTCTCCTTGGCTTACAGATGGTCATCTCTCCCTGCGTCTTCATACCAGTTTCTCTCTGTACATGTCTGTGTCAAAATTTCCTCTTTTAAAAAAAATTCTTTTTTTAGTGTTTATTTACTTTTGAGAGAGAGAGAGACACGGAGCGTGAGCAGGGGAGGGGCAGAGAGAGAGAGAGAGAGAGAGAGAGAGAGAGGGAGACACAGAATCCAAAGCAGGCTCCAGGCTCCCAGCTGTCAGCACAGAACCCCACATGGGGCTTGAACCCACAAACTGTGAGATCATGACCTGAGCCAAAGTCGATGCTTAACCAACTGAGCCGCCCAGGCACCCTAAAATTTCCTCTTTTTCTAAGGATACTGATCTGATTGGATTAGGGCCCATCCAAATGGACTCATTTTAGCATAATCACACCTTAAAGGCCCTTTTCCCAAATACAATCAGATTCTGAGGTAGGGAGGTTAGGGATTCTACATACGAATTCAGCTCATAACAGTGAAGAAGAGGGGGCATTTCCAAGGAGAGGTAGTAGAGTGTGTGGAAAAGGGCACCACCTCTGGAGCAGACCGTCTGGGCCCAGATCTTAGCTTTCCTGCCTGCCACCCATGGGACCTTGCGCAAGTCAAGTAAGTTATCTGCCTGTCAGTTGTTCCGTCTATAAAATGAGTAAATAATCAGGCCTACCTCAGAGGACTTGTATAAAGGTTAAATACGTGCTTTATACCTTGAAAGCCCTCTGTAAATTGTATAATTATTTCAAGCTTTTCCCTTAAAATGTTTGAAAAGTGCTTATACATTTTCCTCATTTCCACAGAATGCATGCTGTGTCAACATACTATAAAAATGTGATGAACATCTTGACCCTTCTGGTCAGTGAATTGAGATGATGACCTTTTTATTTTATAATCATAACTTTCTTTTATATTCAAAACATATTCAAAACCCTTATATTAGGGCATGAAACGGATTTGGACCATATGTCACAGATTTCAGTCAAGACTAAATCCTGCCACCCTATTTGCCCTTGTTCTCTATCTTCTCCCTCATTGAACCAAAGGCAGGTTGCAAATGCATACCTAGGTATACCTGAGCAAACCTGGTCCAAGATCAGGGGTTCTAAATTCAGATGTCTGCATTCATTTTCATAACAAAATCCTCATTCTGGACCAATGTCCTTCCTTACTGCTATATACCAGTAGCTAAATATTTCTGGAGAAAATCTGATGAGCATGTGGGCTGGCTCCACTAAAATATCATGGTGTCCAGCCTCTTCTGAGCCCTCTGCACCCCTGAGTCTTTTTCCTTACCTCTGGTCCACACTGTCTCCTGTTCTTCTAGGCAGCTATTCCCAACTCTTACTTCACATTAGTCCTGTACCCATGACAATTTTCTTATTCTTCACTAGGAATACAGTGGTCCTAGCAACATCACACTGTGTAATTGCATATATCCTGTGTTGAATCTCTCCTCTTGCACAAGGGAATGTCTTCTTTCCTCCCAGTCTCCTCCACCTTTGTCTGACTTCCTTTTACTCTTCTTTGAAGACTTGGCTCAAATATGGCATCCTTGGGAGTGTCTGCGTAGCTCAGTCGGTTGAGTGTCTGACTCTTGATTTTGGCTCAGGTCATAATCCCAGGGTTGTGGGGTTGAGCCCCATGTTGGGCTCTGTGCTGAAGTGTGGAGACTGATGAAGATTCTTTCTCTCTCTCCCTCTGCCCCTTTCCCTAGCTTGTACATACACACACATGCATGCTCTCTCTCTCTCTCTCTCTCAAAAAAAAAATATGTATAAAATATATATTATTATTTTATATTATTTTATATATTTATATTTTATATCTTAATATATTTTACAAATATATTTATATTTTATATATTATATATATATTTTTGAGAGCATGCACATGTGCATATTATATATATATGTGTGTGTGTCTATATATATATATATGTGCATATTATATGTATATGGCATCCTCTTCACCAAAGCCTTCTTTATTTGGCATTCCCACCAGCCCTCACCTGGTCTGTATACCTCCTTGGTGCTTCCACCATAGCCTGTTTACATCTCTAGCTTTATCTTTACAACATTGCTATACCATTGTCTGTTGGTGAATCTGTCTCTCCCAATAGACTGAATCCCTTGTGGTCAGCAATGCTGTGTGTTCACTACTGATTCTCACTGTCCAGTATAGTAGATGCCCTCAATGTGTCTTATCTTTCTTCCATTCCATGGACTGTATTGAAATCATTTGTATACGGAGCTCCTAAGAGACAGAGGTCAGGATCTTATTTGTTTTTCCTCTTGGGTCAATTGGGGTTCTTAGCTACATGGAACAAAACTTATCTGTGTTGATTTAAGTACACAAGGATTTTGCTGAAAGGGATTGGGTAACTCACTGAACCAGTAGGAAGATCAGAGAAGGAAGGGAGGAAGATCCCTCCCCTTTGGATTATCCACCCTCTCTACTTCCTTCCTACTTCCTTTGAGGCCTCTTTGACTCCCAAATCACACTAAGATACATGTATCTGATTGGCTAAGCCTGAAAGTACCAATACTCTGAATGCAAGAGAAGCTGGGAAGGTGAGTAGCTGATGTTTTCAGCCTATTCAGAGAAGGTGGGGAATTCCTCAAATAAGGAAGGTGAATCAGATAATGGCGGTCAGAAAAAAATGACAATATCCATTATAGATCCCTCAAGCTTAGCACAGCCTGGCAAATAGCTAAGTGCTAAGTAAAGGCAGATACAATGTAAAGTATGAATGAATCTCCTCTTTGTTTCTAGAAACCCACATTGCCAAGGGGAATCTTGACCTGGCCCTACAATCTCTATTTTCAAGGAAGAAGAGACAGGAGGGAAAGAATGGGAGAAAATAAGTAACATGTATTAAGTGCCACAATGCAGTCACATTAGATAAGTCCCTACTGGTGAGGTGATCCTCATCACAATGTAATATGCAAGAGGCAGGGACGAGCCATATCTGTGTTATCTTTTATCAGATCCAAAGGGCCTAGCACAATGTCTGGCACACAGTAGGTCATTAAATAGTTGTTGGTGCTGAGTAGTCCTACAAAGGAGATACTCTGCAATTTTGTTGATGTTCAGATTAAGTACTCTGGCAGTCACAAATGTTCTGATGTTCTTTTCATCATCACACCTATATGGATGCTAAATATGGATCAGTCAGTATGCAGGCTACTGGGAGGAGTGACATCAGCAACATGACAGCATAAGATTTTTGTCTCCTTTAACATCTAGAGTTTGGCAACTATTCACAACTCTGCTTCTGCGGGAGTTGTGGGGCCCAGCACCATATACCAAGGGACCTGGGAGAGCCTCACCCACCTGTGCATTGGGAAATAGGCAGACAGACCCCAGTATGGACTGTGGAACTGCCAGCAGCTTGGAAACTGGCTCTCTTTTCAACCGGCTGTAATCTGGGAGCACCTGGAAAATGCTGACTTGGGCAGATAACCCACAGACAAGAAAGACTATGCAGAAGTCCCAAGTGTCTAGAGGAGAAGTTCATTGCTCTGTCGGAGCAAAAACAAAACAAAACAAAACAAAACAAAACAAAACAAAACAAAACAAAAAAAGAGTTTGGATGCATTTGAGTGGGTAAGAGGAACTTTGCCCACCTTACCCTTCCCCCTAAGACAGCACAGTTTAGAGAAAGAGGAGGCCAAGTATCCTTTCCTTGGGAGACAGGGAGGGCAGTGAGTGAGCTCCTGGGAGGGGGTGGGGCAGTTGGCACAATAAGTGAAAGGAATTAAGAGGTATAAACTTCCAGTTATAAAATGAATAAGTCATAGAGATGTAATGCATAGCACAGGGAATATAGTCAACAATATTGTAATAACTTTGGTGACAGATGGTAAGTAGACTTATTGTGGGGATCATTTCAGAATGTAATAAAAGAAAAAAAATCTGATTAAAAAATGGGCAGAGGAACAGAATAGATATTTTTCCAAAGGAGACACACAAATGGCCAACAGGTATGTGAGAAGGGGCTCAACATCACTAATCATCAGGGAAATGCAAATCAAAACCATGATGAGATATCATCTCACACCTGTCAGATGGCTGTTATCAAAAAGACAAGAAATGTTGGTGAGGATGTGGAGAAAAAGGAACCCTTGTGCGCTATTGGCAGGAATGCAAACTGGTGCAGCCACTATGGAAAACAGGATGGGGGGTCCTTAAGAAATTACAAATAGACCTCTGTATGATGCAGCAATTCCACCAGGGTATACACCAGAGGAAATGAGAACAGGATCTTGGGGAAATACCTGCATTCTTCCTTGCAGCAGTATTCACAGTCTCTGAGATACAGAAACAACCAAAGTGTCCATCAACAGACAAATGGATAAAGATGTCAGATGTTATATATATAATGGAATGCTATTTGGCCGTGAGAAAAGAGGACATCCTGCTATTTGTGACAGCATGGATGGACCTTGAGGGCATCATGCTAAGTGAGATTAAGCCAGATAGAGAAAGACAAATATTATGATGATATTACTTATATTTGGAATCTAAAAAATCTGAACTGGTAGAAATAGAGAGTTGAATGGTGGTTTCCAGGGACTGGGGGGCTGGGTGAATTGGAGAGATGTCGATCAAAATGCAAAAACTTGCAGTTAGAAGATGAATGAATTCTGGAGATCTAATGCACAGCATGATGATTATAGCTAATAACACTGTATTATACACTTGAAAGTTTCTAAGATACTAGATTTTAATTGTTCTCACTATAAAAAAGAAATGACAATTATGTGACATGATGGAGGTTGTTAGCTAGAGTTACAGTGGTAATCTTAGTGCAATATGTAAATTATCAAATCAACATGCTATACATTTCATACTTATACATTATATGTCAATTATATCTCAATAAAATATGCAGGCTCTTGCTTTTATGAGATTTTATGAAAATTTTTTAAAGCTTCTGATGAGCAAAATCTTTCTGAGGATCTTGTAGGATTGGAGTCTAACTGCTTGCTCCCCACCTTCCCCCCCAAAATGAGATTATTGTACAAGCATATTCTTTCAGATTATAGACTTTTATGAAATGGACTCTGATTTCGTGGCTCACAGGGTTTCAAAGCGCAGTTACACCCTGGTTCTTTAGGTCGGCATTTTCAGCGTCTTCAGAAGATGGAGCAGGCTTTCTGTGATGACCAAATGGCGAGCCCCCTGAGTCACCCTCGCCATTCTGCTCAGGTGGCCTGGGTGGCTGCTGCCAAGTGCCCCAATGAGACTGGTTTGGGAAGAAATGTTTTCATCATGAGAGGTGAATGCAGGCAAGCCTCCAGCTTTTGCCGGACAATTTACACGTTCCAGCCTTTTTAGTTCCTCTATCAGAGGTGCTTCGTGCCCCCTAGTGGTGTGAGCGGCAGAAAGAACAAGCTGACCTAGATTCCCTGCCACCAGCCTATTCACTTGTGAGAGCGATCATTGTCCGAGGCAAGCAAGTGCAGGAAATGAACAAACAACCCCCCTCAGGACAGTTGTCCAGGGCCCAGCAATTGAAAACCTTTTAATGAGGAAAATTTCTTCATGGAAAAAAAAAATTTGCACACATTTGATGAAAATAAAAAGGAAACTTCGTCAGGGCCACACCTTGCCATCCATATGTGGACGGTATCCGGAGCCCAACAAGCTGCGAATGGCCTGGCTTGGTGTGGCACGGGATGGCCACCCTGCAGCGTTCCTGAGTTTCAGAGATGCTGAACCGAGGCAAGGCATTGAGGGTTCCCCTGTTTGGACCACGGAGCAGCGGCCGAGGTCTGCTTTTAGTGGGGAGGAGACCCGCCCTCAGCCCAGCATCCTTGCCACGGCTCAGTGACCATCAGGAAAGCGCTGTGCCACGCTTTTCTTTCTGGAAGTGCACAATGACTGAATGGAAGATGACTCTGGCCTTGCCCTGATGCAGTCACATTTCTTGTGGGAGCTGTCCTGATGTCGTTGATGGAGCACTGGCTTTGGAACTGAACAGTTCCTCCTCCACCAGACACCATTGGTTAGCTGTGTGCTCTGGAAAAATTAACTTAGTCCCTCTGTGTTTTCATCTATAAACAGGGTTAATGAAACATTTCTCACAGAATTCCTGTGAGAACTAAATAAATGATCTACTATCTATCTATCTATCTATCACATGTATAAAGGGTCTAATATGATGGCTAACACCCAGTAGGTGCTCAATACCAGGCAGTTCCCTCATCCTTCCAGATTTTTAAAAAAATTTTTTTTAATGTTTATTTATTTTTGAGAAAGAGAGAGAGACAGAGAGTGAGCGGGGGAGGGGCAGAGAGAGAGGCAGACACAGAATCTGAAGCAGGCTCCAGGCTCCCAGCTGTCAACAAAGAGCCTGAAGCGGGGCTTGAACCCATGAAACCCAAGATCATGACCTGAGCCAAAGTCGGCCTCAGTTAATCAACTAAGCCACCCAGGTGCCCCTCATCCTCCCATATCTTCACAATCATATGCTCTTCTCAGATCTCCCTGTGCTTGATGGAACTCCATCAACATCCCTACAGTCTGCATCTATGGCTCCTGCTCCTGAGAGGGGCAAGACAACTAGACTCAGTTCACCTGCTTCTGAAGTTCCTCAGGTCTAAAATTTTTCTTTATTCCAGTAGAGTTAACACACAGTGTTATATTAGTTTCAGGTGCATAATATAGTGACTCAACAATTCTATACACTACTCAGTGCTCATCATGATAAGAGTACTGTTCATTCCCTTCACCGTGTCTAAATTTGTATTAGGCAGGCTTGTTTTTATTTTGTTTTATTTTGAAATGACAATGGAGATCGGAGGCTTGAGACTTCTGTCATCTAGCCTGGGTAGGACATAAACAATCTAAATTTTTCTGGGGCGAATATGAGTTGACTTTAACGCACTGAGATTGTTATCTGACCCAAAGTCTCCCAAGTTCCCTTCACCAGCTAAAAAGAAGTTAGAATTTGTTGTGGGTGCAAAAAAGGTAGGGTGTGGTGACAGCAGGCCCTGCAGTGAGGAAGGGACTTACCAGAGTCAGTGCCCGGCTGCTCAGGCCACATGCTCTTCCAGCATCCCGGGCAAAACATCAGCTAGCCCATACCCAGAAGGTTCTCTCTATGTACTGACACCAACCTCAGAGCTGTCCCAGGATCCTGATAGGTCTCACAGGGACAGAACACAGGAGAGGTGGACAGCCTGCTGCCCATGACATTTTCCCTCTGCATCAAGGTTTTCTATTCAACTTTTGGCCTTGGAATTCTAAATCCATCTGTACTTGGGGGTGGGGGGTCAGGCAGGGCGATTTTCTAGGATCAACAGAACATTCCTGAAAACTTTCTAATAGTTACGTAAGCTAACAACTAATAGTGTGGTTAGTACAGCGACATGCACTACATATATATCTTAGATCTGATGATGGAATCAATTAAGAAAATATTTTTAAACATGCCAAAATTGACTTTTGTAATTAAATGCATCCTATTTTTGTCAGGAGCTTCCCCTAAATTGTACCTAATTCCCTCCAAGTCTCCTGGCTCTAAGGTGAAGGCGGCCTCTTGCATACATTCAACACTAGTGAACAAACACTGAGGGAAAAAAAGAGACAGAAATATGGAAATGTAGATTAAATGGTCATACGTCTCTCAAATGTCTTAAATGTTTCATTCAATAAGTATTTATTCAACATCTGCTATGTTGTGTGTTTAGAAGTGTGCCTAGAACTCTTCTAAAGTACCGGGGACACATAAGTGAGTAAAACAGACAAAATCCCTGCTTACCTCATAGAGCCTACATTCTAGTGAGGGAGGACAGTGCCACATGCTAAGCCATACTGGAGCCCAAGGAAAAGGAGAAATCAGTGACATTGATTCCTGACTTTAAAGTTTTGATATTTTGCTCATATCATGGATTTTCTTGCATTTTCATTTTTAAAATATTGCATCAAAATATTTATCTTGCTTATATTTGGGGGGGGGGGTCCCATTGAATTTTGTGCCTGAAGCAAATCTCACTCCCCTCACTAGCTCTGGAATACAGATGCTAAGACAGATGCTGGAAGAAGCATCTAAGACAGATGCTGGAAGATGCATGGTAGGGTCTGAAGGGTGCCACCCACATTTCCCCTTCAAGACCTCGGCACACATTGTATTCAGCTGCTGAGAGTGTTGACAGCTCACAGCTGAATCCCTGCCCCTACAAAGGCCAAATGACAATGCTTAACCATCAGAAGCAAGGCGGGAGCAAATATCTCACTGAGCAGCAAGTCAGAGCCACAGGCAGAGAGACAGATGCACAGAGAGCTGGGGAAATGACTGGAGTCTCTAGACACAAGATCAATCTGTGCCAGTAATTCTCCAACTGTGATCCCCTGTCCAGTGGCATCAACATTACCTGGATATTTGTAAGAAATACCAATTCTCAGGCTACAGTCCAGACCCACTTGATTAGAAACACTGGGATGGGGGCCAGCGATCTATAGTTCAATAAGGCCCCAGCTGATTCTGATGCACTGATCTATACAGTCAAGAGAAAGGATCACGAGGAGGCTAAGGGCAGCTGTGCCAACAAGAAATCAAAATTCTTTAACAAGCTTTGGATCTGAACTAATTTTCAGACTCAGAGCCCACTACTAACGGGAAGGCCAGGTCCTCAGGAAGAAGTACCCTGTAACACCTTGGCATGTCTGCATGACAATGACTACCCCGGTCCTTCCCCAAAGGGACCAAAAGATATTTACTTGGGTAACCATACCCCGGGGAAAGGAAATAGCCCAAGATTTTAAGAACTGTTGAACATAAGGTCTGAGTTGACAGTGGTAACAAGTATGATACAAATCATGGTCTTCTGGCAGAGTAGATGTGTATGGAAGCCAGGTAATAAATGGACTCCTAGCCCAGGTCCACTTCACAGTGGGTCTCTTCAGTCCAGGGACCAATCCAGTGGTTATGTCCCTGGTCCCTGATGTATAATTGAAATAGACAATTCTTGGAAGTTGACAAAATGTCCACATGCATATATTAGTTCCTTGGCCTGTGACTAAAAGCTATCATACTGGGGAAGGACAAGTGGGAGCCTCTGGAGCTTCCTCTATGCCCCTCCTGAGGACAAGACTGCAAATTACAAACATCCTAAGGCAAATGGCAGAAATTAGTGCCACCTTTACGACCTAAAGGAAGCGCAGTGGTAATTCCCATCAAATCTCCATTTAACTCATCAGTCTGGCCCCTACCCACCCTGGAAGATGTCAGCAGAGTACCCCAAGCTCCATCAACTAGCAGTGCCAACTGTAACTGAGAGCATGACAAAGTGGTACGATCCACAGCCCCCCACCCCTCCCGCAGCTGATCTGGAGTCAGTACCTGAAACTCATGGTCTCTTTTCTCTACCATCCATTCTAGATTTCCCTCGCCCTTGGTTAGCACCTGTGACAGATAATACAATAAGTGAATAAATGTTATATTATGTTAGATGATGAAAATGCTATGAAAAATTGGGAAGGGAGAAATGTTTTGCAATTTTGAATAGGTTATGGTAGGCTTCACTGAAGTGACATTTGAGCAAAATCTTGAAGAAGGTGAGGGTGATCACCTTCAGGGAAAGGGCACTTCACGGATAGAACAGCAAGTGAAAAGGCCCTGAGGCCTGTTCATGTCTGGAGAATTACACAAACAGCAAGGCTGGTGGTAGCTTGTGGCCGGAGGTTGTAGGGCTTTAGATGTCATTATTATAAGGACTTTGGCTTTTACCAGGAATAGGATGGGGAGCCACTTGAGGGTCTGGGTTAAGAGGTATCATGACCTGACTTTACTTATTAATAGGATTGCTTAGATTACTATGCTGAGAACAACCTGTAGGAAGTCAAGGAGGATGGCAAGGCAAGAGAGAATAGTGGTTTGTACTGGGGTGATAGCAGATTTGGTGAAAGAGAGAGAGAGTGTGAACAGGGAACAGGGGCAGAGTGAGAGAGAGGGAGAGAGAGAGAGACAGAGACAGAGAGATAGAGAGTGAGAATCTTAGGCAGGCTCCATGCTCAGTGTGGAGTCCACTATGGGGCTCAATACCATGACTCTGGGATCATGATCTGAGCTGAAATCAAGAGTTGGATGTTCAACCAACTGGGCCACCTAGGCGTCCTTGGATATTTTTAAAATAGAGAGTCCATAGGATTTTCTGCCAGATGGGGTATGAGATACAAGAGACAATATATTGTCAAGGATGACTCAAATGTTTGCCCCAAGCACTGGAAGGATAGAGTATCCATTTAATTTGCCAAGATGGATAAATCTGGGAAAGGAGCAAATTTACAGGGACAAAATCAGGAGTATGATTTGGAATATGTTGAGGTTCAGATGTCTTTTAGATAACCAAGGAGATACATCGAATAGGAGTTTGATACCAGTGCCTAGAGATCAGAAATCATCAGCTAACAGGTAGGTTCTGTGAACCCTAAGATTTCGTGAAAATCACGGGGATAGAAAAGAGCCTGGGCCACGCAAACATTAAAGGTCTACAAGAGGAAGAGAAACTAGGTAAGTTGCAAAAAGACTGAGGAAGCCAGAAGAGGTTAGTAAGGAAAACCACAGGCATGTGTTGTCCTGGAGGACAAGTGAGGAAGGATTTCAGGGAGGAGACAGCAAGCAGGTCTATCAAATCAAGTAAGATCAGGGCTTAGAATGAGCAATGAAGGTCACCTTGATAAGGCTTCTCAGAAGCAGCATTAAGGCCAAAAACTTCCACTGGAGTGGGCCAGCAGAAGGGACGAGAACTGGAGATGGGTATAGACAACTCTCCAAAAAAGTTTTGCTAAGAGGGGAAACAGACATAGTGAAGTAGAGTCAAGCAAGGTGTTTTTATTGTTTTGAATCCGTGGTGGAAATGATACAGTGGGGAGGGGGACTGCTAAGGGGTGAGGGGAGGATGCTGGGGCCGTGTTCCGAAGAGGCAGGAGGGGCGCGATCCAGCCCAGGTGGAAGGGCTTTCTTCCCATAGGAGTGTGGATAGTCCCCTCTGTCACAGGACAGAAGGCAGGGCACAGGGGGGCAGGTGCTAGCAAAGGTGTGCAGGGGGTATGAGGTGGACTAAGAGCATGACAAAGTGAGGGGTTTCTTCTGGGTAATACTTTCCTCTCTCATTTTAGGAATTAATACAGGCACCACATTGCTAACTCTTGTAGGGGATCTCGGTCTACAGCGGACGGGAAGGTATGAAATGGAGAATCTCATTCAAGCGCCTCAGAAGGACAGAACTTAAGTACTGAGAGCCTGACTTCCTGGAAATGCCTAATTTACAGAAGACAGAGCCTTCCCTCCTGATCAGTGAACATATGCCAAGAATCTCCCCATCCTCAAGCCCATGACCTTGCTTTTTGAACTCTGGCTTTTACTCCTTGCCCATAAATACCCCAAACCCTCAACGGACTCCCTGGAGCTTGCAATAGCATGCATTTTCCTAACTGCAATTCCTCAGCTTTTCCCACATAAACTAGATTTCTGGAAATTCAAGCTTGCCTCAGTTTACCTTTTTATTTAGGTTGACACTAATGATGTAACTTTGGTCAGGTTATTTAGTGTCTCTAGGCTATGGCTACCTAATTTGTAAAACCAGGATAACAATACTACCTATGTTATAGATTGCTGGGAGGATAGAATGAGTTAATACTTTCATCTAAATATTGAAAAGTGCTTAAAAAATAAGCACATAGTAAGAAACATAAATAGATAATTTTTACCCTCGATCAATAGATATTATTTTTAATGGAGCAATAAAAAGTAAGGGGAGTTGAGAAATATGTTCCAGAAACTAATCTTTCAAATAAGGAATGTTAAAGACATTAAAAAAAAATCACTTAGGGGTGCCTGGCTGGCTCAGTTTGAAGAGCATGAGACTGTTGATCTTGGGGTTGTGAGTTTGAGCCTCATGTTGGGTGTAGAGATTACTTAAATAAACTTAAAAAAAAAAAGAAAGAAAAGAAAAAGAACACTCTTAAAAAAAAAACAACCAAACGTCTCTTCTTTAAAAAAAATTATTTAAATGTCTGAGGTTTCCCCCATTTGTAAAAGTATCACCTTCATTATGAATAGTATTAATGTGAAAATCAAATGTCATGTGTTGTGTTTTGAAGAGTAAGTACTAATATTATGATTGTCATGTTGTAATTAAAACCTCATTGAAATAAATAAGCACTTAAAACCACTTTAGAAATATTTCAGTTGCTATGAATTTAAAATTTAACTTTGGCTCAAGGTTTCTTTGAAACTCAGTTTATTTTAGCATTTTTTGAGAAAACAATTATAACATCCATATATCTAATTATAATGAAATTAAAATTTCTTGGTTTTTGTAACCTTCATGAACACATAATGATATTGGGAAGCGAAATGACTGGACCGTGTCTGGCAGGTAACTTCCCATTCAAGGATAGGTTGTGTTTCACTATTTTGTTCATCTTTACCAGTTCTTAGGGACAGAGTATATAAATGGTGTGTGTGTGTGGGGGGGGGGGTGGTCTCCAGGGGTTTACCGTACTCCAGGCAACTTGTCATTCCCCATCGCATGGAGGCCTCTCAAAAGCAGAAAATCAAAGGTTTCCAATATGCTGGATCCTTCAAGGCAGCTTTGGGCTCCCCTTCTTACAAAGTAGTTTAATTTCCCAACAATGCTAAAATAAGATTAGAGATCAGTATATGTATGAATCCTCAACTTAAAATTATCCTGGACTAACTGTAATTCTAAAAGGACCAAAGTAGGCCTGAGACACATGTATCTTCCTCTCTTCACAGTGGATCTAGTCCCTGCTTTGTTAGCAATTATACAGTTGAAAATTTGGAAAATGTTAAAATATATCTTAACTGCAGACATTATTTCTAAAGTATATTTCAGATGTATTTTAATGCTCCTATATATTTTGATTTTCATCTAAGTATTTCTAAACCCTATAACGGAGTTAATGAAGAGAAATTTATGCGCAGAAAAATGGAAACTTAATAACCAGTGACAAAACAAACAGCGCCCTCGGTGGCCGGTAGCCTGAACTGCACTTCCAACAAGCCCAAAGTGGCTCGCAATCCTTGAAAAACACCTAGTTGCTGTCGGGCAGGAATTTACAAGGCTCCCTTAGGAAAGATGATCCAAGTACCTTTAGAGGCATGCTGTCTCAACTCAATAACTGTAACAGAAACAAAAAAGGTTACAGAATTATAGAACTTACAACCCAAAAACCGTGTGAAGACAGAAGTTTGCTAGACTGGCCAATCACGGCCTCTCACCCCATTGTTGGCGATGGACTCCACCCACGGCTCCGGATGCTGTTTGTACCATGTGGCCACTCACTCCCTCACCCCCCACATCCTCTTGAACCAAGTGAACACTGAGCCTGAATCTGTAAGATGAAGATAGGTGAGTCCTCCGGAAAGATCAGAGAAAGGAACAGCAGGGAGCCAGGCCTCAAGGTAGATCAAAAGCTGCAAGGCACCAGAGAAACCCCAAGTTAGCACAGAGAACAGGGCTGCAGAGAGGGACAGTACTTGGGAGCACGCTCACCATGAGAAGTGGCGATAAGGGGAGCCCCAGGGAATCTCAAGGGACCTTGAGAACCCCAGAGAGGCTGAGAGAACTTTTCAGTTCCGGGGTCATGTAGGCTGGTTAAACTTTGTTTCCTGCCCTTAATGAGATTCCCCGCCATACCCTTGCAGTGAACATTTTATTTCAGCTAGCCTCTGAAGTTTTCCTCTTTTGTAACTCAGTAATACCTGAATCAGAAATGCTTAATCCTCTTTTATGGACAAGAGCCTTGTAGACAGCAAGGTCATACTGCTGGCTACTGATCACTCGGTTCTAGAAACCAATTCGCCTGATTCTCAGTTTGCTAGGCTTCCTGGTCTTCTTTATGTATCAGTAGGCACTGAAAAAGATCAGATGTGTTAAGTAGTATTACCATACTGGCTTGGTTTATTATGAAAGTCCTAAATTAAACCATGTTTGCCCCCACATAAAAATGAACCTTTCTGGTGGTTCAACTTGGCCAACGCTTAAGGTTCTAACCAAACATAGAGAAGAGTGGCCTAAAAACCATTTGTGCCCGGAAGATAAATAACTTATACCCTACTTCCTGGGGGAGATCAGGCCCAGTGTATAAATCCTATTTCCCTTCTGAGACTTTATCTTGAATCAGAGTATTTACATAGACACATCAACAATTTAGTTAAGCCTAACTTGACAGAAATGTCAAGTTTCAAATATGAAATACAATATTTAATACATGATTAACAGTAATGTTAATATTTAATAAATATTTAATATAAACATTATATTTAGATGCATTTTTAAGCCTTTAAGAAGGGAAACAGAAAAGTGTATCACAGGGAGCAATTTCTACAGCTTCCTGTGCATGTCTTCTGAGAAACAGTGAAGGGGGTATCTGGGTAATGGCTCCCCATATACCTGGGGGGGCTATGGCACTTGTTGCATGGGACATAGACGGCAAAACCCCTATGGGAGTACTAACGTGAGCCAGGAGCCTTCTTTTATCTTCTTGAATGTTAACAATAAGGAAAGCAGACATGGGAGACATTATTCTGAACACTGAGGAATTTGCACTGGCCTCGTCTGCCACCCTGTGAGTTCGTTAGATTTGGAACGAGGCCGTCTGGAAGGTTAACCTGGCTGGCAGGTAGGCCCTAGTGACCCAGACTTTGAGTGTAGGTTGGTTCTGAATTCCCAAATGCTGTGGACTGGCTAAAAGTGACCTCAGGGTATCCTTGAGGTATCCTCAAGGTATCCTGGTTGACCTGAGATTTTCCCTACAATCTTGCAATAAGTCTACCAGCTAGGCAGCTTTAGCACTTGAAGAAAGCATAGGAATCAGGTACAGTGTTTGTGGGAATTCAAATTTGTCAACCAAGAGGAGATCTCTATTATTAAAGTTTTGGTATAGCTTCTGAAAAAGTTTAAAGCTTAAGCCAAACAGTTAAAGATATCAGAATAATAAGCTTATTCTGTCTGCATTTCTGAGAAACACTAAAAATTATAATAAAATCCCTACTAGAAATTTTAGACTACCACATATACACTGAAGACATTATCTTTTACAGGTTCAGAAAACTCCTCTCTTTTACGTAATTATAAGAGAGTTAAAATTCTGGTTTGGTCTCACAAATTAGGTGTAATTCTACATTACTAAAATGTTTTAAAGGAGTTCACTGGCCTGAAATAAAAGTATTTTGACATGTTGATGCAGAATTAAGGGTTATTTTTATACTTTCCCTTATTGACCAGAAATATGATTTTTGAGACTGTACATACTCCCCCAAGATGCCCATGTGCTTCTTTGGTACACGCTAAATACCATATAAGAGAAAGTCTTGTGAAATCACATAGCGTAAGAAAAACAGGACACAGCAGGATAGAATGTGACCTCATGACATTAGACATTTTCAGCTCTAAACTACTACAGGGAGCAAACAGCAGTGGTAGTACTTTTGACCCTGCATGCCCTTAAGACCATGAGTTTGGCCTGTAATACCATCGGCCTATAAAGGGAATAGACTGCCTTAGGGGGTAGCTGATTCTAAGACTAGAGGCAGGAAAAAAATCAAAGTGTGTCTGGAACGTGCTGTTATTTTCAGATGCTACGGATACTTTTAGAAATGTCAGAGTCCTAAAAGGACATCAGCATCAACATAATGGGACTTCCTATTGACCAAGTTGTCAGATTTTGACCATCAAACACAAGCACAGCAAGGTAGTCGTAACCTGAAAGCAGGCTGTGATACAAGTTTAATTTTTTAGTAAGTAGGGGAATGTTCATATTGAACATATTTTATTCTTTCTAATAAGTTTGTCTATTTACAATATTTACAAAGTTATTTCTAACTGGGTAAGCATCAAAGAAATACATGGAACCTGTAATTTAGCCAAATGATCCTGACAGAAGAAGGTGCTAAAATAAAAAATAGGGTGGATTTATTAGCATAAATAATAGGATGCATGGTGGGTACAAAGAATAACCAGGTAGCAGGTGGCACAGGTGGTCATATACAATAATTAAGGAAGAGAGACAATTTAACACCGTATTTTAAAACATGAATTATTCAATGTCCTGAAGAGATAAGTTAAGTACATAAATCCCTCATTACCAAGAAGTGCAAGCTCTAGAATCAAGATTCCCAATAAGGAACACAGCCATTTTAAATAATGAAAACAGAACATATCAAAATACCCTAGTGACAAAGCCAACAGGTTACATACTGCCAGCCATGCAAAGCTTTATTTAATACATCATTACTGCAAGAGATACCAAGTTTCAAAGACATTTATAAGAGGAGGACTTAAAAGTTTACCACAAAAACAAAAACCAAACCAAAAACAACAGCTCGGCATGGTGACTCAGTTTCAATTGTCCCAGTCTACACAATCAGACTAGACTGTGTCTAGACCAAGATTCAACCTGTCGATAACCCGGATCCTCTCTCTTTCCCTCATTTCTAGTCAGACTATTGAAACTCAGGAAAGTACTAATACTGAGACATTAGGGACAGATCACATTAAGAATCATACTACACTGGGAAGTTATTAAGTAAGTACAGAAGGAAGAAGAAATTACCTAAACTATAGTCTTAGTGTTTCAGAATAAGTTGAGGTGAATGTGCAATAGTACATTTTACAATCCTCGCCAGCTGTTTAAGGTGTTATTTCAAAAGACTCATCAATTTGTACTCACAGTTTAACATTTTTCAGAAAACGTAATTAGTCAATTTTGGAATTAATGTTTAAATGCTCAAGAAAATTTGAGGTTCCTAAATATTTTGGTATGAACTTAATGAAACAATCATTAAACAAAGTACAGGTAGTTTTGGGTACTCTTCACATCTAAAAGTCCCTCAGACAATGGAAGCCTCTATTAATTATTGTTTTAAAAATTCATAATTCAGAAGAGAAAGTCTGTAATTAAGAAATCCTAACAGCTCCTGCTAGAATCCAAAGGAAAAAGTGATTTTAAAAGGACTTAAGAAAGACAAAGTTTGAGATGTCTATTCCTACCAAACACAGCCATCATTTGCTTGGTTTTAAAGACAAATGAATCATAACTTAGTAGGAATCATATTTCTATATTAACCACTTGGGTAGATGCCACGATACATGATTGAGATTACTACACGCTCTCCTAACCACAGGATTTAAGTTGTGTTGAAGGTAGCCACCCACCCCCCGCCGCCTCCCCCCCCCCCCCCCACAGCCAATGATACAAAGAATCTGAAGCACAAAATGTTAGCTCAAGACAACAGGGAAAACTCAAAAGGTCAATACTTCAGAAAGCTGCTGTTTGACCAGTTGCCAGATCTTTAAGAATACCATGGAACTGTAAGGATGCCTCCTAACGAAGGAAAAGCATTAGCACATCTAATTTGACACATGAGAATAAACACAAAAATATTAGAAAAATCACATCATTTTGGAAAATTACAATATTCATCACACTCAGCACATCTTGGGTGAAGGAAAAAAAAGAATATTCTTCACCTAACCTGTTAACTTTATGAGGGCTACCTTCCTGGCATTTGTTCCTAAGTAAATGAAAGAAATGATCTCCCGAAGACCCAACCCCCATTAAAACAAAACAAAACAAAACAAAACAAAACAAAACAAAACAAAAACAACAGAACAAAACCAACAAAAAACCAACCCCAAACAAACAGAAACATCTTTGGGAATACAAGTATTACATTTGCAAAATTAAGCACAATTTCAATTAATTCAAGTGCTGGTATGACACTGCCCGACTCTGCCAGACACTGATTATATGACTTTTCAAGTCATGAAGGTAAAGCTGAAATTATAAAGCCTGTTGGGGGTGCTGGTATTCTAAATGGAACTCATTATGACCAAGAGTTTTTGTTCACATATAAACACCACGTCAATATCCCAAAGGTGCTGTGTTGAGCTGGGGAGGCTGAAATTTGACCTGAAAGCTTTTCATGATTATGGTTTTTTTCTCATTTCTTCATCCCAATCAAAATCCAATGCTTCGTCATCTAGTTCTGATAAAGTAAAGAGAGATTTTTTGGAAAGAGCCAATCTCTCAGTGGACCCCTCTAGCTGGAAAGTTCTCCTCTTCTTGCCAGGCACTGGAGCTGCAGTCCTGGGAGGAGGGCTTGGGCCTATCTCTCCCTGGTTGACACTTTCAGGAGGAGGAAGGGATTCCGGTTTGGATTCAGAGGGGCAAGTAAAGGAGAAGTTTGCCAATTTGGCTAATGTGCAGGAGTGAACCTTGCTGCTTTTGTTACTGCTTGAGACCTCTTCCTTTCTGTCTCTTTGACAAGTAAGATGAGAATGCTCAGTCTTGTTCCCAAGCTCTACTTCAGGCTGGATGGTTCTCCTTTCAGGGACATGTTTGCTCTCCTCTCTTGACCTGTCTTCCTCCGGTGGCTTCCGGGACACCTGCTTTGCCTCACTCTGTGGCTGGTTTGAGTTCCTGCTTCCTGAGGGAGAGGCCAACTTTTGGGGACCCTTCACAGGCGAGGTTGAGTCTCTGCTTGCAACGTGGGGAGTTTCAGGACCTGGGACGGCTACTTCAGTTGTGCCCAGAGACACATGACTGTGGTCTTCAGGGGAATGGATCAGTTTCGACTTCGGTTTGAAAGTAAATTTTGCTAGTTTGGCCAATGGGGGACCTGGACTCTCAGCATATTCAAGTTCAGGCTCTTCCCTCTGAGCAAGGGATTTCTGTCTCGTTCTTTTGGGAGTTTCCCACGCTCCCTGTGGGCTGTGTACAGGACCAGAGTGAGGATGAGGAGAGCCTGTGGGCCGTGAAGGCGCCCTGGAGGGATTCCTGTACAGCTCCTGGGCCCTCGCCTTGTGCAGCGTGTGCAGTTTCCTGGAGACGTGATGCATCAGTACCGAGTCTGGCTCACTGGTAGGCACTGCCATTTCAGAAACCATTGCTGCCTTTTTTGCCTCTTTACCTTCCACATTATCTGGCCTTGATGGAGCTTCTGCCTCTCCTGGTGCTAGAAGCTGTCCAGTTTCCAATTTGCTCCTTTGGCCTGGCTCATTCCTTTCCTTACCCTGAGATTTGTTCCGGAAGATTTTCAAAGCCATTTTCCCCCCAGTTGTTTTGGGAGACACAGGAACAGTGTTTTTGGGCTCAATCTGATGAGCTGCTATGCAGTCAAACCAGTCCAAACTCTCATCTTTGCTGTATTTGTGCTCAGGTAAATGTTTTCTATTTGTTGATGTATTAGGCCCCAGGGGGGAGAGGGGACTGGGAAGTGGGCTTCCCTCAGGACTGCCTCCAGCAGAGGACGTCAGCGTACTACAGTTCACTTCCTGCCGTGCTGACCAGATTCTGGACTTGCATTCTTCTCCTGGATCATTTTTCAAGGATCCTGGGTTAGTCTCTGCCTCCACTGCCTGGGGCTGGGATTGGTACGCACTCTGATTCTGTAACCTGTGGCAGAGATAAATAAGGAAAACATGTATTGAAGAGAAGAGAATTTTTAACCTTTCCATTTCTTTAGTCTCTGAGATGCCATCTAAAGGCTTCAGTCCAACATAATTCCAAGTTAATACCAAATACAGTCTCTTAGAGCAGCAGGAGGAAATTATCCTTTCTCAGCAGTATAGAATTTAAGTGCTTTGATCATCATTTTAAAACTGAAATGAAATAAAGGAAATGAAGTAACAGGTTTGTCTACATCTTTAGATCTCTCTGAAAGTCCATTTAATTCATTTAAGATTGTTTGAAGGTCAGTGTAAAATGCTTATTCTTATCTCTCCTGTTACATGTTCCACTACAACACAGGCTTCTAACTATCTGCACAGTGGACAGCTGCTGATCGGGTGGTTCTTTCGTAGGCAGTCTGCAGGTCAGAAACAGAGTGGAAGCCCAGAGATTATGATCTCCTCACGTCTCTTCACCTGAGTACTGAATTTTAGCGCACCTAAAAGTCACCTTCCTTGGGAGTAGAGACTGTGATCCCGCTGGCCCTGTGGCATCACGTTCATGGCACACCTCCCCCAAGCAAGTGTGACATCTTTCCTGCAAAGTGTAGCCATTTCAACACATGTTCTGGGCAGCTACTCTCTATCCAGCTGACACAGAGGTGAAACCTACTGACCTTCCAGAATGAAGGATCTGATCAGTGATAGTCATTTTCAATCTTGGGCATGCCAGAAATGGAAATAATGCCAGAGGATCAACTTCCAACAGAGATGACAGTTTCTCAAAAGGAACAGCTTCGCAGTATAAGGGGCAACATGATCCCACTTCCGTGTGTTAAATATGAAAAGAACTAAGCCAAAGAGCAGACGAGTAAGTTATTCTAAAAATCATGTGTAATCACAGACAAAGGTATAGAAGAAAATACATTACATTTAAATGAATTTTAGATTTAAATATATTTAAATACATTAAAATGTTAATGGTAGGCCTCTCTGGGAAATAAGATTATATGTGATTTTTATCTTTTTAATTTATTACTGTTACTTTTCAAAATACTCTATTAAGAACATGTATTACCTCTTATGATCAGGAAAAAAAACCCACAAAAAATTATGATAAAAATACTGGGTTATATTCACTCACTATAGATTTGGACACATCAATACAGCAAAATCCATATTCACCACAGTCAAAGCCAAACAAAAAAAACCCAAAATAGCTTGCAAAATTACTTCTATCAAATATACATCAAATTGGGGTCAGAGATATTCATAATTGTTAAAGCTCCATAAAAAATGTTCTAAAAGACAGTGAATTTAAGGCATAGAATAATTTAGCCCTACCATTTTAGTCTTATTCTGACTTTGGGAATTAAATTCTCCCCTACATAAAATGTTTCCAGTTTTACTATAGCTTCCTAAAAGACAATCTCTTTGCATTCTGTTTTCATATGAATAGAATGACCACCATTTGAGGCCGGCTGTCACTGGTAAGCATTTTCCAGAAGAAAAGTGTGATAAAGGTACAATAGTTTGATGAGTCATATATGACCACTTTAAGGAATAGACAAGTCTTTCCTGAGGGGATAAAACTATATGCTACGTGGGCTTTTCTCACTTAACAAAATTAGCCTTAGACGTGCCTTGGAGGTCATGCATTGTCATTTGCAGGGCAACCTGGTTTTGTTACTTTGAGGATCAACACTGGGACATGCCCCTGCATTACAAAGATGTATCAGAAGAAAAGGATATTTTAAGGCAGAATCCTATTTTTTTAGATCATTACCTACCCTTCTTCTTCTTTCCCTCCAGGAGGGTCATTTTGAATTTGGTAAGTTCAACCACTGTTTTTCTATCACATAACACTGATTCTGAGCTTCACATTCCTTTCCTTCCTGAATCCAGCATGACAGCTTTTGGTAGTCCAAATGTCCAGTTTCTGCTCAGTCAAAATGAGCAGCCTTTCCAAAAGCCAAGCCGGGCCCAGGGCAGGTCTAAAAAGGATCAGCTACATCAAACCATAAAAGAACCAAAGGAGTATCTTTCATCTTAACACTAGGCTCTGGATCATTAAAAAACCAGACCAAGAGAAAAGGGGGTTGATTTTATACAAGGGGCACTAGGTATTAGCAACACAAAGCCAGTCCCCAAACTTCCCCCAGGAAGGCTGTGCTGGGGTTTTATGAATTTGAGAGAGAATGCTACTACATGAAGGCAGTGAGTGAAAGGAGAAAAGCCAGGGAAATAATTCTCAAGGTTATACTTGTTCGGTCAACAATCCATCTCAGTCTCTAAATTCTCCTTCAGCAGCAGCTCTGCTTCCACGGGAACTCCTTTCACCAGCTCCCAGCTTTGAGGTCAACGCCAGCTGCCAGACTCAGGGCAATTATTGAGCCACTCACGCTGATCATGAAGATACCCAAATGGATACCTCTGCCATCGCTCACTCATGTGTCACAGGTACACCCTCAAAGTCTAGCTTTTTAGAAGCTCATGTATGCAGGGAGCATGCAAACATTGAAGTCTGGGCAAAAATTCTCTAGGTAATGCACATGACATGTTCCTTCCCACATTTTAACAAATCATTACAAAGCTGAGTTTTGAAACATTGCTTTTGTCATTCTTGAGTTGTTACCCTGTTGGAGGAGAAACAGCTTTCCCTCTTTAACAAAATACATCATTCTCACTGGAGACTTTTTGTCTGTTAAATATGTGAAATTTTAAAGGTCATGAATCTGCACATGTAGGGAAGGAAAATGATGATGCTGAAGGGAGGGTCAGAGCTGTTGCTAATGGACCAGGAGGGCCTTTCACAGGTAAAGGTCACTACTAGTTATCTCCACTTCTCAAACTTTCAAAACATCCTATTTGGCTGGCTCGAAAGCAATCTGGGCCTCAGTCTTCTACCTGATTTTCAGGGTTACATAAAGATCAAACATTTATTATGCTTGGAAAAGAGCTTTAAAACCATTAAGAATAAAATTAAAATATTAATAAACACAATGATTCTTCATGTAAACTCCCTTGCACATGGTCCTTTCCTGGCAAGGAAAAATGATAAAGCCAAATTATGATAATATTTTGTGGCTGGGTCTAGCCTGGGGTAGACTGACCTCCTGGAGTTCAACTTCCTCTTTCTTAACAGCATTCCCAGCCACCTTTCTAAATGGCACCGCTCTACCTATATTGACCCAAAGAAAGAGAAGAGGATGAAGTAGTGGTAGTGAACAGAATAAATCCCATTTACCAAGGCTTCTTGATTCCACGGAAACTGCATGTCTTGGGTGTGAACTGTGAGTAGCCAACCTTGGTGCTTCTCATGTAATTGGGAACCGGTGGTATAAATTCAGTAAATTAATACACAGTTTACCATATATAGTAAAGAACCTGCCAGTGTTCTCCATGAGGCTCACCAAACCAGCAAGCCAAGGAAATGTAGCTACAGAAGGTGGTCTCCAAAGATGGCAGCCATCAATTCCCCCATTCCTGTATATCTATGTCACTCCTCCCATCAAGAGGTGGTGTCTATTTTCCCCTACCTTGCATGGGGGCTGACCCTGTGTCTTGCTCTGACCTATAAAATGTGGCAGAAATGATGCTGTATCAGTTCTGGCCCAGCTCATAAGAGGCCTGCTGGCTTCCATTTTTGCTCTGTTGAAGCATTAAGCTACCATGTCAGAATTCCGACTCCCCTGTGGTAAAGAGAGCCCCTGGCCATTTAAGCCACCTCCACTAAGGCACAACACATGTGAGGGAAACCACTCTGGATGTTCCAGTTCCACCTGAGCTCCCAGCTAAATTCAAGTATATGAGTGATCCCAGCCGACACTATGTGGAGTGGAGATAAACGAATTTACGACTCTCAGAAAAGTGAGCAATAAAATGATGGTAGTGGTGGTTTTGTTTTTGTTTCTTTAAGCCGCCAAGCTTTGGGGTAGTTGATTATACAGCAACAGCCAACTGAAACAATCCCCTACAGATAGTACAGACAGATTTTCCACTTAATTTCCACTTCCCTCATTTCACGAAGTGTCAAACAAGGATTTTCCATTATAAGCCTTTTCTTGGATTTCTCTTCTCACCTTTCAAGTCTTCTTAGCTCTTCACTCAAGAGGTTGTGCAGCTCCAGCTTTTCCAGAATGAGTTCACACTGCCTCTGGTACTGCTGCAGAGGGTTTTCAGGAAAGGAAGTGTGAAGTGCATTCACACCTCCTAGCAGTGCACCTCCCTGAAGGGGTATCGAGAAAATGGAAAATACCAGAGAGAGTCAACCAGTCAGCCTGCATAGAGGAAGCGTACGCTGGAGGCCACTGATCCCAGATCGGCCCTCTCTACTCCCATCTTGACTGTCAGTCAACTGGGCCTTCTGCAAATTTCAACAGTTCTCTCCCTCCAGTTCCTGGTGGTAAGAACTGCTCCAGGAAGCACACTGTCACTAGTGGGACCATGAGCGCCCCTCAGACGTGTTGAGGAAAAAAGAGTGACACCCACTGCTGCACACTAGTTGGCAAAAGCAATGCTACTGACGCAAAGAATGCTTCCACGACCATGTTTTCCCCTTCTTTTAAATGGTTTCCTTTGGATATATTTCCTGAAATCATTAGATCTAGATTATGATCACTTTTACAACCCCTGATATGCTATAAATTGTCTTTTTTTTTTTTTTTACATGCTTATAGAGTTCAAATATTAGGTGCAAAATACCCTTACCTGCATCGAGGATTCCATTACTGACACTGCTGTAATAGCATCTTCCAGAGTCACAGTGTCACGGAACATCAGGCGAGCATGAGCTAAGAAAATTACGAAGACAGAAATTTTTTGATGCACATCTGACGTGATAAATGTAATACTTTACCTGACCCCCTGAAAAATTACATTTTATGAATGAGCTACTAGTACCAAATTCATTTTACTAAAACAAGCACAAAAGTCTAATTTATTTCCTTCCTCCCTTCTTTAGTAGGCTCCACACCCAGCCTGGAGCCCTATGCGGGGCTTTAATCACAACCCTGAGATCAAGACCTAAGCCAAAATCAAGAGTCAGACTCTTATCCAAATGAGCCACCCAGGCACCCCACAGAAGTCTAATTTCAATTAGTTTTAAAGTTGTTTCTCTAATGATGGGCCTAATCTTTCACAGCCCATGTCAATTCTGGGTATTTACATGAAAGTACTCTGGGCTCCAACAAAGAAAGGGGTTATATAAGCATATAGCTAATATTCAACAACTTTTAATCTCCATTTTAAAAAATGTTTATTTACTTATTTTGCAGACAGAGAGGGAAAGAGAGAGAAGGTGCATGTGTGTGAGTGGGGGAGGGACTGAGAGACAGGGAGAGAGAGAATCCCAGGCGTTGTCAGCATAGAGCCCAACATAGGGCTCGATCCCACAAACCGTGAGGTCATGACCTGAGCTGAAACCAAGACTCAGACACTTAATTGACTGAGCCACCCAGGTGCCCCATTAATCCTCATTTTCTAGTCTATTATAGAAATACACAATATTAAAGTCATTTCTCATCTCTGGCACTTCTCTTTATCTGTGAGCTTTTCAAAACTACCAAACTCACAAGCCTGCATTTGGGATACTTGTCTGAATATTAGCTATAAATCCTTGACACAGTGAAGTGTATTTG
Organism: Prionailurus viverrinus; assembly: GCF_022837055.1. NCBI lineage: Eukaryota > Metazoa > Chordata > Mammalia > Carnivora > Felidae > Prionailurus > Prionailurus viverrinus. The sequence continues at coordinate 107,549,693 of NC_062565.1, forward strand.
TTTTATAAAACTTTTTTTTTTTAATTTTTTTTTCAACGTTTATTTATTTTGGGGACAGAGAGAGACAGAGCATGAACGGGGGAGGGGCAGAGAGAGAGGGAGACACAGAATCGGAAACAGGCTCCAGGCTCTGAGCCATCAGCCCAGAGCCTGACACGGGGCTCGAACTCACGGACCGCGAGATTGTGACCTGGCTGAAGTCGGACGCTTAACCGACTGCGCCACCCAGGCGCCCCTAAAACTTTTTATTAAGTATATATTCTGTCATCATATGATACAGCCAGTTCACACAGAAATTTTTTTAGAATTATTTTAACAAGGGCTAAATATAAAAGCTAGTATTAGAAAAAAAGTCTTGATGTTTGTTTGTTTATTTATTTATTTTGAGAGAGACAGAGTGCGAAATGAGGGAGAGGCAGAGAGAGAGGGAGACACAGAATCTGAAGCAGGCTCCAGGCTCTGAGCTGTCAGCACAGAGCCCAACACTGGCTCGAACTCACGAACTGTGAGATCATGACCTGAGCTGAAGTTGGATGTTTAACCGACTGAGCCACCCACCCAGGTGCCCCTAGAAAAAAAGTCTTGAGATACATGTTAGTTGTATGTATGCATGTAAGTCTCATGCTTTAGGGTTGGGGTCATCTGTTATGTTAGTGGTGGCCTGTGAATGGCAATTAATGAGAAAAAACCAGATATGCTTCACTGGAAACAACTCTAAACAAGCAAGTATTCCACCGAAAATGCTAGCAGACCACCACTGAGAAACAAACGTTAGTAAATAAGACTTTCTAAATGAATCATGTCACTAAGAGTCCTCTTAATGATGCTACACTCTACTCAATACTCATAATCTGTCCTCAGAAGAATGCAGGTTTCATAGCTCAGAGCCTTTACTTTTCAAGCAACTATGAACACCTTAGAAAATATTCTTATTCATCTTTGAATCATGGTGCCAAGCTCCATGCCTTGCACGCATTGGGCACCCAATAGAAGTATTATTTGTTGAAAGAAATAAACCTTCTGCCAATCGGATCAAGCTTTCCAGCAGGCGGATGGTGGTCCGGGCAGCGTTCCGGGAATCACTCTGCCTCTGCATCTGGTAGTACCGGAGAAGAACCTGATTACCCACGTCGGACAGTGTGGGCTGTAGATTTCGAATCAGACAGAAATAGGTTTTCATCTTTTCCATGCTCCAGAGTTTTTCTGATTTGCTTGGGTAACCTGTAAATATCAGGTGCTAGGTCAGCAATTTCTAAGAACAGGCAAACATCTCACTTAAAGGGCTTTGATAACGTTCTTGTGTTCATCTTTAAAAAAGATAACCTTCAGGTTTGTGGCCACTGAAACCTAGACCTGATTCTGCATGGCATATAGTTCAAGAACAAGCAGCCTTAGGATCTAAGCTTAATGAAGGTAAACTTCCTACAGGTGCTAAAATTATCCAGAATAATTCTGGTCTGTCCTATAGTAATACACAGTATTTGAATAAATCTAATTTAACTTAAAGAGAAACACACATTTAGAGATTTCTGTTTCATAATTCAGTCCAGTTTTCTTTGCGTGCAAGAGGTGAGTGGTAACTATTTACATAAGGTTGCCCCCTTTTAATCACGAAGAACATATTTACCAACTATAAGATCATCAGCAGGCCTCCTTCTTTCTGCTCATTATTCTGGGCACACTAAATGGCTCCTCTTGCTGCCTTCGGTCTAAGCATCTCTCTATTGCCGGTTAGGTAGGTACCTTGAGTATTTACTTAATTTTGTTCAAAGAGAATTTCATTTGGTTATGTCTACTTTTTCTCCACCAATGTGAATAATTTATCTCCACATACCTTTGTTTTCTAAGATAAAGGAGGAAATTATACGATCCCAGTCTTCATTCTTGGTATCAAGCAAAACCAGGATCAGATCAAATCGACTTAAGAGTGGGCTGCCAAGGGCAATGTTCACGGACACGGACTCGTGGGGGTCATACTGGCCTTTGGGGTTAGTTGCTGCCAGAATGGTGGTCCTTGTGTTCAGCTTGCACACGAGGCTATTAAAAGAGAGGGTACAATTCACTGACTGCTGAGATTCAAATAAATAGCAAAATTAAACTTGTTAATAAAAAGAAAATCTTGTTCCTTGAAAATCTAGAGAAACTGTGTGTAAGAGAATATGGAATGATACAAGGAGGTATCACAAATGCCAAGTTCAAAGGAAGTATATTAAAGCAGCGTATGCTGAAAGAAGTTATTGTTAAATAAATATTTCTTATGCCCCTACTATGAGCAGATCCCTCTGCTGGGTGCTAAGAGGTGTACAAAATTAAATTAAACACAGATACTATTCTTAAGGAGCTTGTAATTTACCAGCTATAATGGTAAGACAGGGCAGACTATGATACATTCTGGAAGGATAAAGTTCCCAGGGGAAGTAAAGATGATGTGTATCCATTTCTATGGTTGGAAGAGATGATTAGAGAAACAATGCAAAGTAGCTTTTGAACTGGGCCCTTCACAACATCTGGACTTTTAAAGTGGAGATTATATATATACATATATGTATATTTGTGAGGGAGTGAAAGTAAGGGGTAAGGGTGACTTTGGAGAATGCTGAGTGGTTAAAGCAAAAACTTCTTGTGTGCTCACTTCTTTTGATTTTTCTAAAAGTGAAAGAAACAAGGGTCAGAGACACAGAGAGAGGGATGGAGGGAAAGAGGAGAAAGGAGGAAGGGGAAGAGAGGGAGGGAAAGGAAATTAGGAAAAAAAAAGGATTGATCAGCATTACTCTTTGTTCTGAGCTTAGGTGACACACAATGTTACATTAATTTCAGGTGCATAACTTAGTGATTTGACGAGTTTACACATTATGCTATGTTCATCACAAGTGTAGCTACCATCTGTTCCATTACATCACTACTACAATATCAATGACTGTATTCCTTATGCTCTGCTTTTTATTTGCATAGCTTACTCATTCCATAACTGAACTGTGATTTACTCATTCCAAACTGAACTTATTCCCTCTCCCCAAACTCCCATTCCCCTCCCCTCTGGCAACCATCAGTTTGTTCTCTATATTTATAGTTCTGATTCTGCTTTTTTTTAATTTATTTTTTTAGATTTAATTTATGAGTAGAATCATAACGGTGTTTGTCTTTCTCAGTCTGACTTATTTTACTCAGCATAATACCCTCGAGGTCCATCCATGTTGTCTCAAAGGGCATCATCTCATCCTTTCTTTATGACTGTGTAATATTCCAGTGTGTGTGTGTGCGCGTGTGTATCTGTGTGCGTGCGCATGCACGTGCACATGTGCACACACACACACATTTTTCTTATCTATATGTCTACTGGTGGACACTTAGGTTGCTTCCATGTCTTGGCTATTGTAAATAATGCTGCAATGAACACGGGGGTACATATATTTTTTTGAATTAGTGTTTTTGTTTTCTAACAGTGGAATTACTAGACCTTATGGTATTTCTATTGTTAATTTTTTGAGAAACCTCCATACTGTTTTCCATAGTGGCTGTATCAATTTACATTCCCACCAACAGTGCACAGCTGTTCCTTTTTCTCCATATCCTCACCAACAGTTGTTGTTTTTTGTCTTTTTGATTTTAGCCATTCTAACAGGTAATATCTCATTGTGGTTTTGATTTGCATTTCCCTGATGATTAGCGATGCTGAGCATCTTTTTATGTGTCTGTTGGCCATCCGTGTATCTTCTTTGGAAAAATGTCTATTCAGTAAACTGAGGGTTGATGGGGGGTGGGAGGGAGGGGAGGGTGGGTGATGGGCATTGAGGAGGGCACCTGTTGGGATGAGCACTGGGTGTTGTATGGAAACTAATTTGACAATAAATTTCATATTAAAAAAATGTCTATTCAGGTCCAGAAAATCCTAAATAATTCACCAAAAAACTACTAGAAGTAATAAACAAATTCAGTAAGGTGGCAGTCTACAAAATTAGTACCAAGAAACTTGTGGCTTTTCCATACACTAGCAATGAAGTTGCAGAAAGAGAAATTTTAAAAACAACAGTATTTACAGTTGCAGTAAAAAGAATAAAATACCTGCGAATAAACTTAACCAAAGAGGTAAAAGACCTATATTCTGAAAACTATAAAAAAAATTGAAGATGACACAAACAAATGAAAAGATATTCCATGCTCATGGAATGGAAGAACAAATATTGTTAAAATGTCCATACTACCCAAAGCAATCTACAAATTCAATGCAATGTCTATTAAAATACCAACAGTATTTTTCACAGAACTAGAATGAATAATACTAAAATTTATATGTAATCACAGAAGACCCCAAATAGTCAAAGCAATCTTGAGGAAGAAGACCAAGCTGGAGGTATCACAATTCTAGATTTCAAGATATACTACACAAAGCTGTAGTAATCAAAACAACATAGTACCGGCACAAAAATAGACACATAGATCAGTGGAACAGAATAGAGACTCCAGAAATAAACTCACGATTATATGGTCAATTAATCTATGACAAAGAAGGCAAGAATATACAATGGGAAAAAAAAAACACTTTTTCAATAAACGGTGCTGGGAAAAGTGGACAGCTACATGTAAAAGAATGAAACTGGACTACTTTCTAGTATTATGCACGAAAGTAAAATGCATTAAAGACCTAAACAAGAGACCTGAAATCACAAGAATCCTAGAAGAGAACATAGGCAGTAACTTCTCTGACATCAGCCATAGCAATAATTTTCTAGATAAGTCTCCTAAGAGCAGGGAGATGAAAACAAAAATAAACTATTGGGACTACATCAAAATAAAAAGCTTTTGCACAGTGAAGGAAATCATCAACAAAACAAAAAGACAACCTACTGAATGGGAAAAGATATTTATAAATGATAAATCTGATCAGGGGTTAATATCCAAAATATATAAAGAACTTATACAAATGAACACCCAAAATACCAAACAATCCAATTTAAAAATGGGCAGAGAATCTGAATACTTATTTTTCCAAAGAAGACATATAGATAGCCAACAAATATATGAAAAGGAGTAAATATATGTTGAGGAGCAACAGTAAAGGGAAGACTGAGGAGGTCTGGGCACAGTGGGCAGGTTAGATGGACAGGACACATGGAGAAGATCAGAGCCATGGTCCAGGAAGAGGCACACAAGTCCTGAACAGAGCAGTGGCGCCATGGGTGTGTGGATATGACATAACTTAGATATTGTTGTTAAATTTATCATTGATGGGCAAGTCCTCAAAATAGCATGGCATATTCATTAATAACAAATATAGATTCTTTTTTTCCCTGTAAATTTGTATGCTCTCCATTCAATGACCATTTTTAGTTATAGTGGCATATCTGCCTCTGAGTAGTCACAGCCCTGTGACATCAGCAAACATGTGCTACATTTGTTAATCTCTAATCTATTTCCGTTGGCTCCAGTGACCAGCTCATGAGACTGAAAAAGTTTAAGAGTCTTTATTTGTAGTAAATGGCACAAGAAGACACTCATTAAGGAGAAACACAAACAAGGCACTAAATCCCCCTTTAAAACAAAATCCCTTTTGAAATTTTACTGAAAGGGGAGCACTTGGGTGGCTCAGTTGGTTAAGCATCCCATTCTTGATTTTGGTTCAGGTCATGAGGTAGCAGTTTGTGAGTTCAAGCCCTCCGTCGGGCTCTGTGCTGACAGTGCACAGCCTGCTTGGGATTCCCTTTCTGCCCCTCCACTGCTCACTTGCTCTTTCTCAAAATAAATATTTAAAAAAAAATTATTGAAAGGGGAAAATTCTAAATAGTCTACATCTTATAATTTATGTGCCAAAATGCCTTTGTGAAGGCAGTTGTGTAGGCCATGGAATCCAGTTTGCCAAAAAAAAAAAAAAAAGGTAGTAAATTGTTCCTAACTAATCTCACAAAGCACATTTAATCCATACTGAAGTGAGGCTGTTTGCATTTATCATAGAAAAGGAATATTACTGAAATACTGGCAATGAAACAAAGTACAATTGCATTGAAGTGATTTTTTAAAAAATATTTTCAATATGAGATAAAACTGACTGTTCGTCCTCTCTCTGATCTACAAATATTTATAATACATTTCCTATGTGCAGAGGACTATAATGACAATTCAGGAAGGTATACAGTGGTTCCTGCCTTCAGTTAGTTTCCAACAGAACTGATGGAGGAGGGGGAGGTTCTACACAGCGCCTGCCAGACAATACGTGAGCCATGGATGATGGCGTCCCTGTCAGCATCAGCCTCAGCAAGGAGACACTTCTGTGGAGACTCCTGCGTATCTGTAATGTACATAATCTTAAAACTACCCATGATGTGAGAAGGGAAATGAACAAGCAAAGACAGAAAGGAGGTGAATTATTTCTGAGGTAACTGGGTGGGGAGGGGGAACAAATAAGTTTAAGGAAGGGGGCTAAGGACAATTTACATGTGAAGAAAAAAGGCTGTCTGATGGACAGTGAAAATGTGAGCAATGAGAAACAGAAGAGTCGTTTCTGGTCATTTGAAACAGGGGAAGGCTATATACACACCTGGTGGTTGCAGATCTGTGACACAAACATTGCTGCATTAAAAACCAAATGAGGTTTTGGTAAAACACACACACACACACACACACACACACACACACACACACACAGAGGCTAATCCTAAGTACTTTGTGCATAGTGATGGCTCACTAAATATCTACTGAATGAATGAACTCATGGATTAGTGTAGGGTAATAATCATTTTTCCAATCTAGTATGACCTCCACCTTCTTCAATAACAATAATACCGTATTTGTAATACCAAGCATTGTGCTAGGTTTTATGTATATACACTGTCCCTAATATTCACAAAAACTTAACAGGTAAGATAACATATCACCAACTTAGAAATAAGGAAAATAGAAGTTGAAGGTGACAGCGGCAGAGCTGAGCTCCCATTCAAACCCAAACCTGCTTAGCTCCAAAACCAGTGCTCTTTTACCTGAAGACTGCCACTGTAGTGTGACATCTTAAACAGTTCCTGTGTGGTCTTTAAATGTTTCTGTGTGTGTGTGTGTGTGTGTGTGTGTGTTTATGTTTATTCATTTATTTTTGAGAGACAGAGAGAAAGAGAGCACGTGTGCACACAGGGAAGAGAGAGAGACAGAGAATCCAAAGCAGGCTCCATGCTATCAGCATGGAGCCCAACGTGAGGCTTGAGCTCATGAACCACAAGATCATGACCTGAGCTGAAACCAAGAGTCGGATGCTTAACGGATTGAGCCACCCAGGCATCCCATCCTGTGTGGTCTTAAAGAATCTGCCTGAATGGTTTAGACATTCATTGACTTACCTTATCTTTTTCCTACTTGATTTGATCTCCTTGAAGGGCTATGACTTATTGTTACCATGCTCACATGCCTGTCACATCTGTCACATATTAAATGCTCAATAAACATTCACAAAATACATGGCAAAAAAAAATCTTCACTTAGTTCAGTATTTCTAAAATTCAGAGCCATTTTATACTTACAGGCTTCAACAGTCATAAAATAATCATGCTAATATGTGGAGCTTTTTCTACATTAACCCCAAGGAGTGAAAACATTCCAGTTTTTGAAAAAGCTACTTTTCCATTTTTAATCCACGTTTTCACTTTCCTAAAAACACAGTGATAACTTTTCTATTCTAAAGTTAGGTTACACAAATTATTTGTACTATTACAGGCCCTCCAGATAGTGCCCTTGATTTTGCAATGCTCTCCCAGTAGTCCCATTACATCCTTTATGGGGTGATCCCCATTTCCACTCATGGCTTTAATCACCACCTATGTGCTGATATCCATAAATTCAGTTCTCACCTGTGGCACTGGCTGCTATGTGCTCACCAAACCTTGTTTCCCCTTCGCCCCAGGCACAGAGCCAGACCACGTTTCCCATTCTCTTTTATGGGTGAGTAGAACTGTGGTAAATAAGTTTTGTCAATGGAATGGGGGTGGGGGAACGTATGCCATTTCCAGGTCGGGCACCTACGTCCCTATGCAACCCTCCTCATCCTCTCCCTCTGCCAGCATAGACCAGGATAAGGCCCAGAGTCAGAGAGCCACCTGAGGGACAAAGCCTGGGCCCTGGATGAGTGTGTGGAGCAGAGCACCCCACCCTCAACCCACATGAGACTATGACATAAGCAAGGAAAACTTCCTTTGGCAAAATATTGCAGGAAAGAGATGAGCACAGGAGAGAACTGATGAATTTTCAAGGAGTAATGAAGAGAATACACAGCTCAGAAATGTGAAGTTTTGAAAGGTTGGAAAACACAACTGCTTCTAGACCTCAGAGAGTAAGAGCAAGAAAGGGCTTTGAACAACAGAGCCCCAGTAAATTTTCCTAGGTGTACAAAATGACCCAGGTTAAGGGTGAAACCTTCAGTTTAGATGCCCTGAAGGCAGACAACATTAGGGTGAATAAAAGATGAATGGAAGCCACACTCATGCTCACAGTAATACTGTTCTCAATGGCCCAGAGGTGGAAGCAACCCCAGGGAACATGGATGCACAAATAAACAAAAGTGATGTACGTATACCTATACATACACGCACAATGAAATATTATTCAATCTGGAAAAGAAAGGAAATCTGCTACTCACTACAACAGGGACGAACCTTGAGGACACTATACTAAGTGAACTAAGTCAGTCACAAAAGATAAATGTGATATGAATCTACTTATATGGGATTTCTAGAGCAGTCAAACTTACAGCCACAGAAAGTAAAATGGTGCTTTCCGGGGATGGGGGAGAAGGGAAAATGGGGAGTTGTTGTTTAACGGGTACAGAGTTCTAGTTCTGCAAGATGAAAAGGGTTCTGAAGATTAGTTGTACAACAAGGTGATATGGATATACTTAACATCACTGAACTGTACAATTAGAAATAATTAGGATGGTTTTATGTTATGATTTTTATTTACCACAATAAAAAAAAAAAAGGAGACTACAATGGACTGAATGTTTGCAATTCCCCCAAATCCATACGTTGAAGCCCTAACCAGCAATGTGATAATATTATGAGTTGGGGCCTTAAGGAGGTAATTAGGTAAGATGAGCTCAGGAAGGTAGTGCTCCCATAAGGGAATGAATGTCCTCGTGTGAAGAGGAGGAGCTCTCTTCGTGCTCTCTCTCGTGCTCTCTCTCTCTCTCTTTCCCACAGACACATACCTGAACACTCACACACACACCAAGTAAAGACAGCAAGAAGGCAGCTGTTTACAAGCCAAGAAGAGGGTCCTCACTAGGAACCGAATCTGTAAGCACCTTGATCTTGAACTTTCCAGTTTCCAGAACTGTGAGAAATACATGTCTGCTGTGTAAGCCACCAGTAAATGGTATTTTGTTATAGCAGCCCACACTAAGACAAAGGCAAAGAAGGAAAGAAAACAAAAACCCAGCAAACCAGACTTGAGATATCCATGAAGAAAAGAACTCTGGATACCAGCACAGGCATTTGACTGGAAGCAAAGGGATGAGAGACCTATGATTCCAGGAGATCCATGCTGCCAAAGAAACATAACCTCGCTCTAAAGAAAGCCTTCGTTGCTTTCAGGTTGTAAAACAACCTGTGGCGGTCATGACACCAAAAGCACAAGCAAAAAAAGACAGATGAAATGGACTTCATCAAAATTAACAACTTTGTGCTTCAAGGAATGCCATCAAAGAAGTGAAAAAAAACCTCACAGAATGAAATTATTTGCATATCATGTAGCTGAGAAAGGACTTTATCCAAAAAACAAAAATAACTCTTAAAACTCAACAATAAAAAGGCACAAAATCCAGTTAAAAAATGGGCAAAGGATTTGAATAGATGTTGCTCCAATGACGATACACAGATGACCAATAAGCACATGAAAAGATGCTCAGTATCATCAGTCATTAAGGAAATGCGAATCAAGACCACAGGCAAGATACTAAAGACACACTAGAACTGTTATCATCACAGACAACTACAAGTATTGGCAAGGATACAGAGACATTGGAACCCACCTACACTGCTTGAGGGACTGTACAATGGTACAGTGGCATTGCAAGGGTTTGACGGTTCCTTAAAAAGTTAAATACTGTTAACATATGACCAAGTAATCTCTCCTATTACATACCCAAGAGCAATGAAAACATATATCCACACAAAAACTTGTATGTGAATCTTCTTAGTAGCATTGTTCATAATAACCAAAAAGTGGAAAGCCCAAATTTCTATCAATTGATAAATGGATAAACAAACTGTGGTATATTCATATAATGGAATACTATTTGGCCATGAATAGAAAGCTATTGGTGGTATATGCCACAGCGTGGATGAAACTAGGGAACATTATGCCAGTGAGAACACTTGAGGACCAGTCCCAAAGGCTAAAGAGCTCTGTGATGGAAGGGGCCGGGGTCCTTGAATGATTTCATGGGCTAGAACAACTCCTCTTCCACACATTGATGAGCAAGACACAACCTTAGATTGTGTTAAGCCACTGTTTGCTATAGCAGTTAGCCTCCCCTGAGTGATATCCAGCAAATCTCTCTAATGAGCTCTAGATCCTTTGGCTATAGCAAAAACTACTCCAATGTTTGAGTGGTTTCCTCACGCAAAGAATCAGGCCAAAAAATTGCCTGTGATGTCATACTCACATATCTGTTTCTAGATTATCTAACACTTTCAGAATAGGGCCCCAATTAAAAAAAACAACTATTCAGCACCCAAAAAGTGGGGTAAAAAGCCTCACAAAACTATACAAAACAAAAATATATTAATGATATTCTCACAATCCATGAATACGTATTACAAAACTATTAAAAAATAAGACTGATAAAGTTGACAAATCACCTTTTACTGCAGATTGATTCAATGAAGGGTAACAAGAGACAAGACACAAGCCAGGGCAGCCCATATGGAACATCTAGAAAGAACAGAAACTCTCAGAGTGCATGGCATGAACTTACATTTTCACACCCTGGTGGCATACTTGGATGGCTGTAAGGGATACGTCTCATCCTGTTCCAGAGCCTCCTCAGCACCCCCAGGAGTCAGAGCCATCTCAGTGGGGTTGGGGAGAAGGATTTGTTCCCTGTCTCCTCGCCTTAACCTGAGGCTAATCTGAGGAGGATGTCACCAGAGATGCAGCTTCACAAGATCTGGAGGAAGGGACAGACAGGTTGTCTGGTGTGCAGAGAATCTTACCTGGGAGCAGTGGTTCCTAAGTCTGGCTCATTAATGAGGGCCACGGTTGGTTGTAGTAACAGAGATCCCCAGGTCCCACCTCTGAGATTCTGACTGGTAGGCCTGGTGTGGGCTAGAAAACTGAACATCAGTCGAGTGACTGGTGCTGTGGCTCTTCCATGGCTGTTAGAATCACATGGACAATAAATGACTACTTGTCTGTCTCACTGCAAAGTCTGAGTATCTTGGGACGCCTGGGTGGCTTAGTCGGTTAGGCATCCAACTTCATTCAGCTCAGGTCATGATCTCGTGGTTCGTGAGTTCGAGCCCAGTGTCGGGCTCTGTGCTAACAGCTCAGAGCCTGGAGCCTGCTTCCGATTCTGTCTTTCCCTCTCTCTCTGCCCCTTCCCCTGCTTGTGCTCTGTCTCTGTCTCTCAAAAATAAATAAATAAACATAAAAAAAAAAGTTCTGAGCATCTTGAGAACAAATGCCTTGCCTTTTCATCTTTGTGGTGTGAGTAGCAGACAGCAAGACGATGTTTAGTGCTCAAGACAGGTTTATTGAGCAAAATGATAAATTGCCATCATGCTTGTTTTTACTTTTTAATCATTTTTTATTTCTTTAAAGATTTTTAAAAATATTTTTTATTTATTTCGAGAGAGTGAGAGCATAAGTGGGAGAGGGGCAGAGAGAGAATCCCAAGCTGGCTCCACACTGTCAGTGCAGAGCCCAATGTGGGGCTCAGACTTATAAACCACAAGATCATGATTTGAGCCAAAATTAAGAGTCGGACGCGCAAGTGACTAACCACCCAGGTGCTCCCATCGTGCTTGTTTTTGAAATTTAGATTGTGCTTCCTACCTAGACTTCTGAGTATAATTTAGTAGCACCAAATATATAATTGCAACATCAAATTTTCTCCTACAATGCTATTTCTCAGCAAATAGCAAAAGTATCCTTTATTACTTAAGAGTCAACTGATACCCTGCCTTTGAACTCTAACTCTGTGCAGTGTATACAAAGTGACATGTTTCTTATTTTTTTTTAACATTTGTTTTATTTTTGAGAGAGAGACAGAGCACAAGCAGAGGGAAGGGCAGAGAGAGAGGGAGACACAGAATCCAAAGCAGTCTCCGGGCTCTGAGCTGTAAGCACAGAGCCTGACACGGGGCTTGAACTCATGAACTGTGACATCATGACCTGAGCCAAAGTCGGATGCTTAACCGACAGAGCCAGCCAGGTGCCCCCAGAGTGACACATTTAAAAACACACACACAAACTCTGAGAAATTCCCTGCAGCCTTGGGGCCAGCCAGATATTGTGATTCAATGATTCATACTATATCCTTAAGCTATAATTCAAATTAAAAAATCCTTCACAAAGCAATCAGACTTTAGTCACTTGAAATGAGAGAGAAAACAAAAGAACACACAATTAAGAATTCCTAAAAATGACACTGTAAAGTGTTAAACATCTTAAAGAAAAACTTGAAGTGTTCTTAGAGAAAGAGCCCAGAACGTCTGGATGATGACGGCCTTTGTATTGCTGGCCAAATTAAGATGGCTTTGAAATGAGGAGTGAGGAGTAGGTAAGGTGTTTTAAGGGGAAAATTCAGAGTACCTTTATTTTACTTTGGTAGAATACATGATTAAGTATTCCCTTTTCATACTTAACCCTTCTGATCTGCTTACTGATTAACAACTTGATGCGCTTTATGTCTCTGGAGACATTTTCTCAAGAGTTCTGGATTTGGCAAATAACTGTATACTTTGCATTAGGAAGATTAACAGCCTCCTAATTAGGGACAGAATGAACTTAGGATTCTGAAAACTGTTACCCAAAAAATTTGATGAGCTACTGTTGGAGACAGACCCAACTCTTTCTTGAACAGTAGAGTGACACACAGAGAAAGTGCCATGAAAAATGAACACGAGCTATGGTGGAACTTAAAGATGTTTTTGTTGTTCCCACTACCAAGCAGATGATCTGTAAAAACTGTGCCCTGAAGGCACACTGAACAGCCATCCCAAGAGCAAAACCAACATGTACTATTCTTGCACTGTTCTACAAGTGATATTATGTCAAAATAAAAATGTTTTAAATGTAAAAGGACAACTCCTCCAGATGGAGGGAGAAAAATATCACAGAATTGGTGGTAGATGTGGTCTGGGGAGAAACCGTAAAAACTATTGCAGAGCCTGACCAGGAGTGACTCAGTGCTGTCTTGATAAACCCCTGCCATCCTTTTTGTTCATCTCTTTGAAACCCACTGAGCTCAAGACTTTTCTCATCAAGAGCCACCTGCTATTTAGATTGATTCATCAGGCTATTCTGTCTGTCTAAACTATTGCTCCTCAGCACGGACAAATCCACAAGCACGGACGACTGTTGTATTGCTTACGTGATTCTTTCGTCCTCGTTATAATGCCGGGCAGGCCAACCACTGGAACATCCACCAAGCAGGTAACTCCACAATCTCCTCTTTGTAAACTGCCACGTGGGAACAGCGGACTGGACCAGAGATTGGAAACTGACTAAGGGCAGTCACTCATAAACCAGCCAGAGACATCTGAGCTGCTGTTGCATAAATCTACTTGGGACAATCTAATTGGCCCTCCTTTAAGGGTATCTTAAATGGACACAAGAGGGAGAACTGAACTACTTCTACAGAGAGCTGCACGAATCTGAAAGACCCACAAATACATATTCACACAAACAGTCACAGGAAAGCACCTGAGTCGTAGTAATGGGAGAGCAGGAGTGGCTGCTATTTTATATCTACTTGAAGCAAACTTCCATTCTGCAAATTATGTTCCAGTCACCAAAAGAAGCAACTTCTTTTTTTCTGTTCCTCAGTTTCTGCATTTGTAAAAATGGGGTTATAATAATTGCGGTCTGCTATCAACTATTCTGAGAAATAAATGGGTTATTACATGTGCAAGATTTAGAATAGAACCTGGCACCTAATAAGTACTAGATAAATACAGATAGCCCTTATTATCTAAACTCCTGCTTTCTGTAAGGAAATTTGAATATATCAAGATATATGTTCCTAGGAACTTGAATATATTAAGATGAATTTTCTGATACATTCCTTGCTATCCAAATTCAGGAACAAAATAGATTTATCTAGAGAGAGATACTTGCGTTACTTGTTATAGTTAAGTACCTCATCATGTGCAGGACACTACGCTGTGTGATTTACATGTAAGAGTAAACTAACCCCCTTTTTTTTTTTTTTTACAAATTAATTTTTTTTAACCTTTATTTATATTTGAGACAGAGAGAGACACAGCATGAACAGGGGAGGGGCAGAGAGAGAGGGAGACACAGAACCTGAAACAGGCTCCAGGCTCTGAGCAGTCAGCACAGAGCCCGACACGGGGCTCAAACTCACGGACCGTGAGATCATGACCTGAGCCGAAGTCGGACGCTTAACCGACCAAGCCACCTAGGCCCCCAAACGAACCCTTTTTTAATTGAATTATATTTAACATGTAACATTGTATAAATCTAAGCTATATAGCATGTTGATTGGATACATTTATATATATGGTAACATGGTTGCCATCGAAGTGAAAACTAACACTTGTATCATGTTACGGAATTACCATTTCTTTTTTATAGTGGGAGTGATTAAGATCTAGTCTTTTAGCATGTTTGATTATAATATTGTTGTCTACATTCACTATGCAATCATCAGATCTCCAGGTCTAGTCTACTAGCTGCATGTTTGTACCCTTAAAAAATATCTTTTCCTTCTCCCTCAACCTCCAGGCCCTGGCAACCACTATTTTACTCTCTGTTTTTATAAGAGTTTGACTCTTTAAAATTTTTTTTTCTTTAGTGTTTACTTATTTTTTTAGAGGGAGGGACAGAACGTGAGCAAGGGAGGGGCAGAGAGAGAGAGAGAGAGAGAGAGAGAGAGAGAGAGAGAGAATCCGGAACAGGCTCCAGGCTCTGAGCTGTCAGCACAGAGCCCAACGCGGGGCTCGAACTTAGGAACAGCGAGATCATGACCTGAGCTAAAGTCAGACACTTAATCGACTGAGCCACCCAGGTGCTCCTGAGTTTGGCTCTTTTAGATGCTATATATAAGTGATATCATACAGCATTTGCCTTTCTGTCTGACTTATTTTACTTAGCATAATGTCCTCACAAGGTCCGTCCTTGTTATAAATGGCAGATTTTCTTCTTTCTCAGGCTGAATGTACTCCATTGTATATACACATACCACATCTTCTTTATTAATTCATTTGTTGACAGGCACTTAGGTTGTTGCCATATCTTGGCTGTTGTGACTAATGCTGCAGTAAACATGGGAGTACAGGATATCTCGATATCCTGTTTTCATTTCCTCTGGTGTATACCCAGAAATGGGATTCCTGAATCATATGGCAGTTCTTTTTTAATTGTTTGAGCAATCTCCATGCTATTTTCCATAGTGGCTGAACCAATAATACATTCCTATCAACAGTGCACAAGGGTTTCCTTTTTTCCACATCTTTATCAGCACTTGTTATCTCGTCTTCATGATGATGGTCATTTTAAAAGATGTGAGATGGTATCTCACTGTGGTTTTGATTTGTATTTCCCTGATGATTAGTGATGTTGAGCATCTTTTCATGTGTCTGTTGGCCATCTGTATGTCTTCTTTGGGAAAATGTCCATTTAGTTCTCTACCCATTTGTTAATCAGATTTTGTTGTATGAGTCCTGTATATATTTTGGATATTAACCCCTTATCCAACATATGGTTGGCAAATATTTTCTATTATGCAGGCTGCCTTGTTAAAATTAAAAAAGTTATTATTTTAGAAAGAGAGAGCGCGCAAGCAGGGGAGAGGGGCAGAGGCAGAGAGAGAGAATCCCAAGCAGTCTCCATGCTCAGTGCAGAGCCACATGTGGCGCTTGAACCCACGACCTGGGCATCATGACCTGAGCCAAAATCAAGAGTCGGACACTCAATTGACTGAGCCACTCAGGCGCCCCTCTAGGACTGCCTTTTGAAGATATTGTTGCAGCAAGACACATTCTACATGGTTGAACCGGAGGCAGGCACGCAATCCCAGACCAAGTAGAAGCACGTGCTCCTCTTTGAGCAAACTGTCACCTTTAGCAAACTACTCAGGAAGGGGTCCTTCACCCTGAACTTCATGTTCAAAAGGAGCATGAAGATGAATTACTTGGCCCTGGAGGAGAACACAGACAACGCCCCCAGCAACTCTTCACTCATGAACAGGGAGACTTCTGAGCAGATCATTCTGCAAGCCGCCAACACGGACATCCAGCAAGCCCGGACACAGGACACCAATCAAGTCTTAGAAACACAGTGAGACTCCTTAAATGCTGCAGTGGGACCTCATTCATCAAAGATTACTATGTGCTAAAGGAGAATGAAATCTTTGTGAACCAAGGTGAGGTGGTCCAGGTCCTCACGGTCAACAAGCAGGACATGTGTCTCACGTTATCAGCCTGCCAGCAACCATCCTTCCACAGCTGAGGGCTGGGTTCTAGGCAGCATGCTGGTGTCCCTCACCAAAGCCAGGCTGGAAGCAGAAAATAGTGACAGGAGCATTAAATAAGTGCCTCATTGGCTTCCCCAGAAGAGGAGTGTGTGGATTTAGAAAAGTGAAAAACAAACAACACGAAAGCATAAACACATGGTAAGGAATTACCATGCTGCCTAATCTCAATGGTGCCACTGGAACCGATGTTTTGAGTGTTGGAACCACATGCAGCACGTCATCCAGGGTGGACCTTTCCGATTTTGTGGTTGTTGGTAGTGGTGGTTTCTCCTTCCTCTTTTCCCCCCTACCTCATTAAGAAACCTCCTGAAACCCTAGGTGATGCAAGGCCTGCCTTCTGTTGTTCTACTGACTGACCGCAGGATTCACTGAACTGGACTTCTATTTTATTGTTAACAAGTTACATATATACACACACACACACACACACACACACACACACACACACACATGAAGATGATTTTTTTCCCCCTTCAAAACAAAGAGTTTAGACAACAACTAAAGAAGTAAAATGAATCATACAGCATTAAGCATCAGTATGAGCATTTACATGGGAGAATTAAATAAAGTGCAACCACTAAGGAGAGCTGAACAAGTCTGAAAGACCCACAGACACACACACACACAAATCAGTCAGAGAAAGTATCTGAGTCACAATGATGGGAGAGCAAGTTTGAAGGTGAATACACTTCTGATGCTGAGGCGGAAATGAAACAAT
This sequence comes from Prionailurus viverrinus, assembly GCF_022837055.1. Classification (NCBI taxonomy): domain Eukaryota; kingdom Metazoa; phylum Chordata; class Mammalia; order Carnivora; family Felidae; genus Prionailurus; species Prionailurus viverrinus. The sequence goes on from NC_062565.1 coordinate 107,567,107, forward strand.
ACAGCTGCTATTTTAGATCTACTTTGAACAAACACCCATTTTCCAAATTATGCTCCAGTCATCAAAAGATGCAGCTTTTGCCATCCCGGGCACCCTAGCAGGCCTAGCTTAAGGTGCCCTTCAGGTAACGTGAGCTTTTCTCATTATAGCTTTAAAAGGCCTTTACAGTTATCATCCACCCTGCAGCAATCGAGGTTTCATCCTGGAGCACAATCATGTTCTGGCTCACTGATCAAAGTCCCTGGACACATGCAGGAGCCAGGTGATGATGGTGACAATAGTCCATATTCATTTATCACAACTTCAAAATCCAAAAAGTTCTGAAGAAGCAAGTTGTTAATTGTTAATGAAATTCTTAATAGTTAATTTGGCAGGAAAGTCTGACCTGAATTGATGTGTCTTTATTCCATTTAGTGTTAAGTTTTATAGCTTCACTGCAATACGATTAAAATGTTTGATTACAGGTGCTGTCGCAGGCACTGCTGGTAGCTTTCATAATATAGGACATATGCACTGTATTACTTTCCTAAAATGAAAACCAAAAAATCTGCATTCCAACATGTATTTGGCCTCAGGGGTTTCTAAAAAGAATTGTAGGCCTATAACAGTAACACTTAACTAGCATTTATTATATGTCAGGTTATATCATAAGCACTTTATATGGATTAACTCATTCATTTTCATAGTAGCCCTATGAAATGGAGTGATTCTCACCATCTTACCAGTGAGAAAGCCAAGGCACAGAAAAGTCCAGTAAAATGCCAGTAATTAGCTAGTAGGTATTGGAGCTGGAACCTCAACCCAGCCAGATTAGCTGTGGAATTCTTTTCTTATTATAATTCTTTCAATACCCAATGCATTCTTGTGGTCACTAAAAAAAAAAAAAAAAGGTGGAGCTCTTGATGCAGTTTCCTGAACTTGTTCCACATCTAGCACAGATCATGTTCAATATTCCATGATATAACGTGAAGCCACATTTTATACATGTACACATTCTGCAACAAACTAGCCAGCAGCTGAATTCATTTGTTGGCTTAGGTTTACAGTACCTCACAGGTGGTACCTTGAACGTTATCCATTTACTCATTAGATGCTTGAATTCCTTACACAAATGTTTCCTCGTCTACTTTGAAGGCCCCTACAACCATGCAGGCAGTCTACCTGACAGTTCAAACCTCTAAGAAGTCTTCCTTGTACTGATTCTAAATATGCTTCCCTGAACTTTCTAGCCATTGATTCTAAAGGATACAGAAAAGTTTAATTCCATTTCTATATATTTGATCCTTTAAAAATAATTGTAGGTAACTATTTCTCCAATTACTCTTTCTAGAAATGGTTCAAAGAAAACATGGGTAATGTTTTAAAAATACAGAGAAGTTGGTATGGTAAGTTAAACAACAAGAAAGAATAACTTAAAAGTAAAACGTTGATGGCATGCCTGGGTGGCTCAGTCAATTAAGCGTCCAACTCTTGGTTTCAGCTCAGGTCATGATCTCATGGTTCCTGGGTTTGAGCCCTGCATTGGGCTCTGAGCTGACAGTGTGGAGCCTGCTTGGAATTCTCTCTCTCCTTTTCTCTCTGTCCCTCCTCTGCTCATGCTCTCGCTCTCTCTCTCTCTCTCTCTCTCTCTCTCTCTCTCAAAATAAACATAAAATAAAATAAAATAAAATAAAATAAAATAAAATAAAATAAAATAAAATGTTGATTTCTAGGTTTCCAGAGGATAATGGCAGCTGCTTATATCCAAATCTCTCCACATATCCTTGAGAGATGTTACAGATAAACAAGGAGAGCAAATAAACCCATAAAACAAAACTAAAAAATAAAAGTGAGAGAGAATAGTACAAACTTCAATTTACATGGAAATCAACAAATAGACATTAGGAACCAGCAAAACTGATCTAGAGCCCACAATGGAATGGAAAGATCAGTGGAGACTAAGTGAAAAGGAGAAGAGACCAATGGGTTCCTCACGATGGTAGAACATAGACAAAATCACCCTTAGAAGGGGAGAGTCCCACATGGAGTGGGGAAACATTGAGAAAAGGTTTGAGACCTTGTGGATCAAAACACTCACTACTGGGGAACAGAAAGAGGGACTTGAAAGTTCTTGAGACCTTCTTGGGAAGGGTCCTGGACTAGATGAAGGTGACCAGCAAGGGGCAGGAGTCCCTTGGAGTCTTGGTGATCAGAGTAAGGGGGAGACAAGCAGTGGATATTAAAGATCCTACTAAACACATAAGAAACACAAAATCAGAAGACACAGCAACCACCCTCCCCTTAACCTTTAGAAAAAACACTATCTGTTAAGTAATATGCACTCAGCTAACACTACTCTGAACTAAAAACTAGTACACCATCCAAGCTTCTCACCATCACAACAGAGTAACTATTATTGATTTAGTGAAGGATAAGATATTTTATTTTCTTCTTCTTTTTAATTTAAATTCAAGTTAGTTAACATACAGTGTAGTCTTGGTTTCAGGAGTAGAACCCAGTGGTTCATCTCTTACATATGACACCCAGCGCTCATCCCTAAAAGTGCCCTCCTTAATGCCCATCATTCATTTAGCCCATCTCCCCACCCAACACCCCACCAGCAACCCTCAGTTTGTTCTCTGTATTTAAGAGTACCTTAGGGTTTGCCTCCCTCTGTTTTTTTTTTTTTTTGGTCTTATTTTTCCTTCCCTTCCCCTATGTTCATCTCTTGTGTTTCTTAAATTCCACATATGTGTGAAATCATACATTTGTCTTTGTTTGACTGACTTGCATCACTTAGCATAATACATTCTGCTTCCATCCACGTTGTTGCAAATGGCAAGATTTCATTTTTTTTTTTTTGACTGTCAAGTAGTTTTCTATTGTATGTTTATAAATCACATCTTCTTTATCCATTCATCAGTTGATGGACATTTGGGATCTTTCCATAATTTGGCTATTGTTGATAGTGCTGCTATAAACATTGGGGTGCATGTGCCCCTTCGAATCAGCACTCCTATATCCTCTGGATAAATACCTAACAGTGCAATTGCTGGGTTTCAGGGTAGTTCTATTTTTAATTTTTTGAGGAACCTCCATTCTCGTTTCCAGAGTAGCTACACCAGCTTGCATTCCCACCAGCAGTGCAAAAATGTTCCCCTCTCTCTGCATCCTTGTCAACATCTGTTGTTTCCTGAGTTGTTAATTTTAGCCATTCTGAGAGGTCTGAGGTGGCATCTCATTGTGATTTTGATTTGTACTTCCCTGATTATGAGTGATGTTGAGCAAAAGATAAGACATTTTAATATTAGTGGAAACATATGCAACATCCATACAAAACTACAATAAAATCCTTTATCCAATCTCTTGCCATAAAACCCACAAAGCAAAATAAATCTGTATATAATATGCTCACTTGAATTATATATCCTTAAACAAATATTTGCATATATAAAAAAACTCTCCAAATCAGAAATTCAAAAACTCAAAACATAAACGTACAAAAAAGAAGATGTATATCCAGAGATAACTCAGGGAAGAAAAGGAGGAGAGAGAGGAAAGCAAAATAATTTTTGAAATGAACATTCAAATCTGAGATGCCAAACAGACAAGACACGGGGCTAGAAATATAAATAAGGGTGCTAAGAAGAGGAATAAAAACACCATGAGAATAAAAAACAAAATACAAAACAGCTAAAAAAGTTTAAGACAAAAACTGGTTGCTACAGAATCTAGGCAAAGAAGACCTAAACTACATGTAGCTGGAATTTCTGAAAAATAAAAACAAAGGACAGATATATAAAACTATCATTCAGGAAAAATTTTCAGAAAGAAAAGGATTCTATATTTCAAAGGACTCACTAACATCTAGACAAATGGACTAGGAATAATCAAATGAGACACAGCCTAGTAAAACTATTGCAATTAAAACAAAAGAAAAAAATCCTTCTGGGCCTTTAGGTGAGAAAATCAAATTGCCTATAAAGTAAAAGATACCAAAATGGCATCAAATTTGTTAACAGCAACACACAAAGCAAAACTGTAGGAAAGAAAGTGTAAAGCTAGGCCTTTATATCCAGCCAAACTGTTTTCAAGTATTAAAGCTATGAAAAATAGTTTGAAACCTGCATAGATTCAGTACAGCACTCAGGAGCCCTTTCCAAGAAATCTTTTAAGGGGATGAGTTTCATTCAAGCAAGAAATGTTGGCGATACTCTGGCAAAAGGACTGATGGTTAAGCAATAAATACATTTAATATTAGATCAAAGACGAAAGCATTGGGAGGGATAAAAGTAGAAAATAATGTGTTATCTGTACTGTACAAAGTACTCTGTACAAAGTATAAATAACACGACCATTTTTTTTTAATAGTAAAGAGAAGGGAGTGGGGGGGGGGGGAGTAGAATAAGCTCATTGGTTACCACATGGGTAATAGAGTCAAAGGTATTACTTACACCTCTCAACTGAAAATAAAGGAGCTATAGGCATTATAAAAGGTATTTTTTATTTATTTTTTATTTTTTTAATTTTTTAATGTTTATTTATTTTTGAGAGAGAGAGAGTGAGTGAGCAGGGGAGGGGCAGAGAGAAAGGGGGACACAGAATCTGAAGCAGGCTCCGGGCTCTGAGCTGTCAGCACAGCACCCGATGTGGGGCTCAAACCCACAAACTGTGAGGTCATGACCTGAGCCGAAGTTGGATGCTTAACTGACTGAGCCACCCAGGCACCCCAAAAAGGTATTTTTAAAAGTAAGTCCTACAACAGGTGTTGGCAAACTTTAGGCGACAGGTTAAGTCCAATTCACCTGCTTTTGTAAATAAAGTTTCTTTTTTTTTTTTTTTCAATTTTTTTTTCTTAAGTTTATTTATTTTTGAGACAGAGAGAGACAGAGCATGAACGGGGGAGGGTCAGAGAGAGAGGGAGACACAGAATCGGAAACAGGCTCCAGGCTCTGAGCGGTCAGCACAGAGCCCAATGCAGGGCTCGAACTCGCGGACCGCAAGATCGTGACCTGAGCCGAAGTCGGATGCTTAACCGACTGAGCCACCCAGGCGCCCCATTTTGTAAATAAAGTTTCAATGGGACACAGCCACATACATCCAGTTACATATTGTCTATGACTTTTGTTCTGTCTACATCATAGACACTAATGTAGTCAAATTATCCAAATCAACAGAAGTGAGTAGTTGTAAGAGATAGTATGGCCCTTAAAGTCTTAAATATTTATATCTGGGTCTTTATAGAAAAGTTTGCCAATGCCTACTATATAACAAAAATACAAACCTTCCTAAATGCCAAACATATAGAAAAGGAAACATAGTAAAATTTTCAAAAATGAAACAGTTGACACCATTCATATAGGTAATACCAATAAATATAAATGTGCTTAATTCACACATTAAAAGAAAGAGATTTTTCAGGTCATTCATAAAGCAAAATAAAATAAAACCAACTGTATGCTCTATCTAAAAGAACAAACTGAGGCATCTTTTTTTGCCCAAAGGTCCTGTTCCTATGATATAATGAAAGCATTTTATTTTATTTTATTTTATTTTATTTTATTTTATTTTATTATTTGATTTATTTATTTTTAATGTTTATTTATTTTTGAGAGGCAGAAAGAGATCGAGTGCAAGTGGGAGAAGGACATCGAAAGAGAGAGAGGGAGACACAGAATCCCAAGCAGGCTCCAGGCTCTGAGCCCGACAGCATAGAGCCCGACAGAGGGCCCAAACCCACAAACCGTGAGATCATGACCTGAGCTGAAGTCAGATGCTCATATGACTGAGCCACCCAGGCGCCCCAAAAGCATTTGAAAAATAAAAATACTAGGGGGTTGCTGGGTGGTTTAGTCAGTTGAGTATCCAACCCTTGATTTCGGTTCAGATCATGATCTCATGAGTCATTAGATCAAGGCCCACATCAGGCTCTCCACAGAGCCTGCTTAGGATTTTCTGTCTCCCTTTTTCTCTGACCCTCCCTGCTCCCATGCACTTGTATTTTCTCTCTCTCTCTCTCAAAACAAATAAAAAAAAAATTCAAAAATGTAAAAAAAAAAACTGAAATCTTAAGATTAAACATGAAGGATTGAAGAAAGATGTATTAGGCAAAAACAAATAATATGAAACCAGGAGTTATGATCTGGATACTAGGCAAGGCAACATTCAGACCAGAAAGCTTTAAGACAGAGAAATATAAATGCCAAACCCACAGCAACTATGACCACACAAAGAAAGGAATTAATTCAAATAACCTCTGAATATGCACTCTGACCATATATGGCCTTAGTGAAATATATTCTAAGCACACACACACACACACACACACACACACACACACATACACAAAATACAAACCAAACAAACTGCAAAGAAGGCTTGAATATCACTAAGTTTTTTGGTTGTTTTTTTTTCTTTTTTTTTTTTTTTTTTTGGTGGTTGTTACTGGCAACAGTGTTGGTATAGTAATTCTGAAACTATTTTTGCAGACTCAACTGAGTTCAGGAATACAAGGAGATTTGTGAACACTTTCATATACATAGGAAATAAAATAATTTTGGAAAGTCACAAGTATCTTCTAGCCCTGGCCTATCAGGAGTGGCTAGAAAACACAGTTTTTTAAAAAGTACACAAATAATTGCACAGTAATCTGAATATACTTAATATTTAACTGTATGCTTAAAAATGGTTAAGATGGAAAGTTTCATGTTATGTATATTTTACTATGTGGCAGGCACTAAGTCAGGATGTTGATATATATCAGCCCTAACTTGAGACTATCCCTGGAAGAAGGGTATTGTTATTTGCCTTTCAGAGATGACTAAACTGAGGCCCAGAGATGGGAATAATGTCACACAAGATCAAAAAGAAGTAACAGAGACTAGACTTGACTATGGGTCTCTTTAATCCCAAGCCTATATGCTCTTTCCACCATAACCAACTGACTTTTCAAAAAGAATATTAACAATTAAGTTTTACTTTATTTTAAAGGCAGGGACATATACTACTTTTGTAATTGTTGCATATTTGTTGTTACTGAGTAGTGACAGTGGCAGTTTTAAGTAGTTTTACCAAGAATTCACCATACAGGAAATAATTCCAGAGGAAAGGTGTTTGGTCTCTTAGATAGTAACATCTGTCCTTACTAAGGATTATTATTACAGGTCATATCCTCTGCATGAAAAATATAGAACCTAACAACTCAAGGTGGAAGAGATTCAAATCTAAGTTATATGTCTAATCTGTGTTTAAATACAGTTTTCGGGACACCTGACTGGCTCAGTCAGTAGAGTATGCAACACTTGATCTCAGAGTTGTGAGTTTAAGACCCACATTGGGTTTAGAGATTACTTAAAAATAAAATCTTAAACAAATAAATAAAATTTAAAATTTTTAAATAGTGTAAAAAAACATTAAGTCTAATTGAAATATATTTTCGGGCCAGCATGCATTAGCAACATTATGTTCAGAAGCAAAAGCAGTGACTCCTAAGTGCTCATCAGCATGTGGTGGCCCTGTTATCCCTGGGAATTGCCATTTAGTAAGTTCAGAGACCACAAGAACCTAAGTTCTGTTAGTACAAGGTAATTAAAAAATATCTTCACAATTACATTGCTCAAGAAACCCTTTCAAGAAGATGGAGAAATTAAAAAAGCAAACCACTGAATATCATTACATAATAATACTGTTATACAGTATTTACAAACTATGTCTTAAAATGCATGATAAATATTAAATAGTATAAATGTATTTATGAATCTAGAAATAGTTATGTAGGGTGTGAAATACATCATAATGCCACCAACATCCAAACCTGACAGTCCATGGATAAGAACTAGTGTAGTGATAATAACTAGAAGAGAACAAAGAGCCTTTTTTTTTTTTTAAATTTTTTTTTTTCAACGTTTATTTATTTTTGGGACAGAGAGAGACAGAGCATGAACGGGGGAGGGGCAAAGAGAGAGGGAGACACAGAATCGGAAACAGGCTTCAGGCTCTGAGCCATCAGCCCAGAGCCTGACGCGGGGCTCGAACTCACGGACCGCGAGATCGTGACCTGGCTGAAGTAGGACGCTTAACCGACTGCGCCACCCAGGCGCCCCTTTTTTTTTTTTTTTTTAATTTTTTTTTTTCAACGTTTATTTATTTTGGGGACAGAGAGAGACAGAGCATGAACGGGGGAGGGGCAGAGAGAGAGGGAGACACAGAATCGGAAACAGGCTCAAAGAGCCTTTTAATTCCTGGAATGTGATAAATTATAGTAATCTTTAAATATACATGCCAAAGTGCTTCCATAAGTAAAAATCCTTACGTAAATGTAAAGAAGCTGAAAGACAAAAATATCAGTCATGATCCATGCCACAGTTCAAAGAGGTATTAAAGTCTGGATAGTAGCCAAGACAAAAGAGAAACATTTGAAGAATTTTATTTCAAAAAGATAATCATACAAATGCTTAGCATAATAATAACTTATATTTAATGCCTACTATGGTATAATGGTCAAAAAAGTAAGCCCTTGAGAAGTTTTCTTGTTTTGTTTTGTTTTGTTTTGTTTTGTTTTTGAGAAAGAGGAGCAAGTGAGTGAGGGGCAGAGAGAGAGAGAGAGAGAGAGAGAGAGAGAGAGAAAGAGAGAAAGAGAGACAGAAGAGAGAAGCAGGGCTCACTTGCGGCTAATGGTTTACCCGAAGCAAGGTTCAAGCTCACCAGATGTAGGACTTGAACTCACAGACTGTGAGATCATGAACTGATGACCTCATCAGATGCTTAACAACTGAGCCGAAGTCAGATGCTTAACAACTGAGCCACCGAGGAACCCAAGAAAAGTTCATTATATCAGAGCATTCAGAGGTGCTTCTCATGCAAAACTCCTTTCAGCATATATTACATATTTGACAAGTGATTTAAAGGAGAAACAATTTGGGGCGCCTGGGTGGTGCAGTCGGTTAAGCGTCCGACTTCAGCCAGGTCACCATCTGGCAGTCCGTGAGTTCGAGCCCCGCGTCGGGCTCTGGGCTGATGGCTCAGAGCCTGGAGCCTGTTTCCGATTCTGTGTCTCCCTCTCTCTCTGCCCCTCCCCCGTTCATGTTCTGTCTCTCTCTGTCCCAAAAATAAATAAACGTTGAAAAAAAAAACTTAAAAAAAAAAAAAAGAAAAAAAAAGAATTTTCATGTCTTATGTTTGTGAGGGATATCATTCTGTAATGATCATTCTGTATCATTTTATTTTCCTATAACGTTTTAGTCAAGGTTTGGTGTTTCCATGGAATATTTTGTTCCTATCCTTTTCACTTACTTATATGTTTGAATTTAAAGTCAGTTTCTGGAGTTAAGATGGCAGACATGCAGGGGGACCAGGATTTCCCTCAAACACAGTTGTATTGAGGTCAGAACACTTGGAACACCTAAGAAATCTATCTGCAGAATGACAGAAAAATCTCCATAGGTGGAGAGAGACAGTCTGGCGGGACAGAGGTGTGTGTGTGCAAATTGGGGGAGATAAAACAGCATATCAGAGGCACACTGGAAGAGAACAGTCCCCTCCGTTGAGTACTGTGGAAAGAGAGTATACTGCACCCCCCCCCACCCTGCCCCGCAAGGACAAAAGACCCTGCAGGCACCAGCCATATTGGCAGGGCAGAGTGGCACCATCCCAGAACTTGGTCCCCACGGTGCGGGATCCTTTAAAACATCGGGTCTTGAATCCCAGCCAAGTGCCCAGAAGGCACAGGAAACTGTGGAGCAGGGCAAGCTGACTGCCCACGCCACTCTGTGAGGAACAGTGTGGTTTGACACATGGTCTAGGGAGGGAGACTGCGGTGTCACCATTTATTCCCCATCACCAACACTGTGGGGCTTTAGGGAACAGCACAGTGGCCCCCAGTGGGGGCAGTACCAGCCTACCCCAAACCCCACCCCTCTGTGCCTGGCACTTGCTTATCTACTGGAGCGGGACTGACACTGAGGGAACCAGACAGCCTCTCCTCCCAACCAGCACAGCCACAGTCCCAGGCACCAACAGACAACTGTCCTGTGGTTTTGTATGTTAGTCTGTTCTCTCTCTCTCTCTCTCTCTCTCTCTCTTTTGCCTCTTTTCTTTCCTTCTCTTCTCTTTTCTCTTTTTCTTTCTACCCTCTTCTTTTTTTCCCTTTGGGATCAGGCCCATAGTTTCTGATTTGATTTTTAGTCAATTCTTATTAAATACATAAATATTTTTTTCTTTCTTTCTTTCTCTGCTTTGTCTGTTTAATCGGGCATTTTTACTTTATTCTTTTACCCCTTTTCTATATTTCCTTCTTCTTATTTTCCATTCCCTCTCTCTCTGGATTATGCCTTATAGTTTCTTTGATTCTCTGCTTGGTCTTTTTTGTTGCCCCTTTCATTCTTCTCTTTGTGTGGGATCATGTCCCCTGCCCTTTCCTTTCTTCCAGGGTTACTTCAATGAACAAATCAAAGCACACCTGGTGGAAGGTCTAAACAATCCACCACTACAAGTAAGGAGAAGCTTTGTAGAAGACTGACCAGTGGGATAAAGCAGTAAAATATGCAACAAAAGAGTGCAAGAAAAACACTCTGAAAACACTTGCTGTGGGCGCCTGGGTGGCTCAGTCGGTTGAGCGTCTGACTTCAGCTCAGGTCACGATCTCGCGATCTCGCGGTCCGTGAGTTTGAGCCCCACCTCGGGCTCTGGGCTGATGGCTCAGAGCCTGGAGCCTGCTTCCGATTCTGTGTCTCCCTCTCTCTCTGCTCCTCCCCCGTTCATGCTCTGTCTCTCTCTCTGTGTCTCAAAAATAAATGAACATTAAAAAAAATTTTTTTAAAAACACTTGCTGAAGTGCCAGGCCCTGGAGAGTCTATGACCCCTTTTTAATATAGTAGTTCTCACAGGTGCAGGACACACAACAAGCTATTAAAACAAGACAGAAACCTAGCCAAAATGACAAAACGGTAGAATTCTCCTCAAAATAAATTCCAAGAAGAAATGTTAACGAATTGCTCAAAACATATATAAACAATATATCTGAATAAGAATTTAGAATAACAGTCATAAGACTAATAGCCAGGCTTGAAAAAAGCACAAAAGACAGCAGAGAATCTACTGCTGCAGAGATCAAAGACCTAAAAAATAGTCACAATGAATTAAGAAATGCTATAAAAGAGATGCAAAATAAACCAGAGGCACTGACAAAGAGGATGGGAGAAGCAGTGGAGAGAACAGGTGAAACAGAAGATAAACTTATGGAAAAAGATAAACTTCCTTTTCCTTCCTGAAAAAGGAAGAGAAAGGAAATTACTAGACCATGAGGGGAGAATTAGAGACCTAAGTGATTCAATGAAATGAAATAGTATTTGTATCATAGGAATTCCAGAAGAAGAAGAAGAGAGAGAAAGGGGGAGAAGGTTTATTTGAACAAATTATAGCTGAGAACTTCCCTAATCTGGGGAAGGAAACAGGCATCCAAGTCCAAGAGGCACAGAGAACTCCCTTCCAAATCCACAAAAGCAGGTCAACACCATGACATATCATAGTGAAACTGGCAAGTTACAAAGAGAAAGAGAGAATTCTGAAAGCAGCAAGGGACAAACGGGCCTTAACCTACAAGGGTAGACACATAAGGGTAGTAGCAGACCTGTCCACTGAAACTTGGCAGGCCAGAAGGGAGTGGCAGAAAATAGTCAATATGCTGAATAGGAAAGATAAAGGCTTCTCAGACAAATAAAAACTGAAGGAGTTCATGACCACTAAACCAGCCCACAGGAGATCCCTAAGGGGGAATCTGTGAGTGGAATGCTGCTAAGACTACAAAGGGCCAGAGACATCACCACAAGCACAAAACCTACAGGTAACACAATGACACTAAATCCATGTCTTTCAATAGTCACTCTGAATGAAAATGGACTAAATGCCCCAATCAAAAGACATAGGGTATCAGAATGGATTAAAAAAACCAAGATCCATCTCTATGCTGCCTACAAGAGACTAATTTTAGACCTGAGGACACCTGTAGATTGAAAGTGAGTGAACAGAGAACCATCTATCATGCTACTGGATGGCAAAAGAAAGCTGGAGTAGCCATACCTATATCAGACAAACTTGATTTTAAAACAAAGACTGTTAACAAGAAATAAAAAAGGGCATTATATTATAATTAAAGGGTTTATCCATCAAGAAGAGCTAACAATTGTAAATGTTTATGCCCCCAATGTGGAAGAAGCCAAATATATAAATCAATTAATCACAAACATAAATAAATGTTTAGATAACAATACTGTGATTGCAGGTGACTTTAATACTCCACTTAGAGCAATGGACAGATAATCTAGGCAGAAAATCAATAAGGAAACAACGGCTCTGAATGACACATTGGACCAGATGGACCTAACAGATATATTCAGAACTTTTCATCCAAAAGCAGCAGAATACACATTCTCCTCAAGTACAAATGGAACATTCTCCAAAATAGATTACATACTGGGTCACAAAACAGCCCTCAACAAATATAAAAGGATTGAGATCATACCATACATATTTTCAGATCACAACGCTATGAAACTTGAAATCAACCACAAGAAAAATTTGGAAAGCCCCCAAATTCATAGAAGTTAAAGAACATCCTACTAAAGAATGAATGGGTCAACCATGAAATTAAAGAAGAAATTAAAAAATATATGGAAGCAAATGAAAATAAAAACACAACAGTCCAAACCCTTTAGGATGCAGCAAAGGTGGTCCTAAGAGGAAAATACGTTGCAATTCAGGCCTATCTCAAGAAGCAAGAGAGGTCCCAAATACATAACCTAACCTCACACCTAAAGAAACTAGAAAGGCAGCAGCAAAGAAAGCCCAAAGCCAGCAGAAGAAGAGAAATAATAAAGATTTGAACAGAAATAAACAATGTAGAATCCAAAAAACAAACAAACAAACAAACAAAAACCCAAAACAAAACAAACAGTAGAGCACATCAATGAATCTAAGAGCTGGTTTTCTGCAAGAATAAACAAAATTGATAAACCACTAGCCAGACTTCTAAAAAAGAAAAGAGAAAGGACCCAAATAAATATAATCATGAATAAAAGAGATCACAACCAACACTAGAGAAATAACAATTATCAGAAAATACTATGAAAAATTATATGCCAACAAACTGCACAATCTGGAAGAAATGGACAAATTCCTGACTCTCACACACTACCAACACTCAAGAAAACTTGAACACACCCATAACCAGAAAAGAAATTGAATCAGTTATCAAAAATATGCCAACAAATAAGAGTCCTGGGCCAGATGGCTTCCCAGGGACTTTCTACCAGACATTTAAAGCAGAGTTAATACCTATTCTTCTCAAGCTGTTCAAAAAAATAAAAATGGAAGAAAAGCTTCCAGACTCATTCCATGAAGCCAGCATTACCTTGATTTCCAAACCAGAAAAAGACCCCACACTGAAAAGGAGAATTATAGGCCAATAGCCCTGATGAACATGGATGCAAAAATTCTCAACAAGATACTAGCAAATCAAATCCAACAGTATATTAAAAGAATTATTCACCAAGATCAAGTGGGATTCATTCTTGGGCTACAGGGCTGGTTCAATGTTTATAAATCAATAAACGTGACACATCACATTAGTAGAAGAATACGAACCATATGATCCTGTCAATAGACGCAGAAAAAGCAGTTGACAAAACATAGCATCCTTTCTTAATAAAAACCCTCAAGAAAGTTGGGATAGAAGGAACATATTTGATGTCATAAATGCCATATATGAAAGGCCCATAGCTAACATCATCCTCAATGGGGAAAACCAAGAGTTTTCCCCCTGAGATCAGGAACATGACAGGGATGTCTACTCTCACCACTGTTGTTTAACATAGTGTTGGAAGTCCTAGCATCAGCAATCAGACAACAAAATGCAATGAAAGGCATTCCAAACAGGCAGGGAAGTCAAATTTTCACTCTTTGCAGGTGACATGATACTCTACACAGGAACCCTGAAAGACTCCACCAAAAAGCTGCTAGAGCTGATACATGAATTCAGCAAAGTCACAGGATATGAAATCAATGTACAGAAACTGGCTGCATTTCTATACACCAATAATGAAGCAACAAAAGAGGTATCATGGAATCAATCCCATTTACAATTGCACCAAGAACCATAAAATACCTAGGAATAAATCTAACCAAAGAGGTAAAAGATCTATATGCTGAAAACTATGAAAGTTTATGAAAGAAACTGAAGAAGACACAAAGAAATGGAAAAACATTCCATGTGCATGGATTGGAAGAACAAATATTGTTAAAATGTTGGTACTGCCCAAAGCAATCTATGCATTCAATACAATCTCATTCAAAATAGCACTAGCATTCTTCACAGAGCTAGAGCAAACAATCCTAAAACTTCTATGGAACCACAAAAGGTCCCAAATAGCCAAAGTAATGTCGAAAAAGAAAACCAAAGCTGGAGGCATCACAGTCCTTGGCTTTATAAAGCTGTAATCAACAAGACTGTATGGTACTGGCACAAAAAAAGACACACAGACCAATGGAACAGAATACAGAACCGAGAAATGGACCCACAAATATATGGCCAACTAATCTTAGACAAAATAGGAAAGAATATCCCTGGAAAAAAGACAGCACTGGGTGTTGTATTAGTAATGAATCACAGGAATCTACTCCTGAAGCCAAGACTATACTGTATGTTAGATAACCTGACAATATAAATCAATCAATCAGTCAGTCAGTTTCTTGAAGAGAGCATTTAGTTGAGTCTTACTTTTCTATCAAATCTGACAATCACTGCCTTTTAATTGTTTACATAGCTATTAATGTAATTATTGATATGGTTGACTTTGGATCTACCATCTTGTTAACTGCATTGTTTGTCCCATCTACTATTCTGTTTCCTTTTTCTTCTCTTCCTGCCTCCTTTTGTATTATTTCTTATAGTTCCATTTTATCTCTACGCCTGGTTTATTAGTTATGCACTCTTTTATTTTCTAGTGGCTGTTCTAGAGTTTACATCTTTAACTTATTACAGTCTGCCTTCAAATAATATTATACCATTTCATGTGTAGAGATGGCCTTCAGTGTCTGTAAGGCCATGACAGTTGATCTGGGTAGTGGCCTTGTTGTTATCTTTACCTTCAATGCACCAGAGATTTCAAATTTGGTCACTGTTGAGTCGCCACAATTTTGTGCATCTAGATGGGGGTTGTAGTGCAATGCTGGAAGATCATTCTCAGTGTTTTTACTCTACCTTCAGCTTTCAGCAGTCTTTGCACACCCACACCACAGGGGGTGTCTCTTTCCATACTCCTGCACCTTCCCCAGTGGCAGACTGCTAGTTACCAGGTGTTAGGCTTATTTGGGAGCCAGACTGGTTCTTGGGTCTCCTGGTCTGAAGCAGGGTTTGTGAACCCGCTTTTTGGTGGGATGGGCTGGGAAGCTGTAAGCCTCTCTGTCCCTCCAGCCTGGTGGCAGCAGAACCCTGCCATGTATCTGTGGTGGTCCTTGGGCAGGAGGAATTGTTCTGTCCCATTTCCCAAGGAAATGGATGCTTTGCCTTGGTTCAGGATCCTGGACCTGATGAGTGTTTCCTGCCCTTCCATCAGGAGAAAAAGGCTTTTGCTTCTACCCTTTCCCCAGAAGCAACACCATTTTGCCTGGCTCCTGTGGGAGGGAAGGAAGGTGCTCTAACCTCTTCCTGAAGTACAGTGTTTTTTGTTTTATTTTGATCTGTTTTCCTGCTCTATCCCTCCCCTAAGAGGCCCTGGGTTGGAGACTTGTGGAGAAGGGCTTGCAGGAGAGAACTCCCTTTGTGTTTGGATGTGAGTTATTCTACACTGACATGCTAGCTCATGCTTGGAGATCAAGGAATTTTAAAAACTTTAGTCATTTTTCCTTATTTGCTTCTATGGCAGCCACCTCTTCCTCTCACGCTCTGTCAAAAGTGAACATCATCTCTCCTCAGATGGGCCTGTCACACTTTAGAATTAATTCCCTTGATTTCCTTGTAAATTCAGCTCTCTGATATGTTCAAGGAAAGTTATCATTTTTGTGGGCTATCTGGATTTTTCTTGTTAGGATGGGAGTGACATGCTCTTACACCTTTCCACACTCTGGAAGGGGAAGAAGAACTTAGGCTTATGTTCTGTACGTCTTTGCTTTTTTATTTCATTTTTTAAGATAATTTTTATAGGGGCATCTGGGTGGCTCAGTCGGTTGAGCATCTGACTTCAGCTCAGGTTATGATCTCATGGTTGGTGAGTTTGAGCCCCACGTTGGGCTCTGTGATGACAGCTCAGAGCCTGGATCCTGCTTCAGATTCTGTGTCTCCCTCTCTCTGCCCCCCCCCACTCACACTCTGTCTCTCAATAATGAATAAACATTAAAAAAAATTTTTTTTAAGTTATTGTATTTTTAAAAATATTGCTTTGTGGGACACCCGGGTGGCTCAGTCAGTTAAGATTCTGACTCTTGGTTTCAGCTCAGGTCATGATCTCGTGGTTTGTGAGTTCAAGCTCTGCACTGACAGCTCAGAGACTGCTTGGGATTCTCTCTCTCTTTCTCTCTCTCTCTCTCTCTCTCTCTCTGCCCCTACCCTGCTCATGCACATGTGTGCGCTCTTTCTGTCTCTCAATAAACTTTAAAAAAGTATCGCTTTGTGATGAATTGAAAAAGACAAAACTGGTCCCTCATCACAGTGTAAAAAGCCCTGTTTCAGTGCATAAAGTATAGTAATGACAAGATTGTCCAACCTATGGTTGCCATAACTGAACTGTTTAGCTACAGAACATTTCTTTTGGAGCTTATGACACCTTTATGGATAGCAAAAAGATTCATACTAATTCACACCTAGCAGAGAGTAAGGTACTAGGAGTGATTAAGCAAATATTTTCACTTTAAAAAGTTTATTCTGTAGCCTATCATATAGCACTGCTAATCTTCTCCCTTTCTAAAACTAGATTCAAAGCATTTGTTCAAATTTTCCCTGATGTAAGGGTAAATTTTTAAGGAATACTTCAAAATGTCCCAGATTTTCTCTGGAAAAGGCATATCAAAATAAACTACAAATCCTGCCAACCAGCAAAGGTGCTAACTAAATGGAGACATAATGAGAAGAGAAAGTAGCCTTGAAGATATTTAGGAAACTATATCTCTAATTTCCCCCTGATAAAGAGTTTAGAAGCAATAATTATTTTAAGTATGATCTCATATCACTTTTATTATGAGCTTACCACTTTCGTGCTCTTTTGTTTATCTTCCCCAACAAAATAGCAAACACCTGAAGAATAGTGCTGTATTCATCTTTGTACTTCTCAGTGTCTAGTTCAGTGCCTGGCACATAGCAGGCTCTTAATGAATATATACAGAGTGAATGTACATCAAGTGAAATGAATAGATCTGGTAATGGTTCCACCTAGCTTTTTCTTGTGTCTTTTTCCTATGGGCTATATCCTCTCATCTCCTCCCTTTCTTTTTTTTTGCAAGTGCATAAAATTAGATCTCAGAGAATCTATACACACCAGCATCTGTCTTTATACCCACTGCTGTTTGAAGACTCTGCTGGCAGTCCTATCTGCCTGATCAGCTGGCCTCACATCTATAACAGTAGCATTAGGGCTGAGATAGTTCTAGCTCTGTCCTTTTTTGGATGACCCAGCAGCCTACTTGGTGGTCAGCCTTTGTAGCCAGAGAAGTTTCTCATAATCACCTCAGGGCCTGAATGAATGGATTTCTATCTGACTTGCCTACTTTTCCTCCTCAGTGGTCATATGCCACCAGTGACTCACACACCTCAACCCCTAAACCTTTTGGAGTCACAAATAGGCACATCATTTTATGTTAATATATTTTATTATTCAGTTTTCCACATGCTGTGATCACCTTCTATTAGGACAGATAAGGAGAATGCCATTGAAAGGAGAAATTATGCTATTTTTATTTTTGAATCTTTTAAATTTCCTAACATAGTAATATGCCCACAGTAGATACACATTATTGAATACGCATATACTTTAGTTTTTCATTTCTTTGTCCCAAAACCTCATTTTTACTTCCTCATACACTTCCAGGGGGATGCTAATGTGTGTCTTGATGAATGTTAACTGATAAAACCTGATAAGACCAAAAATACCTTGTAGTTCAATAAGGTTCATATTTTTTCATAATCACATATTAACTAATGTCATTATTCCTATAGATTTTAAAGAAAAGAAACTCTTACCCAGCCTTAGCAACACTTATGGTTTGTTGCTCCATTGCCTCATGGATACTGGTTCTATCATGCTCTTTGAGACTGTTAAACTCATCGATACAGCAAAGGCCCGCATCTGCAAGTACTAATGCTCCAGCCTCCAAATTCCATTCTCCTGAGTCTTTCACAGCAGTTACCGTCAGACCTAAGGAAACAAGCAAGCTATGTCAGCTTTTATTTTCAAAAGCATATCTTATATCTCTGAGGGCGAAGTACCTATATTTTAAAGGGAAGGGCATAGAGTCAACACTTCTATTTCTATTCTGCATAGAATGGATGGCATCAGACAGAGAGCTGGTAGTTCCCAAGGGGAGGCAGGTGGGAGGATGGGCAAAGCAAATGAAGGGAATTAAGAAGTGTGAAATTATTTGTAAGTCACAGCATGTAAAGTACAGCATAAGGAATATAGTCAATAATAGTGTGATAACTTTGTATGGTGACAGATGGTAACTAGACTTATGGTGAACATTTCATGATGTATATAAATGTCAAATCACTATGTTGTACATTTGAGACAAATACAATATGGCATGTCAAGTTTACTTCAATTTAAAAAAATGGATGGCATCAGGACAACTATTTCAGATATCCAGGCACTGGAAGGCCTCAGAAGATCCTATGTTCTGAAAATGTAAGATGTGTTATTAAATATTTTGTAGCAACCAGAAGTCCCCAAATTTTCTGTCTCTCCTTGGTGGGTACCCTCACTGAGTGATCTAAACTTTTAGAAGGAGCAAACAGAGCTCTGGAGACCTTATGACATCTTATCACAAGATGTTCTGTATTATATGCTGTTTACAGAGAGGGGTCCAAAGACAGAAAACAGTAGATACTACGGTCCAATGATAAAAATGAAGAGTTTGCTCCCAGTCACGGTGTGAGGGTGAAGACTCCGTTATATATCTTCTCTGGTTTTGATTTATCCTTTATACCAGTCAGTAAAGCACAGTGGCCAAAACAAAGGCTTTGTAGTACACCAACCTGGATCTGAATCCTGGATCCGTCATTCTGGCTGTCATACTATAGGCAAGTTTCCTAAGATGTCCAAGCTTCTGTTTATTTATTTATAAAAGGGAGTAACAATGGAATGTATCTTATGGAGTCTTAGATATTCAAATAGAATATAATAAAGCTCTTTAAAAGGTATAGGACACATAACGAGTATTTATAACAACTACTGTTGATAAAAATCAGTAAGCCTCTGGACAGAATGACCAAGAAATAAAAAGAGGAGGGACAAGTTACAAATATCAGGAATGATAGGGGGAGATTACTATAAACCCTACAGACACTGAACTGATAATAAGGAAATACAATGAACAACTCTATACCCTAGGTTTGATGACTTAGATGAAATGGTCAAATTCTTTGGAATACATAAACTGCCAAAGTTTACCTAAAAAGGAACAGATAGCTTGCATACCCCTATATCTATTTTAAAATTGACCATTTAGATCAAAATCTTGCAACACAAAAATCTATAGACTGAGATGACCTCATGGTGAATTCTACCAAACATTTATGAAAGAGCTAATACAAATTCTACACAAAATTTTAAAAATACAGAAAAACAAGGAACACTTCCCAACTCATTTACTGCAATCAGCATTATCAAGATACCAAAACTAAAGACATATTAAAAGAAAACTACAGACCAGTATCTCTCACATAGATGCAAAAATCTTCCAACGATACAAGCAAATCAAACAATACATAAAATAATGATAGATCATAACCAAGTAAGGTTCATCTTGGGAATGCAAGGCTAATTTCTTAATGAAAATTAACCAATATAACTTACCATATAAATAAATGGAACAAAAAGCAAATGACCACTTCACTACATACAGAATAAAACACTTGATAAAATTCAACAACTATTTATGATAAAAAAAACTCTCAGAAAACTAGGAATAGAGAGAACTTCTTCAGTCTTATTTACAAAAATTATACAACTAACATATTTAACAATAAAAGACTGAATGTTTACTCCCACCCTCACCCTCATCCCCCAAATTAGAACAAGGCAAGGAGATCTGTTCTCATCACTCGTATTCAAAATCATCATGGGGTTCTAGCCGATAAAATAAAGGAAAAGAAGTCAAAACCATCAGAACAAAAAGGAAAAAATAAATTTACATTTCAGACAATATAATTATGTTTAAAATTCCAAATACTTTACCAAAAAATCTACTAAAACTAATAAGTGAGGGTAGCAAGGTTGCAGAATACAAGTCAATATACAAATATCGGTCATATTTCTATATATATTAGAAAACATTTAAAGTTGAAATTAAAAAATAATACAATTTATAATAGTACCAGAGAATATGAAATACCTGGGTATAAACCTTCAAAAATGTACAAGTTCAAGCCCCACTTTGGGTGTAGAGATTACTAAAAATAAATAAATAAAACATAAAAAAAATGTGCAAGATCTGTAAGCAGAAACTACAAAACATTGATAAAGGAAGTCAAATACAACCTAATCAAACAAAGAGATATTCCATGTTCATGAAATGAAAAACTCAGTATTTTTATTTTATTTTTTTCCAGTGGCCTGTGTTTTGTTTTGTTTTAATTTACATCCTAGTTAGCATATAGTGCTATAATGATTTTAGGAGTAGATTCCAGTGATACATCACCTATGTATAATACCCAGTGCTCATCCCAACAAGTGTCCTCCCTAAAGCCCCTTACCCATTTAGCCCATCTACCCCACCCACAATCACTCCAGGAACCCTCAGTTTGTTCTCTGTATTTAAGAGTCTCTTATGTTTTGTCCCCTTTACTGTTTTTATATTATTTTTGCTTCCCTTCCCTTATGTTCATCTGTTTTGTATCTTAAATTTCACATGAGTAAAGTCATGTGTTATTTGTCTTTCTCTGCCCAATTTCACTTAGCATAATACCCTCTAGTTCCATCCACATAGTTGCAAATGGCAAGATTTCATTCTTTTTGATTGCCAAGTAATACTCCATTGTGTATATATACACACACACACACACACACACACACACACACACACATACACACACACACACACACACACACATATATATACACCCCACATCTTCTTTATCCATTCATCTGTCGATGGACATTTGGGCTCTTTCCATACTTTGGCTATTGTCAATAGTGCCGCTATAAACACTGGGGTGCATGTGCCCCTTTGAAACAGTACACCTGTATCCCTTGGATAAATACCTAGTAGTGCAATTTGGGGGTCGTAGGGTAGTTCTATTTTTAATTTTTTGAGGAACCTCCATACTGTTTTCCAGAATGGCTACACCAGTTTGCATTCCACCAGCAGTGCAAAAGAGATCCTTTTTCTCTGCATCCTTGCCAACATCTGTTGTTGCCTGAGTTGTTTACTTTAGCCATTCTGACTGGTATGAGATGGTATCTCATTGTGGTTTTAATTTGTATTTCCTTGATGATGAGTGATGGTGAGCATTTTTTCATGTGTCAGTCAGCCATCTGGATGTCTTTGGAGAAGTGTCTATTCATGTCTTTTGCCCATTTCTTCACTGGATTATTTGTATTTTGAGTGTGTTGAGTTTGATCAGTTCTTTATAGATTTTGAATATTAACCCTTTATCTGATATGTCATTTGCAAATATCTTCTCCCATTCTGTCGGTTGCCTTTTTAGTTTTGCTGATTGTTTCCTTCTCTGTGCAGAAGCTTTTTATTTTGATGAGGTCCCAGTAGTTCATTTTTGCTTTTGTTTCCCTTGCTTCCGGAGACGTGTTGAGTAAGAAGTTGCTGCAGCCAAGGTCAAAGAGGTTTTGCCTGCTTTCTCCTCTAGGATTTTGATGGCTTCCTGTCTTATGGTTAGGTCTTTCATCCATTTTGAGTTTATTTTTGTGTATGGTGTAAGAAAATGGTCCAGGTTCATTTTTCTGCATGTTGCTGTCCAGTTTTCCCAGCACCATTTGCTGAAGACATGT
Source organism: Prionailurus viverrinus (assembly GCF_022837055.1). NCBI lineage: Eukaryota > Metazoa > Chordata > Mammalia > Carnivora > Felidae > Prionailurus > Prionailurus viverrinus. The sequence continues at coordinate 107,589,291 of NC_062565.1, forward strand.
CTTTATTCCATTGGATATTCTTTCCTGCTTTGTCAAAGATTAATTGGCCATACATTTGTTGGTTCATTTCTGGGTTCTCTATTCTGTTCCATTGCTCTGAGGGTCTGTTTTTGTGCCAGTACCATGTTGTCTTCATTACAGCTTAGTAATACATCTTGAAGTCCAGGATTATGATGCCTCCAGCTTTGGTATTCTTTTTTGGGACTGCTTTGGCTATTTGGGGTCTTTTCTGGTTCCATACAACTTTCAGGATTGTTTGTTCTAGCTCTGTGAAGAATGAGGTGTTATTTTGATAGGGATTGCATTGAATATGTAGATTGCTTTGGGTAATATTGACATTTTAACAATATTTGTTCTTCCAATCCATGGGCATGGAATATTTTTCCTTTTTTGTGTGTATGTTTTCAATTTCTTTCATAAGCTTTCTACAGTTTTCACCGTATAAATTTTTCACCTCTTTGGTTAGGTTTATTCCTAGGTATTTTATGTTTTTTTGGTGCAATTGTAAATGGGATCAATTCCTTGATTTCTCTTTCTGTTGCTTCATTATTGGTGTATAGGAATGCAGTCGGTTTCTGTGCATTGATTTTATATCCTGAGACTGCTGAATTCATGGATCAGTTCTAGCAGTTTTTTGGTGGAATCTTTTGGATTTTCTACATGGAGTATCATGTTGTCTGCAAAGAGTTAAAGTTTACTTCCTCCTTGCCAATATGGATGCCTTTTATTTCTTCGTGTTGTCTTATTGCTGAGGCTAGGACTTCTAATACTATGCTGAGTAACAGTGGTGAGAGTGGACATCCCTGTCATGTTCCTGACCTTCAGGGGAAAACTGTTTTTCCCCATTGAGGATGATATTAGCAATGGCTCCTTTGTATATGCCTTTTATGATCTTGAGGTATGATCCTTCTATTCCTACATTCTTGAGAGCTTTTATCAAGAAAGGATGTTGTATTTTGTCAAGTGCTTTCTCTGCATCTATTGAGAGGATCATATAGTTCTGGTCCTTTCTTTTATTAATGTGATGTATCACATTGATTGATTTGTGATAGCTCTGCATCCCAGGCATAAATCCCACTTGGTTGTGGTGAATAATTCTTTTAATGTATTGTTGGCTAGTATCTTGTTGAGGATTTTTGCATCCATGTTCATCAGAAAAACTGGTATGTAGTTCTCCTTTTTAGTGGGGTCTTTGCCTGGTTATGGAGTCAAGGTAACGCTGGCTTCACAGAATGAGTTTGGAAGCTTTCCTTCCATTTCTATTTTTTGGAACAGCTTCAAAAGAATAGGTCTTAACTCTTCTTTAAATGTTTGGTAGAATTCTGCTGGAAGGCCTTCCAGCCCTGGACTCTTTTTGGGGGGGGGAGATTTCTGATTACTAATTTGATTTCTTTACTGGTTATGAGTCTGTTCAAATTTTCTACTTCTTCTTGTTTCAGTTTTGGTGGTTTACATGTTTCTAGGAATTTGTCCCTTTCTTCCAGATTGCCCATTTTATTGGCGTATAAATGCTCATAATATTCTCTTACCATTTGTATTTCTTCTGTATTGGTTGTGATCTCTCCTCTTTCATTCTTGATTTTATTTATTTTGGTCCTTTCCTTTTTCTTTTTGATCAGTCTGGCTACGGGTTTATCAATTTTGTTAATTCTTTCAAAGAACCAGCTCCTGGTTTCATTTACCTGTTCTATTGTTTTTTGTTATTGTTGTTTTGTTTTTGTTGTTGTTTTGTTTCGACAGCATTGATTTCTGCTTTAATCTTTATTATTTCCCATCTTCTGCTGGTTTTGGGTTTTACTTGTTCTTTTTCCAGTTTTTTAAAGTGTAAGGTTAAGTTGTGTATCTGAGACCTTTCTTCCTTCTTTAGGAAGGCCTGGATTGCTATATACTTCTGTCTTATGACTGCCTTTGCTGTATCCCAGAGATTTTGGGCTGTGTTATCATTTTCATTGGCTTCCATGTACTTTTTAATTTCCTCTTAACTTCTTGGTTAGCCCATTCATTCTTTAGTAGCATGTTCTTTAGTCTCCAAGTATTTGTTATCTTTCCAATTTTTTTCTTGTGTTTGATTTCAAGTTTCATAGCATTGTGGTCTGTAAATATGCATAGTATGATCTCGATCTTTTTGTACTTGTCGAGGGCTGATTTGTGTCTCAGTATGGGATCTATTCTAGAGAATGTTCCATGTGCACTCGAGAGAAATGTGTATTCTGCTGCTTTAGGATGAAACGTTCTGAATATATCTGTTAAGTCCATCTGGTCCAGTGTGTCATTCAAAGCCATTGTTTCCTTGTTGATTTTCTGTTTAGATGATCTGTCCATTGTTGTAAGCGGGGTGTTGAAGCCCACTACTATTATTATCAGTGAGTTTCTTTATGTTTGTGATTAATTGATTTACATATTTGGGTGTTTCCATGTTTGGAACATAAATGTTTACAATTGTTAGATATTCTTGGTGGATAGAACCCTTAATTATGATATAATCCCTTCTTCATCTGTTGTTACAGTCTTTACTTTAAAATCAGATTATCTGATATAAGTATGGCTACTCCGGCATTCTTTTGGCAACCATTAGCATGATAGATGGTTCTCCATCTCCTTACTTTCAATCTGAAGATGACCTTAGGTCTAAAATGGGTCTCTTGTAAGCAGCATACAGATGGATCTTGCTTTCTTATCCATTCTGTTACCCTATGTCTTTGGATTGTTTTGTCCATTGACATTTAGAGTACTGAAAAGGTATCAATTTATTGCCATTATGTTCCCTGTAGAGTTGGAATTGTGGTGATGTTCTCTGGTCCTTTCTAGTCATTGTTGCTTTTGGTCTTTTTAGGGTTTTTTTTTTTTCCATCTTTTCTCCCACCAGAGAGCCCCTGCTTAAAATTTCTTGCAGGGCTGGTTTAGTGATCACGAACTCCTTTAGTTTTTGTTTATCTTGGAAAATTTTTATATCTCCTTCTATTTTGAATGACAGCCTTGCTGGATAAAGAATTCTTGGCTGCATATTTTTCCAATTCAGCACACTGAATATATCCTGTCACTCCTTTCTGGCCTGCCAAGTTTCTGTGGATATGTCTGCTGTGAACCTAATCTGTCTTCCCTTGTAGATTAGGACTTTTTTTCCCTTGCTGCTTTCATGATCCTTTTCTTGACTGAGTATTTCGTGAATATGACTATGATATGCCTTGGTGATGGCTGGTTTTTGTTGAATCTAGTGGGAGTTCTCTGAGCTTCCTAGATTTTGATGTCTGTGTCTTTCCCCAGGTTAGGAAAGTTTTCCACTATGATTTGCTCACATAAACCTCCTACTCCTTTTTCTCTCTCTTCATCTTCTGGGACCCCTATGATTTGGGTGTTATGAGTCACTGAGTTCTCTAATTCTTATATTGTGTTCTTTTGCCTTAGTTTCTCTCTTTTTTCTGCTTCATTATTCTACAGAATTTGTCCTTTATATCGCTGATTTGCTGCTCTGCTCCATTCATTCTTGTTGCCATGGCATCCATTTGAGATTGCAGCTCAATTATAGTATTTTTAATTTCATCCTGACTAGAGTTTACTTCTCTTATCTCCGCAGAAAGGGATTATGTGCTTTTTTTCAACCCCAGCTAGTATTATTATTGTGACCCTAAATTCTGGTTCAGACATCTTGCTTGTATCTGTGTTAAGTCCCTGGCTGTCATTTCTTACTGTTCTTTCTTTTGAGGTAAATTCCTTTGTTTCATCATTTTGAAGGAAGAAAAAGAGTTAGTAAAGTAAAAAACAAAAAACATTAAAATTAAAAAATTAAAAATAACACAAAAAATGCTAGTTCCCAGGTGTGTCTTGGTCTGGTTGTTGAAAGCAGCTTGATAGAGGAGGTCGGCGGCAAGATGGCGGCTTAGGAGGACGCTGGGCTCACCGCACGTCCTGCTGATCACTTAGATTCCATCTACATCTGCCTAAATAACCCAGAAAACCGCCAGAGGATTAGCAGAACGGAGTCGCCGGAGCCAAACGCAGACGAGATGCCCACGGAAGAGGGTAGGAAGGGCGGCGAGGCGGTGCGCGCTCCACGGACTGGCGGGAGGGAGCCGGGGCGGAGGGGCGGCTTGCCGGCCAAGCACAGCCACCGAATCTGGCTTGCAAAAGCGGAGGGGCCTGACGGACTGTGTTCCCACAACAAGCGCGACTTAGCGTCTGGGAGGTCATAAGTTAACAGCTCTGCTCGGAAAGCAGGAAGGCTGGAGGACAAAGGGAGGGAGAGCTGCTGAGCCCCCTGACAACAGAGCTCAGTTTGGTGGGAAACAAAGGCGCTCGCCAGCGCCATCTCCCCCGCCCATCCCCCAGCCGAAATCCCAAAGGGAACTGGTTCCTGCCAGGGAACTTGCTCGCTCCGTGCAAAGACCCAACTCTGCGCTTCTGCGGAGCCAAACCTCCGGCAGCGGATCTGACTCCTTCCCGCTGCCACAGGGCCCCTCCTGAAGTGGATCACCTAAGGAGAAGCGATCTAAGCCTGCCCCTCCTGCCCCCGAGCACCTTGCCTACCCACCCCAGCTAATACGCCAGATCCCCAGCATCACAAGCCTGGCACGGTGCAAGTAGCCCAGACGAGCCACACCACCCCACAGTGAATCCCGCCCCTAGGAGAGGGGAAGAGAAGGCACACACCAGTCTGACTGTGGCCCCAGCGGTGGGCTGGGGGCAGACATCAGGTCTGACTGCGGCCCCGCCCACCAACTCCAGTTATACACCACAGCACAGGGGAAGTGCCCTGCAGGTCCTCACCACGCCAGGGACTATCCAAAATGACCAAGCGGAAGAATTCCCCTCAGAAGAATCTCCAGGAAATAACAACAGCTAATGAGCTGATCAAAAAGGACTTAAATAACATAACAGAAAGTGAATTTAGAATAATAGTCATAAAATTAATCGCTGGGCTTGAAAACAGTATACAGGACAGCAGAGAATCTCTTGCTACAGAGATCAAGGGACTAAGGAACAGTCACGAGGAGCTGAAAAACGCTTTAAACGAAATGCATAACAAAATGGAAACCACCACAGCTCGGCTTGAAGAGGCAGAGGAGAGAATAGGTGAACTAGAAGATAAAGTTATGGAAAAAGAGGAAGCTGAGAAAAAGAGAGATAAAAAAATCCAGGAGTATGAGGGGAAAATTAGAGAATTAAGTGATACACTAAAAAGAAATAATATACGCATAATTGGTATCCCAGAGGAGGAAGAGAGAGGGAAAGGTGCTGAAGGGGTACTTGAAGAAATAATAGCTGAGAACTTCCCTGAACTGGGGAAGGAAAAAGGCATTGAAATCCAAGAGGCACAGAGAACTCCCTTCAGACGTAACTTGAATCGATCTTCTGCACGACATATCATAGTGAAACTGGCAAAATACAAGGATAAAGAGAAAATTCTGAAAGCAGCAAGGGGTAAACGTGCCCTCACATATAAAGGGAGACCTATAAGACTCGTGACTGATCTCTCTTTTGAAACTTGGCAGGCCAGAAAGAATTGGCACGAGATTTTCAGGGTGCTAGACAGAAAAAATATGCAGCCGAGAATCCTTTATCCAGCAAGTCTGTCATTTAGAATAGAAGGAGAGATAAAGGTCTTCCCAAACAAACAAAAACTGAAGGAATTTGTCACCACTAAACCAGCCCTACAAGAGATCCTAAGGGGGACCCTGTGAGACAAAGTCCCAGAGACATCACTATAAGCATAAAACATACAGACATCACAATGACTCTAAACCCGTATCTTTCTATAATAACACTGAATGTAAATGGATTAAATGCGCCAACCAAAAGACATAGGCTATCAGAATGGATAAAAAAACAAGACCCATCTATTTGCTGTCTACAAGAGACTCATTTTAGACCTGAGGACACCTTTAGATTGAGAGTGAGTGGATGGAGAACTATTTATCATGCGACTGGAAGCCAAAAGAAAGCTGGAGTAGCCATACTTATATCAGACAAACTAGACTTTAAATTAAAGGCTGTAACAAGAGATGAAGAAGGACATTATATAATAGATACAGGGTCTATCCATCAGGAAGAGCTAACAATTATAAATGTCTATGCACCGAATACCGGAGCCCCCAAATATATAAAACAATTACTCATAAACATAAGCAACCTTATTGATAAGAATGTGGTAATTGCAGGGGACTTTAATACACCACTTACAGAAATGGATAGATCATCTAGACACACGGTCAATAAAGAAACAAGGGCCCTGAATGAGACATTGGATCAGATGGACTTGACAGATATATTTAGAACTCTGCATCCCAAAGCAACAGAATATACTTTCTTCTCAAGTGCACATGGAACATTCTCCAAGATAGATCATATACTGGGTCACAAAACAGCCCTTCATAAGTTTACAAGAATTGAAATTATACCATGCTTACTTTCAGACCACAATGCTATGAAGCTTGAAATCAACCACAGAAAAAAGTCTGGAAAACCTCCAAAAGCATGGAGGTTAAAGAACACCCTACTAACGAATGAGTGGGTCAACCAGGCAATTAGAGAAGAAATTAAAAAATATATGGAAACAAACGAAAATGAAAATACAACAATCCAAACGCTTTGGGACGCAGCAAAGGCAGTCCTGAGAGGAAAATACATTGCAATCCAGGCCTATCTCAAGAAACAAGAAAAATCCCAAATACAAAATCTAACAGCACACCTAAAGGAACTAGAAGCAGAACAGCAAAGGCAGCCTAAGCCCAGCAGAAGAAGAGAAATAATAAAGATCAGAGCAGAAATAAACAATATAGAAACTAAAAAAACTGTAGAGCAGATCAACGAAACCAAGAGTTGGTTTTTTGAAAAAATAAACAAAATTGACAAACCTCTAGCCAGGCTTCTCAAAAAGAAAAGGGAGATGACCCAAATAGATAAAATCATGAATGAAAATGGAATTATTACAACCAATCCCTCAGAGATACAAACAATGATCAGGGAATACTATGAAAAATTATATGCCAACAAACTGGACAACCTGGAAGAAATGGACAAATTCCTGAACACCCACACTCTTCCAAAACTCAATCAGGAGGAAATAGAAAGCTTGAACAGACCCATAACCAGCGAAGAAATTGAATCGGTTATCAAAAATCTCCCAACAAATAAGAGTCCAGGACCAGATGGCTTCCCAGGGGAGTTCTACCAGACGTTTAAAGCAGAGATAATACCTATCCTTCTCAAGCTATTCCAAGAAATAGAAAGGGAAGGAAAACTTCCAGACTCATTCTATGAAGCCAGTATTACTTTGATTCCTAAACCAGACAGAGACCCAGTAAAAAAAGAGAACTACAGGCCAATATCCCTGATGAATATGGATGCAAAAATTCTCAATAAGGTACTAGCAAATCGAATTCAACGGCATATAAAAAGAATTATTCACCATGATCAAGTGGGATTCATTCCTGGGATGCAGGGCTGGTTCAACATTCGCAAATCAATCAACGTGATACATCACATTAACAAAAAAAAAGAGAAGAACCATATGATCCTGTCAATCGATGCAGAAAAGGCCTTCGACAAAATCCAGCACCCTTTCTTAATAAAAACCCTTGAGAAAGTCGGGATAGAAGGAACATACTTAAAGATCATAAAGCCATTTATGAAAAGCCCACAGCTAACATCATCCTCAACGGGGAAAAACTGAAAGCTTTTTCCCTGAGATCAGGAACACGACAAGGATGCCCACTCTCACCGCTGCTGTTTAACATAGTGCTGGAAGTTCTAGCATCAGCAATCAGACAACAAAAGGAAATCAAAGGCATCAAAATTGGCAAAGATGAAGTCAAGCTTTCGCTTTTTGCAGATGACATGATATTATACATGGAAAATCCGATAGACTCCACCAAGAGTCTGCTAGAACTGATACAGGAATTCAGCAAAGTTGCAGGATACAAAATCAATGTACAGAAATCAGTTGCATTCTTATACACTAACAATGAAGCAACAGAAAGACAAATAAAGAAACTGATCCCATTCACAATTGCACCAAGAAGCATAAAATACCTAGGAATAAATCTAACCAAAGATGTAAAGGATCTGTATGCTGAAAATTATAGAAAGCTTATGAAGGAAATTGAAGAAGATTTAAAGAAATGGAAAGACATTCCCTGCTCATGGATTGGAAAAGTAAATATTGTCAAAATGTCAATACTACCCAAAGCTATCTACACATTCAATGCAATCCCAATCAAAATTGCACCAGCATTCTTCTCGAAACTAGAACAAGCAATCCTAAAATTCATATGGAACCACAAAAGGCCCCGAATAGCCAAAGGAATTTTGAAGAAGAAGACCAAAGCAGGAGGCATCACAATCCCAGACTTCAGCCTCTACTACAAAGCTGTCATCATCAAGACAGCATGGTATTGGCACCAAAACAGACACATAGACCAATGGAATAGAATAGAAACCCCAGAACTAGACCCACAAACGTATGGCCAACTCATCTTTGACAAAGCTGGAAAAAACATCCAATGGAAAAAAGACAGCCTCTTTAACAAATGGTGCTGGGAGAACTGGACAGCAACATGCAGAAGGTTGAAACTAGACCACTTTCTCACACCATTCACAAAAATAAACTCAAAATGGATAAAGGACCTAAATGTGAGACAGGAAACCATCAAAACCTTAGAGGAGAAAGCAGGAAAAGACCTCTCTGACCTCAGCCGTAGCAATCTCTTACTGGACACATCCCCAAAGGCAAGGGAATTAAAAGCAAAAGTGAATTACTGGGACCTTATGAAGATAAAAAGCTTCTGCACAGCCAAGGAAACAACCAACAAAACTAAAAGGCAACCAACGGAATGGGAAAAGATATTCGCAAATGACATATCGGACAAAGGGCTAGTATCCAAAATCTATAAAGAGCTCACCAAACTCCACACCCAAAAAACAAATAACCCAGTGAAGAAATGGGCAGAAAACATGAATAGACACTTCTCTAAAGAAGACATCCGGATGGCCAACAGGCACATGAAAAGATGTTCAGCGTCGCTCCTTATCAGGGAAATACAAATCAAAACCACACTCAGGTATCACCTCACGCCAGTCAGAGTGGCCAAAATGAACAAATCAGGAGACTATAGATGCTGGAGAGGATGTGGAGAAACGGGAACCCTCTTGCACTGTTGGTGGGAATGCAAATTGGTGCAGCCGCTCTGGAAAGCAGTGTGGAGGTTCCTCAGAAAATTAAAAATAGACCTACCCTATGACCCAGCAATAGCACTGCTAGGAATTTATCCAAGGGATACAGGAGCACTGATGCATAGGGGCTCTTGTACCCCAATGTTCATAGCAGCACTCTCAACAATAGCCAAATTATGGAAAGAGCCTAAATGTCCATCAACTGATGAATGGATAAAGAAATTGTGGTTTATATACACAATGGAATATTACGTGGCAATGAGAAAAAATGAAATATGGCCTTTCGTAGCAACGTGGATGGAACTGGAGAGTGTGATGCTAAGTGAAATAAGCCATACAGAGAAAGACAGATACCATATGGTTTCACTCTTATGTGGATCCTGAGAAACTTCACAGGAACCCATGGGGGAGGGGAAGGAAAAAAAAAAAAAAGAGGTTAGAATGGGAGAGAGCCAAAGCATAAGAGACTTAAAAACTGAGAACAAACTGAGGGTTGATGGGGGGTGGGAGGGAGGAGAGGGTGGGTGATGGGTATTGAGGAGGGCACCTTTTGGGATGAGCACTGGGTGTTGTATGGAAACCAATTTGTCAATAAATTTCATAAAAAAAAAAAAAAAAAAAAAAAGAAAGCAGCTTGATAGAATAGAGAAAAAGGGAAAAGAAAAGGAAAGGAAAGAAAAAAAGGAAAACATTTGAAAATTTTTAAAAATGAATACAATAAAATAGAATAAAATGAAATGATGAAAGTAAAATTGAATTTGAAAAATTTACAAAAAAGTAAAAGATATAGTAGGAAAATATAACAAAAATTTTATAAAAACAGAAAGTAAAAATAAGTTTATTCTCTTTCTGTATTCAAGAATAAGAAAAAAAAACCTGAAGAGACAGACCAGCAAAGAGAATGATATATGACTGAAATTACATTCAGTTTCCCTTAGAAGTCAAACTATGAAGCACTTTATAGTCCTTAAACTAAGCAGGAGGAGAGATTTGTGGTGTTCCACTAGATTGTGGCGGCCCAGTGTGTGGGACTTGGTGTAGCAGCTCTGTTCTCCACTGGATGGTGCTACTTAGTTCATTGGGGTGGATTGTTGTGGTGGTGTAGGTGTGTATGTGCATGCACGGGAGGGTGAAAAGGGCATCACTCAGCTACCTTGCCTCTAGTATCAGAACTCTGTGCTCTCACTGACTGGCAATCAAGCACCCCTTCTTTGTTTCTGGCTCCTGTCCACTCCCCACTTCTACAAAGTCCATGACCAAGCCATCATCTTGTCAGGAGGTACGTCCCTCCCGAGTTTTATCTCAGATGGGGCTTATGTTTCCCAACCCTTCACTTCTGAGGGCCCTGCAACTTTGACCCACTTAGACCCTCTAGGGGAGGGTCTCGCTGAGAAATGGCTGGGTGCTGGCCCACCCCCTGGAACATTCTTGGGACCATGCTACTGCAGATGTCCAGGGACTGTGGCCAGGTGCCAGTCCGCCCCAGAAAAAATTCACATGATCATGTAGCAGCAGCAGCATTTCAGGGATTACGGTAAATCACAACACCCATCTGGGCTCCAGGCTTCAGTGAACCCTTAACATCCTTGTTCCAACACCAGTGAATGTGGCTGTTCTCCGGGGTCCACTGGAACCTTTGCCTGTGGGGAGGCCGCACAGCCTCTACCAAATGTCCTCCCAGCAGGGAAACTGCCTCTCTCCGTGTGGCCTGAGGACCCCTTGGACCTTGCTGTCTGCTCTTGGGGATTCACCTTTCCCACAAGAGCACCGCCAGGTATCGAGCTGCAGAGTTTCAGACTCTGTACTCTCGCTGTTTATAGAGTCTTAATGGAATTTAAACCCTCTCCTTTCTCCCTTTTTTTGTTCAGTCCCTTGCAGTCCCTTTTTCCTTTCTCCATTTTTTGTTTAGTCCACTCTTTCTTTCTTTCCAGCTGCTCTCGGGGGGGGGGGGTGCTTTTCCTGTACTCTCCCCTGTCTCTGTCCTCTCTCCACTAGCAAAAACAGCTCCCTACCCTCCGCAGCTTCTCTCCTCCAGTTGACCTCTCTGTTCCACGTACTTGCTGAGTTCTGTGGTTCAAGTTGTACAGATTGTTGTGTTAATCCTCAAATCAGTTTTCTAAGTGTGCAAGATGGTTCAGTGTTGATCTAGCTGCATTTCAGGGATGAGAGACCAATACTCAGTATTTTAAAGATGCGTCCCCAAATTGTTCTGTAATTCTCCCTAAACTGGTCTATAGATTCAATGCAATTCCAAACAAAATTCGAATGGGATTTTTTAAAATAGAAATTGACAGGGTGATTCCACAATGTATATGGAGAAGCAAAGGAAACATAAGAGCAAACCAAGAAACAAAGTAGAAGGTCTCATATGATCCATTTTCCAGATTTACTACAAAGCTATAGTAATCAACTCAATGACACTAGAAAAAGGATAGACAGCAAGAACAATGGAACAGAGTCCAAAAATGTGCCCAAATATATCTGGTCAAGTGAGTTTTGATAAAAATGCAAAAGCAGTTCAATGAGGGAGAGATAATCAGTTCCACAAATGGTGCTGTAATAATTGGATAGCATTATGCAAAAAGAAAAAAAAAATCAATCTTGATCCATACTTCAAATCTCATACAAAAATCAACTCAAGGATCTAAATGAAAACGTAAAATTTATAGATGAAAACTCATAGCAGAAGATGCAGGAGAAAACCTATGTGAGTTCTTCTGTTTTCCAGCCCAGCATTTCAAGAGCTCAGAAGTTGCCACAAGTTGCCACCTCTTTAATAATAAGTAAAAACTTAACCAAACTGAAAAATCAATAATTCTTCTAAGATGCATTAGAGAAGTGAGGTCCCAGGGCAAACCAATGCCCCAAAATTAGAAAGACAGAAATACAGAGAATCACACCTTACCAGGGCAGATACCTCTATGGGAACCAGTAATGGTATAAGAAAACCTGAACTGTAATTGATGTATTGCTGGAGGCTCAGTGTGGATGACTCTGAGAATCAAAATCTCCATGCATAGGGGGACCCTCACACTTTTGTGAGTTTTACCTCCACGAGCCCTCCCAGGTTCTCCCATTAAACATCAGCAATTTTTCTCTGATACTGTGAGCAATGAGTTGGAAAGTCTAAAAAAAACAAAAAACAAAAAACAAATTCTAGAAATCAAAAACACTGAAAAAGAAAGGAAGAATTCCTTTGATGGGCTCATTAGCAGCAGACTGGACAGAGCTGAGTAAAGAATCTCTGAGTGTAGAGATACTTCACTTTACTACTGAGTGTAAAGGTACAGTGGAAACTTCCAAAGCTGAAAAGCAAACAGGAGAGAAAGTGGGAAATAACAGAGCAGAATATCCAAGGACTTCCTGACAACTAAAACAGGTGTAACATACATGTAATGGAAACCAGAATGAGAAGAAAGACAGAAAGGAACAAGAGTGATATTTGAAGCATTAATGACTAAAAATTAGTCATTAATTGATTAATTAATGTCAGACACCAAACCATGGATCCAGAAAACCCAAGGTAACACTAGGCAGGAAAAATGCTAAAAAACAAAACAAAATAAAACCCTCCAAAAAACTTACATGTAGGCATGTCATATTTAAACTTCAGAAAATAAAACATAAAGAAATATCTTGAAAGAAACCAGATGAAAAATACAACTTACTTGTAGAGAAACAAAGATGAGAATCATATACAGCTTCCCCTCGGAAATCATGCAAGTAACAAGAGTAGAATGAAATATTCAAAATATTGAAAGAACAAAACCTCCCAGCCTAGAATTCTGTACCCTGTGAAATTATCTTCAAAAGTGAAGAAATAATAAAGACTTTCTCCATAAAAAATTTTTTTGAGGTAATTTGTTGCCAGCAGACCTGTCAAAGGAAGTTCTTTAGAGAGAAGGAAATAATATAGGCCAGAAACTCAGAGCTATATAAAGGGCCTTGACTGGCTCAGTTGGAAAAGTGTGCAACTCTTGGTATTGGGGTGGTAAGTTCATGCCCCACATTGGGTGTAAAGGTTACTTAAATAAATAAATAAACTTAAAAAAAAAATCAGATCTACATAAAGGAAGAACAACAAAGAAGGACTAGATAAAAGAAAATCTTCTACTTTTCTTATTCTTAGTTCATCTAACTGATAGTAGTTTGTTAAATATAATAGCAATAATGTATTCAAGTATGTATGTTTATATGTGTTTATGTGCAAGTGAAATGAATGAGAGAAATGATAAAAGGGATGAGAGGGAGGAATTAGAAATATTTTGCTATTTATAATACAGTGCTATACTTGCACTGTATAGTGTTATTTGAAAGTGGACTTGGATTAATTGTAAATGTATATTGCAAACTCTGGAACAAACAATTACAAGTTAAAAAGAAGCGCGATTGATATACTAAGAAAGGTGAAAAAATGGAATCATATAAAATGCTCAATTAAAACCATAAAAGGCAAAAAAAAAGAGTGGAAGATAAAAACAAAAACAAATAACAAGGACAACAAATAGAAAATGCTAACAAATATGGCAAGTATTAATCCAGCTATATTAATAATCACTTTGAACATCCATGGTCTAAATACACCAAGTCAAAGACCAAAATTACCAGAGTTGATTAAAACACACACACACACACACACACACACACACACACACACACACACACACAACCAACTTATATTATGTATAAGAAACCCACTTTAAATATAAATACATACAGATTGAAAATTTTTTAAAAAGAGAGAAAGATATACCATGCTAACACTAATCCCCCCAAAATGGGAGTAGCTATATTAATTTCAGACAAAGCAGACTTCAGGACAAGAAAAATTGTCATGGAGAAAGGGGAGCATTACATACTGGTAAAATGGGGTCAACACTCCAAAATGACGTAATAATCCTTAATGATTATGGGCCTCAGAATAGGTGAGGCAAACACCAGTGGAATTCAAAGGAGAAATAGATGAATTTGTATTATAGTTAGAGACTTCACCACCGCTCTATCAAAAATGGGCATATCCAGCATCCAGAAAATCAGCAGGCCATAACTGAACTTGATAGTACCATCAATCAACTGAATATAACAGACATCTATAGACAACTTCATCCAACAGCAGCAGAATGTAATTTTTTCTCCAGATCTCATGGACTATTCACCAAGATAGACCACATGCTGGACGGTAAGATTAACAAATTTATTAGACAAATCATAAATCTTTCCTCAGACTAAAATGATATTAAACTAGAAAGCAATAACAGAGAACTAGAAAATTCCAAATTATGTGAAGATTAAACAACACACTTCTAAATAACACATGGATCAAAGAAGAAAGCTCAAGAGAAATTTAAAAATGTTTTGAACTAAATCAAAATGAAAATACAACTTATCAAAATGTGTGGGATGCAGTGAAATCAGTGCTTAGAAACTTACAGGACTAAGTGCATATATTAGAAGAGAAGATATAAAATTAATAATCTAAGCTTCCACCTTAGGAAACTAGAAAAAGAAGATCAAATTAAATCCAAAGCAAGCAGAAGCAAGGAAATAATAAAAATTACAGCAGAAATCAATGAAATTGAAAACAGGAAATCAATAGAGAATATCACTGAAACCAAAAGCTGTTTTCTTTGACAAGATCAATAAAATTGATAAATTAATTAAAAAAGAGAAAAGACACAGATTACTAATATCATAAATGAAAGAGGGAACATCACTACTGGTCCTACAGAAATTAAACAGATAATGAAGATTATTATGAACAAGTTTATGCCCACCAATTTGATAACCTAGATGAAATGGACAACTCATTGACAGGCACAATCTGCCAACTCACAAAAGAAGAAACAGACAATCTGAATAGGCCCATATCTGTTAAAGTAATTGAATCAATAATAACCTTCTAAATAGAAAGTACCAGGCCCAGATGCCTTCACTGGTGAATTCTTAGAGATATAAAGAAAAAATTATAAACATTCTCTATAGTTTCTTGCAGAAGACAGAAGTAGGGGGAATACCTCCTAACTTATTCTATGGTACCAGCATTACCTTAATACGAAAACCAAAGACATTACAAGAAAACTATAGCCTATATATTTCATGAACAAATAAGAAAAAATCCTCAAATAAAATACTAGCAAACTGAATCCAACAATAAGAATTATACAAAAAGAATAACCAAAAGAATTATATATCATGACCTAGTGGGATTTATCCCAGGTATCCAAGGCTGGTTCAAAAAGTGAAAATCAAATGATGTTATCTGTCACATCAACAGACTGAAAAAGAAAAAAAATCACACAATAGATTCAAAAGTCCATTAACAGTAGAATACATTTAAAAAATGTGGTATATTCATACTGTGGAATAATACAGCAATAAAAAACAAAGTACAGCTAAACACAGTATAGGTGAAATATTAAAACATAATATTGAGCAAAAGAATACATACTCTACAATTTCACTCATGTAAAAGTAAAAATACTAGGCAAAAACAAATTAGTGGTAACAGAACTGACCTACAAGAAATATTAGGGGAATCTTTCAGGCTGAAATGAAAGAACACTAAGACAGTAACTCGAGTCCACATAAAAAAATAAAAAGCACCAGTAAAGGCCATAAGGAAATATGAAAGATGTATCAATGTAGGTTTGTTTGTAACTCTTTCTCTTCTGATCTAAGAGAAAATTGAAGAAAGCAAAAATTATAAAATTGTGTTCATCAACTGGTAATGTATAAAGATGAAATTTGTATTACAATAGCATGAAAGAAGGTAGAGGAAAGATGGGGCGCCTGGATGGCTCAGTTGACCAGCTCAGGTCATGATCTTGCGGTTTGTGAGTTTGAGTTCCACGCTGGGCTCTGTGCTGCCAGCTCAGAGCCTGGAGCCTGCTTTGGATTCTGTGTCTCCCTCTCTCTCTGCCCCTTCCCTACTCGCACTCTGTCTCTCTCCTCTCAAAAATAAACAAACATTTTTAGAAAATTAAAAAAGAATGTAGGGGAAAGAGAATTATATTGGAACAAAATTTTTATATACTATTAAAATAATCTGAACTGGATTGGTTTCACATTAAGATGTTATAATAACCCCCAAAACAATCACTAAGAAAATATCTAAAAAAAAAAATAGAGTAAAACAAACACTAAGATATTAAAATGATACACAAGAAATTACATTAAACACAAAGGAAGGCAGTAATGGAGAAATATTGCAACAAAGAAGACATAAGCCATGTAGACAGAAAACAGAGTGGAAAACAGCATTCATACAACCTACCCCATCAGTAATTACATTAAATGTAAATAGGGTAAACACTTTAATAAAAAGCAGTTTGCAGAATGAATACAAAACCATGATCCAACTATGTGTTGTCTATAAGAGACATACTTCAGACAGTAACCAAAAGAGGGTTGCAGTGGCTACGCTAATATCAAACACTTTAATACAATTTAAAAAATATGTTAATGTGACAACAGTATTCACAAGTGAAGATTCAATCACACTGGCTTCTGTGCTAGTTAGATAACATCTAGAGCAGGAGTCAGTAGACTATGATCTGTGGGCAAAATCTGGCCCAACCATTTGTTTTTGTAAAAATACTTTTTTTGGAACACATTCATGCCCATCATTTACTTATTGTCGATGGCTACTTTCACACTACAACAGCAGAGGTAAGTAGTTGTGACAAACACTGGACTTCAAAATCTAAAATATTTATATGTTGCCTTTTACAGAAAAAAGGTTGCTGACTCTTGATCTAGAGTATTAGTGTTTACTTTGAGACATCACATTTTAAAAGAAATACTAATGAAAAGGGAAGGGTAAAAATATAATAAAGGACAAGGAAATAATGCAATTTAAAGAATAGTTTATGGCATAGAGTGTGTTTAGCCTGAAAGAAAGATTTGGTGAAGAGAAAATAATTTTTATATATTTAAAGAACTATCCTATGGAAAAGGAATTAGCCTAATTGGGGGCAGCTTCAAAAGAAATAACAAAGACTAACATGCAGAGTTTTACAGGGAACTAGAGGAAAACTTGAGGTGTTTAAAATGGAATTGGCTGAGGCACCTGGGTGGCTCCATTGGTTAAGCGTCAGACTTTGCCTCAGGTCATGATCTTGCAGGTTCCTGAGTTCAAGCCTGGCATGAGGCTCTGTGGTGACAGTGCAGAGCCTAGAGCCTGCTTTAGATTCTGTGTCTCCCTCTTTCTCTGTCCATCTCCTGCTTGTGCCCTCTCTCTCAAAATAAATAAACATTAAAAAAATAAATAAAATGGAATTGGCTACTCTGCAAAGTACTAACTTTTCATCAAAGTAACTATATAAGCAAAGGTGGAATGTCTACTTGTCAGAGGCAGTGTAGAAAGGCATACATGCAATGAATAAGTGGCTGTATAAAAAAGGAATAAGACCCCACATTGGGTGTAGAGATTACTTAAAAAATAATAAATAAATAAATAAATAAATAAATAAATAAGGAATTCGAAAATACTTTGAGAGGAACGAAAATTAAAACACAACATACCATAACTTATGGGATGCAGTTAAAGCAGTTATTAGAGAGTAATTTATAGCTATAAATGCGTACATTTAAAAAGAAGAAAAATCTCAAATCAATAGTCTATGCTTCCACTTAAGACACTGAGGGGGTGGGGGGAAAGAAAAAAAGAAAAGCAAACTAAACCCAAAGTCAAATAAATATTAGAGCATAAAACTGAAATAGACAATAGAAAAACAATAGAGAAAGTAAAACCAAAAGTTGACAATCCTTTTTTGGTAACTAATCCAATAAGAGAGAAAAATCAAATTACTAAAATTAGGAATCCAGAATGGGACATTATTAATGACTTTGGAGAAATAGAAAAGATAATAAGGGAATACAATGAGCAACTATGTGTTAACTACTTAGATAACCTAGATGAAACTGATGAATTCCTAGAAAGACACTAACTACCAAAACTGGCTCAGGAAAAAAAGAAAATCTTTGTAGACCTATAATAAGTGAAGAGTTTGAGTTAGTAATAATAACATACTACTCACCCCCTCCCCCTACACATACAGATAGCTACACTGATGAATTCTATCAAACATCTGAAGAATCAAATACTAATTCTTTACAACTCTTCTTTAAAAGTAGAAGAGGAAGGAATCCCTCCTAACTCATTCTATGAGACCCGTATTACCCACGTACCAGAAAGCAAAGACATCAGAAGAATACTAAACACCAGTATCTCTTATGACTACAGATACAAAAATCCTCAACAAAATACTAGCAAAACAAATACCCAAAATACGAGTGAACCAAATTCAGTAATATAGGAAAAGAATTCTACACCACAACTAAGTGGTATTTATCTCAGAAATATAAGATTGATATAACATCTGGAAACCAATTAATGTAATATTCCCATATTAATAGAAGAAATGACAAAAACCACATAATCATCTCAATAGAGGCAGGAAAAGCATTTGACAATTTAATACTCCTTTAATTTAATTAATTAATTTAATTTAATACTCAATTTAATACTCCTTCAAGAAAAAACACTCAACAAACTAGGAACAGAGGGGACTCTCTCAACCTGATAAAAGTCATCCACAGAAAACCCACAGCTAAACATCATTCCTAATGGTATAAGACTGAACGTTTTCCTGCTAAGATCAGAAACAAGATAGGGATGTTCACTCTGACTATGAACACTACTGGAGGTTCTGGAAAGGGCGATTAGGCCAAAAATGATATAATAGGCATCTAGAGGGGAAACAAAGAAGTAAAACTAACTCTATTTGCAGATAACATAATCTGGCATACAGAAAATCCTACGGAATCCATTAAAAATTTATCATAACTAATAAATGAGTTCAGCAAAGTTGAAGGATACAAAACCAAATTTTTAAAAATTTTTAATCAATTTTAAAAAATCAACTGTATGTCTATACACTTGCATTGAAGAATATAAAATGTAATTAAGAAAGTAATTCCATTTACAATAACATCAAAAAGAATAAAATACTTAGGCGCACCAGGGTAGCTCAGTCAGTTAAGTGTCCGACTTGAGCTCAGGTCATGATCTCATAGTTTGTGAGTTTGAGCCCCACGTTGGGCTCTATGCTGACAGTCCGGAGCCTGGAGCCCACTTCGAGTTCTGTGTCTCCATCTCCCTCTGCCCCTTCCCTGCTCATGCTCTGTCTCTCTCTCTCAAAAATAAATCAACATTAAAAAAAAATAAAGAATAAAATACTTAAGAATAAATTTAATAAAAGAAGTATTAAACTTATACTCTGAAAACTACAAAATATTGTTGAAATCAATTAAAGATGAATTAAACAAACAAAAAAATTCCTATGTTCACTGACAGAAAGACTTAATATTGTCAAGACGGCAATATTCCCCAAAGGGATCTACAGATTCAGTGCAGTCCCTATCAAAATCTCAACTGTCTTCTTTGCAGAAATTGACAAGATGATCCTAAAATTCTTATGGAAATTCAATGAATCTCAAATAGCCAACATAACCTTAAAAAAAGAACAAGAAAGACTCACATATCTTGATTTCAAAACTTACTACAAAGCTACAGTAATCAAGACAATATGGTAATGGCATAAAGATACTGACCAACAGAACAAAACTGATTGTTCAGAAATAAACCCATAGATTTATGATCAAGTCATTTTTTTTTAAATATTTTTATTTATCTTTGAAAGAGAAAGACAGCCCATGCATGCCCTTGCACACCAAGTTGGGGTGGGGCAGAGAGAGAGAAAGAAAGAGAAGGAGACACAGAATCTGAAGCAGGCTCCAGGCTCTGAGCTGTCAGCACAGAGCCCAACGAGGAGCTCGAACCCAGGAACTATAAGATCATAACCTGAGCCGAAGCTGGACGCTCAACTGACTGAGCCACCCGGGTGCCCCTATGGCCAATTCATTCTTGATAAGGGTTCGAAGACAATTCATTGGAGAAAGAATAGTCTTTTCAAATGAAACTGCTGGGAAATTGGACATCCACATGCAAAAATAGAAATTTGGACCCCTACTTCACTTCATATACAAAAAATAATGCAAACTGGGTCAAAGACTTAAATATAAGGTGCTGAAGTATAAAACTCTCAGAGGAAAACCATCCAGCAATTCTATTCTGGGTATTTATCTGAGGAAAACAAAAACATTAACTAGAAAAGATACATGCACTCCCATATTCACTGCAGCATTATTTACAATAGCCAAGACACGGAAACAACCTGTGTCCATCGATGGATAAATAAAGAAATTGTAGTACATATACACAATAGAATTTTATTCAGCCATAAAAAAAAAATGAAATCTTGTCATTTGCAACAACATGAATAAACCTTGAGGGCATTATGTTAAGTGAAATAAGTCAGACAGAGAAATACTGCATGATGTCTCTTACAAGCAGAATCTAACAAAGCTAATAGATATAGAGAACCAACCTCATAGATACAGAGAATAGATTGGTGGTTGTCAATCTATTGGTGGGGAGAGAGAAATGAGAAAACTGGTTGTGTTTTTTTTTAGTTCAAATAAGTTGCATACTTTATAATAAAAAAGTTTTAAAAATGAAACCATTAAAATCCTGGAAGAAAACAAAAATAAAATAAATGTATAAAGCTCTTAGAAGAAAATGCAGGTGTAAATTGTGATGACCCCTGAATCAGGCAGTATTTTTGAGAGTTTTAGACTTTTTGAAAATTGAAAGCTTTTGGAGCAGCAAAGGCCACCACCAAAAAAAAAAAAAGAAAAAACAAAAAAAACCCATGAAAACAAAAAACTATCTCACAGAATGGGCGAAATAATTTCCAAGCCTGATAAATACAAGACTCTGAAAGTGTCTGACCAGTGATTTGTGTTTAAAATATATAAAGAACTCTTACAACTCAATAAGAAAAAGACAAACAACCCATTTTTTTTAAATGATCAAAGGATCTGAACAGACATTTCTTCACAGAAGGTATACAAATGGCCAATAAGAAAATGAAAAATGCTCAACATCTTTAGCCATCAGGGAAATGTAAGTCAAAACCACAATGAGATCCACTTTGCGTATCATCCGTGGCTATAATCAAAAAGGCATAACAAGGGGTTGGTGGCAGTGTGAAGAAATTGGAATGCTCACACATTGCCGGTGGGAATGTAAACGGATGCAGCCACTTTGGAAAACAAACTATATGAGAGTTACTATATGACCCAGCAATAATTAAGAGGAGTTACTATATAACCCAGCAATAATTAAGTGTAAACCAGAGAAATGGAAACACAGGTCTTGTACAAAAATTTGTAAACAAATGTTCATAGCAGCATAGCTGTTATTTAAAAAAAAAAAAATCACTGTGCAATCATACTGAGGTTCTGAGAAGTGGATTCTTTGTATGCTGGATTCAAGGCTTTGGCAGTCACAGATTCTAGCAACCTAAAATCTACCAATTAGCTAGTAGTTCATTTGTGAAACCTTTCCCCTTCCTATCCTTCCGAGTATTTGGCCTTTTCCACATGATCCTGCATATAAGGCCTCCAATCTCATGAAGCATCCTTGCCTAGCTTCCGTCAAGTGAGTCTCCATCTAATGCCGATTGTCTCTATAGTAACCAGCTAGAAACGCTGCTATGCTTAGCAGTGGCTTTGTGCAAGCAGTGCTCTAGCCTAGAGAGGTTTTAAAGATTTCAGTCCTCTCTCTACTTATTACACATTTCTCTTGGTATCAGGAAAAGAAAGGAGCCTCTAATGAACAAGACAGGTGGAGGGTTAAAGAGAAAAGGACTGAATGTAAAACAAGAAGGAAGATGGATGAGTGGAGACTGAGTTCAAGAGGAAAACGAGTTTAGAAGGATCTCTGTTTATAGAAGTGAGAACACATGGTAAAAAAAAAAAAAAACTAGATTCAAGAAATGGACAAGAATTATTAAGCATTTTCATTCATATTCTTCTGGTCAGAAACAATATATCAACATCAGCAAATGTCAACAACAAATATAATTATGGTGCTTCAGAAAGCTAACTGATATCATTGATAGCTATCCAAAGGGTGTTTCACAGTAGAGTCCATTTATGGATAAGGGATAAGATATAGTTTATATCTTCAACAAACTTGTAACCTAATGATGGGTAGAAATGAACACAAAACAGCAAAACTGCTATTAATGAGGTGGAACACAGAATGGGGGGATGGGGACATACTTTATGTAACAAATATGGAAATCTTACAAAAAGCATAAGGATGCATTCCAGGAGGGATAGCTCTATCCTCCCCCAGATATCCCTTCTGCAACAGGAGGCTTGACACCTGCGGTGCCTCAAGGGGGAGAGGCCCATAGTTTTGCATTGGCTGGGCTTCTTCTCACAACTAGTATATACCTGGGCTAATCTCATTCATGGAACTTTGTTCCTCAAGAGTTCATTAATCAAGACATTACCATGGTGTCTGCCAGCCGGATACAATTGCTTTTTCTACACATAAAGGCCACTTTAAATATCGGACACAGAGGAGAGAGAATAGAGAAGCAAGGTCAGCAAATAAAGGAATGAGTTTCTTTTATTTTTTTTAAGTTTACTTATTTATTTTGAGAGGAAGAGAGAGAGAGAGAAAACGAGAGAGAGAGAGAGAGAGAGAGCGAGAGAGAGAGAGAGAGAATGTTCACATGCGAGCAGGGGAGGGGCAGAAAGAGAGGGAGAGAGAGAATCCCAAGCAGGCTCTATGCAGTTAGCTAGGATCCCAACACAGGGCTTGATCCCATGAACTGTGAGATCATGACCTGAGCTGAAGTCAAGAGTCAGATGCTTAACTGACTGAGCCACTCAGGGGCTGGAAGGAATGAGTTTCTGAGCACCAGTGTCCTTATTTGTTATGTGGAAATGATAATACCTTACCCTCCTACTATACCAGGATGTTTTGAGGTTCCAAAGCAGGTCATTTAAAAGTTCTTTACAAATGGGAAAGCATCGGGGCTGGTGGGTGGCTCAGTCAGTTAAGCACCCAACTCTTGAGTTTGGTTCAGGTCATGATCTCATGGTTCCTGGGATCAAGCACCATATGGGGCTCCATGCTGACAGCACAGAGCCTGCTTGGGATTCTCTTTCTCCTTCTCTCTGCCCCTCCCCTGCTTGCATGCTCCTTCTCTCACTCAAAATAAATAAATAAACATTAATAAAAAAAAGCAAATGGTAAAGCATCATACCATATGTAGATATACATACATACCATATATATATCATACCAAATATACGTACACATGGGCACACACATACACAGCCTTTATTTTGATACCATATTTTGCCTCCCACAGAACTTTAACAATAACTGGTTAAAGTTACATAACACTTTCTATTCTGTACCATACAGACTTGATTACACAGTTATCTTTCCTGCCAATTAAGTCTATGAGGATTATGCCCAAGTATGTTTCATCTTTGAATACTCCACAGAGCTGAGCACAATAATTTCACATAATAAATGCTCTCTATATGATAAATTATTAAAATCATTACAGAATTTATTCCTTTTAGAAATATAAACTCTAGCAAATCCCAACATTCTACAATTATACACAAAATCTTATCTAAATCTATTATTAAATTTTGACATTCTATAACTAATAAATAATAAGGAGCCCTTTAAACTAACTAAAGAGCATACTATGACAAGCCTTAAATTAGAACTTTTTTTAAAAGATGGGGACAATATCTCTTTAGAGAGTATTAAACACAGGACTAATGTAATTACCCCAGGTGGAAATCCAGGATTTGAACAAAGGCAAGAGGTTAGCACTTCCATTCCTATAACTTCTGCAGCAGGCAGGAGCTAAGACTTGATTTATATCTTAGTTATAATACATTTCAATTCACTATATTTTCATTTAATTCAATCTAATTCTAGTTCATTTTAATTCACTCTTTCATCTTGTTTTGTGTGTGTCTTCAATTTAACTTCAAGCTTAAGATTTTTAGAAGCCCTCTGTAGAGGAGGCAAGCTGCATCTTGTCCCTTCAGATTTTAAGCTATATGCCCAACACCAATAGGTACTTCTCTGAGTAGCTACAGGAACCACTCCACACCCCACCACAGCCTACTGGCATGGCTAAATGACCACCTCATTTTACACCACAGAAAGGTGTGATAACAGACCAATAATTGGATTAAATAAACTCAGGTTGTCAAATAAGCTTAATTATGTGGACAAAAAATTATAGCTGTATTAGTTTGCAAGGGCTGCCATAACAAAATACCAGTCTGGGTAGCTTAAGCAATGTAAATAACTTTCTCATAGTTCTGGAGGCTAGAAGTACAAGATTAAGGTGTCCGCAGGGTTGGTTTCTTTGAAAGCCTTTCTTCTTGGATTGCAAGTGGTTGCCTTCTTGCTGTATTCTCACATGATCTTTTCTCTGTGTATGTGTGCCCTTTGTCTCTTTTCATGTCCAAATTCCCTCCTCTGGGATACCATTTAGATTGGATTAGGGCCCACTTTCAGCAATTCACTTAACTTAACCACCTCTTTAAAGGCCCTATCACCAAATAAAGTCATATCCTAGGTACTGGAGAGTTAGTGCTTCGACATATGAATGGGGGGGGGGGGGCACAATTCAGCCTATAACAATATCTAACTAGGTTCATTTATCTCTGTCCTTGGCACTAGTTTAGTCTTTATTCATCTTAGAGTCCAAACAATCTCCTTCAGCCATCCTTCCTCCATACAGAGGGAATTTATACGGAGGGAAGCAATTTTGGGGATTATATTCTTTGCAGCCCTCCAAGCATCAAGTGGGTCCCCTTTGGTACTTAATAAATGAAGATACTCATGGTGACCCATCTGTTACAGTATGATCAGCTGCTTGAGAGTCACCAAAAAGTTGTCCAGCAATCTTATAGATTGTCTCTGAAACTAGAGTGATGCTTTTATAATTTTTTTTTTCCTCTGTGAAATACCAGCTTATTTAGAAATATGCTAGGGCACATCTGGGAACCCCTTTGGCCTTTCCTGTAAAGTACTGTCAAAGGTGAAGAAGGAAACTATTGGAAAAGATGCTCAAAGGCTCTTTAATGTTTATGAAAGGCAATAATAAAAGAGTTAAGGCAGGACACACAACATGAGAGGCCTCGAGCCACTATTTGCGGTTTCCAGTGGACTATTAAAGAAGGTCACTTTCCCCTTAAATACTGTTGTACATGACACGTTAAACAAAGAGTTTTAAAGAAAATAAGCCAAACTAGTGGTATCCAGGTAGATCTCTTCAGTTCTTGATGCTGCATATCCACCAAAAGCAAGTTTTATGGTATAAGGTATACCTTATTATGACACACCTATGGTCAGACTGCAAAATACACTTTATTTTACCAAGCTTATAATGTCATTTTTATAAAGCAAGTGAATTAGAATCTCCTCTTAAGAGTGCCTGCAATAATCAGAAAACTGCATATACCATTCTCAAAGGACTCATGTTTTAATCTTCTACGGCCATTTATCTTACATATCTAGTGTATCTTAACAGCATATAGTATAGCAATTGACACTTTATCTTGGCTAGTGTTAAGACCAGCACTAATAGAGTGAACAGAGAATATAGTTTATCAGTCACAGTAATTTGCATCTATCACCACACTAAGGCTCCTAGTGTAACATACACAAACAACTGGGCTTGAGGAAGCCTTTTCTGGTAGGTCCTATTTTACCGTTTAATCCATTAACAATAAAATGAGAAACCCCTGCTCCAAGCAATTTTTCTGAATATGGGGAGGCCTGGTATTACCTTTTCCATATTAACTTTCAAAAGACTATCTATCAGATAAAGAAGCCTCATCAACAGCAATCTATTTAGTATGAAAAATGCCCAAAGAATGAGAACTCAAAATCCTGGGCACTATACTAAGAAACAACTCTTTCAGCACAGATGATACTTAAGAAGTAATACTTTTCTGAATTTAATTAGTCAAGATCAGTGGTTTCACTCGAAACACTTAAGGAAAAAACTGATGGTTTATGAACAGCAGGTAATAAATCATTATGACACTCTTACTAGGTAAACAGAAATTGTTCAACAACCCCACAAACGTGTTAAAAGCTCTCCCTTTCCCCACAGTGGTAGTCAGACAGCAGAAATGAATCCACACGAATGCCGACGAATCAAGCAGACTCCTCAAAACTTGTTTGTGGTGCCACAAATTTTTATTTACTAGCGGTTTGGGTCATAAATTTTTTGAAAATCACATGCCCTGGTATGCCGCTGTGTTCTTTACATTTCCTTTCCCTTTCCTATCATATTTTTTGCCCTTTGGTTTCCTGACACTTCCATTTTCTCTTTTTATGTTCCTGTTATGCTCACGAAACGGCAGAAAACTGGGGTGTAACTGATCACATCGTTGGTAATCTTTTTCTTATTCTGGGGTTTTCCAGATTAGAACGGGAAGACGACTCAGGTGCAGCCCAAATATTACCTATTTAGGTTTTTCATGCAAAGTATGCGTGGAAAAGCCTCTCTCTTTGCCCTTCATTTTGTGTCTATTTAACTAACCGCGCTGTAGTGCCCAAACGCAGATATTGACCAAGAACTAGATTTCCAAAATGGCTTTGCTCCGTTCGAGCTGGCACTGGGTCTATAAAATACAATTTATTTCCACTGCAACCAACGCTTTCTACCCCAAATGTACCCAGTACGTAGGAAGCTGAATCTAACCGAGTGTAGACAACCGAATCACATCTATTAAATTTCAGTAGAGAGACTGCACAGCAGTTGGACTGATGTTAAAAGAGAGTTAAAAGAAAAAAAAAAAAAAACCCAAAAACCACACGAAGCAAACCCGAGGGGCGGGCGTCGCCCAGAATCGCGCCCTCCCGCCGCCTCGCCGGCCGCGAGCACGCCTCCCCGCCGCGGCCACGCCTCCTCCGACCCCCGCCCCGCCCCGCCGCGGCCACGCCCGACGTGAGGCGCGGGAGCCGCCGGGCCGGGGGCGGGGCCAGCGCCGCCCCTCCCCCCCGCCGCCGCCGCCGGCGGCCTCCGCGCGGGCCTCCCAGCCCGTATTCCACTCACTTTGTTCTCCGCCTTTGTCCTAATCCACACCAGCAGGTGGAGCCGCAGTTAAAGTTTCCGAGTCCATTCCGGGAGCGGGAGCCCATCTTGCTCACCGCCGAGGCCCTCGCTGGAGGAGGAGGGTCAGAGCTTGGGTGCAGCCAATCGCGGGCAACGCTGCTAGTTATCAGAGCAGAATGGGCTGTAGTTTAGTGAAATAGGAAAGCTGCAAAACACTGTGGAGTGCTCCCGTGTAAATAAAAAGAGGAAAAAAAAGTTTCTCAAGTCGCCGCTGCACGACGTCGGGCAGGCGCTGGGGCGGGGGTCTGCGCTCTCCCGAGCGGCCGCGCGCTGGACTTTATTGTGCCGCAACAAGCCCCGTTCCCATTGTTTGTGTTTTTTTCAAAATATGGCAAAGGTTCAGGTGAACAATGTAGTGGTGCTGGATAACCCTTCTCCTTTCTACAACCCGTTCCAGTTCGAGATCACCTTCGAGTGCATCGAGGACCTGTCTGAAGGTGAGTCGGGCGCCCGCCCGCCGCCGGGCTGTCAGTTGCGGGCTGCAGACGTTGAAAGTTTCCCGGGCCCGGCCTCGCGCGGGCGGCCGGTGCTCGGCGCCGGACGGGCGGCAGGCTCGGCTCTGCGGAGGGAAACTTGAAGTTGATGGACGACGGCCGCCGAGGCGCGCGCGGCGTTCGGCCGCAGCCAGGGCGCCTGCCGTGGCTCAACTTGCGAGGAACTTGTTCGAGCGGAGGTAGCCATGTTGTCAGCTTTGTCTGGCGGGCGGGAGGTTCGCTAGACCCGCACTCGAGCCCGCGGCGCCGGCCGGGGGTCGCCCCGGGCTGGCCCCGCGCCGGGAACGGCCTCCGCGGCCCCGGCACGAAGGCTGGGAAGGGAGAGGCATGTGTGTGGTCGCGCCGGCGAGTTAGCAGCGGAGCCATCTTACCAAGAGTAGAGAATTGGGCCACCGACCCCGGCGTCACTACGCCTCCTCTCCGCGCCGCGGGTGACGAACACGGCGCCCCGCCTGCCCACCTTCCTGCCCCCGAGCGAGAGGCAAATCCATTTTTAGAGCTTACGCTGGAGTTGCCCTACTCTCCTGGGTGGCCGTGCCCGGCCGCCCCGGGGAGGAGAGCGAGGCTGTCCTCGCGCTGATTTCTGGCTCCCTGGACCAACCAGCGGGGGAGGCGGGCGCAGGCTCGGCCCCTCGGCGCAGCGGGCCGGGCGCCGGCGCTCCCCGGGGACCGCGGGTGCTCCCCGGCGGCACTCCCCGGCCCGCGCCCGGGATGCTCGGGGCACCCGGGGATGCTGGCGCGCAGGCTCGCCCCGACCGGCGTGGACTCCTGTTCCGTAATGACTGAAACCTTCTCTCCTCTCGCTCAGAAGAAAAATATTGCTAAGCTATAAAGTTACATTTAACCCAAGAGCAAAAATAAGTAAAACACTTAAATAATTCCCAGGACTTAAAATCACTGGCTTCTCAGTAGTCTGAAAGACTTTCTTCAAGAACGTGTTGAAATCTAATTAAAATAACTCATCCAAACACCCTGAGCATAAAATACAAAAGTGGGCCAGGAAATAAAAGGTAAAGTTCTAATGGCAATGCAAAAATTTTTACTACTTTTTTAAAGTCCGTATCAAGGTCTCCAAAAATATTTTTGTTATATGCAGTAACAAATATTTAGGAAGCTAAAACTTGTCAAGGCTTTTTTTTTATATATTTGCTCGTAAATTTTATTAAAATAATCCAGTGCTTGACTTTTCAAAATTGGAAAAAAAAATTTAGCTTCATCAATGGTCATTTTACAATTAAACAGGACATACTTATTTGAACTTACAAGTATATTTAGCGAAATGCATTTAAAATTATGCAAATAATGGCATATAAAGCAATTTCACTCTAAAAATTAGTTTTTAATATCCACAAAATGTATTTTATGTAGGGTGTTAGGTTTTCAAATTATAAAAGCAATACATGCTCATTGTAATAAACTTTTTAAAAGTTGTACAGGCGTATATAAAGTAACAGCCCTCTGTACTCAGTGCTTTCCACCATCTCCTGTAATTATAACACTTTAATCTGTGCTCTTCAGTAAGTATTAATGAATATATAAAGCATATATGCACATATATAATATGTAGGTCCCATTTTGAAAGACGATTCATTTATTAAAATAAACTAACTTCTAATAGATCACTGATAATAAAATTAAGGGGGATTTTTCTTACTACTCTGAAACCATTTGATTACTTTCCCAGAGTGCTATCGTCACCATTTAACTACCAGGCCAGTTTTTCTTATCCAACCAGTTGGTAATCTTTCCTTTTTTTGCCAATTGTATATAAAAATTGGCGAATGCAAGAGAAACCATTGATCAGTCCATTCCAACTTATACTATAGCATTTTAAGCTTAAGTTATTCAAAGTACAGGTATTTCTCAAGTGATGCCTTCCATTTTAAGAGCCAGTTTTGGACAAGGGTGATAGATGATTCATGATGTTACAGGGCTTTGACATTGGATGGCTGAAACTCACTGTTCATGGAAGCAGAATTACGTTCCATTTTTACCTGGGACCTAATCAGAACTCAGCTGAAGGACATCAGAGTTTTTAGGATACTACTGTCAACAATACGCTTACTTCCACTTGTACACTTCATCGCAGAGCACTAAGACTGGTTATTTAGCATTTTTAAAAAGAGTTTAAGCTGAGTCATACTGAAAGCTGCAAAGGAATCTTTCAAAAAGGTGCCATGCTTGTGTACTCCACCTAGAGGCTATGTGGATTAAGGAAACTGAGTTTACTTAGCAAAAGCTTCTTACAGGTTCCATACTTTTATATTGCAGATCTCTAAAAAATCTATTCTTAAAATGAAACTACAGAATATTCTAAAGGGAAATTTTCACTTCATAATTTTGTCTCCAGTCCCACACCAGATGTTGGCCACCATTTTTCATACTTTAATTTGATTAGGAGACCCAGGATGTGTTTGATCTGGTGGTCCCAAGTCTGTACACGTTTTGATTGACCTTCCTGCTAATCTTTGTTATGCCCTCTGTGGACTACTGATTCTTTCTCTACTGAATGGAGCTTGCTTGCTTGCTTGCTTGCTTGCTTGCTTGCTTTCTTTCTTTCTTTTTTTAAGTTGGTCAGTACCAATAATTCTAGCTACTATTAGTTGAATACTTACAATGTACCAGAATTGAACATGGTGTTTCATGCTTTTAAACTTCAGGCTTGTTCTAATTCCCAAAGATTACATACTTTCCACTAGATCACAGATCGTCCCAAGTAGTGTAATTAATTTAAAATTCACTTGGTTACTTCCCTCACTCCCAACCATAAATGCAGATACTTGCAGGCCGGGATTTCCATGATTAGATGAAACAGTTAACTTTTTAAATGATTAAACTACTTCAGCAGATAACCTGTGCATCTGACTCTATCCCTTCCTCCTTCAAATACAAGGGACAGGAAAATGAAAGCAGAGTTAAAAAAAAATAGCAAGAATAAAACAATTGATGCTAATTTATAAATAAGTACTAAGCATTAAACTCAGTAGCTATAGCAAGGATTCCATCAGATAGAAATTAAGGTACAGGTGTTCCCTGAGTTACAGCCTGTGCTCCTTAAGGGTAGATCATCTTCCTATAGCCTCTGGTCTCACCCATCTCCCCATCTTCCCCCTCCCCCCCCAATTAATTTCCTTTATTCCACTATTCATTTGAGAGCAGAAATGGAAGAATGCATCTTCCTAGTTTCGGTTTTGGAAAGAGCCCAGGCTTTGGAGTTGCAGAGACATAGCGTAGGTTCTGATTCCTGAGTTTGCTAGCTGTGTGAATTTGGGTACATTACTTAGCCTCTCAGGGCCTCAACTTTCTTGTTTGCATAATAGTGTAATTAAATCCATATGATAAAGCTGTTGAGATTTAAATAACAGGTATGAAATTGGCAAGACCAATGCTCAGCACATAGTAGGTATTTTACAAAATAAGTTTATAAATTCTGACTGTGTTTCCATGCCAGATTACAAATGCCAACTTACTTTCTACCAATTAGGAGGCCAAGAGCACTATATGTATTAGTACAAATAAATACATACAAAATGAACAAAATATGAAAACCTTCGTGTGAGAGTTCCCAGTCTTACTCGCACTTGGCTAAGTTTAATAGCTTTTATACCCCTTTCTTAAAAGTTTCTCCACTTGGCTTTTGGGTTTCCTATGTCACTAGCCACTAATTTTGTAATTTTATTAGATATCTATCTAGTAGATATCTCAAATTTAACATGTCCAAAATAAATTCCTGTTTGATTTCATCCCCTACCCCCTGCAAAAAAGGATTCTTGCTGCCTTTATCTTCAAGATTTATCCAGAGTGTCCTTGCTCTCATCCCTATGGCTACATGTGGTCCAAGCTACCATAATTTCTTGCCTCAGTTGTTAAAATACCCTGTTTCTTGACCCTCACAATCTCACAATCCATACTGAACACAGGAGCCAAAATGATCCTTCTAAAATGAAAAGTGGATCATGTTATTCCTGTAGTCAGAACCCTCCCAATAGCTTCCTGTGCCACTCAGTGTAAAAGCCAAAAATCTTTACGATGACCTTTAAAACTTTGCATAATCTGGGGCACCTGGGTGGCTCAGTTGGTTAAGAGTCAGACTTTGGCTCACATTGTGATCTCACGGCTCATGGGTTTGAGCCCTGCGTTGGGCTCTGCTGACAGCTCAAAGCCTGGAGCCTGCTTCAGATTCTTCATCACCCTCTCTTTCTCTCTGCCCCTCCCCTGCTCACACTCTGTCTCAAAAATAAAAAACAAAACCAAAAACTTTACATAATCTGGCCATGCCCCTCACACCCAAGCTAAGGGTCAGTTATTTTCCCCTTTATTCAGTCTGCACCAGCCCAGCCTCGTTGCTTCTTCAGCAGATACTTGCTGTTCCTTCTAACTAGATACTCATATTGCTTCTTTCCTCTTTTAATCTTTATCAACAAATAGATGATCTCGTGAGATGTCAGATGCAGGACCCTGCATCTGGAAATGTGCTAGAAGACAGAAATGTAAGTGGTCTAGAAGAGAGCCATGACTTACATAATAGGTCCTCAGAAAGTGCTGACTTAGTAGAACTAGATTCTCAGTGACCTAGAAACACCCCTCTGGGAGTGCTGCAGTCGCAGCGTAGTGAATCCAAGGGTGGGCCGCACTGTGCTAAACACCCTCAGGACCAGGAGGGCTCGGGTAATCTGTATTTGCAGAGCTGTCTTCTTCCCCCTACTAAGCAGGAGGCTCCTTTGAAAAAGCAGTCATTTTACCCATCTCTGGGTTCTTGCTACAGAGCACACTGTAGAAGGTGCTCAATAAAAGCTGAATTACATGTAACAGTTGAATTACAGAAAATGTCTTGGGTTGCACTTAAGCATGTCTTATTCCTCCTGATGCTTGTTCCCACTGTATATAGTCTGTTGTATAAAGTGGCACAAGGATCCTTGGTTTCCTCTTCCCAATTTAAAGAATATATGACATGAAGAGGGACCATGAGGAAAAACCCTGACTGTGGTCCCTTTGACAGTTGATGAGCTGAAGCCCCTTCTAAGCCACAAGGGAAGTTTGTTAATAATTTTTCCATGTTGGAGTTCTTTGGTGATTTGGATCTGTGCAATATAGTATGGGGCAGCCCTTCCAAAGTGTTTAAGTAGGTTGTTAAGAGATAACATATGAAAAAAAAGTGGGGAGGGATTCCATAGCCAAATAAACTTGGGAAATGCTGAATTAACGTTACTGGTGTTCTTGACCGAAGGAAGTTCCCGAACACTCTGCCAGTGTGCTTTATTTATGAATCCTTAAGACAAGGTTGTAGCATTTCCCAAGTTTTTGGCCATGTTGGTTTGTTTATGAGGAGCCCTGCCCAGGAACTAGTGTTTCACAAAAGAACATTTTGAGAAACTCTGTTAAGAAATGTAAAAATTTTATAAGGAGCAGTTCAGTGCCTTTTTGGACTTTCTGCTGTGAGAAATCAATTTCAGCAACCAATAATTGGCTTAAGTGGACATTAAAATAGGGTCTTTGATATCATCTCATAATGTAATTACTGAATATGAAATAATGTTTTGGTTTTTAACCCTAGACTTGGAATGGAAAATTATCTATGTGGGCTCTGCAGAAAGTGAAGAATACGATCAAGTTTTAGACTCTGTTTTAGTGGGCCCTGTTCCTGCAGGAAGGCATATGTTTGTATTTCAGGTAAGATTGTTCTTGGTAAATATGTATGCCAAATATGTTTCTAACTATATATCTCATGGTCCTCACTCGTTTCCTTTTGGGTTAAATCACTCTGCTTCTGCTGCACTCACTTTTTATCTGCTTCTATTGTGTTTTAGGCAGCCTCTGTAGCATAAAGGAATGCCACCTCTTGATTTTGTGTGCTGAGAGGTTAATGTGATGTTTACTCCAGAGTGTGCACAGCATGCAGTCAAGCTTATACTGTGTCATGGCACACGTTGTGGTTAACTCGGGGCTCTTCCTGTGGACAGTCCGATAGTATCAGACCTGTGGCTGTCCAGCAGCCAGTACAGGGGTTGAATGCATACTACTAACTGGTATAGTTAGTAATATGCATCTTGGTTTCTGGTTTCAGCCACTAGGAGTACTGACCACAGAAACAACTTTATTTCAGCACGCTGCATGATTGAGCTAGGTTAGTTAGGTATGCTACTAGAGAGATCTGCATAATCTTGGATCATTGGAATTAAAGTCCACTGTTTTACTAAAGCATCTAATCTACACATTTTATGGAGAATTACTGTTACAAATCTACTACTGTGTTTATTATTTGTGAGGGGAAATTCCAAAACAAATTATGTTCTCAGATACCACTGACAGTATTTGGGTCTGTACCAAGGCTTCAGACACTGTCTTCTGTATTCAAAGTGTTACTTCTTTTAATCTATGTTAAATTGTTGTTTAAAACTATTCAGTCATTTCCCAATTATCCATGCTTATTACAGGGAGATATTTATAATAGCCCAAAGAGTAACTACTCATAGGTTTCAAAAAGAAAACTATTAATTTTCTTACAGGTATTTGTACACAGCAGAGTCCCATCAGTTAATGTAGAACCCACTGAAAAGACCTCATCCAGAAGGACATTAACTCTTTCTACCCCTGATGTCCCCCCCTTTTTTTTTTCATTTTCAATTTAAATGAATAGCGTTGGTCAGATAATCCCATCTGATATGGGCCATGAATCTGGGCCATGAATCATGTATCATAAACATGGTATCTGTAGAGTTGCTACCTATCCTTCCCTTCTCCTAAATACAGAATCAGAATTATAGTCTCCTAGCGTTAGTGCTTTTTATTAAAAAGTAATAATTTACTATATCTAAACAAATGGTTAAGAAAAGCTCAAATATATTAGTTCATATCTATTCATTAAAAGTGCTGTTGACCTGAGTCATGTGAGTACATAACCTTGGTGAAAGACATGGGTAGGGGGAGGCACTGCAGTTGACAGACTGCTTCACATCCTGCCCCATTGCTTGTAACACACTTGTGTCTTAAGTTCTTGAAATTATTACACAAAGAAGTATTTGCTTTGACCCATAAGCTTGGAAAACCCATAATTCACTGATGATAATTCATGATGTGGTTAAGAAACCTGGATTGATTTGTACTGGTAGACCTTTTTATGCTACTATAAAACCTGCAAATAAATCTTTTGGCTTTGAAACAAACCCTTAAATGATCTTTTCTGTGTGTTTATGTTGTTAAGAACACTGTTAAGCTTTTGGCTGGAGTGAAAAATATATTCAAAGATATTTCCCTCCAGTGATTTTCCAGTAGTTTTACCTTGGTACCAGTGTTCATATTGCCAAAAAGGACAGAGAAAGAGCACCATGCAATTTAAATCAGACTGTCACCCTGTGTATTTAAAAAAAATTCACCATTATCAGCAAAAAAGGGACTAACCTACAGTTTTTGTTTTGTGTTTTAAACAAATTACCATAGTATTCCCCTGGTCTGCCATGAATAAACATGCCTTTCTTATGAGTGTGTCAAAGGCTGGCAGGAAGATGTCCAGACATCTGTGTACTACTGCTGGTTGACGTTAAAAATCTCTACCTATCACTTCATCTTTTTTTTCTTACTGTTTATTTCTTTTTGAGAGAGAGAGAGAGCATGAGCAGGGGAAGTGCAGAGAGAGAGGGGAAC
This sequence comes from Prionailurus viverrinus, assembly GCF_022837055.1. NCBI lineage: Eukaryota > Metazoa > Chordata > Mammalia > Carnivora > Felidae > Prionailurus > Prionailurus viverrinus. The sequence goes on from NC_062565.1 coordinate 107,624,686, forward strand.
AAAGGATCTGAAGCGGGCTCCATGCTGACAGCAGAGAGCCTGGTGCAGGGCTTGAACTCAGGAACCCTGAGATCATGACCTGAGCTGAAGTCCGATGCTCAACTGAGCCACCAAGGCGCCCCTCTGTTATTTCATCTTAAGTGATCTGAGACGACTGTGAGTTTTTCTACTTGAATTTGGATTTGCTCAAGTTGAATTCTTTGGCAATCAAATTTTAAAACACAAACATGGCTAGAACCAACCTACTGAGGGGACGGGAAGCACTATGGGAGGAAAGTTTCCATAGCAGTACTAAACTACCTCTGTTTCCCCATTCTCCACGAACTTCCAGAACATTAGAAGCTCTTTGGGTACCCTGGAAGTAACCTAACCCCTCTCAGTAGGGGTACACAGGATCTGTAAGACAAACAGCATATTCTCAGGACAGGCCTTCATACCCCTGCTGATATCTCTCTAAAATGATCATAAATTACTTTAGGTCAGGCATTGAGTTATACATGAATTTCAAAATACTAATCATATATTGTGCGCCCAGAGCTGTGCCAGACATGGAATTATAAAGATGAACTGGACAGGATTTCTGCCCAGGACAAAGCTTAGAATCCCAGCAACAACTGAAAGATAAACACATTTAAATTATTGGACATACATTAAAGAGGATTTGTGTCAAGTAATAAAGTACAAAAACAGTACTATTAATTCTACCTTCTGAATTAGGAAGGACTTCACTAAAGGATACATTTTATGCAAACTTAGATGAATTTTTTAGGATGTTAGGGAAGAGACTTACAGGCCAAGGTAACAGTATATGCAAAGCACAGAGGCATGAAAGATTACCAGTACATTTAAAAGAACTCTAATTCTACAACAAGAGTAAGAGGTGTGGAAATAAAGGGAATGTGAATGAGCTGTTGGTTGGAAACAAATTGTGAAGGGCCTTATAAATGAAGTTAAAGAAGGGATTTTTTTCTCAGAAATGGGAGTAATCATCAGGAGTTTTTAAAATTAGTGAAGGGATAGGAATGGATCTTTGCCTAGCTAATGCTGGCAACAGTGCAAAATAGCAAGCGAGCTAGGGGACAACAGTTAGAAAGTTGCAACAGGATTCCAGAGAAGACATGAAGACACGCACTGAGACTGGAGATGAGAAGTGTTAGACTGGCTGGATGTGGGAGGTAGGGAAGCAGAAGGTGACTGAACTTTTCGGCCTAGATAGATGTTTTAGACTAGATAGATATTTTATGCTTTTTTGTGTCATCTACATGTAATAACTATACAATAATCATTGGTCTTTGATAATTCAAACAGCCTGATTGAGAATGCCAGACAGGGGTTTTCCCAAGCCAAGGCCATGGCTGAAGTGTTCACCAGGCTCAGGGATGTTCGTTAGTGTCCTGGCAAGAGTAAGCTAATCTGCTGGGACAGTCTTTATCCATTTACCATTCAGAATGGCTGCCTCAGGTCTGTGTCAGTGCCCATGAGTCTATGACTCCTTCCAGCTGTATGTAGCGCCACAGGGCCCTAGCCTTTGCTCATGCTGTCCACCTCCTCTAGCTCACTTGCTTCACCTTCTGCACTCAAGATTCAGCAGCTGGATTTAAAACAAGGTCATTGAGTATGTCTGCTCAAACCAATTTTTACCTTCATTGTATTTCCAGTGTGCGTGGTTTAAATAGTACACTATATTTTAGTGCCTATCAAAGTCATTCACAGTAGTTTAATATTTTTGAGAATCTGAATAGCTATTTCTATTCCATTTTCAATTTGATATTAATTTACTATTAGAATATCTGTGACAGGTGGGAGAGTGGCTGTGTGTCCTGGGTATAAGAGAGAAACTGGTATAATAAACATTTGCTGCCAACAGGCTATGTGGAGATCATTGAATATTTACTAATTTAGGTTTGAAGATTATGACCGAAAGGGTGTCTGGGTGGCTCAGTTGGTTAAGCATCTGACTCTTGATTTCAGCTCAGGCCACAATGTCACGGTCATGGGATTGAGCCCTGCACCGGGCTCTGTACTGGGCATGAAGCCCGCTTAAGATGCTCGCTTCCTCTGCCCCTCCCCCACTTGTGCTCACTCTCAAAAACAAAAAGAAAATTATGACTGGAAAAGGGTAGAGTCAATGAGACTACTGATTTAATTATTTGCTATATTTTATAAAAGGTTTTATAATTGAATATTGCACAATCCCTCAGGAACTACCACACAGTGTAGCTAGATTTATCTTCCTATAGAAGTAGTGAGGCTTTCAGGTACCCAGAGTAATTACATATACCATGGAGAAACATTTGAACTATATTTTCTGGCTTTAAGTCAATCTTAAAAATGAACATTTGCCTTCCCAGTATGATGTCCCCAAGTTTTTGTTGCTGTACCCTTAATTCATGATGCTCAAGGTAACTAAAACTCCAGTCTTGCTTGCCTCTTTGTGATGTGTTTCTTTTCTTTTTAAATTATTCTAGGCTGATGCACCTAATCCAGGACTCATTCCAGATGCAGATGCAGTAGGTGTAACAGTTGTGCTAATTACATGCACCTATCGGGGTCAAGAATTTATTAGAGTTGGCTATTATGTAAATAATGAATATACTGAGACAGAATTAAGGGAAAATCCGCCAGTAAAACCAGACTTTTCTAAGGTAATGTTCTGACTATTCCTTTCATTACTTTTACTATTAAGCAAGTGCCAATTCATACTATATTATGAAAATACCTTTGAGACAAAATAAATTTGAGGTCTTTGTGCTAACTGGGCAAACTAATTGTTCCATTACCCATACTTGACCTCAGACCCTACCTCCAAGTGAATCATGAGTAATTAATGTTGGTCAGGCACCTTGAGAGTCTCTGATGATTTAGAAAATTGAAAAAATCCTCCTGTAAGAAACAGTTGTTTACAGCTTCTGCATGGCATTTCCCACACATCATAATTTTCATTTCAGCCTTTACGACATAGAAATTCATGATTATTCAATGATATTCTTAGTCTATAACTCTTCCAAAAATTGGAACACACACACACACACACACACGCATATGTAGGTTTTCCTTTATCTGCTATTCTTAGAGGTTAACCTAAAGGTCTTAAATATTTCTGGTTATGGAAAACGGCTTCTGAGTGAGAATCTGAAACCTGTGATTCAGAAATACAGATTCTCTGAAATACTTAGTATTTCATGATTTTTCTTGGGAACTGTAACAGTTTTAGTAACTGATCATTTATGTGAGATTGAACACAACACCCCATCTGCTGGATCATGCAAGAAAAATTACATGGGAGTAAAGTGGAATGTTTTTTCTGGTAATAAGGCCAGAATGCTTAATCCTGGTATGGGACCTTCCATTGACTCCATGTATTAGTTACTTATATGGCACCTTGTATAGCAAAAAGAGAAAAAACTAGAATACTGGTTCTGAGAGTGAACCATAATAATTAAAAGGTAGGAAACCACTAATAATGAGATATTATATTTGAAGAAATTTTTCATTTTCTTTGAAAATATTACTGAAGATACCACATCAATCTACAAAGCATACTAGTATGTGAGATAAAGCGTTCTATGAAGAATTCACCTGCAAGAAAAAGAAGAGATTCTCTCCCTTTTAGGAAATAAGTATAAAGGGGTTAGATATTTTATTGGTTACTAAGAGATCTGGATGAATTCTCTCAGATTCTCCATATCCTGTTTCCATTAAGCTAAAATAATAATGTCTGCCGTAGCCCTGGTCCTTGTGTGTTATGTTAAGGTGCTTTACTTAATTAGCCTTTGTATATGAATTTGGCCCTTTAGGAGTACTAAGGTAAAGAATCATTCTATTAAGTTTCTATTTGTATGTAGTATCTAACTTTCTTAGTGTTTACTATTTATATATTTCCTTCTTCCTTCAGCTTCAAAGGAACATTTTGGCATCTAATCCCAGAGTTACAAGATTCCACATTAATTGGGAAGACAACACAGAAAAACTGGAAGATGCAGAGAGCAGTAATCCAAATCTACAATCACTTCTTTCAACAGATGCATTACCTTCAGCATCAAAGGGATGGTCCACGTCAGAAAACTCACTAAATGTCATGTTAGAATCCCACATGGACTGCATGTGACCATCTGCCATCCCTTTAGTACAAATTAAGCTATAAAAACATACAGAACTATTTCCCTGAAATTCCGTAAGTACATAGTCAAGACACAATGTGAAGAATTTGTTTAAAAAACATCCTGTAGAAAGTTTATAAGAAAACCAGTATTTGAGCAAATTGTGGAATATAAATACAACTATTTTTAAGTAATTTTTTTCTCTAATGTGTTATTTTATTTGTTCTGAAACTAATCTGATTAAAACATATATATTATTTTCTTCTCCTCTATATGTAATTAAAGCACTTATAAAGAAAAAATATAAATCATTAGACCAGGCTGTAAAGCTTTCTTAGCCTTTTGGACAATAATCTTTGGACCACTATTTTACTGGCCTTCAAGAGAACAAACTTCAAGTAAAATGTTTCTTCCTGTGATAGTTTGGTTTAATGTAAGGGGCAAATTTCCATTTTTTTTTTTTTTTTTGTCATATCCTTAAAGAAGGGATTTGAAGTCAAGTATATGCTACCAAGAACTTCAGGACCTGATTTTCCAGGCCACCTTGAAGCCTCTTATGGCTGCTATTACATGGAATGTTAGATAGCATTCAGTTTGGTTTCTAAGATGACAACAAATATGGTTAATTGTTTATAAGGTCCTCTGGCTCTGGTTTTTGTTTTCTAACGGTTTAGGACATCAGAATATTCCTTGAATGATGCATCATTATCACCCATTGAATTCAACATGTCAAGAGCAGATACAAACTCCCTAAGTTTAAGAACAGGATATTATAATGACTTAGATGTTTTCATTAGATTTATAGAAATGCTATGAAATTTTCAAAACTGATTTGATAGATCATCTGTTGTTGGCAGCATTTATATAAAAACAGTGTATTTGGGAAGGTGTATTTAGCTTTATCGTAAGAGATAAGTCACTATTTTGGAAATATATATATTTTCACACATGTGGTACTCTTCTCCATATCCCTGGACACTCATGCAGAATAAGATAAGGCATATTTGTGGTTGACATATTCTACATAGCCTTTCCAGTTAAGTTTTTTTAAAAGCAATCTTGGAAAGGAATCCATTAAGTGGGCCAAAGGGTTCTTTTTCTTTGATGAAAGCTAGGTCCTTCCTCAAAGTTTCTTATGCTCCATTAAATTAAGTGTAGAATATTCTCATTACTCTTGCTGCTAAGCAAGACATTAGCCATATGATGCAGAGTTATGCAGTGCCTTCATATCTAAAACTTTTATACTGCACTTTTTAAAGCTTTTATTTTGAGGAAGGGAAAAGGGCATTTGTCTGAATATGGATTCTAAGTTGTATATATTTCCTGTCATTCTAAAAAAGTGAATTTGTGAAGCAAAATTTTGCTAAATGTTAAATTTTGAAATTTAATATACCAGGTGATTAAAATACTGTCCACTAACTAGTTCATAGACTTAAAATACATCCAACTGTTAAAACTATATGAAGAAAATTTCATTTTTGTCTAATTGCAATTAAATTTAAGAATATGTTAAAATAATTAAAATGAAAATAAAAGTAAAAATTTCCAACAAAGAGCTCAGTGATTAATATAACAGGAAAAAGATATGTGCTTGTTAGAAATAAAGCATATATAAGCCAAATAACCAAATGAAGCAATTTGCTGCTGAGTTTTTATTCTAATTATAATGATTGATTTTGTATTGACACCAAGGGTTAGGTTTTTACATCAATTTGTAAACAGCTAATTTTCACAGAAGGTTAAGACTTAAAAACTATGATCTCTTAAAATTTTTATGATTCTGTAATACTTAGAATGCAAACATTAGGAGCTAAGAAGCTATAGCATGTGGGTTTTATTTTTCCCCTGTTTAGCCTCATTTATAGACAATATCTGAATTATACCTAAAATGTTTGGAACAGTTTCTCTCCTTTTTGATCACAGTAAATAGCTCTGTCATGAGAATATACACAGGAACAAATTACCTATACCACAGAAGAGACAGGCAAATAGATTGGAGGGAGTGAGGATGTCATTTGAGCTGAGGAAACATTCAGGAAATCTGAGGAGCATGCATGCATTTGTTCATTTATAATCTTCTATAAACTTCCATGTGGTCTTGTCCTCTGGTTTAAGATTTGGGTTTCTGGTTTTACCAAGAAAGTCTATGGCAGCGGTTTTCAAAACTTTTCACTGTAATCCATAGTTAAAAAACAAAGTATGACCCTGTAATTCAAGTTTTTATAGTAATTTTCATGACAGTGCACCCTTATAGGGCATCTTTATGTGTGCAATATATTCTGGTACCTTTTATTGTATTTCATTTTTTAAAGTGCTGGTTTTGACTCACTGAACTTGGCATTTATGACTCTAAGTGGTTGCAATACACAGTTTGAAGAAAGGCTAATCGGGCCCTTTGAGTAGATGAGAAGTAGCAATAACTTTCCTATAGTTCTAAAATTCATATTCCCTATACCTGTCTCTTCTGTCATATTTGGATTATGATCTTTACATTTAAAAAAAGAGGGAGGGGTGCCTGGGTGGCTTAGTTGGTCAAGCGGCTGACTTAGGCTCAGTTCGTGATCTCGTGGGTTCCTGAGTTCGAGCCCCGCTTCGGGCTCTGTGCTGACAGCTCAGAGCCTGGAGCCTGCTTCGGATTCTGTGTCTCCCTGTCTCTCTGCCCCTCCCCCTTTCACTTGCGTGCTCTCTCTCCCTCTCAAAAATAAACAAATATTAAAAATAATAATAGTAAAAGAGGGAAAAGTGCTAGTGTAGTGTGAATCAGCAGCCATTCACTTGAAAACTGTCCAAATATTCTGAAATTACTAGTAGCCTAGCAGATAGCTTGGACTCATTTCTTGGTACTCTATACAATTAACTTAGGAAACATTCCACATAATTACTTGGCAAACACTTTTATTTGTTTGTTATTGATATCATTTTATACAGGATTCTAGAACACCGGGTCATAGGAAGTTTTAAATGCACATAAAGTGTTCTTTATGTATTCTTGCTTACTACCCTTTCCAGTATGCTGCACCTTGTTTATGCCTCTCAATTTACAGATCCCTTCTCATCAATGCTTAATGTACTAATCAGTTATATTTCAAAATCTGAGAGCCCCTTAGAATGGGGCTCTCATTATGTAGGACCATTAAAACAGCTTTTGCTGCTTTATGATGTTTTATAGTATAATTTCTCCTAAGAAATTTCAGCACAGACCATGGACATTAGGCTTCCCTTAACAGGTAGCAAATAATATTGTAAAATGTGTGAAACCAAGAGCCTATAACAGAAGGACAGGAGAGCTATTTCCTAAATCAAAACAGTATAAAGTACAAAATGGCATCAAAACATTTTTAAAAATTTTTCCTAAAGTTACTTTATAATCAAATCTTGACATTCTATTTGAAAAAACTTTTGTATGTACTTGTTGAAGAATCATTATAACATGAGTGAAGCTCCATGTTGTAATGATGAAAGTATGCTTTCCACATATTAAGACAAATTTCCTACCTAAGAATTTTCAGTAGGATCTACTGTTGCCCATGAGATCTAAGAGCACAAAAATGCCTCAAGCTCTATGCCACTGATCTACTTTTGTAAAGTGAGATTTCTCCCATTTATCTCAACGTTGTGTTTTTTCCCCCCAATCAAATAGGATCTTTCAAAACTCAGATGCAAAAAGATATATGGGATGAATTTTAGGAAAATAACTTTAAGTGAAGGTGGAGCTTTTAAAATATCTTCTCAGAGCTACAAAAGTACTGCTACATATTTCCATTTTGGGCAGTAACTCAAGAATTAGCTTGCAATTTGTCCTACTTAAGGTACTTTTTCATAAGAAAAAACCCACTGTGTTAGCATCTGTAATAAGGTTAAACTAATTGAAATTGTCAAGTAAAATACCTGCACTAGTAGATCCAATCCCTGTTGTGAGCACAGATCTCGGTGTAATCTTTGCTGCATACTTGAGGAATTGAGATTTCCCTGTGCCAGGATCCCCAACCAATAAAAGATGAGATTCACCTAGAAAAAAGTTAATAAAGTTTTAAATTTCTATGAAAGGACCCATGAATAAGTATAATTAATCAAAAGGAAAATGGTCCACGTGGAATGCCATCGTGATTTGTGTTTTATGTTTTGCTGTATACTTAAGGTCACTTAAGGAAGGATTTAACTAGATATCCTTAAAAATTAGGTTAACTATCATAAAATAACAATCTTTAAGTGATTTCTGAATGTGACATTTAATATCTAAATTAATAGACTTTGTGCTATTTCCAGATGTTTAGGCGTATGTTTGACATTTAAGACATTTTTGGCTTCTAAAGTTGCTGATTTTATTTAATCTATTTTTAAATAACAAACTACTCGATTAAATCTTTCCATACAAGCCATACAGGTATTTTATTCCATTTTTATTTAAATATTTTTAAGTGTTCAAGACTTTATAAGTGCTTTATAAGTATCACTTATGATTACAACAGTTAAGTGAAGATGTTTTCATTTAATGAAAATTTTAATATCTCAAAGTACTTATTTTCAAATGTAACATAAATGAGTATGTGACTACCCTGTGGAATGTACTGTCTCAGTGATCAAAAAAATTTATCCAGAAATATTCAAGTATTTCCTAAATATATTAATAGGAAACTCCCTATTTAAGCTCCACATTTAGCAGAGTGCCTTGCAAATAGTAGGTGATCAAAACATAGAATACATACACACGTTATTATACTATCCTATATTGTACCATGTGGTTTTAGAATTCTTATTAATGGCCTTATATATGAACAATGTCCTTTTAGTCTTTGGTTATTATGACTCTCATGTGGCCTATGTGAGGGCCATAATACACCTACTCTATGCCAGATTCAGGTCAGTTAAATGTGTTAGCTGCAAAAGAGCTTTTTGCCATTTGAACATAATTATATACTTAGAGTAATCTTTGCTTGAACGTGTGACCTCCAGCAGCACCTCAGGGCAGACTGCACATTTGCTACCTACCGGCAGAAGGGGAACCAGCAGGCAGATGATTGCAAGCAGCAGTCTGAGAGAAACACTGACAGTCACAGATGGAGAGACACTGACTTGGAGATATTAAAAAGCATTATTTCTAATCTTTTCCTCTTGAAGAAAGACTGGGGATCCAATGAAAACATAGTAATCAAAATGTAAAGATTTTATTTTGTGGCACCCTTATAGGTTAGAGCAAAAATATATATTCATCAAAAAAACTTAAAAGATTTCTTTTAGTCTTTGGAATTCTAGAAATTACCTTTTGATATACAGATACTGGCGATGAAGTATTAGATAGACAACTGACTGTCATTAGGGTTGAAAGATTATGGTTAGAAAATAAAGCTCAACAAGCAATTTTTATTCAAAGAAAAATTCTAGCTTCTCACCTTGTATGTATTAATATTACTCCGTTTTAAGTAGGTACTAACCTCTGACCCGTGTTCCTGTAGCATCAGTCCTTTGAATCCCACCAGCCAGCACCATGGCCACAGCAAGCTTCACTAGATACATCCCAAAAACTTGAGGGCACAAGCTGGCCAATATTTCATTCCTTCCTAGGAAAGGCAGCAAGATCAGATATTACCAACAGTTTTCAAGAAACCCCATCTGAAATTTCCCTTCCAACTTCCTATGAACATACTCTGCCATCTAAAATGATCCATGAGGACCATTTCCAAATGCCTAAAAGGAGTGAATAACTTTGACTTGGTTGTAAAATGCCTTCTTTTACTAATGCCATGATATGAAAAGTCTGCTTTTCATTCCTTGCTTTTTATTTTCATAGCTTAAGTTTCCATGAATTTATCATACTTTGCAAGGGACAGAAAGGAATCTCCTTTACTCCCTTATTAAGCCAACATTATCCCTTTAACTACACTTTCTGTGTAGTAATTTGAGTAAAACTACTCCACTGCCTAAATAAAATGAAGGTACTTGAACTCAAACAAGAAGTCAGATTGTAGGAGCCAGTAATCTTTAAATACAAGAAGTACCTGGGGCTCATGGAGCTTCTGCAGAGGTGTAAGAGAAGTAAAATCAATCCACCCTAGAAGTCAATTCAGCATTTACTCTGAAAAGTTTGGTAAAGTCTGTTTTACCTAGAATAAGGGTATCAGAGTATTTAAAAGATCATTATAAACTATAATTCTAGCAATTCAAGCCGGAAGTCTTGGATTCTCCTGATCATGTGCTTTAAATAAAAGAATATCACGTTTGAGTTTCTGTTTTGAGAAATGTCAAAACACCAAATCTGAGAATCTGCCTATCCCACCTATAAGTAAAGTAGGTATGTTATTTGATGACTGGCATAATCAACCACCAGGGGCTCTCAGAACCTATGACATCCTAACAAGCTTGTCCTCAGCTTGTCTTGTGTGGAATTCACTACCGTGATGGTACGCTGTATGTCTACAGGCTGGAAACTAATATGTATGTTTCAGGATTTCCATGTTTGTACTCCTGTTTCAGAGGTAGGTCTTCTGACGAGGAAAATAATTGTGTAAGTACTCCTTTAGCTGATTATTCCAGTTCCAGAAGCTTTTCTGCCAAAGCATGAAGGGAGAGGAAAGGCTTCCTCCACAATTTATGGCCCTATACACAAAGGCCGCTTTTTGTAACATATCAAAATTGATCCAGTGGCAATTAAGGTAGGGTGATATGACCTGGGATGGCAGGAATGGTGAAGAAAGAAAACCTTTTAGTAAAATGGGGATCAGAAAACAGAATTAGTAAATCCTGGAAGGGGGCTCATTAACTGCTAGAGGGAATTCCTCCCTTTCCTGAGGTAGAAAACCCAGAGAAAAAAGATGAAGAAAGGTTTGAGATCTAAGCAAACAAGACCTTATAGCATATAGATAAATTCTGACCAGAGTCTAGAGATTACACATACAAAGAAAGAAGGAATAGCCCCAACAGGTAGGTTTCAGAGCAGGCAGACTGACCTGGGAGACTCCTACACCAAAACCTAAAGTGCCACTTCTGAATAAATGTGGATTCGGTGATTGATGTGCTGATGCAAAACCTATCCCACGGTGGTGAGGAGCACAGGCTCTGGGGTCAAATGCCTGGATTCACATCCCAGTGCTATTACTTACTACCCACCTGACCTGGGCAAGTTTCTTAGCCTCTCTGCTTCTATTCCTTATCTGTAAAATGGAGATGATAATGGTATCTCATAGAAGTGTTGAGGATCAAAGGAATCAGTAAGTGTATAGCACACAGAACAAACAACGCCTGACACACTTAACTGTTAAACTGTTATATTACCTGTATTATTTGTGCTTATTTCTGATCTCAAGATTTCCTCACAATGTAGTTAACACAAAAGGTATACTATAAAGACAGGTCTGAAGTACCAGAGAAAAATAAAGGGAAAGAACGATTCCCTTAAATTTGTTGTCTGAAGTTCCTTGAATCATGGCAATAGATGCTCCCATGGCTGAATCATGGAAGAAAATTGATTACAGTGAATACTACCCACAAACCTATCTCCCTCCCAAATTTCTGGTTCTAGACCATGTTAATAGTGTGTCTACAGCCAATTACCCCACTCTTGTGGCATGGCTCTCCATTACCCTGATGAAGAGAACCTCTTAGATCTAAGATAACGGAGTCACCTCAGCTTGGGCCCCAGAGACCCCAATCCCTATATCTTGGTTTCTACCCAGCATCTAAGCACCAGGCTCTTGAGGATCCCTGAAGTTACTACAGACTAGAATAAAGCCTTCAGCTCCTCCTAGACCATACCCACAGTATGAGGTCTTAATGAAGCAGATCCACCTCCGAGGGAATCTTTGGCTTTAGACTAGCAAAATGAAGACACCCTTCTGGATACACTTCCCTCTCTTCATGCCCTCAACTAGCACACTTACACTTTGAAATGGTAAAATACAGTGTACTGGTACTTAGGAAACTAAGCAGAATCCATTCAGACTAAAAAAAAATGTTGCCTCATTTTCTGTCTTCCCGTTTCTCACAATGTCATATTTACTTCTTCCTCTTATCTAGTAAATAAATTGTATATCCATAACCTTCTGATTAAAATAGACTCTTTTTAATCACCAGCACAAATCACTTCTCATGGTCTGGTTATAGAGCGCTGTATGATGCCCTTCCTTCACTGTTACAGGAAGAGCTGAGCTGTGGCACTGCGATTAATAAGAAATGACTGTGGTCCAAGAAAGAGTTACGGATTTTTTTAAGGACCTGATCCTAAGAAACCATTTCAAATTAAAAAAATTCATTTAAAAATACTTCTTATAGGGCTTGCTTCCTAAAGCCACAATGTGGAGAATTTAAGTTCTTTCTGTACAGATCCGGTAAAAGAATGATCGGGAGCCACTACATTACATGCTATATGCAGAAGCAAAAAAAAAAAAATCATCCCACAAAACAAAAGCAAACTGCCTAAAGTTAGGCAAATAAGAATTCTATTTTGTGAAATGGTATCTGTCCAGTATGTGACTTAAGAATAAAGTAATCAATATGTATGAGATTTGAGGTGAAGTTTATTAGAAATAGTCTATCACTGGCTTCAGTTTATTTTTCTCAGAAGATGCCCCCAAGGAAGAATGCAAACAGACATTTGAAGGTTTAATTGGTGTTTTATACTTTTGGAATTTTTAAATAAAAAATACTCTATGAACCCAAAGGCTTGTGTGATGTTTTAGTCAATGTAATTATATTTTAACGTCACAGTCATAAGTGTTTACAGTGATGACAAAGCTTATTTTTGCATCTTTCTATCTCTCATCATCTCTTTCTACTTAATGCATATTTAAAAATCTTCAGCTAAAATAGCATGAAGTTGTCTTAATTATCTAAGGGACATCAGAAAAGAAATAAGGCTTTATTAGGATGAGGATTCATAATAAAGTGAGTTTTGCCTACTTACGGAGGAACTGTGTATTTGGTGAAAAAGGGAGAAAACTGGCAGTATAAGAGATGTCTAAAAGAATAGAAACGGAAAATTTCTTGTAATTAACTCAGCCTTGATTTTCCAGGAAGATCTCTAAATAGAAAAGACTACACGAGAAAAGAGCACAAAGGGAAATTATAGCTAGAAGTACTGACGAATGCTACTACCCTTTGAATTCAGCCATTGAGTTATGCAGCATGTAAGGCTGCCTCCTGACCACAGACTTTATATTTAACTACTGAATGAAATGCCATTAATAATTATCAGCTTTATACCCTTAATCACAAACCTGCAAAGGGATCACTCTTATAGGATTCCCAAAAATCTTCAAATTCCTTTTGGACCTCCTCATCCATGATGATCCCTGTAGACTGCTCATTATTTACTTGGACATAATTGGCTTTCAGGACTATCTCCACTTCACAGCGTACATCTTGCTGGAAGGGCTTCCACCGTTGCATTACGACTCCATAAATAGTGAGGTCATCGCCTAGGAAAGAGCACCACGTAGCAGCAAAGTCCAGTAGTACCACACTGCTTGCTGGGCACAGACTTGCATGACAACCAGAAATAAGAAATAAACCACTCTTGGGTTAACCACTCTCAGGTGGTTAAGTGTCCGACCAGCTTCTGATTTTGGCTTAGGTCACGATCTCACAGTCCCGAGTTCCCGCACTGTATTGAGCCCCTGCTGAGCGTAAAGCCTGCTTAGGATGTTCTCTTTTCCCCCGCTCTTTCTCAATATAAATAAAAATTTTTTAAAAAGAGAAAGAAATAAACCACTTTCCTACCAAGTTTAGAGTGGTAAACACTCATCCAGAAAACAATTTGAAGCCAAAAGAACACCACAGATTTCGTACTTTTTTCTTTCTTTTCTTCTTTTTTTTTTTTTTTTACAGGCACTTGTATCTGCATGGCTAAAAGCTAAAGTGAGCATTTTTCTTTTTGTGAATCTGCTACATAATAATCACACCAAATTATTACCCTTCACTGGGAAAACAGTTTACTGGATGATTTATTCATCATTATATTGGGCAAAATGTTCATCTTCTCAGAATCCCTAACCATATAGTTCTCATTTAAAGAACAGGTGGGAACTGCAGCTAAAAGGTGAAACTATCATCAATCTGGTGTCAGGAAAGGAGACAATCTTGTGATAACTAACACTAGCTTTAATTTCCTAGATACTAATTTTTACTTACCATATTAATATTTTACCTACTGACTTAAAAAAAAAAAGAGGAACGAACTAAGAAATGAGGATATTACTGTTACACTTCAAAGCCCTTTTCCCTAAACTATGAAAACACAAGATACAACCCTGCTTATTCCTTCTTGGTTGGTTCCTTCCCACCTGAGGAAACTCCCATTCCTGGTGAGAAGAATATTAAACTTTTACAGATATTCCTAACAGGCCTTGGGTAGTTGATAGGCATATTCTCCAAACACTGACATCTGGATTATTACATACAATTCAATGCATCAATTAACAGGTATACATGAATGAATGGTTGGAATTCAGTATTCTGGTACTGGAGAAAAGGGGACCAGAAGAATAGAAGATAATCCTAGTCCTCAAAATCTTGTTGAATATAAGATGTTGGACATACCCCAAACCAATCTGGTGGTATTTATAACTTGCTCAACAAATAGTGTCTCTGAACTAACTGGCAAGTCTTCATATCTAAGCCTGTGTCAAATATACGGTATTTGCTCATGCAAAATGCCTTTTACTCTCTAAATTTCAATGTGTAATGTGTAATCTGCAGAGCTTTTGATTTTCTGAAGAAAAATGTTCTGTAAATGCTAAATGCATGGAACTGGTAGCAGCAATTACAGAATAGAGAGCATATTTCTAGCCAAAGGCAACTTCATAATAAATGGTGAAAACACGTTTTCAAGAGCCTTCCTAAACCACGGCTTGGATGTTTTTCAAACCCAGTCAAGAAATGATCATTTACTATACTGTCTGCCCTCAATTTTTAGATGAAAATGACTGGGGCAACTTTGTATGAGCACTTGGAACAGTCCTTTACTGTGGTCATTTTAATAGATTATGCTTAGATTGTTCCTAAATTAGTCAAACAAGGAACTTAACTTTTAGATACTGCACCCATAAGTAACCCGATTTCACTAAGCAGTGACAATGTGGAAAATGTGGAATACTGAAGAACGGCCAAGAGCACTGATTTTGCCCAATTTGGATTCAAATTCCAGCTCCACCACTCACTGGCTACGTCCTTGGGCAAATTACCTAACTTTGCTGAGCCTATATTTTGACCTAGAAAAATGGGAATAGTTACATTTATATCTCAGAACAACAGTGAAAATTAAGTTAGATAACGTTTATAAATTACTTCATACAATATCTAAAATACAGGAAGTGCTCAACTGGCAAATATTAGCTATTATACGAAACCTTGTTATTATACTTAAGTTTTCCCACAATAAAAATTACAAACAGTGTTATTGTCAGGAGGCTCAAGCTCTTACTTTCTACAATCCCAGCTCTTTGTGCTGCTGTCTTCTGCAGCTTATTTCCCACTGCAGCCACCCCCAACCAGACCCATGTCTGACCTCCCACTGCACTGGCAGTTCTCAGGACACAAACTCCAACTTTATTACTCTGCATGTGTCAATCTGGGGTTCCCAACCAGACTGTATATTCCTCAAGGGCAAGGATTATGCCATATATCTTTTCATTCCCACAGAGATTTGTAGCTATGGATAAATGAAAAAAGAGCTGCTGACAGACTGCTTCCATCCATTATTGTTAGTGACATGTGAAAGAAAAATAGCTTCAGGTTTTTTCAGGGCAGAAAGAATTCAGTTTAGATGAACTGCATGAAAACATTTTTTTTTAAAGAGGGTTTTTAAAGTATTTATTTATTTATTTTGGGGTGGGGCGTGGAGAGAGAGGGAGAGAGAATATCCCAAACAGTCTCCTCTGCATTGTAGGTATGGAGCCTGACACGGGACTTAAACTCACAAACTGTGAGATCATGACCTGAGCCGAAATCAAGAGTCAGACACTTAACCGACTGGGCCACCCAGGTGCCCCAATAAAGAAATATTCTTGACTCTAGATACTGAACTCTTCTATTTCCATAGTGTTTGCCTTATAATTTTAATGAAATGGCAGTTCAGTAAATATTTTATACATGAAGCATCTGGAGATATCTAGGGTTAAAGAAAAAGAGAAATGGTGGAATTTGCAGAAATGAAGCACTTTTGATCTGTCTGGTAGGGGAGAACAAGGATGTGGAATAAGAGGTCAGATATACTTGTTTCTGTCCAGGGGATACACTTGTGTTATATGTTTTCTATTGAGATTAAGGGTGAGTAAGATTAAGGTATGAGTGAGAACAGGAAATACTTAAAGCAGGGAATGTTGAGGTGAATCAAGAAACAATTTTTGACACCAGGCTAAGGTTTACCAACCATTTCCATTTTTTGGCCCACTTTCAATGTAACTTAAATGTTAAATAGCAAGTGGAAATCGCTAGGCAAACAGTAAAAGCAACAGTTTTTAAGTTATTTGGAATAAGAAGAGGAAAGAGAAAGAATAATCTTGTGTCGTTCTCACAGGCAAAAGTCTGGTCAAGGCCTAGGAATGTGTGTAGGGAGCAGAGCTGCTGACTTTTAGGGAGACAGGTTGCCACCTGCCTTTTCTAGGGCTGGAAGGAGAAGCCTCAGAGAAGCTGACTAGGACAACCTTTTTTTGGGATTGAAAGTCTGTAAGTCCAAAAGACTTTTAAACTGTATACTAGAGATTTTAGTGCCTGTCAGTTCTGGGAAGAAGAGACAGTGAGGGATTAGGATAGATAAGGATACTGGTGCCAAAATACGGAAAACATCAGTTACTTCGGTTAGAGAAAAAGGTTTTGATTAAAACTGTTAGATTATACATTTGAATGCAGTCTGCTTCTGAGATCTCTACCTTTAGCTGACAGGGCCATGTAAATTTTACAGCCCTAGCCCCTACTAACAGTTGAAAACAATCCCCTTTATTCTCCTTCTTTCTTTTTGCATTACATATGTAGAATAATACATTTGTTTAAAAAAACATATCAAATTTTATTAAGAACATCTCATGATACTTAAATGTAGTTACTAAAGAAAATAATATTTACTCTCTTGAGCAATACTGACTTACAAAACCTCCTAACATCTTAATTTTTCCAATAAAACTCTTCCCTACCATTTTTTTTGTAAATACAGTAATTTTAAATTTTAATGTAGAACACTTCCATTCTACACATGTGGGCCAGTATTAATCCTTGCCCTCCCACTAATATGTTTAAGTTTGATTCTTCCCAGGCTCCCCATTGAGCAGAATAAGAGGGGCAAGATGATTTCAGATGGGGCAAAAAAGAGCTTAGGAGCTGTCTGGTTAGCCTCAAGATCAAAATATAACCAAGAATGACATCGCAACAACCCCTGTGAAGTCCTCCAATTTCCAAAATAGCTCTGAGGTTGTCTTTGATTTGCCTGGAACACTTCAGATCAACCAGATCAATGGCCATCATGAGGCCTAAGTCACTAACAGATGTTGTACACCCTCTGCTTGACTGTCACTGAGAAAAGAAACCATCGTCTGATAAAATCTACCTTCCTGGAGCTTCAGACTGCTCAAACTCAATAGTAATCTCCTCTAACTATAATTCTATTTCTGTATGACAGCTTTCCAATTAACGAAAAGTGAGCTGTCACGTCCTTCCTAAGGCTTCTTCATGCTAAACACCCACAGTTCTTTCAGCATGGTTTCAAATTCCTTCTCAATTTGGGCAAGTGGCCAACGGAAACACCAAGAACCCTCAGAGGACAAAATCAATGTGACTCCTACTGTGGTGTCACCAGCACAGAGGAGAGAGGAACAATCACCTCCTTTCTTCTAGATACCAGTAAGAGTACAGTAGTATCTGACAGAGTCATACTGTCTGATCCACTAAAGCCACTACAATTTGCTACTGTTAAGCAAGAATGGGCTGAAGAGACTCCTGGACGAAAAGTCAGTGGATCTGGGTTCATGTTCTAGTTCTGCCACTTAACTCTCCATGTGACCTTGGGCAAGTCAGATTCTTCATTTATAAAACAGTGGCTGGACTGGACTAAGCTATAGCTTTTTTCCTGCTGTGTATCACCTCCCACCTCCATGCCAGTTTCTGTTCTCAAGGTGAGCAATTAAGCCTCCACACTGAACTTCGCAGTGTTCAGGTGGAAATAAAAAATGGCTTTTTCCTAGTCAATATTTTAGGACCTCTTATAAAAGCCAGCAAAAATTCTTACCAGATTTACAACTGTCTACTAGGTCATCTTCCAGGATAACCTTCATAGATCGTGGAATACTTCCAACAGATAGCCTTTGAACCTAGCAAGGAAAAGGAAACACATACTAAGTATGCTTAAATACATGCTAAGTATTCAGAAGCCTAGCAGTTCTTGAATTACTGTTTCTATTTCCCTGGTATTATCATACAATTTAATTGTGATGGGGATTTATAAAGTTTTCTTGAAAATTGTACCTACTATCTGTTTATAAACTCACTAGAGTAAAATAAAAACACCAATATGGAAAATGTCTCCAAATATAATCTACCTTGTGAATGCTCAAAATAAATACATGCTCCACCTATTAAACATAATACCAAAGTTATTTACCTACAAAAGACATGCAGTTCTTTCCTGACCTTTAGTCCTAAGACCTGGGCAAATCACTCTGTTCCTTTGATCATTCCTTAGTGACAAAACTCTGGTTTTATTTCACATGGACATGTACCCAGTAAAAAGACTATTTCCTAGGCTCCCCTGCACATGGAATATGGTCATATGGCTAAGCTCTGGCCAATGAAATGAGTAGACATGCCTTAGACTTCAAAGAGGTCAACTTGAATGGAGACTTGGCTGGTGCTGTTACCCGTCCCTCCCTTTTCCTGCTGTCTGACTAGTATACAGTGGTGAAAGAGTTGTAACTACCATCTTAGATTATAGAGAACCCTAATAGAGGTCACATGTTAAGAATGGTATATAGAAAGACAGGAGTTTGAATCCTTGACACTGAATATACCTTTGTGTTTCAGCGGCAAGGAAAACCTGGCACACTGTCCCATATTAAAGAGTGTCTATGTATATATACCTCATTTGACACAGCAAATAAAATTGGGCCTAAACCTCAAATCCTGAATACTCCAATGTTTAACAACCACTTAAAACCATTTAATTTTTCTCCTATCCCTTAAATACAACTAGTTTGAACTTCTTAAATATTCCCTTAATTTTAACATAATTATTAATTATGTTAAATATACTACCACCTGCGACACATAAAATCAATAGATGACCGAGTAAACCACAAAGCTGAGTGATAAAGGGAAGGCAGCATAATGACCAGAGTCCTACAGTGTTAGAAGGCTACTGCCTTTGTTAGTTAGGTTCAGAATTTATTAACACACAAATCTGTTTCCAAGCCTTGAATTACCTCAAGGTTTACCTACAACATCGTTTTACCCTTTAAAAAACTTATGTTTTCACCATTAATCAACAGGCAGCTTAAAAGCTACAAAATGCCAAAGAAAATTCTTAGGCAGAAAGGGCCATTCTCATGTTTGGGTGCCATATACCAATGCTCTCTATACAGAGATGATTACTGCATGGTCTCTAAAGACTATATCCTGGTACATGTGCAACCATACTGTGTGATAACACAAATCCCATTTGTAATCCTTCATGTGTTCCCCACTCTTGGTAATTTGACCACTGCTGAAAAAAAAAAAAACCTTCTTCAAAGTTGTGATTTCTCTCATTTCTTTGATCATTTACCTGCTCTTGAATTTTGATTTCCTGATAATCTCTACACCTGGTTGGAGATGAAGATAAGCCTGAGAGGCAAGTGAATTTTGAAGAATCACAGCTTTCCGAGCTGGGACAGGAGGACGGCCGGCAGAAGGTATAGTACAGCTCAA
The DNA here is from genome assembly GCF_022837055.1 of Prionailurus viverrinus. Classification (NCBI taxonomy): domain Eukaryota; kingdom Metazoa; phylum Chordata; class Mammalia; order Carnivora; family Felidae; genus Prionailurus; species Prionailurus viverrinus. The sequence continues at coordinate 107,644,668 of NC_062565.1, forward strand.
AGTCAGCCTTGACCACAAATACATGCTTGCATTTGTTACACATGTAATCCCGCTCAAACTCCAGGATCTTCACCACACTTGTTCGAATCACTGTCCCAGTGACAGATAAAAAGTGTCCCACATCCTTGGTTTTAGGGATGTGCTCCCTCACCAGCTCAGGACAAACGGGCAACCCTGATGGAGAAAAACAACAAAAAAAACCACATCAACTTATGTCTTGGGATTTGACTCTATGGAATATATTCCTCTCATATTTCCTGGAGTAGAAGGTATAACTTCAGAAAAAAAAATTTTGAGTTTTACTTCAGAAAAAAATCAGATCAATTCAATTAAGAAAACAGAAAAAGATCATTTTAAATAACAATGATCAGTGGACTCTTTTTAAAAGTACATATCCAGGGGCGCCTGGGTGGCGCAGTTGGTTAAGCGTCCGACTTCAGCCAGGTCACGATCTCGCGGTCCGTGAGTTCGAGCCCCGCGTCAGGCTCTGGGCAGATGGCTCAGAGCCTGGAGCCTGTTTCCGAATCTGTGTCTCCCTCTCTCTCTGCCCCTCGCCCGTTCATGCTGTCTCTCTCTGTCCCAAAAATAAATAAACGTTGAAAAAAAAAAAAAAGTTTAAAAGTACATATCCAGATGACATAATAACCAGGATTTTAAAAAAAGGATTGATTCTCATAAGAGGGCTATCTCAGTAGAATCTAAATACATTATGTAATTATAACCTCATTCAGTAAAGAATATACTACCACCTGTGACACATAAAATCAATAGATGACCGAGTAAACTACAAAGCTGAGTGATAAGGGGAAGGCAGCATAATGACCAGAGTCCTACAGTGTTAGAAGGGTACTGCCTTTTTTAGTTAGGTTCAGAATTTATTAATACACAAATCTGTTTCCAAGCCTTGAATTACCTCAAGGTTTACCTACAGCATCGGTTTATCCTTTTAAAAACTTGTGTTTTTCACCATTAATCAACAGGCAGCTTAAAAGATTCAAAATGCCAAGGAAAATTCTTAGGCAGAAAGGCCCATTCTATGTTTGGCTGCCATACATCACTGGAGTAGAGAGATGCTAGCTGTGATGGTCAAAGGCTGCCTTCTAACAGACTGCCTTCTAACAGGTTTACCAAGGTAGCATTTGTTACACTGGTTCATGCCCAATGGTCCACTGGTTCATGCCCAATGGTCTTCAGAATTCAGCAGCTCTGAAATCTGGAAAATGTGCACACTGAAGATGGATCTATAGGATTTGTCAAGTCATGAGAAATAACCGTAATAGCTATGATTATGCTTTAGGTTTCTATGGTCAGCACACTTTCTCCCTGTTGACAGATCTACTCTGAAAGCCAATTGATGATAATAATGAGGTAGTTTGGGAAGTATGAAATTAACAACAACAACAAAAAAGGCAATGAGTTATATGAACTGTATGTACGCTTAAGGCACCAGGTTACATTAATCTGGTGTTACAGGTTACAACTCTATAGACTTAAATTTTCTCTGCTGCTGGCTGAGACTCTATGTATACTGTATATTGTATAAACAAGGCAGGTACTGCCAACATTTGCCACTATAACTCCTTTTTCTGTCCAAGGCTGACCCCAGAGCTGACAAGTGTGCTATTCTATGGGCAGGAATAGACAGAGAAGTTGGAGCTGGATCAAAGTAGGTATTTTATCCATTAAAAAAAAATATGCATGCTATTTCTCATTGTTGATTTCAGGCATCTGTTAATTCAGCTGTGTATAGCTAAATGTCGAGCTACCAAGAACATACAGATATTTCTAGTTACAACCAGGTAAAAGCCATACCAACAACCAAAGCTTCTCATTTAAAACAGGTCTTGTTCTCATGTCTACATTGCTTACATTTTGGAAGTACCATGTCCTTTTTTAGTTTATACCCTAATGTTAAGAAAGAAATGACTATGTGGAGATTTCCCTTCTTATTTGGCCTTAACTAGAATGAATGTATATTATGGCAACCCTTAACACTGCTTTACAGATTCTCAGTTACTTTTGTTTTGCTCCCCACATGAATACTTTTTTCAAAACTGAGATAAAGATAAAGATAAGAATAAAACTCACATTTACTCTTTTAAAGTGTATAAGTCAGTGGTTATTAGCATATTCACAAAGTTGTACAACCATCACCACTATCTAATTCTAGAATATTTTTATCACTTCAAAAAGAAAGCCTGTACCCATTAGCAATCACTCCCCATTCCCTTACCCCTAGCCTCTGTCAACCACTAAGCTGCTGTCTCTATGGTAAATCTACTCTGGATATTCCATATAAATGGAATCATAAATAAGTGGCCTCTTGCGTGTCACTTCTTTCACTTAAGCATAGTATTTCCAAGACTCATTTATGTTGTAACATGTATCTGTACTTCATTACCTTTTATGGCTAAATATTCCATTGTATGGCTATACCACATTTTGTTTATCCATTCATCAAATGATAAACATTTGGGTTGTTTACACTTTCGGGCTATTATAATACTGCTACAAACATTAATGTGCAAGTTTCTGTTTATCTGTTTTCAATTTTCTTGGGCATATACCTAGGAGTGGAATTGCTGGGTCATATGGTTAAATATATTTTTTGAAATAGTGTTATTTCTGTGTTTGCAAAAAGTCACTAGTGTTCTCTAATGTAAGTATACAGAGGACAGGAAAATAGTATTATTCAAGTGGGAAATAGGATTATTAATCCAATTTCCTTCATGAAGTGTAAACAAAATCTACCAACAATTATGAGCAAGGTAAAAAGAATAGAAAAAATGGATTAAGAAAACTCATTTTAATAACTCCTTAGATTTTTTTAGTATCCATTCTCTCTTCCATGGCCCCTAAAAGATATCATTTTGCATCCTATTTCTACTCATTCTAGTTCTGCTTCAGATGCAAACTGCTCAGTATAAATTATATTATCAATATATTAAAACTATCAATATATTTAATATCAATATATTAAAACTCTAGGAGAGATACAGAAGGAAAACTAAGATCACAAGAACTAGTTATGGGAAGTGTTGTATCACTCTGATTTCTTTCATAACTGCAGAATACCGAGGAAAACTATAGACTGCCCAGTATAATTTATCAGACTCTTTGGATATTTCATATGCTAACGTCACATGTAGCTGATGAAGTCTTACACAGTTATTTAGATAGATATTTGCTATTTCTGGCTTACAAACAAATTTTGGTCTGAAAACAAAAGTAAATGTAATTTTATTATAGTTTTCTCCTAGAAAGCAATCTTTAATTTGACAGTATCTTACTGTAAATAGCACCTTAGAATAGAAGAATAAAACATCATACCCTCCATTGCTTCTACAGTAATCCAGGAAAGAAATAAAGAACGCCTAAGTCCAAATCTCCTCTTCTTATAACCTTTCCATGGCTGCCCACAGATCTAAGAATAAGGAACCAAGTCTGGACTGGACTACAAGGCTTTCCTCTCATACCAAGCCCTCTAAGCACTCAAACATTCACATATAGTGTCCCCTTTGCCTCAACACTCTCCTCCCAACTCTGATCCTCAAAAGAGTCCACACTAAGAAGCAATATAGAAGTTGAGAAAACAGATTCTGGAATCAGACTACATGGGTTTAAGTCACAGCTCTATTACCTACTAGCTGTGTGATCTTGGCCCAAATTATATAACCTTTCAGATTTCCCTTCTGTAAAATGGCAATAACAACAAAACCTACCTCACAGGGTCATAAGACTAACGTAATTCATATATGTGACGTTTCTTAGGACAGTACCTTGCATATAGCAAACACTATTTATTATTTATTTTTGAGAGACAGAGTGTGAGCAGGGGAGGGGCATAGAGACAGGGAGACACAGAATCCGAAGCAGGCTATAGGCTCTGAGCTGTCAGCACAGAGCCCTACAGGGGGCTCAAACCCACAAACTGTGAGATCATGACCTGAGCCAAAGTTGGATGCTTAATCCACTGAGTTACTCAGGTGCCCCGAGCAAACACTATTCAAATGTTAGTTCTTATACGTGATATTTTCATTTTTCCTCCTTAAAAGATCAGCTTAAATATCCTTTTCTAAATAAAATCTTTCCTTAACCCACCTCAGGTTGAATTTTCTTTTTTATGAGCTTTAACACACTGTTCCTCTCTTTCACTCCACTTATTGCAATTTAAATAAAATAATTATTATGCTTCCACACTTGAATATAAATTCCACAGGAACAGGACAGAGGTAGATTTTATTCACCATGCTTTCTAAACAGTAAATGTTCAAAATATACTTGAAAGAAAGATGAATGGCAAGACTAGGAAGGAGGGGGTAGATAGGAGAGATATTAAGGATACTATGTTGACTTTGAGATATGTAGAGATAAGGGATCAGGAAGAAGGTGAAATGTAGAGTGACTCCCAGTTCTCTGGTTCCCTTAACAGGGAATTCTGCAAGGCACACAGTAATCAAACAGTAAATATCTACTGAAAGAATAAATAAGGAAATACCATTTTCACTTGGAGTGGGACACAGAGTAGAGAAAAATCCTAAGTACACTTTTTGATACACTGAATTAGCAAGAAAATATCTAGTGTGAAACCTCTGATAAGCATGGTGATATCTGGATACAGAGCTTGAGAGACAGATTTTGGCTAAAATTGAGAAAAAATGTAGAGGTGGTATTTGTTTCTACGTAGGTGGCAGCTGAAGCTCAGGTCCAGAAACAGGGGCCACCCTATGAGAGTGCAGGATCCAGGAGAATACGGCCACATCTGAACCTAGCACGTACGGTTCAGGTAAAGGAAGAGGCTCCAAAGAGGAAGGAGAGAGGCCACAGCCAGAGAGAAAGGAAAGGGCAAGAGGGTGCTGCCAAGTGGGACCAAGGCTGGAATTTCGTAAGGTGGGAGGAGTCAACTGTACCAAACCCAGCAGGGAAATAAAGGAAGAGAAATACTGAAAAGTGACCCTCAGTTTGACCATGAGACTGTCACTAGCAAGGCTGGTGAGGGTGGCTCCTGTGTGGTGGAAGTAAAAGTAAAGAAAGTAAAAGGATGAACGGAAGAAGGAATGAATTCTGTCAGAACATTTACTTGTGAAAAGGAAGAGTGCATGGAGAATGAAGGGGGACACAGAGTTGAAAGACAAGTCTTTTTCCTTCTACAAAATGAGCAAAACCCGAGAGAGAAAATTCAGATATAACTGCCAAAAAGGATTCACGGTCATCCCTCTCACCCCCTACCACACTCCCACAGATTCCATGCTCCCCGGGGGGGTTTGGCCTGACCGGGTGACTGACTTCATAGCATATGGTTTACCCACCTCCCTACCTTGGTCACTTACAACATCCTAACTGACCTCACGTAAATCAAGGTTCCGGATTAGGGGACATGGCTGGACTTCAGGAAAGCTCTAAACTTCTTGAAATTCAGGCAAAATGTTATGTATATACACATACCTGCACCTGCTGGAGAGGGTCCATATCTTTCTCAACATTTAACCCTTAAGAACTGACTTAAATCTTCCATCCCATAATTCTACTGACTTGCATACGATTCCCTCTAAGAACAGAAGGAACTTACACTGTGGCAACAGTCACTAAATTTCCCTCCCCTCCTCTAATTTAACAGTAATGCCCTAACCTCTAGCATGTCCTACTCGGGCCCCTGGTCCTACATCACATTCAAGACGATCTCTTCCAAATGCTGTAACAACATGACAGTGACATTCATAATCACTTACTGACTGTACCACTCATTTAGGGTCTTAATCTCCTATTGCTCTGCGTTGTTTCTTAACCATTCTATATGTGGAGGGGACAGTCACTTCTTGAGATCCTTTTCACACCCCTGTGCCCAACCCAGTGCTTTAATAAGCACTTTTCAATAAGGAGAAAATTAGTGAATAGAAGAGAAGGGGGAATGGGCTTTCCCTCTCTCTCTCTTGCCTCACCTTTACCATATATGGCCTCAAATCTCCCAGTCCAGAACAAAACGCTTGAATTTTGTGGTGCATACAAGGGCTTCTTACCTCTGTACCTTTCCTTAGGCACTTTACTTGGTCTGGCAAACTCTCCCCAGTTCACTCAGCCATGAAGACTGCATTCGCGTTTTCGCTTCCACAAGAAAATTTCCCTAAGTCCAGGCTAACACATGCACACTCACACAAATGGAATATGTAAGCAAAATGGTCAAATGAATGCACCATTATATAAACAATGCCTTTCATGTCTAGAGAAATCTTCCGTCAGGAAGAGTAAAAAGGAAGAATCCAGAGACACCTTCCATTCCTTGTAAATGATAACCCAGGCCTCATGATAAGTCTACACAAACTGGTTTTATTTCAGTCAGCATAAGGAGATGTACTGGAGAGATACTACACAGGGAATATTAGAGGGAAGCAGGGCTCACTTCTAAGCATCCCGCATATGCCAACCCAACCTTTTCTGTATTCCTCTACAAGTGCAGCCAGGATGAGTGAATTTCCTACAGCTATGTCTAACACAATTACAACATCTCTGAAGAAAAAACTATGTAAAGATTACAACTAAATTTTCTAAGAAAATTAGCTTTCAATTATCTTCTATACTTTTATAATACCGGGCAATACGTAATCTTTAATGTTCTTACATCGGAAACAAAAGAGCAGTTTACATTTACTGAATCATGTATATGGTGCCTGTTTGCTTTTTTTTAGAAATTCTGAGCAAATTTGTTCAAAATATGGCAGATTAAGTGGTTATTTTGTATAGTAAAGTAACTATTATTTTAAGAAGAAGATAATAAAGGTGAGTATATTTCATCTTCAGATTCTTTTCATTACAGATTATAATTTTTAAATAAACTTATAAAGGCAATATGATGTTAAGCCAAACTGACCATACACAAGCAAAATCTTAGTGCTAAAAAGGTGCTAAGAGATGGTGTTTGGACAGAAATGACAATTTATTTTCATCTTCCTGTCTTACTATATATGTTACCAAGTAACTATACAAGTTAGGTATAACATATGTATCTGTATGTGTTACTAAGTAACACAAAAACCTTTACCATTCTCTGACGAATTCAGTGAGAAAGAACAAAAAGAAATTTTGGAAATAGACAGCGATAGGTCCCTCTCTGTGCAAGAGAGAAGTCCATATCAATTACTTCAGGTCCCTGGTTTTCAGCTTGCAGTTCCCCAAACAGTAGCATCAGCATCACCTGGGATCTGTTAGAAATGTAAATTCTTGGGCCCCAGGCCAGACCTCCTCAATTAGAAACTCTGTGGGTGTGGCCTAGCAATCAGCGCTTTTTTTTTTTTTTAATTTTTTTTTTTTCAACATTTATTCATTTTTGGGACAGGGAGAGACAGAGCATGATCGGGGGAGGGGCAGAGAGAGAGGGAGACACAGAATCGGAAACAGGCTCCAGGCTCTGAGCCATCAGCCCAGAGTCTGACGCGGGGCTCGAACTCACCGGCCGCGAGATCCTGACCTGGCTGAAGTCGGACGCTTAACCGACTGCGCCACCCAGGCGCCCCGCAATCAGTGCTTTAACAAGCCCTACAGTTGATTCCAATTGCCATAAATGTTTGGGAACCACTACTTTAAATAACACTGAATGCTATTTTTTCCTTCTCATTTACTTTGATGTTATCTTTGTATTAGGAGACCTTTCATCAAAACCACTGGAAATAGCAAGTAAACTGTAGGCTAATAAAAATCCCAGAAGATAAAGAGCAATGCATATCCTAGAAAAACAAACTGGAAAATGTCTTAGGTTCCTAAGGAGTCTGAACCACAGAGGCAACCTATGTTTTCATAATCAAATGCCTTGCCTGGAGTCCAAGATGAAGCCGCAATATACTTAAAACCACTCTATTTCCATCTCTGGTTCATTCTGCTTGGGACACCTCTATCCTTGCCTTACCTTCTCCTCTTGAAATCTCCAGTGAATCTCTGAGAATTCGCTCCCTGTTCTATGAACTAATATATCTTGCACACACCTTAAATGAGGCATGCATCACATAATAGCTGCCATTAAACTCCTTTACAATTATGTTTAATATGTACTTAGGCATGTATCTTTGAGCATACAGACACCATTTGGTGAATATTTGACTATACAGCTATCTCCTCTACAGCCTTGAACTCCTTTAGATGAGGAGCTATACCATAGTATTATGGTTTCCCAAGAGACTAGCAAATGCCTACACATGATACGTTTGTAGAAGGAATGCTACCATGGTAGTAACATAATTTGCAATTTACTTTTTCAGAGAACTAGAAAAAAAAAAAACAAAAAACAACAGGCTAATTTATCAGAAACCAATAGGGTCACCCACCTAGGCAGACAAAATTTTGGTATTTAAACTGAGCATGGAAAAACATCTGAATGTAAGGACAGCCTAAAACCATTCCTAAATATATTTCAGTAACATTAAAGCCTCTTCTAACAATCTTTTCGCAACATTATTATAAGGAAACATTTGTTCTTGAACCTACCAAGAGATTATCTAGTGTGCTGATGCATAAAGATGTATAATATTCATAATTTTATTCTAGATAAAATACTATTTTTTTCAATTAAATCAAATGCATGCTCCTTGGGGGAAATCTTATTTTCTCCAAAGATTTCTACCATACTGACTCATCTCTTTCCAATCACAGCAAGCATTTTTGTTGATTATAAATCCCCACCTTTTTGAAATGTACTATAAAGTACTTATTTTTAAACAAATGGTACGTGTGTTCTCCAGCTTAATCACAGACTACAGTGATTCAAAGATACAGCTTTGCCACCAGGGGCTGATTCTTAAAAATTAAGATACTTAATCTGCCATTCATTCAACAAAAGTTGAGTGCCTAATGGGTGGCCAGTATAGTGGTAAACTTGATATATAAAAATAATAAATTTCCTAAAATAGTTTTGAAGATCACTAGATGTAATCTACTACTTTTCTAATTCTTTGTATTATCAATTCTTTTGTTAGCAGTCACATAAGCTCGTAAGGCTGCTTTGAATTATAATTTTATACACACATATCCACATGTATATATGTGCACACTACCATACTGTTGTCTCCACACATTCTCTTTCCCCTTGAATGGAATGGCTAGTACCCCAGCCTTCTAATATCCAGTATAAAATCAATATTCTGCTCTGAAACTGACCATCAACTACACAATAGATATATTTTTAAGTATAAAGATCAACTGATGTTCTTATTTAATTCTTAGTGCTCTGAATTCAGTATGTGTTGGGATTTCTCAAAATGTTCCTAGAGGATAACATGGCAGTAAAATCCTTAAGTGATTCACCTGATATCCTGGCATGAAGATTCTGCTTCATAGAGGCACCCTCAGGCTGAGAAAGGGACTGGAGAATTGTCAACGCTGATCTTCGCAGAGCGCTATCAAAAACTGTTAGTACTTCATTGGGGAATGTGTTGAAATACTCCCCAAGTTCCATGTTGGTCTCAAAAAGGGTCATGGCATTAACCACAACTGGGTAATGAGCATCTTCATCTCTTTCCTTCAAGATTAGAAGAATATCATTCTTATGGTATTCCGAAACATAGGATTCAAACACTTGACCAACCAGTGTAACTTGATCACTATTCATCTTGAATCTAGGTGACTAAAGAAAAAGAAAGGACCGTATTATACCTTTGGTATTGCAGACTTAAACACAAGTTCAACAAAAACGATTGGTTGTAAATCATCCTGACTTTGGGTCACACTATAAACTCAAAATATTATTCAAATTAAAATCTTAAGGGGCGCCTGGGTGGCTCAGTCGGTTGAGCGTCCGACTTCGGCTCAGGTCGTGATCTCACAGTCCGTGAGTTCGAGCCCTGAGTCAGGCTCTGTGCTGACAGCTCAGAGCCTGGAGCCTGTTTCAGATTCTTTGTCTCCCTCTCTCTGACCCTCCCCCATTCATGCTCTGTCTCTGTCTCAAAAATAAATAAAGGTTAAAAACAAAAATTAAAAAAAAAATTAAAATCTTAATTAGATTGGAATTACTTGTTATAGTCACTTAGTAAATGTATTTTTTGAGAAAGTGAAGCTAAACCTAACTAAAGAATTATGTTGGTACTGATTACTGAAATCCAAAATGGTCCAAAGCCTTTCCTGTATCTTTTCCCCAAACTATCTCTTATTAACTCTATGGTAAAAGGCCTTCCCTTTTCTTTAACCACAATTTGTATATACATTTGCTCTCAAGTATATCTTAAATAGTAGTCTTCTGGCTAAAGTTACTTCTGGTAGAGTTTTTTTTGCATGTGCCCTGGTTCTAGGTTTTATTCATATAAATAATGTATCCTTCTCTCTTATCACACACACACCATATTCATGTGTATTCGGCTACATAAATGGAACATACATGGATAACCAGGGTTTTTAAAAATTTTCTAATGTTTATTTATTTTTGAGGGAGAAAGAATGAGGGAGGGGTGGGGAAGACACAATCCAAAGCAGGCTCCAGGCTCTGAGCAGTCAGCACAGAGCCCAATTCGAGGCTCCAACTCACAAAGTGCGAGATCGGACCTGAGCTAAAGTCAGACACTTAACCAACTGAGCCACCCAGGTGCCCCCGTGGATTGCTAGTTCTGACTTGAATAGTTAACAGATTCGCTTTAGAAATTTACATTTTGGGGGCACCTGGGTGGCTCAGTCAGTTAAGCGTCCGACTTCGGCTCAGGTCATGATCTCACAGTCCGTGAGTTCGAGCCCCGTGTCGGGCTCTGTGCTGACAGCTCAGAGCCTGGGGCCTGTTTCAGATTCTGTGTCTCCCTCTCTCTCTGCCCCTCCCCTGTTCATGCTCTGTCTCAAAAATAAATAAACGTTAAAAAATTTAAAAAGAAATTTACATTTTGAGGTTAATTTGTTTCCTATTTTCTCTTTCTAACCTAGGAAACGTACTGGCCTCAGCAAAAACAGCTATCAAGAGTATAAAGAAAGTACATAATTAAACTGAGGAAAGGAAAATTGATCTTTAAATGATGAATAACTAGGACTGAAAATAAATACACTATATTACATTACTTCACCTATCACATTCCCCGGCAATGTATTTTTTTGAAAATTCGTATCTACAGATTAAAAGGGCCTACCCCCATTCCAAGTTCATGTATACAGGCAGATATCTATCATGTTCACGGTACCATGCTGGGAAATAAAAAGCACAATAAAAGATCCTCAATGCCCTCAGGGAACCAAATGAAACAGTGCTCTGATAGTGGTAAAAATACAATATGAATAGGAGCACAAAGAAGAGAAGTATTAAATTTCAACGGGGTGACAATCCCAGACATGGCAATGGGCAGTTAAGATAAACTGTTGAAATTGATCATCTAAGAAAATCTTATTTGGTTTGGAAACAGTACTGGAGGACAAATGTACTTTGACTTATTTAACCAACATTTATTGTACTCGGTTCAACAAACAGAAAGATGATAAAAGACAACTTATGAAGTTCACATTTTAGCATCCTAACTATGTGTTACAATGCTATTTATTAGCATTATTTTGCTTTTTCTGGGAACCTACTATTCTAGAAGGTGTGAAAGGAGTTAAGATGGGGGGGGGGCGGTATATGTCACAGGCCAAGAATTCTAACAACTACAAATGCCTGTCTGAGACTGACAGATAGGCATGTGTATACCCAGAAGAATGAGTGAGAGCAAATTATGGCCAATACATCGATAAATAACTTGTTTTTATTAGGTAATATTAAATTCAGCCAAGTATATAAAGCAGAAAAAAGCACTTGAAAAGTAACTCATCATACAGTATTTCCAGGACGTGGCCTTTGCTTGAAACAGAGAGGGGCACCTGGATGGCTCAGTTGGTTGAGCGTCTGACTTCGGCCCAGGTCATGATCTCACGGTCTGTGGGTTCGAGCCACGCATCGGGCTCTGTGCTGACAGCTCGGAGCCCGGAGCCTGTTTCAGATTCTGTGTCTCCCTCTCTCTCTGACCCTCCCCTGTTCATGCTCTGTCTCTCTCTGTCTCAAAAATAAATAAACATTAAAAAAATTTTAACAAAACAAAACAAAACAAAAAAAAACAGAGAAACTGTACTCCCAAGAGTTGCTACAAGACAATCTTTAAGATTCTATAAATACATATTAAATTTGGAGTCACAGTTTAGCAATTTAAAAGACAGCTCCACATAGGGCAGAGAGGGGGTAGCTGCAGAATGCATGGTTCAAATTAAAGTCAGATTAAATTTCGCCTAGTCTTTTTTTGAAATAGCGTGTTTTCTGAAAACAGCATTCCCTTTCAAAACCTGCGCAAAACTGTTCAACTGTTTCTAAGCAGTTTGCTAACCCTATAAACATGCCCACTCTTACTGTTCTACAATTTTCAAGTTCCCTTTCCTTTCACCTATTGAGTAGCTCGGGGCAAAATACAACCACGTGCTACTTCATCCTCTAGACCAAGTGAAGCGCAGGCAAGCGCCAGCAGGGCGAATCAGCGGCGGCTTGCAGCCAGACCACCGAGAATCCCCGCCCGCCGAGAAGCCGCCGCACTCACCCAGAGCCACGCCCCCTCGTCGGTCCCCGCTGCGCCGCGTCCTAAGACCCGCCCCTCTCGCCCGCGGCCCGCGTCTTGTGGGCGCCTCCTCCCCGCCCGCCTGCCCCGCTCCCCCTGTGCGCTGGGCGAACAGGGAGCCGGGTCGTACTGAGGACTGCTTTCCATACTTCCGTCTCTGGACGCAGCCCCTGCCCTACAACACCTCGGCAGGTCTCTGACACTGCCTGGCTCGGCAACCGGGCACCTCGGTCGCCCGACAAATCCCGGAGTTGAATAGTTTGGGAACTAACCAGATGTGGGAGAGACTTGGGACGAACTGCGGGAGAAAAAAAAAATAGTAACGGTGAAACGAGGCAGCAGTTGTCACTTACTGGCGGACATGCAGTGTTAGAAGTCACCGGGGACGCGCTGCTCCCAAGGCTGAGGGTTGCGGAGAGCTCGGGCCTGGAGGCGGGGGGCGCGAAGAGGCCGCTGGGGGCGGGGCAGGGCGCGTGCGCCGGCCGCTCAAGGCGTCGCCGGCCGCGGGGGCGCGCAGGCTCCGACGGGTCCTCCTGGCGCCTGGGTGAAGTAGGCGCCGCGCCGGCTGCTTGGCGGGCCCGCGCACCAGACGGACGCCGAGCCGCGCGCCGCTTCGACTTCGCGGTTCAGGAGGCTCTTCCGGGTGGAGAAGCGGGAGGGCGCGCACCCCGCCTGGTGCCGCGGGACGCGAGACGGTGGAGCTGGGCGGGCTGGGAGGGGCCAGGAGGGCCGAGGCGGGGCCCGATGAGTTCCAGGGCGGGGCTAGGCCGAGCCTCCCGCCCCAGGTGGAGTGAGAAGAGGGGGGCTATGCGAGGACTCACATGGCCTGTATGGGTCGTGCTTTTGGTCTAAGAACTGGCAAATACAAGGTTGCAACGATTTTCTGCTGTGTTGTCTTCTAGAAGTTTTAGGATGAAGGTTTTATAGCTTAGGTCTATGGCCCTTTTGAGTTAATTTTTATATATGATGCGAGGTATGGATACTAGGTAACATTTTGCATATAGATATCTAGCACCATTTGTTGTAAGAGCTATACTTATTCTACTGAAAAGCCTTTGCACTTATGTCAAAAATCAGTTGATTTTGTTTGTGCGGGTCTAAGACTTTTCTGTTGCCAGATCTATGTGCCTACTTTACAATAACGCTATTTTATCTGCATCACTGTAGCTTTATAATGAGCCTTGAAATCAGAGTTTGGCCTCGATTTTTGTTCTTTTTCAAGTTTTTTGGGCTCTTGTGTTTCTCTGGGCGGGGGGGTGGGGGCTCTTGTGTTTTTGTATGAATTTTAAAACCAGAAATTTGTCATTTTCTATTAAAAAGCTGGGATTTTTGGGCCGCTTGACTGGCTCAGTTGATGGAACACAGGGCTCTTGATCCTGGGGTTGTGAATTGGATCCCCATGTTGGGTGTAGAGATTACTTTAAAAAATAAAATCTTTAAAAGAAAAAAACTGGGATCTTTAATGGGGTTGCACAGAATATGGGTCAATATGGGAAGAATTTACATGTTGATGATATTGAGTCATATGACCTTTGAACAAAGTAACCTCCATTTATTTGCCATATAATTTCTATTCATGTAATTGATATAGCAATTGTAGCTTCTGGGATGGGCATGCCACTGGCTGGGCTGTGCCTTCTGGACAATGGAGCAGGTTCAGTTTTCATTTGGGTGCCTGGGCTGCTGCCATTGAATCTGTAGCATCAGTGACAGCAAGAGCAAGAGGATGCCAGCAACCAGTGGGGAGTGGACACTTGACAAGGTTTCAGAAGTGCCACCTCAGCCATGGCCCCATTCAGAGTGGGTCGCCATCCTTTCCATGATGGTTTTTGAAGGGGAACCTGGGAACAAGGTGAACCTAACACAGTTGTTCAAGGGCAAGAAGAGAGTGCTATTTGGAGTCCCTAGGGCCTTTTCACCCCCTCCCCACTGCCCCCAGATGTTCCAAGATCCACCTGCCAGGGTTTATGCAGCAGGCTGAAGCTCTGAAGGCCAAGGGGGTCCAGGTGGTAGCATATCTGAGTGTTAATGATGTCTTTGTAGCTGAAGAGTGGGGACAAGCTCACAACTCGGGAGACAAGGTTAGGCTCTTGGCTGACTCCCTTGGGACCTTTAGGAAGGAGACAGATTTGTTACTGGGTGATTGATTTATTGGTATCTCTCTTTGGAAATCCACTGCTCAAGAGGTTCTCCATGGTGGTAGAGGATGGTATAGTGAAGTCTCTGAATGTGGAGCTGGATGATAGAGGCTTCATCTGCAGCCTGGCACCCAACATCATCTCACAGTTCTGAGGCCCTGGGCCCAGACATATTCCTTCTACCTCTTTCCTGCCCAGCTCTGGACAGAGGGCCCCAGTCCACCCTCAATGGGGGCCACCAATGGGGAACTTTGCCCAGATTTCTGCAATAAAGATTTGTGGTTTGCAAAACAAAACAAAAAAACAATAATCTTTTGTTACATCTGTCTCTAACTCAGGTTTATCCTTAAACTCTTGGGAAGCGGGAAATCATAGTTTTTGATGCTATGTAAATGATATTTTAAATTTCAAATTTTGATTGTTCCTTTCTAGTATATAGAACTATTGATCTTTTTACATTTATTATTTCAAACAGTCTTAAAAATTAATAAACAATTTTTAAGAGCAGTTATGGGTTCACAGGAAAATTGAGCAGAAATTACAGGAAGTTCCCATATAACCCTTCCACCCACCACCCCTAAACTATATTCCCCACACCCCCCACAGCCTCCCACACCATCAACATACATACTGTTACCAGAGCGGTGCATTTGTTACAATTAATGAGCACACACTGACACATCATCATCACCCAAAATTCATTGTTTACAGTCTGGTTCACCCTTGTTGTTGTACATTCTATGGGTTTTAACAGATGTATTATAATAACATGTATCCACCATTGCTGTATCATGCAGAATAGTTTCACTGCCCTGAAAATTTTCTTTGCTCTATTCATCCCTCTCTCCTACCTAATCTCTAGCAACAACTAATCTTTTTATTACCTCCATAGTTTTCCCTTTTCTAGGATGTCATATAGAGTTGACCCTCAAATAACACAGGTTTGAACTGCTTGGGTCCACTTATATGTGAGTTTTTAAAATAGTACTGTAAGTGTATTTTCTCTTCCTTATGATTTGCTTAATAACATTTTTCTCTAGCTTTATTATAGTAACACGATATATAAAGCATATTCAAAATATGTGTTGTTTATGTTATCAGTAAGGCTTCTTGTCAACAGGCCATTAGTGGTTAACTTTTTGGTGAGTCAAAAGTTATATGCGGATTTTTAATGTCTGTGGGGGAGTCAACCCCAACCCCTGTGTTGTTCAAGGGTCAACTGTAGTTGAAATCATACAGTAATTACCCTTTTCAGATTGTCTTCTTTCACTTAGTTACATACGCTTAAGTTTCCTCCATGTCTTTTCATGGCTTAACAGTTCATTTCTTTTTGGTGGTGAATAATAATCCATTATCTGGATATACCACACTTTATTTGTCCATTACCTACTAAAGGATATCTTGGTTGCTTCCAAGTTTTGCCAGTTATGGATAAAACCAATATGTACATCCATGTACAGGTTTTTGTGTAGGTATAAGTTTTCAGCTCTTTTGGGTAAATACCAAGGAGCATGATTGTTTATTGAATGAATCCTATGGTAAGGGTATGTTTAGTTTTGTAAGTACCCCCAAAATGTCTTCCAAAGGGGTCGTACAATGTTGCGTTCCTGTCAGCAATGAATGAGGGTTTCTGTTGTTCCACTTCCTCTCCTACATTTGGTGTTGTTTGTATTTTGGATTTTGGCCATTGTAGTAAGCATGTAGTGGTATCTCGTTGTGTTAATTTGTAATTCCCTGATAACATACGAAGGTGAACATGTTTTCATGTGCTTACTTTTCATCTGTATATCTTCTTTGATGAGGTGTATGTTCAGGTCTTTGTCAGTCTTTAAATCAGGCTGTTTGTTTTCTTATTGTTGAGGTTTTTTTCTCCTTTTTAAGTTTATTTATTTATTTTGAGAGAGAGAGAGAGAGGAAGAGACAGAATCCCAAACAGGCTCTACCCCTCAGCGCAGAGCCCAACATAGGGCTCCATCCCACAAATCTGATCATGGTTTTGGATTATAACCTGAGTCAAAGTCAAGAGATGTTTAACTGACTGAACCACCCAGGTGCCCCGACTTATTGAGTTTTAAGAGTCCTTTATCAGATGTGTCTTGCAAATACTTCCTCCCAGTCTGTGGCTTTATCTACTTTTTCTCTAGACATTGTCTCTCACAGAGTAGATTTTTAATTTTAATTATATCCAGCTTATCAATTGTTTCTTTCATGTATTGTGCTTTTGACATTGTATTTAAAAAGTTATCACTGTTCCCAGAGTCATCTAGGTTTTGTCCTGTGTTTAGGACTTTTATAGTTTTGTGTTTTACACTTAGGTGTGTGATCTACTCTAATTTTTGTGAAGGGTGTTAAGACCTGTGTGTGTGTATGTGTGCATGTGGATGTCCAGTTGTTCCAGTAATATTTGTTGAAAAGACTGTTTTTGCTACATTTGTCAAAGATCTGTATTGCCTTTGCTCTCTTGTCAAAGATCAGTTGACTATATGTGGGTCTATTTGTGGGCTCTCTATTCTGTTGCATTGATCTATTAGTCTGTTTTCCACTAATAGCACACTGTCTTGATTACTGTAGCTTTATAGTGAGTGTTGAGGTCAGATAGTGTCAGTCCTCCAAATTTGTTCTCCTTCAATATTGAATTGGCTATTCAGGGTCTTTTATTCTCCATATAAACTTTAGAATCTTTTTGTCAACATCCACAAAATAGCTTGCCGGGATTTTGATCGGGATGGGGTGAAACTATAGATCAAGAACTAATGTTCTGACAATTTTGAGTCTTCTTATCTATGAACATGAAATATCTATCTCTCCATTTATTTAGTTCTTTGATATCTTTCATCAATTTTATAGTCTTCCTCATATAGATTTGGCATGTATTTTGTTAGATTTATACTTAAGTATTCCTTTTGGGGGGTACTAATGTCAATGGTAGTATGTTTTTAATTTCAAATTCCACTTGTTCATTGCTCATGTATAAGAAAGCACTTGACTTCCACATATTTGTATCCTGCAATCTTTCTGTAATCACTTATTTGTTCTAGAAGTTTTATATGTAGATTCTTTCATGTTTTTTACATAGATGATCATGTCATCTGCAAATAAATACAGTTTTATTTTTTCCTTCTCAATCTCTGTGATTTTTATTTTTCTTTTTTATTGCATTAACAGTGCCTTCTAGGATGATGTTGAAAAAAGGGGGACACTCTTGCTTTATTCCGGATCTTAGTGGAAAATCAAGTTTCTCACTAATAAATATGATGTTAACTGTAGAGATTTTTGGTAGATGTTCTTTATTGAGTTGAGGAAGTTTTCCTCTCTTTCTAGTTTGCTGAGGATTTTTATCATGAATGAGTTAGATTTTGTCAGTTGCTTTTCCTGCTTCTCTTTATATAATCCCATGATTTTCCTTCATTAGCCTGTGGATATGATGCATTACAGTAACTGATTTTCAAATGTTGAAAACAGCCTTGCATACCTTGGATAAATCCTACTTGGGTATGGTGCCTAATTCTTTTTATACATTGTTGGATTCAATTTGCAAATATTTTGTTGAGGATTTTTGCAGCTATGTTCATGAGAGATATTGGTCTCTGTTTTTCTTGTAGTGTCTCTGTCAGATTTTGATACTAGGGTAATGTTGGCCTGAAAGACTGAATTAGGAAATATTCCCTCTGCTTCTGTGTTCTGCAAGAGATTTTAGAGAATTTGTATAGCTTCTTTCTTAAAATGTTTGGTAGAATTCACTGGTAAACTCAAGTATGCCTGGTTCTTTCTGTTTGGGAAAGTTGTTAATTGTTGATTCAATTTGTTTGATAGATATGGACCTATTCAGATTATCTATTTCTTCATCTGTAAATTTTGGCAGATTGTATCTTTCAAGCAAATGGTCCATTTATTCTGGGTTATCAAATTTATGGACATAAAGTTATTTGTAATATTTCATTATTATCCTTTTAATTTCTAAGGGATCATTAGTGATATCCTCTCTTTCATTTTTTTTTTATATTAGAAATTTGTGTCTTCTCTCTTTTTTCCCTTAGTCTGGCTAGAGGCTTAATGACTTTATTAATCTTTTTAAAGAAGCAGCTTTTGGTTTTGTTGGTTTGCTCTATTGATATCCTGTTTTTAATTTCACTGATTTCTGCTCTAATTGTTATTATTTCTTTTCTTTTGCTTACTTTGGATTCAATTTGCTCTTCTTCTTTCTGTTTACCTAACGTGAAAATCTTAGATGACTGATATTAGATCTTTCTTCTTTTTTAGTATATTCATTCAATGCTATAAATTTTGCTATAAGCAGTGTTTTTGCTGCATCTCACAAATTTTTTTTTCTTTTTTTTTTCAATATATGAAGTTTATTGTCAAATTGGTTTCCATACAACACCCAGTGCTCATCCCAAAAGGTGCCCTCCTCAATACCCATCACCCACCCTACCCTCCCTCCCACCCCCCATCAACCCTCAGTTTGTTCTCAGTTTTTAAGACTCTCTTATGCTTTGGCTCTCTTCCACTCTAACCTCTTTTTTTTTTTCCTTCCCCTCCCCCATGGGTTTCTGTTAAGTTTCTCAGGATCCACATAAGAGTGAAACCATATGGTATCTGTCTTTCTCTGTATGGCTTATTTCACTTAGCATCACACTCTCCAGTTCCACCCATGTTGCTACAAAAGGCCATATTTCGTTCTTTCTCATTGCCACGTAGTACTCCATTGTGTATATAAACCACAATTTCTTTATCCATTCATCAGTTGATGGACATTTAGGCTCTTTCCATAGTTTGGCTATTGTTGAAAGTGCTGCTATAAACATTGGGGTACAAGTGCCCCTATGCATCAGTACTCCTGTATCCCTTGGGTAAATTCCTAGCAGTGCTATTGCTGGTCATAGGGTAGGTCTATTTTTAATTTTCTGAGGAACCTCCACACTGTTTTCCAGAGTGGCTGCACCAATTTGCATTCCCACCAACAGTGCAAGAGGGTTCCCGTTTCTCCACATCCTCTCCAGCATCTATAGTCTCCTGATTTGTTCATTTTAGCCACTCAGACTGGTGTCAGGTGATATCTGAGTGTGGTTTTGATTTGTATTTCCCTGATGAAGAGTGACACTGAGCATCTTTTCATGTGCCTGTTGGCCATCCGGATGTCTTCTTTAGAGAAGTGTCTATTCATGTTTTCTGCCCATTTCTTCACTGGGTTATTTGTTTTTCGGGTGTAGAATTTGGTGAGCTCTTTATAGATTTTGGATACTAGCCCTTTGTCCGATATGTCATTTGCGAATATCTTTTCCCATTCCGTTGGTTGCCTTTTAGTTTTGTTGGTTGTTTCCTTTGCTGTGCAGAAGCTTTTTATCTTCATAAGGTCCCAGTAGTTCATTTTTGCTTTTAATTTTCTTGCCTTTGGGGATGTGTCAAGTAAGAAATTGCTACGGCTGGATCTCACAAATTTTAATTGTGTTTTCATTCTCATTTAGTTCAAAGTATTTTTATTTAAAAAAAATTTTTTTAATTCATTTATTTATTTTGAGAGAGAGAGCGTGAGTGGGGGAGGGCCAGAGAGAATGGGAGAGAGAGAATCCCAAGCAGGCTCTGTTTTGTCAGCATGGAGCCTGATGTGGGGCTTGAACCCACAAACCGTGAGATCATGACCTGAGCCAAAACCAAGAGTCAGACACCTAAGCCACCCAGGCGCCCCTCTAGTTCAAAGTATTTTAACAATTTCTCTTGAGATTACTTCTTTGATCCATGTGTTTACAAGTGTGTTGCTTGATATTCAAGTATTTTGTGATTTAGTAGTCTTCTTTTTCTTATGAATTTCTAGTTTACTTCCATTGTGGTCTAAGACATTGTATGATATCCATTCTTTTAAATGTGTTAAAGTTTGTTTTATGGCTCAGAATGTGTTGTGTCTTGGTGAATGCTTCATGTAAGTTTGAGAAGTAACAGCAGAAGCAATCTGTTGCTGTTGGATAAAGTAGTCTGTAGAGTTCATCATGGTTTTACTGATTTTCTGTGGGCTGGAGCTGCCCATTTCTATAGAGGGATGTTGAAGTCTGCAATAGGATACACCCAATTCTCTTTGCAGTTCTATCAGTTTTTGCCTCGTATATTCTGAGGCCCATACACATATGTCTTCTTGGAGTGTTGACCCCTTTATTGTTATGTAATGCATCTCTATATCCCTGATAACTTCCCTTGCTTTGAAGTCTGCTCTGTCTGAAATTAATATCGCTACTCCTGCTTTCTTGTGATTAATGCTTGCATGGTATATCTTTCTCCATCCCTTCCTTTTTTTTTTTTTTTTTTTACTAAAACAATTTTTATTTATTTATTTATTTTTAAATATAAAATTTATTGTCAAATTGGTTTCCATACAACACCCAGTGCTCATCCCAACAAGTGCCCTCCTCAATGCCCATCGCCATCCCTTTACTTTTAATCTATAGGTCTTTACATTTAAAATAGATTTCTTGTAGATAACATATAGTTGCATCTTGTTTTGTTTAATCTGCCCTGACAATCTCTGCCTTTAATTCATATATTTAGACCTCTGATGCTCAAAGTGATTATTGATATAATTGGATTGGAATCTACTATATTTATTAATCTTTTCTGCTTGTTGCCTTTGTACCTTTTATTGTCATTTGTGGCTTTAATTGAGCATTTTACGTGATTCCATTTCTTCTCCTTTCTTAGCAAATCAATTATGCTTTCTTTATTTTTTTAACTTTTTTTTTTTTTGGTTGCCCTAGCGTTTGCAATATGAATTTACAGCTATCCAGGTCCATTTTCAAATAGCACTATATCATTTCTAGGGTAGTGCGAGTACCTTAACTGTGACAAAGTAATCCTATTTCTTCCCTCTCATCTCTTGAAGCATTGCCAGTCATTGGTTTTGTTTATATAAGCTTTTAAGACACAAGCATACACAAATACATTGTTTCTATTATTATTTTTAACAAACTGTTATCTGTTAGATCAATTAAGAATAAGAAAAATCAAAGTTTTAGGGACACCTGGGTGGCCAAGTCAGTAAAGCGGCTGACTCCTTGATTTCGGCTTGGGTCATGATCTCATGGTCGTGAGATCCATCCATCCTCTCGCTCCCTCTCTCTCTCTTTACCCCTCCCCCACCTGCCACACACACACATGTTCTCTCTCTCTCTCTCACAATAAATAAATAAACTTTAAAAAACAAAACAGTTTTTATTTTACCTTCACGTAGCCCTTCTTCAGTGCTCTTCCTTACTTTTTATAGATCTGACTTTCTGAGCTATATCATTTTCCTTCTTACTAAAGAACTTTTAACATTTCTGACAAGGCAGGTTGGTGTGCAACAAATTCTCTCAATTTTTGTTTATCTGGAAAGTATTTCTACGTCACTTTTGAAGGATAATTTCTCAAGGTACAGAATTTGAGGTTGGTGCGGGCTTTTTCTCAATACCATAAATATTTCACATTCCACTCTTTCCTTGCTTGCATGGTTTCTGAGGAGGAGTTGAATATAGTTATCCTCTATAGGTGTTTTTTCTCCTCTGACGCCTATGAAGAATTTTTCTTTATGATTGACTTTCTATAGATTGAAAATGATATGCCTATGTTTAGTGTTTTGACATTTATCCTGGTTGCTATTCTCTGAGCTTTCTGGATCTTTGATTTGGTGTCTGACTTTAATTTGGGCAAATTTTCAGTCATTATTTCTTCTAATATTGCTTCTTTTTCTTTTTGTCTTTTCCCTCTTTTTGGTATTCCCATTACATATATGTTACATGTATTGTAGTTGTCCCACGGTTCTTAGATATCCTGGGGGTGCTTTGACTTTTTTCTCTTTTCATTTTTGGAATGTCTATTGATATATCCTTAAGCTCAGAGATTTTTTTTTCCTCAGCTGCATATGATCTACTAATGAGATCATCAAAGGCATTCTTCATTTCTGTTACAGAGTTTTTAATCTCTAGTATTTCTTTTTGGTGCTTAGAATTTCTATCTCTCTGCCTATGTTTCCTGTATGTTCTTGCATGTTCTCTATCCATTAGAGCCCTTAGGATATTAATCATAGTTATTTAATTTATTTATTTATTTATTTGAGAAAGAGAGAGGGCACAAGTGAGCAAGGGATGGAGTGAGAGGGAGAGGGATAGGGGGAGGGAGAGAGAGAGAGAGAGAGAGAGAAGCGGGGCTCATCCGGGGGTTTTTACCAGAAGTGGGACTTGTGTTCACCCGAAGCAGGACTCAAGCTCACGAACTGTGAGATCATGACCTGAGTTGAAGACTGATAAAGCTTAACGACTGAGTCACCCAGGCACCCCAATCATAGTTATTTTAAATTCCCAGTCTGATAATTCCAACATCCCTGCCATACCTGAGGCTGGTTTTAATGCTTGCTCTGTTTCTTTTCAACTCTGTGTTTTTCGTTTAGTATGTTTTCTAATTTTTTGTTGAAAGATGGATACGATGTGCTGGGTTAAATTGCCGTAAATAGGCCTTTAGTAATGTGGTGGTAAGGCGTGGGGTGGGAGGGGGAGTGTTTGATAGTCCTATAATTAGGTCTTGGCTCTAGGTAGCTTTTTGCCTCTGGACTGTGAACTTCACTTGTTCCCAGTCCCCACCTCCTGTAGGTGGGACAGCATGGTTACAGTGGGCTGGAGTTGTGTATTTCCCTGCCTTCCTCTGAAAGGCTAGAGCCAAGTGGAGTTGAATGTTTCTTTTCCCCCAGGTCAATTAGGCTCTAATAAACCCCAACAGATTAGGCTCTGGTTAACTAGTTTCACCTAGGGCAGAACTTTTTCAGAAAACAGAATGCTCTGGGGTCTTTCAAAATGGTTCCCTTTCCCCAAACCCCATTGGAAGAACAAAGGAATTTTTCTCCAATATTCGCTGTGAAAACCTCATGAACTCTTAGATGTAAAACTCTCAGAAGTGTGAGTAGACTCCTCTGAAGTTTATATCTTTTTGGACTTGCCCACACTAAGCCTCCAGTAATTCATCAATTACAATTGAAGTTTACCTACCCTGGCATCCATTCTTGTGGAGGTTTTCAGCTCAGTTTCTGCTCTGGTAAGTTGTGATTCTCTGTATCAGCCTGTTGTTTCTCCAGTTTGGGGGGCAGTAGTTTGCTCTGTGACTTCACTTTTTTTTATGGATCTAAGAAGAGTTGTTGATTGTTTTAGCTTTTCATGTTTTTACTTTGTAGGATGTAGTGGCAACTTTCAGGCTTCTTAAATGCTGACCAGAAACTGAAGGTCTCAATTATCTTTTAGAGAGAGTTAAATAACGAACAAGAAAGTAATCATATATATTTACTGATATATTATGATTTCCAGTGTTCTTCCGCTATTTCTTCGAATATTTTCTCTGCCTCTCCCCTTTGGTGGCTTCAATTACACATGTGTTTTTAAATGTAATTTTCTTTTTTTTTAATGTTTTTTTTTAATTTTTTTAACATTTATTTATTTTTGAGACAGAGAGAGAGCATGAACAGGGGAGGGTTAGAGAAAGAGGGAGACACAGAATCTGAAACAGGCTCCAGGCTCTGAGCTGTCAGCACAGAGCCCGATGCGGGGCTCGAACCCACAGACTGTGAGATCATGACCTGAGCCGAAGTCGGATGCTCAACCAACTGAGCCACCCAGGTGCCCCTAAATGTTTATTATTTTTGAAAGAGACAGAGTGTGAGTGGGGAAGGGGCAGAAGGAGAGGGAGACAGAATCCAAAGCAGGCCCCAGGCTCTGAGCTATTAGCTCAGGGCTTGAACTCACAGGGCTTGACACAGGGCTTGAACTCACGAACCATGAGATCATGACCTGAGCTGATGTCAGACACTTTAACTGACTGAGCCACCCAGGTGCCCCGTTAATGTAATTTTCTTTTGTCTGTCTGCCATTGATATTTCTTCTAGTAGAGGTCTTTTGGTGATGAATGCATATAGCTTTTGTATGCCTGAAAATGTCATGTATATATTTTTTTCTTATTGAGGTATAATTGATATATAGCGTTATATTAGTTTCAGGTATACAACATGATTTGATATCTAGATATAACATACATCCTTTTAAATTATAGTTGACACACAATGTTATATTAATTTCAGGTGTAAAACGGTGATTGGACAAGGTTGCATATTATGCTATGTTTACCACAAGTGTAGTCTATTAACATACAATGCTATTCCAGTACCATTGACTATATTCCCTATGTCATACCTTTAATTCTATGACTTACTCACTCCATAAGAGGATGCCTGTATCTCCCACTCCCCTTCATTGATTTTGTCCATCTTCCCCACCCTTTTCTTCTCTGGCAACCATCAGTTTGTTCTCTGTATTTATGGATCTGTTCCTGCTTTTTGTTTGTTTATCCATCTGTTTTTTTATTTTCCACACATAAGTGAAATCATATGGTATTTGTCTTTCTGTGACTTATTTCACTTAGCCTAATATTGTCTAGGCCCATCCATATTGTTGCTATGTGTGACACACACACATATATACACATATACACACAGACACACACAGACACACACACATATACACACAGACACACACACACACACACACACACACACACACGTCTTTATCCATTTGTCTACGAGTGGACAGTTAGCTCGCTTCCATATCTTGGCTATTGTAAATAATGCTGCAATAAACACATGTGTGCATATCTTTTTGAATTAGTGTTTTTGTTTTTGGGGGGTAAATACCCAGTAGTGGAATTCCTGGATCATATGGTATTTCTATTTTTAATATTTTGAGGAACCTCCATACTGTTTTCCATAGTGGTGCACCCATTTACTTTACCATGACCAGTGCTTAAGGGTTACTTTTTCTTCACATCTTTGCCAATGGTTATGTCTTTTGTTTCCGATTCTAACTATTCTGACATGTGTAAGGTGATACCTCATTGTAGTTTTGATTTGCATTTCCCTGATGACTAGTGATTTTGAGCATATTTTCATATCTCTTTTGGCCAGCTATATGTCGTCTTTGGAAAAATGTCTATTCAGGTCCTCTGCCTATTTTTAATCAGATTATTTGGTTTTTTGGTGTTGAGTTTTGTAAGTACTATATATATTTTAGACGTTAACCCCTTATCAGATATATCACCTGCAAATATCTTCTTCCATTCAGTAGGCTGCCTTTTCATTTGTTGATGGTTTCCTTCAATGTGTGAAAGTTTTTTATTTTGGTGTAGTTCCAATAGTTTTTGCTTTTGTTTCCCTTGCCTCAGGAGATCTGTCTAGAAAAAAATTGCTAAGCCTGATGTCAAAGAAGTGGTAACTCTTTTCTTTGAGGGGTTTTATGGTTTCAGGTCTCACATTTAGGTGTGTAATCCATTCTGAGTCTACTTTTATGAGTGGTGTGAAAAAGTGTTCTAGTTTCCTTTTACATGCAGCTGTCCAGCTTTCCCAGCACCATTTATTGAAAAGACTAGCTTTTCCCCAGTGTGTATTCTTGCCTCCTTTGTCATAGACTACTTGACCATATAAGCATGGGTTCATTTCTGGGTTCAATTTGGTTTTATTGATCTATGTGATTTTTTTTTCATCTTGAGAGACATTTTTTATTCATTTTGAGAGACAGAGAATGCAGGAGAGGGGCAGAAAGATAGGGAGAGAGAGAGAATCCCAAGCAAGCTCCATCCTGTCAGTGCAGAGTCCATTGCAGGGCTTGATCTCACGAACTGTGAGATTATGACCTGAGCCGAAATCAAGAGTCGGGCACTTAACTGACTAAGCCACTCAGGCACCCCTATGTGTCTGTTTTTGTGCCAGTACCATGCTTTTTTGATTACCACAGCTTTGTTAGATATAACCTATATTTTTGAAAGACAATTTTACTGAGCATAAAATTGTAGATTAACTGATTATTGTTACTGTTTCCAATAGACCTTGCTGTATTGTCCTTTGTCTTGCACTGTTTCCAGTGACAGGTCTGTTGTCATCCTTATTTTACTTTATTTATAGATAACAGCCTTCTTGGGGTGCCTGGGTGGCTCAGTTGGTTAAGCGTCTGATTTCGGCTCAGGTAGTGATCTCATGGTTTGTGAGTTCAAGCCCCACATTGGGCTCTCTGCCATCAGCACAGAGCCCACTTTGGATTCTGTGTCTCCCTCTCTCTCTGTGCCTCCCTCGCTCATGTGCGAGCACATGCTCTCTTTCACTCAAATAAATAAACTTTAAAAAATGTAAATAAATAACACCCTTCTTCTTGGTTCCTTTGAAAATTTTCTCCTTATTACCTGTTTGAGCAGCTTATGATTTGCCTTGATGTATTTTTCTTCATATTTTTTGTGCCTTGGATTTGTTGAGTTTCTTGGATCTCTGGGTTCATAGTTTTCATCAAATTTGGGGAATATTTTGGCTTTTATTTCATCTACTGTTTTTTTTCTACCACTTATACCTCAGTCCTTTGGGAATGCTCAATTATACATATTTTTATCCTATTTGACATTGCTTTACAGACTCGGGGAGAATTCCGTTAATTTGTTTGGACTCCTTTTCCTCTTTTATTTTGGAAAGTTTCTATTTCTATGTGTGCATGTTCACTAATCTTCTGCAATGTCTACTCTGCTAATCCTAATCCGTTTATTTTACATCTCAGCCATTGTAGTTTTTATCTCCAGAAGTTGAATTTCGGTCTTTAAAATTTTTCTATCATGTCTCTACTTAACATGTTTTTCTACCACTTGATCCTTCATATTGTTAATTTTGTGGTTTTGAATACTTTACTTGGTTTTATGTCTATAAATTTCTAGTTGTATAGTTGGAAATTATTTTACTGTATTAACAATAGTTCTTTCTGGTTTTGTTCTATTTTGTGTCTTCTTGTATTCCATTTTATCTAATAATTCAAATTCTGCTAAAATGTGAGCAGGAATCTTTGTTACTTTCAAAGCTCTTAAAACACTATCTTTCACATAGTAGAGACTGAATGTTTGTTGTATTAAATTTTTGTCCTATGACTAAAATATTTCTTTATGTAACTTTGCTTTAGTCTTTTATAATTTTTTTAAGTTTATTTATTTATTTGGGGGGGGGAATAAGAGAGAAAGAGAGAGAGAGAGACAGAGGGAGGGGCAGAGAGGGAAAGAGAGAGAATCTCAAGTGGGCTCCACGCTGTCAGCAGAGAGCCCAACCCAGGGCTTGAACTCACAAAACTGTGAGATCATTACCTGTGTGAAAACCAAGAGTCAGGCACTTGACCAACTGAGTCACCCAGGTGCCCCTGCTTTATTCTTTAAATATCTTTTTAAACTTTTAAAACTTGCATTAATTTATTGCATATCCTATTATTCTCTTCCTGTGCTCACTCCAGTACAGCAACAGTGCTCTTCTTCAGATATTCCTGGTTCTCTTTTGCATTTTCTGTTACTCCAGCCTGGAATGGTTCACATCCCCATGGCCTACTCCACAGCCCCACTCCCTGCCTTGTACTCCTTTCTACCCTCCTTTATTTTGCTCCATGGAACTTATCACTCCCATATGACAATATACATTCATGCTTTTTCCTTATTTTTATCATATATATGCATGTGTATAACATTTTTACAAATATGCACACATACTCCCACAAGAATATAGGGTCCCTGGAGCACACAGAGCAGGGATTCCCCTTCACCCCCACTGGTATATCCCTAGTCCTAAAACAGTCCTCGACACATAGTATGTGTACAGTAAATGATGGAAACATTTCTGTCTTTATAATATTTTTAACAATTTACTTGTGACTTTTGATTTTACAGTTTTTATAGTGAGACTAGTTCACAAGATTCACATGACCTCTTTTCAATGTTTTGTGCTCTGCAAACTTAAACTATGCTGCCTAAAAGATTCTAGCTGTATTTTCAGAAAAGAACTGGACTCTATTTTTTTAAGTTTTTATTTTAATTCCTGTTAGTTAACATACAGTGTTATATTAGTTTTAGGTGTACAATATACTGATTCAGCAGTTCTATACATTACTAGGTGTTCATCATGATTAGTGTATTCTTTTTAAAAAATGTTTGTTTACTTTGAGGGGAGGGGGAGAGGGGAAGAGAGAGAGGTAGACAGACAATCCCAAGTAGGTTCCATGCTCATCACAGAGACTATTGCAGGGCTCGATGTCATGACCTTGAGATGATGACCTGAGCTGAAGTCAACAGTTAGATACTTAACTGACTGAGCCCAAGATAAGTGTATTCCTAATCCTCATCACCTATTTCACCCATTCCCCCCAACCTCCTCCCCTCTTGTAACCATCAGTTTGCTGTCAATAATTAAGAGTCGGATTCTTGGTTTGTCTCTCTCTCTCCTTTTTCCACTTTGCTCATTTTGTTTCTTAAATTCCACATATGAATGAGATCCTATGGTATTTGTCTTTTTCTGACTTATTTCACTTAGTATTATACCCTTTAGGTACATCCACGTCATTGTAAATGGCAGAATTTCATTCTTTTTTTTTTTTTAATTTTTTTTCAACGTTTATTTATTTTTGGGACAGAGAGAGACAGAGCATGAACGGGGGAGGGGCAGAGAGAGAGGGAGACACAGAATCGGAAACAGGCTCCAGGCTCCAGGCTCCGAGCCATCAGCCCAGAGCCCGACGCGGGGCTCGAACTCACGGACCGCGAGATCGTGACCTGGCTGAAGTCGGACGCTTAACCGACTGCGCCACCCAGGTGCCCCCATTCTTTTTTATAACTGAATTATATTCAGGGTAATGCTGGCCTCATAGAATGAATTTGGAAATTTTCTTTTCTCTTCTATTTTTTAGAATAGTTTGGAAAAAAATAGATATTAACTCTCCTTTTAAAATTTGGTAGAATTCATTTGAGTACTGATTCCGTTTCTTTGTTGGTTGTCTGTTCAAGTTTTTTATTTGTTTCAGTTTTGATAGTTTATATATTTCTAGGTATTTATCCATTTTTTCTAGGTTGTCCAATTTGTTGGCATATAGTTTTTTATAGTATTCTAAGTGTTTGTATTTTTGTGGTGTTGGTTCTTATTTCTCATTTGTGGTTTTATGTTTTTAAGTCCTTTTTTTTTTCTTGATAAGTCTGGCTAGAGGTTTATCAATTTTATTGATTTTTTTTTTTCAAAGAACGAGCTCCTGGTTTCATTGATCTGTTCTATTGTTGGTTGTTGTTGTTTTTTAGTTTCTAACATTTATTTCTGCTCTAATCTTTATTCCTTCTGCTGGTTTTAGATTTTGTTTGTTGTTGTTGTTTTTCTAGCTCCTTTAGGTGTAAGGTTAGGTTTGAGATTTTTCTTGCTTCTTGAGGTAGCCTGTATCATTAAAATCTTCCTTCTTAGAACTGCTTTTGCTGCATCACAAAGGTTTTTGAAACATTGTGTTTTAATTTCCATTTATTTTCATGTACTTTTTAATTTCCTCTTTGATTTCTTGGTTGACCTATTGTTTAGTAGCATGTTATTTAACCTCCATGTATTTTTCATCTTTCCATATTTTTTCTTGTGGTTGACTTCTAGTTTCATAGCATTGTGGTCAGCAAAAGTGCATGGTATCTCTTTGATCTTCTATTGTTGAGGCTTGTTTTGTGGCCTAACATCTGTTCTGGAAGATGTTCCATTTACACTTGAAAAGAATGTGTATTCTGCTGCTTTAAGATGGAATGTTCTGAATATATCTGTTAAATCCATTTGTTTCAGTGTGTCATTCAAAGCCATTGTTTCCTTGTTGATTTTTTGATTAGATGATCTGTCCATTGATGTTATTAGGATATTAGAGTACTCTACTATTGTTGTTTTACTATCAACCAGTTCCTTTATGTTTGTTATTAACTGCTTTATATATTTGGGTGCTCTCATGTTGGGTGCATATTTACAATTGACATTTCTTCTTGTTTGATTGTCCCCTTTATTATGATATAGTTTCCTTCTTTGCCTCTTGTTGCAGACTGTTTTAAAGTCTACTTTGTGTGCTGTGGTACTGTTGCTCTGGCTTTCTTTTGACTCCCATTTGTATGATAAATATTTCTCCATCCTCTCACTTTCAACCTGCAGGTGTCTTTAGTTCTAAAACGAATCTCTTGTGGATAGCATATAGATGGGTCTTGTTTTTTTTATCCATTCGATCACCCTATGTCTTTGGGTTGTAGCATTTAGTCCATTTACTTTCAAAGTAATTATTGATAGGTATGTACTTATTGCAATTTTGTTACTTGTTTTGTGGTTGTTTCTGAAGATTTTCTCTGATCTTTTCTTGTCTTTCATGGTTTTCTGGTTTTCTTTAGTGATGTATTTGAATTTCTTTCTTTTTATTCTTTGCATATTAGTGATTCTTGATTTGTGGTTACCATAAGTTTTATATATTAACATCTTCTACATACAGCAGTATATATAAATTGATGGTCATTTAAATTTTAACCTGTTCTTTACTCCTCTCCCCCCCACATTTTAGGTATATGGAGTCCTATCTTATATCCTTTTATTTTGTGAGTTCCTTTACTGATTTTTAACAGAAATATTCATTTGTACTGCTTTTGTGCTTCTCCTACCTTCATTCTCTCACTTTTGGACTCTCCTTTCCATTCAGAGAGTTCCCTTTAGGGGTGCCTAGGGGGCTCAGTTGGTTAAGCATCCTACTTCATTTCAGGTCATGATCTCACGGTCTGTCGGTTCAAGCCCCGCATCAGGCTCTGTGCTGACAGCTCAGAGCCTGGAGCCTGCTTCAGATTCTGTGTCTCCCTCTCTCTCTACCCCTCCTCCACTCACACTCTGTCTCTCTGTCTCTCAAAAATAAACATTAAAAAAAATTTTTTTAAAGAGTTCCCTTTAATATATCTTGCAGGGCTGGTTTAGTGGTCATGAACTCCTTTAGTTTTTGTTTGGGAAACTCTTTATCTCTTCTTCTATTCTGAATGTTAGCCTGCTAGATAGAGTATTCTTGGCTGGAGATTTTTCCTAATCAGTACTTTGAATGTATCATTTCACTGACTTCTGGCTTGGAAAGTTTCTGCTGAAAACCCCCCAATAGCCTTATGGGGTTTCCTTTGTATGTTTCTATCTTCTTTTTTAAAGAGATTTAAAAATCTTTTTGTCACTATATTTTGCCATTTTAATTACAATATGTCTTAGTGTGGATCTGCTTTTGTTGATTTTGTTGGGAGTTCTCTGTGCCTTCTGCATCTGGATATCTGTTTCCTTCCCCAGGTTAGGGAAATTTTCAGCCATTACTTATTTAAATAAATTTTCTGCCCCCTTTTCTCTCTCTTCTTCTGGGACTCCTATAATATGAATATTATTACTTTTGATGGAGTCACCAAGTTCCCTAAGTCTTTTCTTGTTTTGCATAATTTTTTTCTCTCTTTTTGTCAGCTTGATTACCTTCCGTTACTCTGTCTTCTAGGTCATTAATTCATCCTCTGCTTCTTCTAGTCTGATGTTCATTGCACAAGAGTGTTTCTAATCTCATTTATTGCACTGTTCATCCCTGATTTGTTCTTTTTTTATTTGTATTGAGGATCTCACTCATGTCTTCCATTCCTTTCTCAATATCCTTATAATCATTGCTTTAAATACTCCATCAGGCATGTTACTTATATCTATTTCACTAAGATCTCCAGCCATGCCCTAGTCCTGTTCTTTCATTTGGGACAAATTTCTCTGTCTCTTCATTTTGTCTAAGTCTCTGTGCCTGTTTCTCTGTGTTAGGACAGTCAGCTATATCATCTGTTCTTGAGGGTAATGCCCTATGTGGAAGGGGTTCTATAGTGCTCTGCAGTACAGTGTCCCCTTTTTCCCAGGACCTTGCACTTCTGGGAGTGTCTCTGATGTGTGCTGCATGTGCTCTGTTGTTTTCTCCTGGCAGTTTTATCCTTCAGACCAGTCATCTGCCAAGTCTCTCCTTGCCTATTGTGGATAATGTTTGGTCCCTGGCCTGAAATGTGGCATATTTTAACTAGGTATGCTCTGGTCTTTTGTGAAATAAGACCTGTCGTCACTGCTACCAGAACCAAGTCTCCACAAAACTCTGGGATCAGGGGATGTGGGGGGAAGGGTTGTGTTGGTCTTCTTGGGGAGGGGGCCTGTAGTGCTGGGACTGAGGCAAGCATGACTGGGAAAGGAAGTTCCACCAGAGTGTGGTGGGGCAGGTCTTGGTGTAAGCATGTTAGGTAGTGAGTGTGTGCGTGGTGCTGGTTCTTGCAGGTGACCCTGTGTCTATGATGAGACACTAGGGAGGGAAATGGCACTGGCCAGTTCCTTTGTTCCTGGAAGCGTTTTTCTGAATGTTGCCTCTCTAGGATGCACTCTGAGATGAGCAAGTGACCTCCCCACTATGTGCCACAGGTGCTCTTCAGATCCACTCTTTCCATGCTGTATGTCTGTGGACAGTTTGACCTGCCTTCTCTTTAAGGGCAGCCCCAATGCCTCTGGGCTCTCCCCACACCATGCCCTCTGACCTTTAGTACTCCAGGCTTTAAGCCCCACTATTGCCAGAACTCATGAAATTTGTTCCCTCTCACATTCCAAGCCAATTGCTATGAGGAGTTGTTGTCTCCATGTGATCCCCTGTATGTTCGACTGACTTCCTTCTCTGTGACTGTGCTCCCTCCCTACTGCAGTGACCACAATCTATTTTTCTCTCAAATCCCACCTCTGCACTTCCCACCTTCTTTGTTGTGGCCTCTTCTTTACCTTTAGTTGTGGGATTTGTTCAGCCAGTCTTCAGGTTGATTTCTGAGGTATTTAGGATGATTTGATAGTTTTCTAGTTGTATTAATGGGATGAGGTGAGCCTAGGGTCCTCCTGTTCCATGGCCATCTGTTCCTTCTCTAGGACAGGCCTCATTAAACTCAAGGAGTATTAAGAGGACCATACTGAGCTTACAGATTCATTCTGACTAGATTTGGTGTCCCAGCAGGGACATTAGTATGCTTAATGTTTACATCTTTTCTTCCAGAGGGCACATTTGTTGCTTTGATGCTTGTTCTTAATTCAACAGTGATGTTCATATTTATCTCTGGTCATCTCAGTGCAAGGGTAGGCAGTGGTGTTGCTAAATCCTTTATAGAATGTGGTTTAGAAGAATTTTTCCCACGGATCACTTCTCAATGAACTAAAGAGAAAATTTTAGGCTCTAATTCTATTATTTGAAAAAGCAAGTTATGGAAGTCTTAGAGAAACTTTTGTTTGTAGTCTTGAGGCAGTAATGTTCAACCTCAGGGGGTGTGCAAGATGAACCACTGTAATGCAGAGACATTTATTGGAACTTCTATTTATATATATTCTTTTTTTTTTTTAGTTGAGAAGGTATATATTCTATTTTTGAGTCTAAAAATAAGACATTTAGGATTTATTATAAAAATTATCACTGGATCCTTGTCTGTGTCACATACTTATCAGGTACAGTTCTTGAGTTCTTCTAAGGAAGGAGAGAGAGGTCTACAATGAAAGGGTTAGACAGTAACTCTATAACTCAATTTCTTTTGTTTTCTGTTGGGAATGTTTTGTAGTTTGCATATAGCCCCTACAGGTTATATATATTGTTCAGATATATATATTTAATTAACAAAACATGTTGATATATGAATATATAATTATTCAGATGTATGTTAAGTCACCCTATAGATTATATATTTTTCTTTTTTTTTAAGTTATTTATTTTGAAAGAGAGAGAGTGCTGGAGGAACAGAGAGAAAGGGTGAGACAGAGAATCCCAAGCAGGCTCCACACTATCAGTGCAGAGCCCAACATGGGGCTTGAGCCTATGAACTGTGAGCCACTCTTTGTTGTGGCTCACAAGTGCCTGCTTGAGTGGCTGCTCAAGAATGGCAAGAGTGGCTTGCTTAACTGATTGAGCCACCCAGGTGCCCCAGAGATTATATATTTCTCATTTTAACTAAATTAGCATTGAAAAACTTAGATTTTATCATCCACTATCATTAGTCTTGAAGTATAAAAGCCATCAGCATAGTAATGGTTTATCTTTCTACATAATGACTTCCAGTAGCATGATAGATAGTTCTCCATCCCCTCACTTTCAATCTGAAGGTGTCCTCAGGTCTAAAATGAGTCTCTTGTAGACAGAAAATAGATGGGTCTTGTTTTTTTATCCATTCTGATGCCCTGTGTCTTTTGGTTGGAGCATTTAGTTCATTTACATTCAGTGTTATTATTGAAAAATATGGGTTTAGAGTCATTGTGATGTCTGTAGGTTTCATGCTTGTAGTGATATCTCTGGTACTTTGTGGTCCTTGCAACATTTCACTCACAGAATCCCCGTTAGGATCTCTTCTGGGGCTGGTTTAATGGCGATAAATTCCTTCAGTTTTTGTTTGTTTGGGAAAACCTTAATGTCTCCTTCTATTCTGAATGACAGATTTGCTGGATAAAGGATTCTTGGCTGCATATTTTTTTTTCTCTTCATCACATTGAAGATTTCCTGTCATTCCTTTCTGGCCTGCCAAGTTTCAGTAGAGAGATCGGTCATGAGTCTTATAGGTCTCCCTTTATATGTTAGAGCACATTTATCCCTAGCTGCTTTCAGAATTTCCTCTTTATCCTTGTATTTTGCCAGTTTCATTATGATATGTCGTGCAGAAGATCGATTCAAGTTACATCTGAAGGGAGTTCTCTGTGCCTCTTGGATTTCAATGCCTGTTTCCTTCCCCAGATTGGGGAAGTTCTCAGCTATGATTTGTTCAAGTACACCTTCAGCCCTTTGTCTCTCTCTTCCTCTTCTGGAATTCCTATGATACAGATATTGTTCCGTTTGATTGCATCACTTAATTCTCTAATTTCTCCCTCATACTCCTGGATTTTTTTTAATCTCTCTTTTTCTCAGCTTCCTCTTTTCCCCTAATTTTATCTTCTAATTCACCTATTCTCTCCTCTGCCTCTTCAATCCATACTATGGCCGCCTCCATTTTATTTTGCACCTCATTTATAGCATTTTTTAGCTCCTGATGACTATTTCTTAGTCCCTTGATCTCTGTAGCAATAGATTCTCTGCTGTCCTTTATGCTTTTTTCAAGCCCAGTGATTAATTTTATGACTATTATTCTAAATTCTTGTTCCGTTATATTGCTTAAATCATTTTTGATCAATTCGTTAGCTGTCGCTACTTCCTGGAGTTTCTTTTTTTTTTAATTTTTTTTCAACGTTTTTATTTATTTTTGGGACAGAGAGAGACAGAGCATGAATGGGGGAGGGGCAGAGAGAGAGGGAGACACAGAATCGGAAACAGGCTCCAGGCTCCGAGCCATCAGCCCAGAGCCTGACGCGGGGCTCGAACTCACGGACCGCAAGATCGTGACCTGACTGAAGTAGGACGCTTAACCGACTGCGCCACCCGGGCGCCCCTCCTGGAGTTTCTTTTGAAGAGAATTCTTCCGTTTCATCATTTTGGATACTCCCTGGAGTGGCATGGAACTGCAGGGCTCTTCCCCTGTGCTGTCTGGAGTAACTTGTGTTGGTGGGCAGGGCCGCAGCCAGACCTGATGTTTGTCCCCAGCCCACCTCTGGGGCCACAGTCAGACTGGTGTGTACCTTATCTTCCCCTCTCCCAGGGGCAGGACTCACTGTGGAGTGGTGTGGCCCCTGTCTGGGCTACTTGCACACTGCCAGGCTTGTGGTGCTGCTCTGATGGGATCTGGCATATTAGCTGGGGTGGATCCGCAAGGTGCACAGGGGCGGGAGGGGCAGGCTCAGCTCTCTTTGCCATGGGTGGTCCCCTGCGGAAGGGGCCCTGAGGCACCTGGAGGGAGGCAGACCCGTTGGCAGGATGGATCCACAGAAGCACAGCATTGGGTGTTTGCGTGGTGCAAGCAAGTTCGGTGACGGGAACTGGTTCCCTTTGGAATTTCGGATGGGGGATGGGAGAGGGAGATGGCGGTTGCCAGCACCTTTGTTCCCCACCGAGCTGAGCTCTGTCTTCCGGGGCTCAACAACTCTCCCTCCCGGTATCCTCTAGCCCTGCTGCTCTCGAGCAGAGCTGTTGACTTTTAACATTCCAGATGTTAAGTCCCGCTGGCTGTCAGAACTCACAGAGTCTGGCCCCTCCGCTTTTTCAAGGGGCTCTGCCTTGCCCGGCAGGCTGCCCCTCCACCGCCCCGGCTCTCTTCCGCCAGTCCATGTAACGTGTACCACCTCTCCGCCCTTCCTACCCTCTTCCGTGGGCCTCTGGTCTATGCTTGGCTCCAGAGAGTCTGTTCTGCTAGCCTTCTGGTGGTTTTCTGGGTTATTTAGGCAGATGTGGGTGGAATCTAAGCGATCAGCAGGAGGAGGTGAGCCCAGCGTCCTCCTACGCTGCCAGCTTCCCGAAAGAAGGATCTACATAATGTATGTATCAATACAATAATATATGTATCTATATAAGTTAGTTACTTTAGCTACTACTTTGATATTGTGTGCTCAGAAATGTTTTTGCTATGCGAGTGTGATAAAACATTGCTCTAGACTTTGCTGTAGGGTGAAAATTTATGAAAAAGCCTCTCCCTTTTTTTTCTATTATTGAGGTATACTTAGCATACAATGTTATATTAGTTTAAGGTGTACAATAGTGATTCAACAATTCTATGTGTTATATAATGCTCACCACAATAGGTGTAATTACCATACAATGTTATTACAATATTATTGACTATATTGCCTATGCTGTACTTTTCATCTCTGTGATTTATTTTGTAACTGAAAGTTTATACCTCTTAATCCTTTTCATCTATTTTGCCCGTCCCTGCACCCACTTCTCTTCTGGCAAACACCCGAAGAGTGTACATGGGTGTATATGGGTCTGTTTGATTTTTGTTTGCTCATTAATTTGTTTTGTTTTTTAGATTCCAAATATAAGTGAAATTATATGGTATTTTTCTCTCTCTGTCTGACTTATTTCACTTAGCATAATACCCTCTGGATCTATCCATGTTGCTACAAATG
This sequence comes from Prionailurus viverrinus, assembly GCF_022837055.1. Taxonomy (NCBI): domain Eukaryota; kingdom Metazoa; phylum Chordata; class Mammalia; order Carnivora; family Felidae; genus Prionailurus; species Prionailurus viverrinus. The sequence goes on from NC_062565.1 coordinate 107,682,200, forward strand.
CCAAGATCTCATGCTTTTTTATGGCTGAATAATAGTCCATGGAGAGTTAGGTTCTTTCCATTATGTTGTCTATTGTAAATAATGCTGCAGCAAACACAGGGGTGCATATCTTTTAGAATGTGTTTTCATTCTGTTTGGGTAATACCCTAGTGGTAATACCCAGTATTGAATCATATGGTTTTTCTATTTTTAAGGAACCTCCATGCCATTTTCCACAGTGATTGCACCAGTTTACATTCCCACCAACCACAGTGCATGCGAGTTCCCTTTTCTTCACATCCTTGCCAACACTTGCTATTTCTTGTCTTTTTGATACTAGCAATTCTGACTGATATGTGGTGATACCTCATTATGGTTTTCATTTGCATTTCCCTGATGATTAGTAATGTTGAGCATCTTTTCCTGCATCTGTTGGCCAGCCATATGTGTTTTTTGGGGAAAAAAATTCTACTTAGGTCCTCTGCTTATAATATTATTGTTTTTGGTCTTGAGTTGTATTAGTTCTTTATGTAGTCTGGATGTTAACTCCTTGTTGGATAGGTTATTTGCATATGTCTTCTCCCATTCATTAGGTTGCTTTTTTTGTTTTTTTGATGATTTCCTTTGCTGTGGAAAAGCTTTTTATTTTTGTGTAATCCCAATAATTTATTTTTACTTTTGCCTGAGGGGATATATCCACAAATATGTTGCTGATAATGATATCAAAGAAGATACTACCTGTGGTTTCTTCTAGGCGTTTTATGGTCGAAGTCTCACATGTAGATGTTTACTCAATTTTGAGTTTATGTTTATTTTTATTTATTTAAAAAAATTTTTTTTAATCTTTATTTTTGGGAGAGAGAGAGAGAGAGACAGACAGACAGAACATGAGCAGGGGAGGAACAGATATTGAAGGAGATCAGAATCGGAAGCAGGCTCCAGGCTCTGAAGTGTCATCACAGAGCCCAATGCGGGGCTTGAACCCACGAGCTGTGAGATCATGACCTGAGCCAAAGTCGGACGCTTAACCGACTGAGCCACCCAGGCACCCCTTGAGTTTATTTTTAGATGGCATTAAGAAAGTGGTCCAGTTTTGGGGCGCCTGGGTGGCGCAGTCGGTTAGGCGTCCAACTTCAGCCAGGTCATGATCTCGCGGTCCGTGAGTTCGAGCCCCGCGTCAGGCTCTGGGCTGATGGCTCAGAGCCTGGAGCCTGTTTCTGATTCTGTGTCTCCCTCTCTCTCTGCCCCTCCCCCGTTCATGCTCTGTCTCTCTCTGTCCCAAAAATAAATAAACGTTGAAAAAAAAATTAAAAAAAAAAAGAAAGTGGTCCAGTTTTATTCTTTTACATGTGGCTGTCTAGTTTTCCCAGAACCATTTATTGAAGACATTATCTTTTTCTCATTGTATAGTCTTGCCTCCTTTTGGTAGATTGTCCAAGGTAGAGAGATGTCGGTTTGTTTCTGAGCTGTCTATTCTATTCTGTTGATCTATGTGTCTATTTTTGTTCCACTGCCATGCTGTTTTGATTACTATAGCTGTGTAGCATAACTTGAAATTGGAGATTGTGATACCTCCAACTTTGTTCTTTCTCAATTTTGCTTTGGCTATTTGAAATCTTTTGTTGTTTCATATAAATTTTAGTATTATTTGCTCTACTTCTGTGAAAAATGCTTTTTATAGGGGTTGCATTTAACTTGTAATTGCTTTGGGTATTATGGACATTTAACAATTTTAACTCTTCCAGTCCATAAGCATAATGTACCTTCCTATTTATCTTGTCTTCAATTTCTTTCATTAATGTCTTACAGTTTTCAGAGTATAGGTCTTTCACCTCCTTGGATAAATTGATTCCTAGGTATTTTACTCTTATTGCAATACTTGTAAATGGGATTGTTTTCTTAATTTTTGTTTCTACTAATTCATTATTAGTGTATAGAAATGCAACAAATTTTTGTGTATTGATTTTGTATCCTGCAACTTGACTTACTTCATTTGTTCTAATAGTTTTTTGGTGGAGTCTTTAGGATTTTCTATACATAGTATTATGGTATCTGCAAATAGTAAGTTTTACTTCTTCCTTATCAACTTGGGTGCTTTTTATTTCTTGTCTGATCACCATGACTACGATTTCCAATATTATGCTGAGTATAAGTGGCATGAGTGGACATCCTTGTTTTGTTCCTGATCTTGGAGGAAAACGTTGAGTATGATGTTCCTGATCTTGGAGGAAACCATTGAGTATGATGTTAGCTGTGGGTTTGTTATATGTGGCCTCTATTATGTTGAGGTATGTTCCCTCTAAGCTCTCTTGTTGAGAGTTTTTACCATGAACAGATGCTATATATTGTCCATGCTTTTTCTGCATTTGTTGAGATGATCATATGGTTTTTATCCTTACTCTTGTTAATGTGATCTATCACATTGATTAAATTTTAAAAATAGTTAACCACCCTTGCATTCCTGGAATAAATCTCACTTGATCATGGTGAATGCTTTTTTAATGTATTGTTAAAGTTGGTTTAGTAATATTTTGTTGAGGATTTTTGCATCTGTGTTCATCAGGGATATTGGATATTGGCCTATAGATTTCCTTTTTTTTTTTTTTTTTTTTTTGTAGTCTTTGGTTTTGCTATAAGGATAATGCTGGCTTCTTAGAATGAATATGGAAGTTTCCCTTCCTTTTCTATTTTTTGGTATAGTTAGGAATATTAGGTATTAATTCTTTAAAAGTTTGTAGAATTCGCCTGTGAAGCCATCTGATCCTGGACTTTTATTTGTTGGAGGTTTTTGAGTACCTATTCAATTTCATAACTACTAATTGGTCTGTTCAAATTTTCTTTTCTTCCTGATTCAATTTTGGAAGACTGTGTGTTTCTAGAAATTAATCCATTTCTTCTAGATTGGTTGTATTTGTAGGTCTTCTCTGTCCCTTTCTTATTCTCTTGCTCTCTTCCCTTGTGGTTTGCTAGTTTTCTTTATTGTTATATTATGTTCCTTTCTATTTTTTGTGTATCTGTTTTATGTTTTCAATCTGTGGTTACCACTGAGTTCTTCTATAACATCTTATATGTGTAGCCATCTACACTAAGTTTATAGTTGTTTAAGTTTGAACAAACTCTTTTTTTATTCTTTATTTAAAAAAAATTTTTTTTAACAAGTCTTCTTGCCTAGTGTGGGGCTTGAACTCACAACTCTGAGATTGAGTCACATGCTCCACCAACTGACCCAGCCAGGCACCCTGAACACATTCTAAAAGCATTAATTTTTTACTCCCCTTTTCCATTTTTTGCATATGGTGTCATATTTAGTATCTTTTTATTCTGTGTAACTCTTGACTAGTTTTGGTATATACTATAATTGATTTTACTATTCTTGTGTTTTAACCTTCACGCTGGTTTTAGAAGTGACTAATCTGCTACCTTTACTGTGTATTTGCTTTTACTTTTGATCTTGTTTCAGTTAAATAATTCCCTTTAACATTTTTTGTAAGGCTGGCTTAATGGTTATAAACTCCTTTAACTCTTGTTTGAGGAGCTCTTTATCTCTCCTTGTATTCTGAATAATAACCATGAGATCATGACCTGAGCCGAAGTCAGATGCTTAACTGACTGAGCCACCCAGGCACCCCATAAATTTAAATCTTTAAAAAAAATTTATTAAGTAATCTCTGTGTCCAATGTGGGGCTCAAACTCAACCCTGAGATCAAGAGTCACATGCTCTACTGACTGAGCCAGCCAGGTGCCCCTGTAAGTTTAAATCTTGATACCAACTTGTCAGCTTCAACACTAACATGTAAAAGAAATGGGCTTGAGAGGGTACAGACTTGCCTGGATTAATAAAGATAATGTAGTTATTAGTTCCCAGTGTACATCTTTTGAATGAGTTCTTGGTTGCAAGTAACAAAATAAGTCAAAATAGCTTAAACAAAATTATTGTAAGGATGGAGCCTTTTATGGAGGAATGAATTCAAGCCTCAGGGAAGGGCTTAACCAAGGAATTGAAAGCTGTTAGGGATCTCTGCATTCCCCCTCTTCCTTGTACTTATCTGTTCTATGGTTTTCTTTACTCCTCAGTTTAGCTGGAGTTGGTAAACTCTAAGGCTTATATTTTACAGATGCAGCTATCTGATAAAACTAACTCTACTTTTTTTGTATCCAATTCCAAATTCTTAATGAGAGAATTAGATTTGTCCAGTTAGAGCTCCGTGTTGATCTTTGGTCCAATTAGCTATCCTTAGGTTGGCCAAGTCATACAGTTAATGATGGCTGCCAGAGGCCAGCCCTGTCGATCAAGGAGTGTTTGTAGGGAGTGTTTTTAGAGAAAACAAAAGTGTTATTGATTTTCTAGGTGGGCACAGATCTAAGTGGGTTAATTCTCAGGTGCCTCCAAATGTCTGTAATTTTGTGGGGACTAGATATCCACTCCCTTACCCAATTCTGGGGCTTGAAACTCCTCTTGCCATAATTCATTTTATTAAATTTTATTTAATTTTTTATTAAATATCCAAATGGAGCAAATTACAGAGTAATGATCATTTATTATTTAAACACTTTAAAACCTATTCTGATTGCTGGATTATCTTTCTGGATGTATCAACCTGATACATGGCTAGCTGTCATAGTCAGTAAAAGGACACATTTGCCATATTTCCTGATAATGATTTTTTTTTTACCTGGGATAGTTTATTTCTTTATTTTTTATTTTAATTCCAGTATAACATACAGAATTGTATTCATTCCAGATATACAATGCAGTGTTTCAAGAATTCTATGTATTACTCAGTGCTCAGCATGATAAATATATTCTTAAACCCCTTCACCTGTTTCACCCATCCCCCCTCCCACCTCCCCACTGGTAACCTTCAGTTCTCTATAGTTAAGAGTCTGTTTTTTGGCTTTTCTCTTTTTTCTCCTTTGTTCGTTTGTTTTGTTTCTTAAATTGCACATACGAGTGAGATCAAATGGTATTTGTCTTTCTCTGACTTATTTCACTTAATATTATATCCTCTAGATCTATCCATGTTGTTGCAAATGGCAAGATTTTATTCTTATTTATGGCTGAACAGTATATATGCCACCTCTTTGTTATCCATTCACCTGTTGATGGATACTGGGTTGCTTCCATAATTTCGCTATTGTAAATAATGCTGGAGTAAACATAAGGGTACATAGATCTTTTTGAATTAGTCTTTTCATATTCTTTGGGTAAATACCCAGGAGTGGAATTAAGGATCATATGATAATTCTACTTTTAGTTTTTTGAGGAACCTCCATAGTGACTTTTCCAAGTTTGCATTCCCACCAATAATGCATGAGGGTTCCTTTTTCTCCACATTCTAACACTTGTTGTTCCTTTTTTTTTCTTTTTTTCTCTTTTTTTTAGACATTCTGACAGGTGTTACTTCATTGTGTTCTTGACTTGCTTTTCCCTGATGATGAATGATGTTGAGCGTCTTTTTGTGTATCTGTTGGCCCTCTGCATGTCTTTGGAGAAATGTCTGTTCATGTCTCCTGCCCTTTTGTAATCAGATTATTTGGGGTTTGTAGAGTTGCATAAATTCTTTACATATTTTGTATGCTAGCCCTTTATCAGATATGTCATTTGCAAATAGCTTTTACTATTTAGTAGGTTGTTTTTTAGTTTTGTTGATTGTTTCCTTTGCTATGTAGATTTTATTTTGATGTAGTCCCAATAGTCTATTTTTACTTTTGTTTTCCTTGCCTCCAGAGAGAGATCTAGCAAAATGTTGCTATGGCCAATGTCAGAGAAATTACTGCTTGTGCTCTCTTCTAGGATTTTATGGTTTCACACCTCACATTTAGATCCTTAATCCATTTTGAGTTTATTTTTGTATATGGTATAAGAAAGTGGTCCAGGTCCATTGTTTTGCATGTTGCTGTTTAGTCTTCTCAATAACATTTGTTGAAGAAAATTTCCCATTGCACATTCTTATGCTTTGTTGAAGATTAAATTGACCACATAATCATGAGTTTATTTCTGGGCTCTCTATACTGTGCCATCAATCTGTGTGTCTGTTTTGTGCAAGTACCATAGTGTTTTGATTAGTACAGCTTTGTAGTATAACTTGAAATCTGGCATTGTGATACCTACCTCCAATTTTACTATTATTTTTCAAAATTGCTTTGGCTATTTAAGATCTTTTATGATTCCATACAAATTTGAGGATTGTTCTAGTTCTATGAAGAACGCTGCTGGAATTTTGTAAACAAATCTCCTTCTCTATACCCCAGGCATTTTTCAAACTGCTACTTCTATGCTGTATCTCAGCTGTGTTGTCTCTTTAAGGGTGGGGACTCTACTTTTATGGTTCTCTTAGAGCTGAACTCGTTGATTTTTAAATTTCCAGATATTGAGTCCCACTGATTGTTAGGCCTCTCTGGTTTTCAGAGCCAAATGTTATGGGATTCATTCTCCTGTGCCTGGGGTGCTGGGTGTGTGGATCTGTTCCTCTCCCCTCTCTGCACCTGCTAGTCCTTCCTTCCCACAGACAGTCCCATGAGTCCATTTGGTTCCTAACCACATCTTGTTCTTTCTATCCTCTTTGATGTGGCCTCTTCTTTACATTCAGCCGTGGTGAGTCTATTCTGCCAGTCTTTGGGTCACTTTCTGAGTTATTTACACTGATGTGGGTGTTCTCTAGTTGTATCCATGGGACAAAGTGAGCTTAGGATCCTCCTACTCTGCTATCTTCTGCAAAGGTCTCTCTGATTTTTAGGAAAAATGAATTGTGGTCCTATTTTTAAATTATTAGTAGGAAAATGTGGCTCAACCCCAACACAGACAGTAACTGACACATAAAGGTTACTTAATGAATTTATTAACTGAAAAATAAAATCAGTGACTTTTGCATAATACATAGTTGGTTTGTAGCGTTGCCACACAGCAAATTGAATTTTAGTTTTCTGGAAAGACATTTTGTAGCTAACTTATACACCAGAAGTCATGAAGCTCTATAAACAGATGCTTTAGGGATGCATGACTGAGGCTATTCTTTGGCTATTGTGGGTGATACCAACAGCTGCTTTGAAAGCATTCCAGCCAAAATTATTTCAGCTATGCCATATGACATGGCACTCTGGAATTCCAGTAAAAGGTGATTTTAAGAACTAAAATAGATTCAATTAAGAGCAGCTTATGGAGGAAAATTTTCATTTTGCTCAAAATGAAATGGCCAGAGGAGGTAGCCATAACATAGTTTATCTCAGATTTCAGGATTTGATGTCCGTTCTTCCATTTCCAAAGCGTATGGTTCTATCATTGGTCAGAAATAAAAACTAGCAGCATTCCAAGTCTTATCAGTAGTAGCTTTTGTCAGATTATGACCTCCTCCGGCTAGCCAAGAGCCTACATGAGAAAAATGGTATTTGAGGAACATTGTCTGAGGGACTTTTCAGTCTTTTATTCTCAGTTCTATCCTAGGATCAAGTTGTGGAATTTCTTACATTGAGTTATTCTTAAATACTATAATTTTCCTTTTTATCAAAGTTTACTTCAAGAAAACAGTTTTGGGAAAGTCACCTGTTTTGTTGTAATAATAATTTAGAATATCATTTGCTTCTTTATCCAATTGTCTTTTATAATGAAGCTCTGTGAAAATTCCTTCCACAATTCAAGGTTAGGAAAGTTTTTTCTCCTCCCTGGAAGCATTCCTCTTTTCTGATAATAAAAATCAAATAACCACACATCTTATCAGTCTAGTGTAAAGATGCATGAGGCAAGCACTGAAGTTTAAGTCATTATATTGGCCTTCAATTACATGTTTCTATTTTCATTTAGTCCTGATTTTCCACTCCTATTTAATTAGTAACTTTAATAAAGAATAAATATTTTTATCCTATGTCTTCTTTTCAGTCACTTCTAATTACTTTTTTAAATGAAGCAGTGTGTGTATGTACTTTTAACATATACATAAATGAAATATAAAATAGCAATGAATTTAGAATGTAGAAGAATTTATGTGTATGTACACCCACACATGAGTGTGAATATATGGATATACACAGAGTTCGTAAATACAGACCTATTTCATTTAATTTATTTGATAACCGACTAGGAGTTTGGTATTGTACCAGAAGGGAAAGGCCAAAGATAAATTATATGGTAATTGACTTTAAGACTATTTGGGGAGACTGAGAACAGATCTTTGCCCGTATATCATCTTTTAACGAGGCTCACCCAGACTATTCTGTTTAATACTGAAACATGCCCACCTTTTCCCATCTCCTGCACTGACACCCTACCATCCTTTTACTCTTTTCTGTATCACTTACCACTTTCTAACATTCAGTGGATTTATTATGTTTATTGCTCATTGTCCATTTCCCCTGATTCTAAGTTCCATGAGGACAGGGATATTTGTACATTTTGTTCAATGACATATTTATCCCAATCACCTTAAGGAATGCCTGGCACATAGTAGCTACTTAATAAATATTTGAATAATTGTAATATAAATGCTATAGGTAGACATAGAAAAGAATGTCTAGTTCATTGTGAGGGCCTGAAAAAAACTTTCACAGAAGTGACAACAGAGTTCTGTAGGTGGTAACAGAAAGGTATTTCAGGCACAAGCCCAGAAAACTCAGGGATAAGAAGAGTAAATGCTTTGGTAATACTAAAGATAGAACTCATGTGTTGGTCTGTACATGACCTTCTCCTAGCATCTCAGGTAATCTTTGGTCCTTCTCCACTTCTCTGACTGTATGTTCTAAGCATCTTCTATTCATATATTGAGATTTAAACATATGCTGAGGTGCCAAAGGGCACAACATTCACATAAAAAATGGCATATAGAAAAAAGCAAAAGGAATGAATCTTTATTTTTTTAAAAAAATTTTTATATGAAATTTATTGTCAAATTGGTTTCCATACAACACCCAGTGCTCATCCCAAAAGGTGCCCTCCTCAATGCCCATCACCCACCCTCGGCTCCCTCCCACCCCCCATCAACCCTCAGTTCTCAGTTTTTAAGTTTTCACCATATATATACAAATATCTGCATTAATGCAGAGTCACTGGGATAGTACTGAACTATTTAGTCTTCATTTTTTTTTTCAATATATGAAAGTTATTGTCAAAATGGTTTCCATACAACACCCAGTGCTCATCCCAAAAGGTGCCCTCCTCAATACCCATCACCCACCCTCCCCTCCCTCCCACCCCCCATCAACTCTCAGTTTGTTCTCAGTTTTTAAGACTCTCTTATGCTTTGGCTCTCTCCCACTCTAACCTCTTTTTTTTTTTCCTTCCCCTCCCCCATGGGTTTCTGTTAAGTTTCTCAGGATCCACATAAGAGTGAAAACATATGGTATCTGTCTTCCTCTGTATGGCTTATTTCACTTAGCATCACACTCTCCAGTTCCATCCATGTTGCTACAAAGGGCCATATTTCGTTCTTTCTCATTGCCCTGTAGTACTCCATTGTGTATATAAACCACAATTTCTTTATCCATTCATTAGTTGATGGACATTTAGACTCTTTCCATAATTTGGCTATTGTAGAGAGTGCTGCTATAAACATTGGGGTACAAGTGCCCCTATGCATCAGTGCTCCTGTATCCCTTGGGTAAATTCCTAGCAGTGCTATTGCTGGGTCATAGGGTAGGTCTATTTTTAATTTTCTGAGGAACCTCCACACTGTTTTCCAGAGTGGCTGCACCAATTTGCATTCTCACCAACAGTGCAAGAGGGTTCCCGTTTCTCCACATCCTCTCCAGCATCTATAGTCTCCTGATTTGTTCATTTTGGCGTTTAGTCTTCATTTTTAAAGAAATTAATTGAAATTGAGGTATAATTTTCATATAACATATTAGTTTCAGGTATACAACATAAAGGATTTGATATTTGTATATATATGGTGAAATGATAACCACAAGTCTAATTAATTAACATCTGTCACCTTACATAGTTACAAATTTTTTTATGGTAACTTTTTAAAAACATTTGTTTAATGTTTATTGATTTTTGAGAGAAAGAAGATAAGCGGGAGGAGCAGAGAGAGAGGAAGACACAGAATCTGAAGCAGGCTGTATGCTCCGAGCTGTCAGCACGGAGCCTGATGCAGGGCTTGAACCCACAAACTGTGAGATCATATAACCTGAGCTGAAAAGTCAGACGCTTAACTGAGTGAGCCACCAAGGTGCCCTTCTTATGGTAACTTTTAAGATCTACTCTCAGCAACATTCAAATATGCAATACAGTATCATAAACTAGTTACCATGTTGTACATTACATCCCCAACACATTTATAACTGGAAATTCTCAACTTTTGACCTCCTTCACCCATATTTCTCCCTCCATATCCCCTTTTCCACTCGTCTGCCTTTTGTAACCACCAATATGTTCTCTGTATCTATGAGCTGGGTTTTGTTTTTGTTTTTGCTATTTTATATACATATATATATATGTGTATATATATATGTATGTGTGTGTGTGTGTGTGTGTATATATATATATATATATATATATATATATATATTTAAAGTTTATTTATTTTAAGACTGATTAAGTGCACACGTGAATGGAGGAGAGGTAGAGAGACAGGGAGAGAGAGAATCCCAAGCAGGCTCCATGTTGTTCATGCAGAGCCCCACACGGGGCTCAGTCTCACGAACCATGAGGTCATGACCCAAGCTGAAATCAAGTCAGACACTTAACCATCTGAGCCACCTAGGTGCCCCTGTTTTTGCTATTTTAGATTCTCTATATAAGAGAGATCATATGTTATTTGTCTGTCCCTCTCTACCTATTTCACTTAGCATAATGCCCTAGAGGTCCATCCATTTTGTGACAAATTGCAAGATTTCATTCTTTTTTTATGGTTGAATAGTATTCTGTTGTATAGTGTGTGTGTGTGTGTGTGTGTGTGTGTGTGTGTGTGTGTGTGTTTATTCATTCATCCACTGAGGGAGAGTTAGGTTGTCTCCATGTCTTGGCTATTGTAAATAATGCTACTATGAACATGGGGGTGCGTATATCTTTTTGAGTTTGTGTTTTGATTTTCTTTGGATGAATACCCAGAGTGGAATTATTAGATTATTTGATAGTTCCATTTTTTTATTTTTTTGAGGACCCTCCATACTGTTTCCATAGTGGCTGCACCAATTACATTTCCACCAACAGTGCATGAGGGTTCCCTTTTCTCCACATCCTTGCCAATATTTCCTATTTCTTGTCCTTTTGATAATAGCCATTTTGACTTGTGTAATATCTCTTTGTGATTATGATTTGCCTATCCCTGATGATTAGTGTGGTTGAGCATCTTTTCCTGTGTCTTGGCCATTTGTATGTCTTTGGAAAAATAAAAATGTCTATCCAGATTCTCTGCCCATTTTTTAATCAGATTTTTTTTTGCTATTGAGTTGTATGAATTTTTTATATATTTTGGATATTAGCCCCTTATCAGCTATATAATTTGCAAATATTTTCTCCCATTCAGTAGGTTGCCTTTTTGTTTTGTTGATGGGTTCCCTTTGCTGCACAGAAGTTTTTTTTAGTTTGATATATAGTCCACTTATTTTCCTTTTGTTACTTCTTGTTTAAAAAAATTGTGATAAAATCTGTATAACATGAAATTTATCATTTTAATGAGTTTAAGTATACAGTTTGTGGCATTAAGTATATTCACAATGTTATGCAACCATCACTGCTATCTTTGGAATTTTTTATCATCTCAAATTCTATACCCATTAGACAATAGCTCTCTTTTACTTCCTTCTCTTCATTTCTGGCAAATTCTGATCTTTTTTTCTGTCGTGAATTTATCTATTCTAGCTTCCTCACATAAGTGGAATCATAACAATATTTCTTCTTTTGTCTGGCTTATTTCACCAAGAATTTTTTTCAGGGTTCATCTGTGTTGTAGCACATGTCAGATTTTCACTCCTTTTTAAGGCTGAATAATATTCCATTATATGTATGTAGCACATTCTGTTATTGTACGATAATAGAAAAAATATATATTGGTCTCTTCCCCAGATTCCTGGGTGCAAAGCTCCTAAACTCTTGTAATTTCCTAAATTATAAGAACACTATGAGCAATCTTGTTTTAATATTTGGTCTTTGACCTCATCTGTGACACAGGGCTCCTAAAACTCTTTTAAGTTCCTCAGTGATAAGAGCACCACCTTTTGTTCTACTAAGGTAGCTTTAGGTGGGCTCCTGGTAGAGGACTGGTCACCAGAAAGACCAAGCCATGATTAGAGGCTTGGAATTTTCAGCCTTACCCTCCATTCTCCAGAGAGATGAGAGGGGCTTGAAATGACATTAATAATTGATTATGCCTATGTGAGAAAGCCTTCTTAAAATCCCAAAAGTATAGGGTTTAGACAGCTTCCAGGTTGGTGAACATGTCTATACTAGGAGGATAATGCACCCCAACCCTATAGGGACAAAAGCTCTTGCATTTAGGAACATCTAAGACCTTGTCCTATGCATCTCTTCCTCTGGCTTTTTTTTACCCTATCCTTTAATAATCTGGTAGACATGTTTCCTGGAGTTCAGTGAGCCACTCAAGCAAATTAACCAAACCCAGGATCATTAGAGCCTCCAATGTATAGCTAGTTGGTCAGAGGCACAGGTGACAACCTGGACCTGTCCCTGGCTTCTGAAGTGTGCATATGTGTAGGGAGTGAGTGAGAGGAATGGCCTGTGGGACTAAACTCTGAAGTTGTGGAAGCCAATGATGTCTCTGAGTAGATAGTATCAGAATTTGGTTAAATTGAAGGACACTCAGCTGATGGCAGAGATTTACTTGTTGTTGGCTGGGGAGGGGTGGGGAGGGGAAGAAAACACACACATCTGTTGGCCAGAAGTGTCAGAAATGAATGTTTTGTATGAGGAGATAGACTGAATTGAAGTATTTCCCTACAACAGAAGGGAAAGATTGGGTTTTTAATTTTAGTTATCTGTTCATCCATTGATGGACATTTGGATTGTTTCTACCTTGTGGCTATTGTGAATAATGCTGCTATGGCCATGGGTGTGCAGGTATCTGTTCGAGTTCCTATTCAAAATTTTGCCTTTGAGGGGCGCCTGGGTGGCGCAGTCGGTTAAGCGTCCGACTTCAGCCAGGTCACGATCTCGCGGTCCGTGAGTTCGAGCCCCGCGTCGGGCTCTGGGTTGATGGCTCAGAGCCTGGAGCCTGTTTCCGATTCTGTGACTCCCTCTCTCTCTGCCCCTCCCCCGTTCATGCTCTGTCTCTCTCTGTCCCAAAAATAAATAAACGTTGAAAAAAAAATTAAAAAAAAAAAATTTTGCCTTTGAATGTATATCTACATGTGGAAAAGCTGAATTATATGGTAATTCTCTTTAATTTTTTTGAGGAACAGCCAAACTATTTTCCACAATGGCTGTATCATTTTACATTCCTACCAGCAGTGCCAAAGGGTTCCAGTCTCTCAACATCCTTGCCAACTTATCCCTCCCACCTTTTTATTTTTTTAAATTCCATTATAGTTAACATGCAGTGTTATATTAGTTTTATATGTACAATATAGTGTTTCCAGAATTCTATACATTACTCAGTGCTCATCAGGATAAGTGACTCTTAATCTCCTTCACCTATTTCATCCAACCTCACTCGCACCTCCCCTCTGGTAACCCTCAGTTTATTCTCTATAGTTAAGAATCTGTTTTTTGGTTTGTTTCTTTTTATTTTCATTTGTTCATTTGTTTTGTTTCTTAAATTTCACATATGAGTCGGGGCACTTGGGTGGCTCCGTCAGTTAAGTGTCCAACTTCCACTTAGGTCATGATCTTGTGGTTTGTGAGTTTGAGCCCCATGTCAGACTCTGTACTGACAGCTCAGAGCCTGGAATCTGCTTCAGAATCTGTGTCTCCCTCTCTCTCTGCACCTCCCCCGCTCATGCTCTGTCTCTGTCTTGTTCTCTCTCTCTCTCTCAAAAAACAAGCATTAATTTTTTTTTAATTTCACATAAAAGTGAAACCATATGGTATTTGTCTTTCTCTGACTGACTTATTTCACTTAGCATTATACCCTTAGATCCATCCATGTTGTTGCAATTGCCAAGATTTCATTCTTTCTTTATGGTTGAATAATATTCCATTGTATATATACTACATCTTCTTTATCCATTCATCAATTGATGGACATTTGGGCTACTGCCATAATTTAGCTATTATAAATAATACTGCAGTAAACATAGAGGTGCATATATCTTTTTCATTTAGTGTTTTGTGTTCTTTGGATAAATACCCAGTAGTAAAATTATTGGATCATAGGGTAATTATCTTTTTAATTTTTTGAGGAAACTCCATACTGTTTTCCATAGTGGCTGTACCAGTTTGCATTCCCACCAGTAGTGCAGGAGGGTTCCATTTTCTTGGAAAATCACATCCTTGCCAACACTTGTTTCTTGTGTTTGTTATTTTAGCCATTCTGACAGGGGTGAGGCGATATTTCATTGGGGTTTTGATTTACACTTCCCTGATGATGAGTGATCTTGAGCATCTTTTCATGTGTCTGTTGGCCATCTGAGTGTCTTCTTTGGAGAAATGTCTGTTCATGTCTTTTGCTCTTTTTAAAAATGGGATTGTGTGTGTGTGTGTGTGTGTGTGTGTGTGTGTGTGTGTTGAGCTGTATAAGTTCTTTATATATTTTGGATGCTAACCCTTTAGTGGATATGTCACTTTCAAATATCTTTTTTTCCATTCAGTAGTTTGCCTTTTAGTTTTGTTACTTGTTTCCTTTGTTGTGCAGAAGCTTTTTATTTTGATGTAGTGTCAGTAGTTTATTTTGCTTTTGTTTCTTTTACCTCAGGAGACATATCTAGAAAAATGTTACAACTGATGTCAGAAATTACTGCTTGTACTCTCTTGTACTCTTGCATTTATTTCTCTGCTATTCTGTGCCATTGATCTATGGGTCTGTTTTTATGCCAATACTGTACTGTTTTGACTACTGCCACTTTGTAGTGTGACTTGAAATCCGGATTTGTGATATCTCCAACTTTGTTTTTCTTTTTTCAAGATTGCTTTGGCTATTCAGAGTCTTTTGTGATTCCATACAAATTTTGTAGGATTATTCTAGTTCTGTGAAGAATGCTGTTAGTATTTCAATAGGAATTGTATTAAATCTGTAGCTAGCTTTGGGTAATATGGACATTTTAACAATCTTTGTTCTTCCAATCCATGGGCATGGAATATCTTTCCGTTTGTTTGTGGCCCTCCCACCTTTTAAAAATAAAAGTCAGCTTAATGGGTATGAAGTGGTATCCCATTATGGTTTTAACTTGACTTTTCTAATGACTAATGGTGTTGAACATCTTTTCATGTGTTTATTGGCCATTTGTATGTTTTCTTTGGAGAAACATTTAAGTCCTTTGTCCATTGTTGAATTGGGCTTTTTGTTGCTGCTGCTGCTGCTGTTGTTGTTGCTGTCGAGTCTTAGTAGTTATTTATATATTCTGGCTATTAATCCTTTTCAGATATATGCTTTGTGAGCTTTTTTTCCCCTTTTTGAGGGATTGACTTTTCACTTTGTTCATAATTTCTTTTGATGCACAAAGGCTTTTAATATTGATGAAGTCCTATTTGTGCTTTTGTTAGCTATGATTTTGGTGTTATAGACAAGAAATCATTGCCAAATCTAATTTCTGTTTTCTTATAAGAGTTTTATAGTTTTAGCCTTTATGTTTCAGACTTTGATCCACTTTGTGTTAGTTTTTGTATATGGTGTAAGGTAAGGATTCATCTTTTTTTTTTTTTTTTCTTGTGGATATCTGGGTTTTTTCAGTGCTATTTGTTGAAAAAAACTGTCCTTTCCCCATTGAATGGTCTTGGCACTCTTGTCACAAATCATTGGACTATATGTGTGAGAGTTTATTTCTGGGCTATTTTATTTGAAAATTTTGAATACTAATAAAATTAAAATTATATTGTTAAAATTAAATATAACTACATTCAGAAAATTAGAGAGATACCGTAATTCGAAGGATTACCAGAGGTGGTTCATATGTAGTAACCTTCCAAACCAAAATTAAATGGTATAGTCCATTGTCACAGTGGTATCATGTAACAGAGAATATTAGAAAGTTTGTGATAACATAAAAGAAGTTATGCATATCATTATTTTCAAAGAATATGTCAATTCCAAAATATGTTGTTGTTCTCCATTTCATATATGAAAATAATACTTAAGAGACTTCTACAGATAATTTTTAGCTGGATCCAAAGCAATATACTGCTGTCAATATTTTTATATGCTTTTATCTGAATACTTAACTCAGAAGCTTGTTTGTGATATATTTGCAAATATCTTATTTGTATTGTTTTTCTTACAAAATTTTGCATTTCGTTCCTGTGAACATGAATAAAGCATTCCAACCATGTTATATTATAAACTTTTCCTTCTCTACCCCCTAATCCACATTAATACTCTCTACAACATGAAGAAAAACACAGCAAAATATACCAATCATGGTTCAGCTGTTCAAGAAGCACTTCTCACAGCATGCCATATGTGTGCTCATGCTCTCTCTCGCTCTCTCATTTTCATTCACGTGCTCTCTGATTCTTTGTGATTCTCCCTGTAGGACCTATCTCTTTACTCCAGATTTAAAATCAGAGTGTTGGGGAAAAGCTAACAGCTAGAAGCTTACTGTTTGATGATGAAAAGCCTTAAGTAAATATGTGAAGATATTAGGAACAGAAACAAGAGTTTTAATCATACCTACATACATGATTGGTTATGAAGGAAGTGACCAAATGAGATAAAAACTAAATAGCTCAACCTGTAAGTAAAAATCAGCTTGACCAAAGTAAAAGATATTGTGATTTATAATAAGAAATATTTGACCTTTGTCCCATTTCTGGCACAGAGCTTGTACAACTAATGGAATTTCCTGAATGAGGAGAGGGTTGAAGGTGTCTTTTGTTATGTTAATCAGGTGATTTTTAGACCCCACCTAAGGATGGGTGCTCTGCCAGGGAGGCCAACCCTGTGATTAGAGGGTTGGAACCCCTAGGCCTCCAGGGAGGGAAAAGGAATTGAAGATTGAGGTCATCACTAATGGCCAATGAAGCCTCCATAAAAACACAAAAGGACAGGGTTCAGAGAGCTTTCCGGTTGGGGAACCAGAACACTTCCATTTGCCATTGTGCCAGGCCCCAAACCCCAGGATCCCAAGAGGATCTTGTCCTATGTATCTTTTCATCTGGATGTTCATCTATAACCTTTAATATCCTTTGTAATAAACCAGCAATCTAATGTGTAAATAGGTTTCTTGCGTTCTGTGAGTGGCTCTAGCAAATTAATTGAACACAAAGAGAGGGTTGCAGGCACCTTTGATTTATAGCCAGTTGGTCAGAGGCACAGATAACAACCTAGCCTTGGGATTGGGGTATAAAGTGGAGAGCAGTCTTGTGGACTGAGCACTTAACCTGTGGGATCTAATGCCATCTCCAGGGAGTTTCAGAATTATAGTACACACAGCTGGTTTGGAAAATTGCTAAAATATGTGGGACAACCCCATCCCTATCCCTGACACATATTGGAAATTGGCGATCAGAACTGTTAGTAAGGCAATTGGTGGTATATGTCCACTGTGGTTTTACTTCTAAACTCCTGGCATAAAAATAGTATTAACATAATAAATAGCATTTTTATCATTGTTCTCACATCTCTGCAAACACTCTTCCTCCTTTGACCTCCCTCCTGTTGTACTTACCTAACAAAATCCTAATCCTGGTGAAGTATAATTTATCCATTCATATAAACCTGCATCCAAGTAGCTGAAGATGGCCAAAGAGCAAAATCATGCTGATGGGTTTCAATATATATAGCCTCTGATCTCAGTCACTTCTTGATAATCCTTTTATTCTTTAGTATATTTGCTCTTCTACTTCCGAAGACAACTATTTACTCACCTATCATAATTTATATCTTTCCCAAACTATCTCATATTATCTTTGCAGGAAGGTAGGGTAGAAGGTATTTTATTACCCAGACCTGAAGACTAAGTCACAGAGGTTCTTTAAGATACTTGTCAGTGGCAGAGCCAGCACCAGGGAGCCTCAGAGGAGGTGAGCTTCCTTCACTGGAGTATCCAAGTTCAGTCAGGGTTGTTATAGGGGAGATTTAAGCAATCTGTCAGAGATTAGAACAGATGGCTTTTAAGGACTCTTCCAACTCCAAGATTCTAGGATTCCATGTTGCTTTTTCTATCAAAATAAATGTTTTGCTAAAACTGTTTTTCTTCAGTTATATGGTTAACCCCATCTGTGGGGTGGGGGGAGAGCAAGAGAGAGGTAGAAAGGCTTTAATCTCATCCTAGGGTTCCTGTCACTCTGGAGACCAGACCTCAGAAAGGGAGGGCAAATCCAAACCCTATGAAGGACCTCTTTGGCAGAGTATCATGGTGGCATAATAATGGCTCTAGGTATACGATCAGCAAGGACAACATTGTCACTGCAGGAATGACAGGCCGTTCAACGGAGGTTTCCTGGACCTTCTTTCCTTTGAGATGCAGTCCTATTTTTTATTTTTATTGTTTTCTAAGGAAAGTATTTATCTAATATTTTTATTGGTGTATAGTTGATACACAATGTTACATTGTTTCAGGTATACAACATAGTGATTTGACAAGTCTGTACATTATGCTATGCTTACCACAAGTGTGTAGCTATCATCTGTCACCATACAATAAACATACTATATTCTGGGATTACAATACCAGACTATATTCCCTATGCTGTACCTTTCATCTCCAAGACTTAATCATTCTACAACTAGAAAACTATCTCCTATTTCCCTTCCCTTTGTCACTTTGCCCATCCTCCCACCCATCTCCCTCTGGCAGCCATCAGTGCTCTGTATTTATGGGTCTGTTTCTGCTTTTGGTTTGCTTATTTATTTGTTAGATTCCACATAGAAGCAAAATCATATGGTATTTGTCTGACTTCTTTCATTTAGCATGATACCTTCCTAGGTCCATCCATGTTGTCACAAATGGTAAGACCTCATTCTTTTTTATGGCTGAGTACTATTCCATTGTGTGTATATATGTGTATATGTATCATATCTTCCTTATCTCTCCATCTACTCATGGACATTTAGATTGCTTTCATATCTTGGCCATTGTAAAAAATGCTGCATTAAACATAGGAGTGCATAGATCTTTTTTAATTAGTGTTTTTGTTTTCTTTGGGTAAATACCCCGTAGTAAAATTATGGGATCATATGATAGTTTTGTTCTTTATTTTTTGAGGATCCTCCATGCTGTTTCAGTAGTGGCTGCAGCAATTCACATCTCCATCAACAGTGCACAAGGGTTTCCTTTTTTTCCATACACTCACCAACAATTGTTTCTTGTCTTTTTGACTTGTGTGAGGTAATATCTCCTGGTGGTTTTGATTTGCATTTCCCTGGTGATTAGTGATACTGAACATCTTTTTATGTGTCCGTTGTTCATCTGTATGTCTTCTTTGGAAAAATGTCTATTCAGGTTCTCTGCCCATTTTTAATCAGATAATTTGTGGCGTTTTTGGAGTTGTACAAGTTATTTATTTTGGATGTTAACCTCTTATTGGATATGTCATTTTCAAATATCTTCTCCCATTCAGTAGGTTGCCTTTTTGTGTTCTCGATCGTTTCCTTTGCTGTGCGAAGGCTTTTTTAATCCCAATAGTTTATTTTTGCTTTTGCTTCCCTTTCCTGAGGAGACAGATCTAGAAAAATGTTGCTAAGTCTGATGTCAGTTATTGCCTATGTTTTCTTCTAGGAGTTTTATGGCCTCAGGTCTTATTACATTTAGGTCTTAAATCCATTTTGAGTTTATTTTCTTATAAGGTGTAAGAAAGTGGTCGAGATTCATTCTTCTGTATGTATGTAGCTGTCCAGTATTCCCAACACCGTTTATTGAAGGAGGTTTCATTTCCTCACTGTATATTCCTGCCTGCCTTTTCATTGATTAATTGACCATAAAGCATGGACTTATTTCTGGACTCTCTAGTCTGTTCCATTGATCTCTTTGTTTTTGTGCTAGTACCATAGTGTTTTGATTACTACAGCTTTGTAGTATATCTTGAAATCTGGGATTGTGATACGTCCACCTTTCTTGTTCTTTTTCAAGATTACTTTGGCTATTTGGGTCTTTTGTGATTTCATACAAATTTTAGTATTGTATGTTCCTGATCTGTGAAAAATGCTATTGCTATCTTGCATTGAATCTGTAATTGTTTTTGTGTACATTTAAACAATATTCTTTTTTACAAATATTTTTTAATGTTTATTTCTGAAAGAGAGAGAGAGGAAGGGGGAGGGAGGGAGGGAGGGGCAGAGAGAGAGGGAGACACAGAATTTGAAGCAGGCTCAAGGTTCTGAGCTGTCAGCAGAAAGTCCCATTTGGGGCTCGAACTCACAAACTGTGAGATCATGACCTGAGCCGAAGTCAGATGCTTAACTGACTGAGCCGCCCAGGCACTCCTAAACAATATTCTTCTAATTCATGAGCATGGAATATCTTTCCATTTGTTTGTGTCATTTTCAATTTCATTCATGAATGTTTTAGTTTTCAGAGTTCTTTCTAACTAACCTCCTTAAGATTATTCCTAGGTGTTCTTTTTAAGATTTTATTTCTAAGTAATCTCTACATTGAATGTGGGGTTCAAGCCCACAATCCCAAGATCAAGAGTCACATACTCTATCAACTGAGCCAGCCAGGCACCCCTATTTTATTCTTTTTGGTGCTATTGTAAATGGGATTTTCTTAATTTCTGTTTCTGCTACTTATTAGTGTGTAGAAACACAACTGACTTATTTGTATTGATTTTGTATCCTACAAGTTTGCTGAATTCAATTATTCTGTTTTTGTTGGTGTCTTTAGGGTTTTCTATGTATAGTATGTCATCTGCAAATAGTGAGTTTTATTTCTTCCTTAGCAAACTGTATGCCTTTTATTTCTTGTTTGATTGCTGTGGCTATGACTTCCAATACTATATTCAATAAAAGTGGTGAGAGTGGACATCCTTGTCTTATTCCTAACCTTAGGGAAAAATCTGTTTTTCATCATTAAGTATGATGTTAACTGTGGGTTTTTCATAAATGGCCTTTATTATGTTGAGGTATGTTCCCTCTAAACCTACTTTGTTGGGAGATTTTGTCATGAATGGATATTGTACTTTGTCAAATGGTTTTTCTGTACCTATTGTTGACATGATTTTTATCCTTTGCTTTGTTAATGTCATATATCATGTTGATTGATTTGCTAGGTTGAACTACCCTAGCATTCTTGGAATAAATCCCATTTAATCATGCTGTATGATTTTTTTTAATGTCATGTTGAGTTTGGTTTGTTCGTATTTTGTTGTGGATTTTTGCACCTGTGTTCATCAGAGATATTGGCCTGTAGTTTTATTTTGGAGTATCTTTATACAGTTTTGGTATCAGGGTAATGCTAGCCGTATAGAATGTATTTGGAATCTTTGCTTCCTTTTTTTTTTTTTTTTTTTTTTCAGAATAGGTATTAACTCTTCTTTAAATGTTTGGTAGAATTCACCTGTGAAGCTAATCCTGGATTTTTATTTGTTGAGAATTTTTGATTACTGGTCAATTTTGTTACTGGTAGTTGGTCTGTTTCAATTTTCTATTCCTGGTTCAGTTTTGAAATGTTATATGTTTCTAGAATTAATCCATTTCTTCTAGGGTATCTAATTTGGCAAAGAATTTTTCATATAATTTTCTCACAATCCTTTGTATTTCTTTTTTTTTTTTTCTGAAATTTATTGACAAATTGGTTTCCATACAACACCCAGTGCTCATCCCAAAAGGTGCCCTCCTCAATACCCATCACCCACCCTCTCCTCCCTCCCACCCCCCATCAACCCTCAGTTTGTTCTCAGTTTTTAAGACTCTCTTATGCTTTGGCTCTCTCCCATTCTAACCTCTTTTTTTTTTTTCCTTCCCCTCCCCCATGGGTTCCTGTTCAGTTTCTCAGGATCCACATAAGAGTGAAAACATATGGTATCTGTCTTTCTCTGTATGGCTTATTTCACTTAGCATCACACTCTCCAGTTCCATCCACGTTGCTACAAAAGGCCATATTTCATTTTTTCTCATTGCCACGTAATATTCCATTGTGTATATAAACCACAATTTCTTTATCCATTCATCAGTTGATGGACATTTAGGCTCTTTCCATAATTTGGCTATTGTTGAGAGTGCTGCTATGAACATTGGGGTACAAGTGGCCCTATGCATCAGTGCTCCTGTATCCCTTGGATAAATTCCTAGCAGTGCTATTGCTGGGTCATAGGGTAGGTCTATTTTTAATTTTCTGAGGAACCTCCACACTGCTTTCCAGAGCGGCTGCACCAATTTGCATTCCCACCAACAGTGCAAGAGGGTTCCCGTTTCTCCACATCCTCTCCAGCATCTACAGTCTCCTGATTTGTTCATTTTGGCCACTCTGACTGGCGTGAGGTGATACCTGAGTGTGGTTTTGATTTGTATTTCCCTGATAAGGAGCGACGCTGAACATCTTTTCATGTGCCTGTTGGCCATCCGGATGTCTTCTTTAGAGAAGTGTCTATTCATGTTTTCTGCCCATTTCTTCACTGGGTTATTTGTTTTTTGGGTGTGGAGTTTGGTGAGCTCTTTATAGATTTTGGATACTAGCCCTTTGTCCGATATGTCATTTGCGAATATCTTTTCCCATTCCGTTGGTTGCCTTTTAGTTTTGTTGGTTGTTTCCTTGGCTGTGCAGAAGCTTTTTATCTTCATAAGGTCCCAGTAATTCACTTTTGCTTTTAATTCCCTTGCCTTTGGGGATGTGTCGAGGAAGAGATTGCTACGGCTGAGGTCAGAGAGGTCTTTTCCTGCTTTCTCCCCTAAGGTTTTGATGGTTTCCTGTCTCCCATTTAGGTCCTTTATCCATTTTGAGTTTATTTTTGTGAATGGTGTGAGAAAGTGGTCTAGTTTCAACCTTCTGCATGTTGCTGTCCAGTTCTCCCAGCACCATTTGTTAAAGAGGCTGTCTTTTTTCCATTGGATGTTCTTTCCTGCTTTGTCAAAGATGAGTTGGCCATACGTTTGTGGGTCTAGTTCTGGGGTTTCTATTCTATTCCATTGGTCTATGTGTCTGTTTTGGTGCCAATACCATGCTGTCTTGATGATGACAGCTTTGTAGTAGAGGCTAAAGTCTGGGATTGTGATGCCTCCTGCTTTGGTCTTCTTCTTCAAAATTCCTTTGGCTATTCGGGGCCTTTTGTGGTTCCATATGAATTTTAGGATTGCTTGTTCTAGTTTCGAGAAGAATGCTGGTGCAATTTTGATTGGGATTGCATTGAATGTGTAGATAGCTTTGGGTAGTATTGACATTTTGACAATATTTATTCTTCCAATCCATGAGCACGGAATGTCTTTCCATTTCTTTAAATCTTCTTCAATTTCCTTCATAAGCTTTCTATAGTTTTCAGCATACAGATCCTTTACATCTTTGGTTAGATTTATTCCTAGGTATTTTATGCTTCTTGGTGCAATTGTGAATGGGATCAGTTTCTTTATTTGTCTTTATGTTGCTTCATTGTTAGTGTATAAGAATGCAACTGATTTCTGTACATTGATTTTGTAGCCTGCAACTTTGCTGAATTCCTGTATCAGTTCTAGCAGACTTTTGGTGGAGTCTATCGGATTTTCCATGTATAATATCATGTCATCTGCAAAAAGCGAAAGCTTGACTTCATCTTTGCCAATTTTGATGCCTTTGATTTCCTTTTGTTGTCTGATTGCTGATGCTAGAACTTCCAGCACTATGTTAAACAGCAGCGGTGAGAGTGGGCATCCTTGTCGTGTTCCTGATCTCAGGGAAAAAGCTTTCAGTTTTTCCCCGTTGAGGATGATGTTAGCTGTGGGCTTTTCATAAATGGCTTTTATGATCTTTAAGTATGTTCCTTCTATCCCGACTTTCTCAAGGGTTTTTATTAAGAAAGGGTGCTGGATTTTGTCGAAGGCCTTTTCTGCATCGATTGACAGGATCATATGGTTCTTCTCTCTTTTTTTGTTAATGTGATGTATCACGTTGATTGATTTGCGAATGTTGAACCAGCCCTGCATCCCAGGAATGAATCCCACTTGATCATGGTGAATAATTCTTTTTATATGCTGTTGAATTCGATTTGCTAGTATCTTATTGAGAATTTTTGCATCCATATTCATCAGGGATATTGGCCTGTAGTTCTCTTTTTTTACTGGGTCTCTGTCTGGTTTAGGAATCAAAGTAATACTGGCTTCATAGAATGAGTCTGGAAGTTTTCCTTCCCTTTCTATTTCTTGGAATAGCTTGAGAAGGATAGGTATTATCTCTGCTTTAAACGTCTGGTAGAACTCCCCTGGGAAGCCATCTGGTCCTGGACTCTTATTTGTTGGGAGATTTTTGATAACCGATTCAATTTCTTCGCTGGTTATGGGTCTGTTCAAGCTTTCTATTTCCTCCTGATTGAGTTTTGGAAGAGTGTGGGTGTTCAGGAATTTGTCCATTTCTTCCAGGTTGTCCAATTTGTTGGCATATAATTTTTCATAGTATTCCCTGATCATTGTTTGTATCTCTGAGGGATTGGTTGTAATAATTCCATTTTCATTCATGATTTTATCTATTTGGGTCATCTCCCTTTTCTTTTTGAGAAGCCTGGCTAGAGGTTTGTCAATTTTGTTTATTTTTTCAAAAAACCAACTCTTGGTTTCGTTGATCTGCTCTACAGTTTTTTTAGTTTCTATATTGTTTATTTCTGCTCTGATCTTTATTATTTCTCTTCTTCTGCTGGGCTTAGGCTGCCTTTGCTGTTCTGCTTCTAGTTCCTTTAGGTGTGCTGTTAGATTTTGTATTTGGGATTTTTCTTGTTTCTTGAGATAGGCCTGGATTGCAATGTATTTTCCTCTCAGGACTGCCTTTGCTGCATCCCAAAGCGTTTGGATTGTTGTATTTTCATTTTCGTTTGTTTCCATATATTTTTTAATTTCTTCTCTAATTGCCTGGTTGACCCACTCATTCGTTAGTAGGGTGTTCTTTAACCTCCATGCTTTTGGAGGTTTTCCAGACTTTTTTCTGTGGTTGATTTCAAGCTTCATAGCATTGTGGTCTGAAAGTAAGCATGGTATAATTTCAATTCTTGTAAACTTATGAAGGGCTGTTTTGTGACCCAGTATATGATCTATCTTGGAGAATGTTCCATGTGCACTTGAGAAGAAAGTATATTCTGTTGCTTTGGGATGCAGAGTTCTAAATATATCTGTCAAGTCCATCTGATCCAATGTCTCATTCAGGGCCCTTGTTTCTTTATTGACCATGTGTCTAGATGATCTATCCATTTCTGTAAGTGGTGTATTAAAGTCCCCTGCAATTACCACATTCTTATCAATAAGGTTGCTTATGTTTATGAGTAATTGTTTTATATATTTGGGGGCTCCGGTATTTGGTGCATAGACATTGATAATTGTTAGCTCTTCCTGATGGATAGACCCTGTAACTATTATATAATGTCCTTCTTCATCTCTTGTTACAGCCTTTAATTTAAAGTCTAGTTTGTCTGATATAAGTATGGCTACTCCAGCTTTCTTTTGGCTTCCAGTCGCATGATAAATAGTTCTCCATCCCCTCACTCTCAATCTAAAGGTGTCCTCAGGTCTAAAATGAGTCTCTTGTAGACAGCAAATAGATGGGTCTTGTTTTTTTATCCATTCTGATACCCTATGTCTTTTGGTTGGCGCATTTAATCCATTTACATTCAGTGTTATTATAGAAAGATACGGGTTTAGAGTCATTGTGATGTCTGTATGTTTTATGCTTATAGTGATGTCTCTGGGACTTTGTCTCACAGGGTCCCCCTTAGGATCTCTTGTAGGGCTGGTTTAGTGGTGACAAATTCCTTCAGTTTTTGTTTGTTTGGGAAGACCTTTATCTCTCCTTCTATTCTAAATGACAGACTTGCTGGATAAAGGATTCTTGGCTGCATATTTTTTCTGTCTAGCACCCTGAAAATCTCGTGCCAATTCTTTCTGGCCTGCCAAGTTTCAAAAGAGAGATCAGTCACGAGTCTTATAGGTCTCCCTTTATATGTGAGGGCACGTTTACCCCTTGCTGCTTTCAGAATTTTCTCTTTATCCTTGTATTTTGCCAGTTTCACTATGATATGTCGTGCAGAAGATCGATTCAAGTTACGTCTGAGGGGAGTTCTCTGTGCCTCTTGGATTTCAATGCCTTTTTCCTTCCCCAGTTCAGGGAAGTTCTCAGCTATGATTTCTTCAAGTACCCCTTCAGCACCTTTCCCTCTCTCTTCCTCCTCTGGGATACCAATTATGCGTATATTATTTCTTTTTAGTGTATCACTTAATTCTCTAATTTTCCCCTCATACTCCTGGATTTTTTTATCTTTTTCTCAGCTTCCTCTTTTTCCTTAACTTTATCTTCTAGTTCACCTATTCTCTCCTCTGCCTCTTCAAGCTGAGCTGTGGTGGTTTCCATTTTGTTATGTATTTCGTTTAAAGCGTTTTTCAGCTCCTCGTGACTGTTCCTTAGTCCCTTGATCTCTGTAGCAAGAGATTCTCTGCTGTCCTGTATACTGTTTTCAAGCCCAGCGATTAATTTTATGACTATTATTCTAAATTCACTTTCTGTTATATTATTTAAATCCTTTTTGATCAGCTCATTAGCTGTTGTTATTTCCTGGAGATTCTTCTGAGGGGAGTTCTTCCGCTTGGTCATTTTGGATAGTCCCTGGCGTGGTGAGGACCTGCAGGGCACTTCCCCTGTGCTGTGGTGTATAACTGGAGTTGGTGGGCGGGGCCGCAGTCAGACCTGATGTCTGCCCCCAGCCCACTGCTGGGGCCACAGTCAGACTGGTGTGTGCCTTCTCTTCCCCTCTCCTAGGGGTGGGATTCACTGTGGGGTGGTGTGGCTCGTCTGGGCTACTTGCACCCGCCAGGCTTGTGATGCTGGGGATCTGGCGTATTAGCTGGGGTGGGTAGGCAAGGTGCTCGGGGGCAGGAGGGGCAGGCTTAGATCGCTTCTCCTTAGGTGATCCACTTCAGGAGGGGCCCTGTGGCAGCGGGAGGGAGTCAGATCCGCTGCGGGAGGTTTGGCTCCGCCGAAGCGCAGAGTTGGGTGTTTGCGCGGAGCAAGTTCCCTGGCAGGAACCGGTTCCCTTTGGGATTTCGGCTGGGGGATGGGCGGGGGAAATGGCGCTGGCGAGCGCCTTTGTTCCCCACCAAACTGAGCTCTGTTGTCAGGGGGCTCAGCAGTTCTCCCTCCCTTTGTCCTCCAGCCTTCCCGCTTTCCGAGCAGAGCTGTTAATTTATGACCTCCCAGACGCTAAGTCGCGCTTGCTGTCGGAACACAGTCCGCCCGGCCCCTCCGCTTTTGCAAGCCAGACTCGGGGGCTCTGCTTGGCCGGCGAGCCGCCCCTCCGCCCCGGCTCCCTCCCGCCAGTCCGTGGAGCGCGCACCGCCTCGCCGCCCTTCCTACCCTCTTCTGTGGGCCTCTCGTCTGCGTTTGGCTCCGGCGACTCTGTTCTGCTAATCCTCTGGCGGTTTTCTGGGTTATTTAGGCAGGTGTAGATGGAATCTAAGTGATCAGCAGGACGTGCGGTGAGCCCAGCGTCCTCCTAAGCCGCCATCTTGCCGCAACTCTCCTTTGTATTTCTGTAGTGTCAGTTCTTTCTTTTTTCTTTCTTACTGGATTTACTTGGGTCGTTTTTTTCTTGATGAATGTGGCTAAAGGGTTATAATTGTTGGTTTCATTGGTCTCTTCTTTGTATTTCATTTATTTCTGCTGTGATTTTTATTATTTGCTTCCTTCTCTTAACCTTTGCTTTTCTTCTTCTTTTTCTAGTTCCTTTAGGTGTGAGATTAAGACTATTATTTGTTTCTGCAGTTAAGCCTGTATTGCTCTAAATTTCTCTTGGAACTGCTTTTGATGCAACCCAAAGATTTTGGACCATTGAATTTTCGTGTTCGTTTGTCTCCATGTATTTTTTTATTTCCTCTTTCGTTTCTTTGTTGAGCCATTGGCTGTTTAGCAGCATGTTGTTTAGCATCCATGTGTTTTTGTTTTTTTCTAGTTTTTTTTTTTTTTTTGGTCTTGTGTTTAACTTCTAGTTCCATATTGTTGTGGCCAGAAAAGATGCATGATAAGATTCTAATCTTTTTAAACTAATTGCGATTTGTTTTGTGGCCTAACATGTGATCTGTCCTGGAGAATGTTCCATGTGCCCTTGAAAAGAATGTGTCTTCTGATGTTTTGGAATGGAATGTACTGTATATGTCTGTTGAGTCTATCTGATCTAATGTGTAATTTAAAGACACTGTTTCCATATTGATTTTCTGTCTGGATAATGTATTCATTGATATAAGTGGGGTGTTAAATTCCCATGCTATACTGTCAATTTTTCCCTTTATGTCTGTTAATATTTGCCTTATGGTTTAAGGGCTCCAATGTTGGGTGCTTAGATATGTACAATTATTGTGTTTTGCTGGATTGATTCCTTTATCATTATGTAATGTCCTTTTTTTTTTAAATCTCTTGTTACAGTCTTTGTTTTAAAGTCTATTGTTTGATAGATGTATTGCTACTCTCATCTTTGTTTTTATTTGTATGGGATATCTTTTTCCATCCTTTCACTTTCATTGTCTGTATGTGTTTTTAGGTCTAAAGTGAGTCTCTTGTAGGCAACATATATGTAGGTCTTTTTTCTTTTTTTTTTTGCAGCCAGTATGGCAATTTAAAATTCTAAATCAAATCATGCTATTTATTACATGCTCAAGATTCTAGAGGATTGAGTTGAATTCCTTACTAAGCATTTCAGGCCCTTTGTAGCACAATGGAAAGAGCACAGGTTTTAACCTTTACTAGTTGTATGCTTGTGTTTTTCATTTGAGTTGTTAATTAAAAATGTTGAATTCTAATAAAAGGCTAGATGCTCAAGGAATGGTTGCTCTCTTATGCCATGTTCTCTAGCCCTTACACATTGGACCCATAGGATTGCACTTAATTCTCTGGATGTAGCTGGCCTGTTCTTTCTTGACACTTGCTCTAGTTTGTATGTGAAACAACCCCGTCCCAGGTCTGGTTAATTCTTACTCATCTTTCAGTATTACAGCTGGGTACCATTTCCATGTCAAGCTTTCCATGTCACTATTTAGGTAGAATCGATAACTTCCTCCTCTCTGTTCTCATGGTACACTCCATAAATCTTATTTGTGTGCCTTCTGAGGTTGCTTAAAAAAGAAAAAGTGGTCCTTGGCTATTTCAGCAAGTATATGGTTAGCTCTTTGAGAACAGATGTTCATCATCTCTGTATATCTGTGTCCTGCACAGTCACCTGCATGAGTACTAATCATCAGTTCCTTGGTAAATAATCTCCAAATAGCAGATATATACAAGTTAGGTATGGGAATAAGTGCTTATAACTAGATTTGTTTTCTGAAATAAGCATTAACCACTTTTCTTAGAAAATTTATTCTCAGTTGAAGAAAAAAATTCAGAGCAAGTATTTTATATAAACTTTTTTTTCCAGGATAACTTATAAGAACATGCCAACTGTGCACACTCATACACAGTGGTTTGTTTCTTGAAGATTTGGTGAAGATTAAATAACATGATCTTTCTACTGCCCCTGAGCAAAGTGTCTGACACATAGGAACCATTTAAAAAATTGGTCTTTGTTGTTGTTACAATCATTCATAGACCAGGTATTTGTATTTATCTTGTTCACCCAGATTTTTCTAAAATCTACATTCTTAATCAACTAAATTTGGCACTCCAGTTGTTGAGTAGTAGTTGAGTCCATGTGTCAGTAACAAACTAATTCCTAAGACAAATTACGATAGAACTGTCTCTACCAAATAGCCTTTGGCCATAAATATTAATCATAGATACTAACTGTATTAGAAGCTCTAGATCCCCAACTATCAGAATAGTAAAATACACTATAAGTAAGTCAGCAGTATTTTCTATAGTTGAAAATCTACAATTTCCACAAGTGTTTTCATTATAGTCTTGTACATTTAGAGGACACAGTTTATATTATACATGGTAATGGAACAAATGAGTAGATTTACCTATCCTGATTTTGTTTTGATTATTGAAGTCAAATAATTTGATATTTTGTTATTATGCAGGAAAAATTTTTTCAGAAAACACTTTTTGGGTAAGTTTTACCTAGAATTAAAAAATACTTAAAAACTCAAACTTACTAGAAAAAAATGAAAAGCACTGTTTGTTCTAACAAAATTTATTATGCAGTAATTACAAAGGTTAAAGACTCTTCCATCTCAAATAAAAATAACTGTTATAATTACACACATAATATAGTAGAGTGATTCCAGTAAGTATCACAGGAAATAGTGTATTTGCAAATTGGAGAGACAAATACTTTCTCATTCACAGTGTCTGACATAGGAAAGCCTGTTCACATAATGGTCTGTATAAGGTCATGCTCTTAGGAACAGTCCACACAGAGCTGTTGCCAACACTACTCTTTCAGAACGTGAAGTACCGGGCAAACCACTCCTGGCGCTGGGGATCGGGAGAAGCCACCGGGGAAGCTTCACTCTGAGGAGGACTGAATTCATAAAAAAAGAGAGACATGTAACCCAGCATTAAGCTGTTTTGCAAAACGAAGGGAAAAGCACAAAAAAACACCAGTGTAGATGACCACAAGTGGTTCCCTGCATTAGATGTGTTTTGTAGACCCCTCTACACTAGATTGGGTTCTCCACTCCATGAGAGTGTGAGAGTGCATCAGCAGCCCAGAGGAAGTCAGTTAAGGAGGAGCCACATCAAAACAATTACAAAAAATTACAAAAAACCCCCCAAAATCCAGACAGTTGAGAAAAATAATGTCACCTTCTTTGAATAAAGAAAATTCAGGAGGAATTGTCAGAAATAAGAATAAGATAACATTCCTCTTTTTCAGCACCTTTTCTTCTAGCTAATTAAAATTTCAGAATCTGACAGAAGCATTTGGTTTTTACAGATGTGTCCTCAAATATAACTAACTTAAGTAACTAAGCCATGGTACAGTATTTTTACTACATGTATATTTATATTGAACTATCATAATTCCATAAGCAAATACTCTAGGGGGAAAGGAGTACCATTCAGAAGCCAGTTTCCCCTCCATCTTCAAAGTTCAAATTTATACTTAATTCTAACTAAAGAGTCTTTGGGCTAGTTGAGAAAATAAAAGAATCCCTACCGTCTTTGGGGGAAATTACAAGGCACGCAACAATGTGTAATGGAAACTCCAGTAGTCATGTTCCTTGAGCTCATGCACATGCATCTTACTGATACCTGAACATACCCATGCACAAGGGAAAATAAGCAACACAAAATATTTAGCAGGAGACACATTCAAAACGTATTTGACTATTTTCATTCTTGCTATTTTTTTCTCTTTAAAATAATGTGTCATTAACTATGTAATCACTTACCCTAGAAAAAGATAGTCTACCTGTAAGGCTATTACTGGTGACACAGCTGAGATTTAGTAGGAATAAGTTAAACAGTAAATTTAAAGCAGCACAGAATCAGTAATAGTAAGGTAAACATTTACCAAAAACCAGTACTTTCTGACTTTATTTAATGGATAAACAATTGGGTTTCATTCAAATTCTCCTTGTGAATGCATTTAATCAAGTCCGAGTTTAACTTAAAATTGGAATGTCAATGGTAAAAATTTTTTTTATTTTTTGCTTACGTAGATCATGAAGTTTCCAGAGCTTAGATATATTTTATTTTGGCAGTAAGCATATATATTTGTAAATAAGCCTGGCAAACAAGACAGTGAAAAAATATAACAGAAATAAAAAATAATTTAAAGTTCTGTAATAAAGATGATTAGTGAAAAAATTGGCTACAATACTCAAAATGAAGCAATTATCCATAAATATTAAGAATTAGCACTTCTTTCAGTATATAGAAAAACTGACAAGAAATTTTAAAAAATCTTAAGAGCCAAAAAGAAGTTCTCTAGAGAAGTGATAAATATATTTTGAAAAGATTTCACAGTAATATGTTTTTTTCCCTAGGCTGTCCTTAAAGTAGTGAATTTCTGCAATGTAAGAAGGTAAATTTCTCAGGTTAAAAAAGAAAAGAGAAAAAAAATCATTGGTGAGACGGGGCTCACCTCAAAAATGTCTTGGGCTCTTTAGGTGGCACTGGCTGTGGAAGTGGTTTGCTGCTGTTGAACTCGGTATTGTGGACTGGAGAATTAGGAATGGGAGCCAGGCGGTTAGGATGTCCGTTGCCCACTCCACCAGATTCCAGAGCACTTAGATTGGGAACACTCACAAACCTGTTTGTTGGTGATTTATCATTCTTCTTCTTTTGCTGCATTAAAAATAATACATGTGAGGACAGTCCCTGTATAAGGACAAATGAGAAAATAGGAATAGTAGAAGATATAAATTTGGCATGGAAAATTTTCGGAAGCTTTACGTTAAATTGGGATGTTAAAATGAACCAGTGTCACCCAAAGTGTGGTCTGGGGATCCTTGGAGGTGTTCTTTATCTACATGGAATCCTCACAGACAGACATGCTCCTGGGCCAGAAAAGAATGAGGATTGGTGTTCATGGGGAGGGGAGGAGATGGAAAGAATGCCAAAGGGTAAAGAATACTGTGAGGAAATGGGGAAGGAGCAGGTCTTGAAGATACCACAAGGCTAAACGGATTTGGGCTCAAATTAGGAGAAGAAGGTATAAAGTTAAACAGTTTTAAAGAGATGTCCGTGAACTTTAGCCTTCTGTCAAAGGGAGGCAGTCCTTGTCTGGAAAAAAGAGGAAGTGAAAAAATACTTGGCACAGTAGTTTGAGACATATTCCACATTCCCACTTGAGACCCAAAGCTGCCTTACAAGAGAAAATTAAGTCTGCATAATTAAATCTCATTTCCCAGTTGGTAGTATCACTAATTGGCTCATAATCTTTTAAAGGCATTTAAAGGATATAAAACAAAAGTGATCCATCTTTTTTTATTTTCTAGTTGGTCTTTAAAATCAGATAGCAAGAGGAATATAATCACAGAGTATCAAAACCTATCAGTTTACAAATCATTAACTTAAGTCTCTATTTTATTCGCACTCATCTTGCTGTGCAGAATAAAAATTCACAAGTTGCAAGATATTTTTAATACTCCCATCTTTTACTAAATGTGTACTAGTTAAATTTATGAAATATTTTTCTGCAAAATGACTCGAGTGTTTAAAAAAAAAAGGCTAATTGGCCTTTTTCCTTTATTTACAAAGTAATATACTTGCTATCTACAGATTGCCCTCCGTCATATTCTGTCAGTCATGGAGTCTCTGACAAAGAGTCTTTAGCATAACTGAAAAAAGAAAGGATATCTTCTAGAATCACAATATTAGTGAAAGGTGAAGTCATTCAAAAATTAACAAAGATGTATTGTGTGCATTTTCTTGTTCTGGTCACCAGAGGGCATTAAATAAACCCATTTAAGGTTACTATTTGAAGAAATAAAAAATATTGTTATTATAAAAGTGTTATTGGTGTTATTATAAAAGTATTATTATAAAGTTCTACGGTAATGGTTTTATAGCTAAAACTGTAATTCCACAAAATATATTAGAAATATTTTCCTTTTTATTATCTTGTTTCAGCAAGTCTCATAATCTTGCTCTCTAATTGAAAGCTTATTTCATTCTAAATTATGGATTTAAAAACTGAAACTAACTGTATTAATTCATTCACCAATTATTTACTGAGAACCTTCAATGTGCCAGGCAGTATTTTAGGCTCTGAAGCTATATGCCTCCCTACTTTAGTCATTCTGTTTCATAAAACATTTAAGTCACTCTATGTTAAAGGTTTAAGTTTAAAGTTTGGAGCACTTTAACTTGTGAAGGAAGGATAGAATCCCATGTTCTTAACAGAGAAGTTCTTATGAGCTTTGAAAGCAAAAGTTTCTGGCTAAGGGCCTAATAGAAATTAGGCATGATGGGCAAATTAATTAAATCTGAATCAAAAGACAGCTTTACCACTAGTACTTTATTTCTATTACTGATGTCTTCCAGAAGATATAGAAGTTCCTGTGAAGCCAATATAATTATTTATTCTTATTTGCTTTATTCACTTTCCTGTGGTAGCTTATAGAATATGTGATGAAGTTTGCAACTGAACAAGTATTTATTGATTACCTACTATACCCAAAGCACTATGAGGGGAGCCATAGGAAGCTGGGGTACAAAGATGTGTAAGACTTAGCCATGTCCATCTCATTTGTCTACAAGGCTCTTCTATCTGTCCTAAGAGAGTAACAAAGATGGCCCAAAAAAATGGGTCATCTTCAATTTTAATTGTCATGAGAGGTCCTAAGACTGAGAGAAGTAAAGCCTTTTTCCAAAGACTGGTAGGCAACAAAATACATGTCCAATGCAACGTCCATTAAGATGGCAGGCCTTAGGCTTTACGTTAGGGAGAGCTGTTGTGTATACAGGGCTGGAGTACCTTTAGGATCCCACAGAGAATAGTGAACACCAAGAAAATGACAAGAAATTATCCTGAGGAGATTTAAAAGTTAGTTTTCTTTGGAGATACGAAAAACAAAATGGTAGAAACCAAGGGTTTATAATTAATAAAATGTTTTAAGGAATAAGAATTCTCAACAAAAATATTAGCCTCGTTCAGTGAAAATGTATACATAAAGAATTCATAGATTTCAGTCCTAAATATTAAATTGAAAACATTGTTTGTAAGCTTTATCCTATGCTGCTCTAAATATTAAAAATTTTTAAGCAAGTTTTAAACTACATCCCTATTTTATGGTGTTTACAGCACATACCTTAGTCAATGGATTAATAACACCAACAGAAGGGCTTGAGTTAAACATTTTGTTGAAGTTAGTTTCTCGATTGACTAATTCCAGCTGATAAAATTTATTATCCTCCTATGCAAAAGAATTATAAACGTCACTTAGACATTTTCTATTGAAAATTTAAAACTGTAATGTATAAATGCCATTCCATTCAAAATTTAATCTAAAAACCTGAAGATTTATATACCTTGTTCATCAAAGATTAAAAAAAAATTTTTTTAATGTTTATTTTTGAGAGAGAGAGCGAGCGAGCATGAGCAGGGGAGGGGCAGGAGAGAGGGAGGCACAGAATCCGAAGCAGGCTCCAGGCTCTGAGCTGTCAGCACAGAGCCCCACGCGAGGCTCACTCACAAACCGTGAGATTGTGACCTGAGCCAAAGTTGGACGCTTAACCGATTTGGCTACCCAGGCACCCCAAAGGTTTCTGAATCTGATTGCCAGTGTCTTAAGGACTGCTGGTGGGATGGTTATCAAAACCTTTCAATACCCTATGCTTTGAGACTCTTCTCTACCCTTTTTTTTAAAATTTTTTTAAAATATGGAACACTTCACGAATTTGCGTGTCATCCTTGCGCAGGGGCCATGCTAATCTTCTCTGTATCGTTCCAATTTTAGTATATGTGCTGCTGAAGCGAGCACCTTCTGTACCCTTTAATAACTTTTCCCTTCAAGATTGGATCGAAATGGTTTCCTTGGTCCCATCTCTATTCCAAACTGCTGGCTGTGCAGTTTGAACATGCTTAACTTACATTCATGGAGTTGTGTGCATGGTTTTGTTGTTTCTATAAAGGTGATACTGGTACAGCATTATCTTCAGTACTGCAAATACATTTCATCTTGCTTAATCTCCTTTCTGAAACCTCAATGTTCAGTTGACTTTTGAATAATACAGGTTTGAACTGTGTGGGTACATTTACACACTGATTTTTTTTTTATAAATACAGTACAGTACTGTAAATGTATCTTCATAGTGATATTTTTCTTTTCTAGCTTACTTTATTATAAGAATACAGTAATAATACATATACAAAATAAGTGTTAACTGACTTTGGTATCAGCAGGGCTTCCAGTCAACAGTAGTCTATTAGTAATTCAGTTTTGGGGGAATCCAGTTATGTGTGGATTTTCAACTGTGCACAGAGTTGGTGTCCCTAACCCCTGCATTATTCAAGGGTCAGCTGTATTACTGCAGTGGTAATCACTGACCAGAGAAACAGTGACGTACATAGAGATAAATCTTTGCCTTTCGCGTGACCAGTATATGTCAACTGAACAACTAAACTTTAGGAAATAAATACATGAGTGTGAAATGCAGGACTGTGCTCTAGTAGAACTAGATTCTTCATTCCCTTCTTAGTTACCACTACCTTTTGTATCATTAATCTCAGCCCACGTGCTTCAGAGTCCACAGAATCAGGGTATAGTGGAAAGCGTGTAGAACAACCCTTACCTGGATTCCTAGTCTGTCACCAACTAGGTGTTGCTTTGAGTTTGTTTTATTCTTTGAAGTCTGATACCTATCCTGTTGTGAGGATAAAATACAACTATATCTGTGATGTATGCTCACTAAGAACTGGAAAAGCTGTTTCTACCATGGATGAAATGTACTTAATATATTTGCTAATAACTTCATGTGTGGAATGTAATGTAACCAAAGCAATCTATGAGAGCTGTGCTCATGTTCACAATGCCTGGGAAATCTTGCCAATGTCTGCTCCTGGCTCCATAATGAACCCCAATCTATGACCTGCTGCTTTTGGCAGGAACTTCTAGTCCCAGCCAACAGGATAGCTTTCCTAGATGCTAACATAGATAAGTTAAAGAAAAAGGACTTCAGAAATAAATGCTTCTAGGCTATCTTTTCATGCTAATGTCCACAGTTTTCAGTTGAGGAGATCAGTGAGCCAATAGAGTGATTAGCATTCTATGTTTAGTTTTACTCTGAAAGATTTTTCTTTTTTAGTGATAGTAAAAAACAATAATTTAATTATGGATCAGAAGACTCTAAAATGTTTCATGAATTATGAAACATTTGTGTATTTCTTATTCTTGAAGAATAATAGCTTCAATGAAGGCAGTCTATTTATTGTTAAATCTGTGTTTTCTTCCCTGATGGACTGGTCAGAGACCCTAACACCTCAGTTTGGACCGAGACTCTCAAGAGAGAGCCTGAAGCCTTTCTTAGAACCCTAACAAAATGGAACCCTTTTCCCATGGAATATCCCTTTGGATCAGGGTAAGTTAACATGACTAACTGGAAGTATACGGTACAGGATGATGCATATGCATGTGTTGACTCTTTCCTATCCAACTCTAATTCTACATGAACAATATGTATATTGTTCATGTAGTATATTAGCTGTACATTGTATATAACTTCAAACATATATTAACTGTACATTGGCAATGACATATTATTTAAACATATGTCCTAAAAAAGACTCTTAAAAAATACTGAAAAGCACAATCCCTTTACCCTAATACCAAATTTAAAATTTTTAATTACTTTGTATTTCTTAATTCATGAACATTTTAATAAACTTTCAATCACAATGCATATAGTTTATACTTTCAATTTTCACTTAGCATTACTTAATACTTTTCCATGTTTTGCCAACCCACAGTCTATTGATTACTAACATGGTTACAACCTCCCCCTCTCCCCGCAAATCTTACAATTAGTTTCTTTATGACTTGGTCTCTTTCTGTAAGCATGGCTTTTAATTCTGTAATCATCTGTATATCTTCTGGTTTTGATTCTCTCATTAGATATTTTTCTTCCATTTCTTCTAGTCTGAAAACAAGAAACCTTTAGTTCATTGATAGGACTCAGACACATCCTTTTTAATACCTGCAGTTTTCAAAATAGTCCAGCTGAACACATAAAAAATTTAAAACCAAACTTCTTTCCTTAAAACTTTTCAGAATAACATGGTTGCCTCAATAGCTTATTAAAGCTATTAAAGCTAAAATAGCTTATTAAATAGCCTTATTAAAGGCTCTACAGGGTAGATGATGTTTATTAAAGACTTGGCAGGTTACTTTTGGAAGAATTCACTCATTGTAAGTCATTCAACAGTGTGTGGGATGAGGTGAGGTAAGTTCTGTAGAAGAAATGATATACTGAATAATACCTCTAAAAACAGGTTTGATGCTGGAATTGTAGGCTCACTATCAGGAGAACTTACCAAAATTATACTCCTGTGTGATGACATAAGGACTGGTAACATATCGAAAAGGGACAAGGGACAAGAAAAGATACAGAGGAAAGGGAAACAAAGGACACATATAATAACATCATTCTTTTCCAGTTTATGGGAAACTCAATTTAAAAATTCTGTATTATCAGCTAATACATTACACTGTAACAAAAGTACATCAGAGAATTTCATTTTTCCCTTTTTCTGCCCTGAATGAGACAAGAAGGCAACAGGACTGAATGCCACTGAAGACTCCAGGATAGAGGCCACCCTTTATGAGCAGAGGCTCCACAGACCATGCAGGGTCCAAAAATATAGGACAAGGCAGAATGAAGAGGATGCAAATGGAAACTGCTACAGAAGAAGTACTTTCAATTTTAGAAAATTTAAATAGAACGACTTAAAAATTCACTCCTTTGAAAATAAAAGGATAGAAATTAAGCTCAATAAAATCATGGTGGATGAAGACACACAGAAAAACTTATTCACTCAACAAATACTGAATAACTTCTAGACAATCTGTCTTCTAGGATTCTGTGATCTACTCCCACCCCCTAATTCTAAAGGGGTACAAGAATCTCTGTGTACTTTAGGAATTTTAGTAAACTCCTACACTAACTCACTCCAAGCTAAAGTTCTAATCTAGAGGGTTTAGGGAGGTGTGTGGGTGAAGGGAAGTGTGGGGTTAGGAAGGGGCAGTCTCAGAATCAGTTGGTCTTTGTCAGTTCAGTTTGAGGTTAGTTTCACTGTCTTTACTTTTGTTCTTTTGTGACCATGCAGACTGAGTGAAAGATGTGATTTCACTGGGCTCACATAAAGGGACTTGCATTTTATAGTGATACGGTGTTTTAAGGGCAACAGTTTTAAGAAGCTTGAGAAACAATAATCCAGTCAAGGAAAAAGGCATTGGGTTTAATACTGGAGTAGCCACAAGATGTCACTGTAGAACTTTATCATTAAACACAAAATACAAGATTTTTGAACTGCTTCCTGCAGCTAAACAAGAATACTTGGCAGTAAATGGTCACTAAAAAACTCAATTTAACACCTTATTTAAAACTATTATGGAAAAAAAAACCCAAAACAGAACAAAATTAAAAAAATAAAACTATTATGTCTATTGTTTTAGTTCTAGTACAATGAGAAGTTAAGGAAAAGTGAGTCTAAATCACTTACAACCCGTGACCCATCTTTTTTGCTCTGAGCCTCAATTCTAGTGTAAGTTCTCATTTAGGTAAAGCATGCTTTACCTACAAAACTGTCATCAGTTAATCCTCTCCACAAAATGACTTTCTCTCTCTCTCTCTCTCTCTCACACACACACACCTTTTAAAAGATACCTGGATATTAAAGGGAAAAAATAATTGATTAAATTGAAGAAACCATTCATATAAATATAAATGGGAAAGCATTAAAGGAGAGAACAAGTAAAATGATCTAGATTTAACTTGCAAATATAATTCCAGAATTACCAAGTCTTTCAAAATCCTAACAGGAAGAACCCTTGGTATTACTCTGATCCATTTCAAGCCAACGCTGGTCAACAATCTCTTTCTTCAGTTGCCCCTGTGAACTCTAGGCCAGCACTGCTTCCTAAAGACTAGGTGTGAACAACTGGTGGTACAAGAAATGATCTTAGTTTTATTCTCCTTTAATCTTTCTGGTCACAAGAAGGAAAAAAGTCACAGTTTTGTTCTATGTATCTTAAATGGCCTTTATAACATATGCTTATTACCCTACTTCATACCACTTGGGCAGGCCTGCAGCATCAAATAGTAGCTAGGATCTAATAACATTGTTGTATTTCAACAGAATTTACA
This sequence comes from Prionailurus viverrinus, assembly GCF_022837055.1. Lineage (NCBI taxonomy): Eukaryota > Metazoa > Chordata > Mammalia > Carnivora > Felidae > Prionailurus > Prionailurus viverrinus. The sequence goes on from NC_062565.1 coordinate 107,722,062, forward strand.
TTTGTATAATTATAGCCTAGCTTCTATTTATTTATTTACTTATTTTTAAAGTTTATTTATTTTGAGAGAGAGAGAGAGAGAGACAGCATGAGGGGGGAGGGCCAAACAGCTCTGCACTGTCACAGCATGGAGCCCAATGTGGGGCTCAAACTCAAGAACCCACAAGAATGGTAAGGATGCTTGACCAAGTGAGCCATCCAGGTGCCCCAGCCTAACTTCTATTTAGAAAAATGGATACAGGGCGCCTAGGTGGCTCAGTTGGTTGAGCATCCAACTCCAGCTCAGGTCATGGTTTGTGGGTTCAAGCCCCCCGCTGGGCTCTGTGCTGACAGCTCAGAGCCTGGAGCCTGCTTCTGATTCTGTGTCTCCCCCTCTCTCTGCCCCTCCCCTGCTCACACTCTGTCTCTCAAAAATAAACGTTTAAAAAAAAAAGAAAAATGGATATGATTTTTCAGTAGTGATAATGGTTTTACTGCAGAAATAATCAAGTTTTCCTGTTAAATTTTTTAAGTTATAATGAGTCAATTAAAAATATGAAAACCGTATCAAAGGTAGCTGGTAGCCAGAAATGACCAAATTCTGAAAGGTTAATAAAGCCTGGGAAACACTGCCTTGAGGGGAAATGTACAAGTTTGTATAGTCTTTTACTCAAAATACAGACTCACATTAAAAGTAATACTGAGAACAGAAGACTATGGGGGAGGAGAAGGGGGAAAAAAAAGTTAAGGGAGAGAGCCAAATCATAAGAGACTCTTAAAAACTGAGAATAAACTGAGGGTTGATGGGGGGTGGGGAGGGTGGGTGATGGGCATTGAGGAGGGCACCTGTTGGGAGGAGCACTGGGTGTTGTATAGAAACCAATTTGACAATAAATTTCATATTAAAAAAATTTTTAAAAATTAAAAAAAGTAATACTAGAGAAAACAGAAGTAAAACATATATAATTACTAATTAGGTCACTGTTGGATTCTCCCCAGGCATGCATGCCCTGATTTTTTTTTGGTTCTGGGAATATATAGGTCAATGTCTAGGGTTCATGAACAACACAAACCAAAAATATGAATACATAAAAAAGCTGTATAAAACATATAAAAAACTTTTCAAGGTGGCAGTACTCCTATGCTTTATAAAAATAATTGACAAAGTCAGCAAATTGAGATTATAGGCCAAACAGTATTGCCACACATATATTTTAGAATTTTAACTATATAAAAATAAACTCTATTATACCATCCTTCTCTACAGTTTAAGGAAAGGAAATACAATAATTGAAGAAGTTTAATGTTGAGCCTTTGTTTCCCCATAATTTATGGGCACAGACTATCTCCTTACCTCACAAAACTTATGAACACAACCTGAATGGTAATTTAAAAATCAAACAACAACAACAAAAGATGATTAGAGTAGTATAGATAAAAGAACTCTTTTATCAACAACTTTTAAAGAGTGGTAATTCCAATATGGTGGAGTGTTTTTTCAATTAGGAATTACTTACCTACTTAAAGGCCCCATACAGAAAACTCAATGCTTCCCCCAAGAAGAAACTCCTTTTGTTTCAGTACAGTGAGAAGTTAATGTAAACTAGACAATCAATAATAATCTCTGAACTCCCCTTTTTGCATAATAAAGATGTCATGACCCCATCCACGTTCTATATAGATTTAGATTTGGCTTAAAGTTCTTTAAAACAGCCATTCTCTCATTTGTTCCTAAAACAAACAAAAACTATGACATATTAGACACAAGGGTTTTACTACTATCCCACTCAGGAAAATAAAATAGTTTCTATAGAGTATCAGAAAATCTAAGACTTGAGTACCTAGCACTAGAGAGGGGGTTTTCTAGTAATCATTCCATAACTACAGAACTCATCACCATTTCTACAATGTTTAGAGGGTACCTTTCCATTCTTTAAATTTCCATTCCTCTCTTCCCTGAAGTCCAAACAGGGTTTGGGGCAGGAACAGAAATAAAGCTTCCAGCTGCTCGAGAGGCCCTTCCACTTCAGGCTTCAGCCTGACCCATAATGCTGCAGCCCTTCCACTACCACCCACTTCTATGATTCCACAGGGCTTTTCCAATTTCAAAGACTTAAAGTTAGAATGCAGTTGATTAGGAACTTCAGTAAGGTGTCCATAGTCCTTTGCAACAGGCTAAGAATAGTTCAAATGTTGTCCCCCCAGCTCCTTAACCTGGAATGCAGTCTCCCTGCTCATCACCACTGATGAAGGCATTCAGCAGATCCAAGCACACTGCATTTAAGGATATGGGGCAGAAATATCTCAATTGTCTAAAATTGTGCTTTCCAGGGGTGCCTGGGTGGCTCAGTTGGTTAATTGTCTGACTTTGGCTCAGGTCATGATGATCTTGCGATTTGTGAGTTCGAGCGTCGCATCGGGCTCTGTGTCAACAGCTGAAAGCCTGAAGCCTGCTTCGGATCCTGTGTTTCCCTCTGTCTCTATCCCTCCCCTGCTTGCAAACTCTGTCTGTCTCTGTCTCTCTCAAAAAAACAAAAACAAGAAACTGTGCTTTCCCAATATGGTAGCCACTAGTCCATACGTGGCTATTTACATTTATATTAATTAAAATGAAATTAAAAATTCAATTCCTTGGTGGCACTAGCCACAATTCAAATGGTCAACAGCCATTGTGGCTAGTAACAACTGTACTGGGCAGAGCAGATACAGGACATTTTCGTTATCATAGAAAAATCTGGGCAGCCCTGGTCTAAATACATTTATTTGAGTGTGTGTTTGGTTTCAACTAAAAGAGTAAATACCTAAACTAGAGACTAATTGTATGATAGCAGTTTTCTGGTGGAAAAAGAAATACAGTTGGTTAACATGGATCTAGCTGAAGTATAAAACAAGTGGTAGACCTGGAAAAGCAGATCAAATATTTGACTCATGAGTAATACTAATTCAATTAAAAATTACCATAATTAGCAAAACTAAGGTATTTACTATCTACTGAAAATTCCTAATGTGTAAAACCATATAAAACAGAATAAAGTAGAAACAAATCTTTAATCTTTGTAAATTAACATTCCTAAGGAGACAGGACACATGGATAGACACAGGTTATTTTTGTGAGCATGTTTTTTCAGACTGTGAAGAGGGAGATACCAGAATTTCAGTCTCTGCCCAATGAGTAACACTGAGGCCAGGAGAAGGGAAAGCCAAGAGTGGGGTTTACTGTAACTAATTTTTGCAAAATGCCTAAGGTGATGGATGCACTCTTCTACATGGAAGATACCTGAGCTCTTACTGTAGCTCAAAAGGATTTAAATATTACCTCCAAAACCAGGAAACACCAGAAATCATCGTGACTGGGAAAATGATCTCACAGGTCTCCTCATCATTTCAAGTATAACTTCATAATGTGATAAATGTTAGAATTCTCAAAAAATGCATTCAGGAAACATTCAAGTGCCTGCTAATGCGAAAATCCTGTGTGTCCATTGCAGAGTACCTCACTTGAGAAGCCACCACTGAAGTAAATGCCAACAACTGGGGTCTGTTTTTTGTTTCAGCTGAAGTGAATGTGGTTGTATATGTTACATATATGTAACAAAAGCAACTATGAAGCTTAATCGGTTAAATGAATAAAATGTGAGGAGATATTTAGATGGGGATAGGTAATCAGGTAGTAACAACAGATTATTCTAGACTGTAGAGGAAACGTAACAGAATCTCAGAAGGAAACTGTCAGTGTGGTGGACACAGGTGGATAAGGCACAGTGACACTAGGAGTTTAAGTTTCACTTTGAGACTAAGGTTAACGGGATTAGTCACTATTTTGACTTTACTGAACTATGTGGAGATATTTACATATTTTTATTCAGCATTTTATATTGACTGGAAGAAGACAGACTAAAGGTGAATAAACCATCTGCAGCAGCAGCAGTTTAGAGTAGATTAATTAATTCTAAAATAATTTAAGTTGGACCAGGGTTTAGGGCACAGAGATGGAGTGAATGTTATTTGCACATTGGCTATAAGAGTTTAGAAATGTGGAGAAAAGAGAAAAGCTATTAAATACTTTCTTAAAACATTAGGCAACAGTGATAAATCTTGGTTTTAACAATACTGGAGTTACTATGTATGAGTAGTAACTATCTGTGATGTTTAACTTGCACTAATTTTTCAAATCAGTATTAAATGTTTGTATGAATTCCAACAATCTCTCTGTAGAGTATAAGATATTTTTATAGTTTTTGCTCTTCCCCACCTCCAATACCCTGTAATCCACTCTCTAGATGGAAGTACTGTCATTAAAATTCTGTATTTGTTTTTCAAGATTTTTTGATATTTGTATATAAAATATGTATTATTAGTTTATGTATAGGATCATAATATTCCTTTTGGCCACAATATGCCCTTTGTATTTAATATTATATAATGGACATCTTTGGAGTTTTCACCATGGCATGTCGGTTCAAGATCCTGAGGGACAGGCTTTAGGCAAGGACTGTCCTAGCAGAACCAGAACAGTGGCAGCTGAGAAACAATCATTCAATTGCCTTATTCTCGTTAAATAAAATATCATACTGCAATTACCATCTGGAATATAGCACTTATGTTTTCTTTTTTAAGTTATCCCTTAATTAGATTTAAAAAGAATAGCTAATCTGAGGTTAGACACAGTCTCCTCAGTTTATGTCCCACATATGAATTTTCTTTAATATAATATGACTTACGACACTTGTAAAGCTGCATTTATTTCCTTGAGTAGCTCGTTAGTCTTATTAAAATCTGCCCGCATGATATTTTTCTCTCTGAGGTGGTCTGCTGTCATGACATCCAGCTCTTTTTCAAGTCTCTTGTTTAAATCTTGTTCATGCAACCTGTTTATTTTTGGTTAAGAAAATGTTATTCTGAAATCAAGCTTTCAAAACTTTCTATATTCTACAGATTTGAAATGGTTTTATGTATAATATAGAGAAAATTAATGGAAATAGCCTAAAATAACTTACTTTGCTCCTATCTTTGAGTTTGTTAAAGTTGTCTCCTTTAATGCTTTTTAAATTACATTTTATAAAGATTTTAGTTAATTGTATAGTTTCCAAAGTTAATGAGTACATACATATTATTCAAAATACCAACATTTTATCTATGTTCTAAATTACAGCCATCAACAAATAAAGGAGTGGTCTTCAATATCTACGAGAAGGCAGTCTAGTCATAAAAATAAGCATGTATTGCTAATTACTATTATAGCAGTCTTTCAGGTAACACTGTATATTCTGTCTGTTGTGATTAATGACATACCTCATCTGTTGGTTAGATTCACTTCGTATTCTGAGAATTTCTTTCCCCTTAAATTCCAATTCTTTGGTTAGGGCACTTATATTTTCATGAAGGTGCTGTACCTCCTTATCCAAGTCTGAGATGTGATGCTCTCTGTGCCTTAATTCCTCTTGTAGATCTGTTATTCTACACATATGTTCCTTACTCTGCAAAATACAAATAATTATTTTTTAAAGTAAGTTCTATGCGGAACTTGGACTCACAACCCCGAGATCAAGAATTGCATGCTCTACCAACTCGGCCAGCCAGGTACCCCTACAAATAATTCTTAAACGTATTCTAATATTTGCTTTCTGCATTTATCTAAAGGAAAGAAAATGACATACTGGAATGTCAAATGTAATGACACTGCTTCGAAAGCAAACTGCTGAAAAAAATCTAAAGGCTCTTCTTTTTCCATATATATATGAAGTGTTTATATGGATAATATCAGGGTGACAAGAGGCCCAAAAGACCATAAAATGCAATTTCCCACACATTTTACAGACAAGGAAACCAATACCCAAGAGATACCTGTTCAAGTAGGATGTATATGAATGGCAGAGCTCAAATTAGAATGCAGGGCTCCTACATACTCACCAAGTTATATGGGCTTACAGTAAAATACTGGCACCACTGTCCTTTAATCTAAAAATTCCCTGCATCTAGGGAGGCCATCCCGACACACACATATCATATGGTTTAGAAAGCAGACTTTGTCTACTTTGTGCTGATCTAACAGTTACCTTGTCTGAAAGATAAGCTCCCTTCCTTATTCCTAGAAGTCACTGTTTTTCACAATGTCTACTAGATATTGTCAATTTCAGTGTCAGCATAGTTGAAGATAGAACTTCCCTCCATGATTATAAGGTGGCTCATTTAAAACTTCATAGCAATGAAGAGAAAATTTGAGCTGATCATTTAACATAGCTAAAGACTAAAAAGTAAAAGTCTTAAGTCTAAAAAATAATGGACTTCATTACACTATGCCTAGAAATCCTTCCACCTGGATAGACATATATTCAAGATCATAAATTCTCTAATTAAAGGAAGTACACTTCATTAAAGAGCGAAGTTTAAAAAGCATAAATATTACCTGTGCTAGAGTGGTATGGAAATATCTTTTTTTTTTTTTTTGAGGACCTACTACTTCCATAGCTATGCTATCCAGCATGACTATTTAAATTCAAGTTTAAATGATTTAAAATTAAACAAAATTGAAAATCCTGGTCCTCGGTCACACTAGACATATTTGGCCCATGTGGCCAGTGACTACCACAGTAGATAGCAGATACAGAAGAGGTCCGCCTATAGACAATGCTGTTTTATGGTATTCTGTCTTTACTCTTTGTGTTATTCATATTTCATTGATCGCTTTCTCAGGATGCAAGTAAAATTCAATATATTCAATTAAAGAGTCATAAAATGTAATTTTATGACCAATATAATAAGTCAAATTACCTTATTTCCCTTTAAAAATAAAGCTCTTCAATATAGGTAGTAAATAGTAACTAATGTAAATACTAGTTATTACAAAATTTTCAGAAAATTGTGAACATTCAGATCTATCCACATTTAAGGAATCATCCCATAACATGTTCTTCTTTACCTGTCTTCTGCTAATATCTACGCTTCGTTCTAATTCCATTTTAGCAGCTGCCAATTCTTGATGATGACTGTGCCGTAACAAATCAATTGCAGCCGCATGTTGATGGTTTAGTTCTGATCGTAAGGAAGCTGGAATCCGAGGGAAAAAAGAGCTTTAGTATATTGAAAAATATTACTGATACTTTACGTAAAAATTATAAAAGTCACAGAATATTGTTTTTAAAATTAGGACACTTGTATATGCCCATTAAAATATCATAGACTGTCATAGAATGTCATGAATTTAAAGGTCATCCAGCTTTGATAAGAACAAGAAAATTTTCATCTGCTCAACAGATCAAGGAATTTCCATATATGCTTTTGAGTTTGGCAGTAAGGTGCTAATGGAAATGAAATATTTTTAACTTTTCTCATTCACTACTGGAATAACATCATTTTAGAGCTGAATAATACCACAACATATATTCATTTAGGAAGCAACTTCCCACCCAGGTAAGAATTCTTCCACAATATTTCTGAAAGATGTTAAGCACTGGCTGGTGAGTGCTCTTAGTGATTTGTAAATCATCATTTTTATTTGAATTTGAGATTATTTGATACAATCCACATTTACTGAATGTCAGGTACTATACTAAGGGAGAACAAAATATGACCCTGTTCTAATAACTGCACAGGCTACAGGGAAAGGCATCATGCCAGGGAATTAAGTGGAATATCAGAAATGAATAGGAGTTATAAGGAAAGCATAGCAGTGGAAGCACCATTTCCTAGGAGAAGGAAATTAGGAATGCTATCACAAAGGAACTGTCACAGGGCCTCAGTCTATAGCACTGAGTAGGGGTTCTCCAAGTGGAGAAAGAGAAAAGCATAAATGAGAAAGGGATAAGATATGCAAAAGCAGAGATAACTTAATTTATCAGGTAAACTATAGGAAGATGGTGTGGCAGAAGCCCACAGAACATGTGGTCATACTGGAAAGAAAATGGAGCCCAGTCTGAGAAAGTTGTAGCATAAAATGCTTTTTACTTTATGTTTAGGTTCATGGTTCTCAGTCTGGGATATGTGTGGCAGTATATCTGAGGGACTTTTAGCGTATACAATATCATCATCTGAAACATGAACTGTACTTAAAGATTTAGGGGAAAGTCATTACTTTCATGTTAATACAAAGGAGATGTGAGTAAAATGCAAATTATATATTCTAAAACTAAAACATAAGATGACTTCAAAGAAATGCTGTGCTTGTAGCTAGTCAATTTAGGCTCTTCCTGAGGCCTCCACATAGGGCATAAGTTTAGTCTCCCCTGGTATGAAGGGTGGCTTCAGTGGAAAAACTTGACAGGCAGTGAGGTGGTATATGGGAATCAGTGAAGGATTTAAAGTTGGGAAGTTACATGGTGAGATTTGAGTCTTACACAGATTAGCCAGACTGGAGTCTGAAGGATGAACTGAAGGAACAAAGATCAGCGAGAAGGTTATGACAATAACCCAGGTGAAAAATGATATGACTATGAAAAGTGGAGGAAATAACAGAATGTGGAAGCAAAAGAAAATAAGTTCTCCTAGCTTCCTGGCTTGGGCAACTGGGTAAACAGTGACACTCTTAGTTAAAATGGAAGGTACAGGAATGGCAATACACTTTGGACTTGAGAAAGATGGTAAGCTAATATTTAAAAATATAGAATATAATTTACAATATCTAACTTTCTAATATGCAATAAGAAATAGAAATCTAATTCACAAGGAAAGGAGTTCGGTCTCGAAATACATATTTGGAGTCACTAGCACAATAGACAGTAGTTGGAGCCATAGCTGTGAATCCAATCAACCGGGAAAAGCCTGAAGACTGAAAAACAGACCAAAAGGCTGGGGACTAAAGATTGGGAAACAGCCATATTTAACAGATGCATAGAAAACAGGAGCAGCAAGTGAAGATTCTTAAAAAGCAGAGGTCAGAATGCAGTGCGGTGAGTATATGATCATGGAGACCAATGGGAAAAGAAGATTCAAGAAGGTCAAAGAGGTCAAATGATGCAGACAGAGCAAATATGATGAGAGCTAGTGAGAATATATGAATTTGGAATTTCAAAGTTCAATGGTGACTTCAGGGACAGTAATTTCAATAGTATAAGGGGTGCAAAATGTAGACCTGAAGGATCCTGACAAAGGACTGGTACCTAGAATACATGAAGAACTCCCAAAACTCAACAGTAAAAATACAAACAATCCAGTTAGAAAAGATATACAGATGGCAAATGAATACCTGAAAACATGTTCAACATAAGTAGCCATTAGAGAAGTGCAAAGTAAAATTCACAATGAGGTAATACCACACTCCTATCTGAATGGCTAAAATACAAAACAGTGACATCAAATGCTGGTAAGGATGTGAAAGAAACTGTCACTCATTCATTGCTGGTGAGAATGTGAAAAGGTACAGCCACTCTGGAAAACAGTTTCTTAACTAAACCTACAATCATCATATGATCCAGCAACTCTACTCCTAGGCATTTATCTCAGAGAAATGAAAGCTTACTCTTACACAAAACTGAAAACACCAGATGTCCTTCAATGGGTAAAGAATAACAATTGTCCTTCAGCAATAAAAAGGGACAAACTATTGATACATACGACAACCTGGATGAATCTCCAGAGAATTATGCTGAGTGAAAAAAAAAACAATCACCAAAAGGTGATATGTTATTCCATTTATAACATTTTTTAAATGACAAAATAATAGAAATGGATAACAGATTAATGGTTACCAGGCATCAAAGGTGGGGAGGAAAGGGAAGTAGGTGTTGCTATAAATGGGATCCTCATGGTAATGGGAGTGTTCTGTGTCTTGACAGTATCAATGTCAGTATCCTGGTTGTGATATGAACTACAGTTTTGAAAGATGTTACCACTGGGGGAAACTGTCTAAAGTGTTCAGAGGATCTCTCTGTATTATTTCTTACATGCTCATATGAATCTATAACTATCTCAAAATAAAAAAGTTTAATTAAAATCACAAAAAGTCCTTTTGTCAACAAAGAGGTATTTAATCAAGTTTCAATGGACTAAACAATAGTGCTAACACTTGGCCTGTTTCTACTTCTTTTCATACAGTTGTGGAAAGTCTGTGCTTCCCTTGGGCCAGAATTCTCCAAAGGCTACCTCTGCATTGGACTGTATGCTCCTTGTATGTAAAGACAGAGCGGCAGTTCACTTTTTAGTTCTCCTTGCTCAGCAGTTTCTGTAGCATGTAAACAGGTATTCCACAAATGTTTGATAAACATTCTCACGATGATTTTCACCCTGGCTATCGCAGTGTCTTGTCACAGAGGAAGAGGAGAGAACTATGACGACCTGGCCTAGGGCTCCCAGCAATAATAGAGATGATGTATTGGGTCAAATGGCTTTGCCTTTGAGGCCCAAAGTATTCACAACACTTTGGTCTTCTCTGTTTCCAATTCCTACTTAGAAAGCATATGCCACTGAAATGTGACAACATACAATAAAAACTTATATTGAGAGATTTTGGGGAAAAAAACAGAAGGAAAATGAGATGGTAGGAATAAAGTTACCAAACAACACCAAACCCCCCCACCCCCAAACTCTTTAAATACCTATGCAGTATTTCTTCAAAACTCAACTGATCTCTTCATAAGAAGGGTAGTGATTTGAACACTTCAAAGATTAAAATCCCAATAAAAAATATCTGAAAAATACCTAAGCAAAAAGTCAGACCTAAAGAGTTTTCTCATACAAACAAAATCCTGAAGTGGGGAAAAAAAAAACAAAACAAAAACAAACAACCCATATGACTATCATGTCTAAGGACGTGTGGCTCCATACTTATCTACTCCTTTCGGTCACTGGAAAGTCAGGGAAACTCCATTTAGTCTCTTAATAGGTGGAAGCCCCAGTGAGTGCTGCTTACATAGCCAGAGTACGGAGAAAGGTGAGGGGACCTCACTTCATTGTGTTCTATCCATTCTACTCCTCCATACTCACCTCTTCATCTGATAACTTCAAATATGCAAAACACTTAGATACTCATTTTGGTGTGTCAAAAATTAAAAATAAAACTTTGTCATTTCATGTTGAATTTTAAAGAAGATACAAATAAATATGACAAGATTATAATCCTTTCAAAATACCAAGCATAGCCTTTCCTTCATCTTCTAATTCAAACCGAAGAGTCTGAAGTTCCTGTTCCATTTCTATCCGGAAGCCCTCCATTGACTCTCTATGTGCATCTTTTAATGACTGAAGCTCTGCAGAATGTTTTTGTTGTAAATGGTTTTCAAGAGCCTAAAACAGGAGAAATGTATTCAATTTATTATGTTAGAATACAGGAAAGAAAATGAAAGCAAAATAAAAAATTGTGGGGGGAGGCAAAAAATAAATAAATTACTAAAACTCAGTTATTTAAGAAAAACAAGGCATTTTTAATTCATCTTCAAGGATATTTTATATATAAGATAACAACCATTAGAAACTAAATTAAAAGGGTCACTTCAGTAGAACAATCCTTATGAAACCAGTTGATCCAATGTATTGTGTTTAAATTGGGATGTCAGCCCTTTACCTAAGGTAGTTTTCCACTAAAGTCATTTTCTGAAGTTGTTGAGGGGTGTAAGGCACCTAAATGAACGAATATTTCCTCTGTGTGGACAAACTTAGGAAGAGAGGAGGAGGGCATTAACAAGAAAAGATCTCCTTCTGATCAGGAAAAGACAGATGACAGATGGCTTTTACAACTCCAACCTTATCAAATATTTTGTAATGACTTTCTACAGGCATTTGGGAACAGAAGAAAATCTGTGAGAGTAGGGAACTGGAAAAGTAAACAAACCTCTCACATGATTAGTTCTAAAAGCCTAACCAGAGAAAATAGACTACATATATGTGGCTAAAACTAAGAGAAGTTATGTGGCCACAGGAGAAAAACAGAGCTCAGCGTACCTCAAGGGTACAGACTGAACTGACAAGAAGGGTTTTTCTTACCATAATCTGTAACATGAAAGAAAGGTTTCTGAGAAAGATACCATGTTGTAACTAGGGCTATATTTCCCTAGCCATTACTCTAAAATCCTGTTTTTATAAGTTAATATTTGGCTACTTATGCTCACTGTTTCTCAAGTGTTTTATTTCTGAAAAATAAAGCACAGGTTTCTTTAAATATAGTAAAATATGGAACTTTTAATCTAGACAACTTTAGTTACTTAGGTAGCTTAGCTACCTAGTGATGCACAACTTTTGAAAAATGATTAATGTTCTAAAGAGCTGAATGTGTAAAATTAAAGTACTGATACAAGAGGTTATATGTTATTCTCATTCACAAATGATACCAACAAAAAGATTATTTAACAATCAGGTCTAATTGTGTGTGTGTGTGTGTGTGTGTGTGTGCGCGCGCGCGCGCGTGCATGCACCTTTGTTATGGTACAGATAACATACAATATTAGGTTCAGATACAACATACTGATTCAACATTTATGAACACTATGAAATAGTCACCAGAAGTATAATCACCATCTATCACCATACAAAGTTATTATAATATTACTGACTATATTGCTTATATTGTACTTTACTACATCTCCAGGTCTTCTTTTATAATTGGAAGTTTGTACCCCTTAATCCCCATCACCTACTTTGCTCATTCTCCCCCTCCCCGCCCCCATCTACTCCCATCTGGCAATCACAAGTTCATTCTCTGCATTTATTAGTCTGTTTAGGTTTTGTTTGTTCATTTGTTTTCTTTTTGTTCACTACATACAAGTGAAATCCTACAGTATCTGCCTTTCTCTGACTTATTTCACTTAGTATAATACCTCCCGGTCCACCCATGTTATCACAAATGGCAAGATTTCATTCTTTTAATGGCTGAGTAATATTCCATTGTGTGTGTGTGTGTGTGTGTGTGTGTGTGTGTGTGTATCTTTTCATACACACACACACACACACACACACATCTTTATCCGTTGATCTACCGATGGAAACTTAGGTTGCTTCTATATCTTGGCTATTTTAAATAGTGCTGCCATGAATACAGGAGTGCAGATATCTTCTCATTTTCTTCAGATAAGTACCCAGAAGGGAAATTGCTGTATCACGCAGGAGCTCTATTTTTAATTTTGGGGGGAAGCTCCATACTGTTTTCCACAATGGCTGTACCAATTTACATTCCCTTTTCTCCACATCCTTGCCAACACTTGTTATTTCTTGTCTTTTAATACCAGCCATTCTGAGAGGTGATATCTCATTGTGGTTTTGATGTGCATTTCCTTGATGATTAGTGATACTGGGTATCTTTTCCTGTATCCATTGGCCATTTGTATGCCTTCTTTGGAAAATGTTTATTCTGGTCTCCCACCTGTTTTTTTAATCAGACTGTGGTTTTTTGGTGTTGAGTTCTATAAGTTCTTTATATATTTTGAATAGTAATTTTTTATTGGATAAATCATTTGCAAATATCCTCTCCCATTCATTGAGTTGCCTTTATTGATGGTTTCCTTTACTAGCAAAAGCTTTTTTACTTTTAATTAAAAAATGTTTTTTTTCTTTTTTCTTCTTTTTTAGAGAGAGAACAGGAGAGAGGGGCAGAGGAAGAGAGAGAGAATCTTAAGTAGAATCCATACCCAGCACACAGCCTGATGCAGGACTTGTTCCCATGACCCTGGAATCAGGACTGAGCCGAAATGAAGAGTTGTATGCTCAACTGACTGAGCCACCCAGACGCCCCAGGTCTTTAATCCATTTGGGGTTTATTTTTGTATATGGTATAAGAAAGTGGTCCAGTTTCATTCTTTTGCACATTTTTCCAAGCATCATTTATTGAAGAGACGGTCTTTTTCCCATTATATATTCTTGTTGTAAACTAATTGACCATGGGTTTATTTCTGGGCTCTGTATTCTGTTCCACTGGTCTGTGTTTTTGTGCCAGTACCATACTGTTTCGATTTCTATAGCTTAGTAGTATAGTTTGAAATCAGGAAGAGTGATAGCTCCAGTTCTGTTGTTCTTTCTCAAGATTACTTTGGCTGTTCAGGGTCTTGCAGTAATTCCACACAAATTCTTAGGATTATTTGTTCTAAATCTGTGAAAGATGCCATTGCATTTTTAAAAAATGAAATTGCTGTTTATTTTCAATTCACATTATATACACAAACATTAACTTCTGGGGAGAAGGGATTTTTTTTTATTGTTTTTATATTAAACACTCAGTGCTCATCATGACAAGTGAATTCCTTAATCCCCATCACCTATTCCACCCATCTTCGAACCCATCTACCCGCCTCTGGTAACCATCCAGTTTGTTCTCTATACTTATGAGTCTGTTTCTTGGTTTGCCTCTAACTTTCATTTCCTTTTGCTCATTTGTTTTTCTTTTCTTAAATTTCACATATGAGTAAAATTATATGGTATCTGTCTTTCTCTGATTGACTTATTTCACTTAGCATTATAGTCTTTAGCTCCATCTATGTCACTGAAATAGCAAGATTTCATTCTATTTTATAGCTGAATAATATTCCACTGGATATATATACCACATCTTTATCCATTCATCTATCAATGGACACTTCGGCTGCTTCCATATATTGACTATTATAAATACTCCTGCTATAAATATAGGGGTACATATATCCCTTTGAATTAGTGTTTTTGTATTCTTTGTGTAAATACCCAGTAGGGCAATTGCTGGATTATAGGGTAGTTTATTTTTTTTAATGTTTATTTTTTTGAAGAGGGCATGGGCAGGGGAGAAGGAGAGAGAGAATCCCAAGCAGGCTCCATGCTGTCAGCGCAGAGCCTGATACAGGGCTCAATCTCACAAACTGAGATTATGACCTGAGCCAAAATCAAGAGTCAGATGCTTAACTGACTGAGCCACTCAGGCGCCTCAGGTATTTCTGTTTTTAATTTTTTGAGGAACCTTCATACTGTTTTCCATAGTGGCTGCACCAGTTTGCATTCCTACCAATAGTTCAAGAGGGTTCCTTTTTTTTAAAAAAAAGTTTTTATTTACTTATTTTTGAGAGAGAGAGAGAGACAGTACAAACGGGGAAGGGGCAGAGAGAGAGGGAGAGAGAGAATCCCAAGCAGGCTCGCACTACCAGCACAGAGCCCGATGCAGAGCTCAAACTCACAAACCATGAGATCATGACCTGAGCCAAAACCAAGAGTCACTTAACCGACTGAGCCACCCAGGCACCCCAAGGGTTCCTCTTCCTCCACATCTTTGTCAACACCTGTTGTTTCCTATGTTACTGATTTTAGCCATTCTGACCGGTGTGAGGTCATCTCTCATTGTAGTTTTGGTTTGCATTTCTGTGAAGATAAGTGATGTTGAGCATCTTTTTATGAATGTGTTGGCCATCTGTATGTCTTATTTGGAGGAATGTCTGTTCATGTCTTCTGCCTATTTTTAATTGAATTATTTCTTTTCTTTCTTTTTTTTTTTTTAATGTTTACTTATTTTTGGGACAGAGAGAGACAGAGCATGAACGGGGTTGGAGCAGAGAGAGAGGGAGACACAGAATCAGAAACAGGCTCCAGGCTCCGAGCCATCAGCCCAGAGCCTGACGCGGGGCTCGAACTCACGGACCGCGAGATCGTGACCTGGCTGAAGTCGGACGCTTAACTGACTGCGCCACCCAGGCGCCCCGTTAATTGAATTATTTCTTTTCTGGGTGTTGAGTCATAGAAAGTTCTTTTTATATTTTGGATACTAATCCTTTATTAGATATGTCATTTGCAAATATCTTCTTCCATTCAGTGTTTCCTTCACTGTGCAGAAGCTTCCTTTTTTGATGCAGTCCCGAGCTTATTTTTGTTTTTGTACCCCTTGCCTCAGGGAACCTTTCTAGAAAAAAGTTGCCATGGAAAGTTGTCAAGAGAATTATTGCTTGTGTTCTCTTTTAGGATTTTTATGGTTTCAGGTTTCATATTTAGGTCTTTTTTTTTTTTAATTTTTTTTTCAACGGTTTTTATTTATTTTTGGGACAGAGAGAGACAGAGCATGAACGGGGGAGGGGCTGAGAGAGAGGGAGACACAGAATCGGAAATAGGCTCGAGGCTCCGAGCCATCAGCCCAGAGCCCGACACGGGGCTCGAACTCACGGACCGCGAGATCGTGACCTAGCTGAAGTCGGACGCTTAACCGACTGCGCCACCCAGGCGCCCCATGGTCTTTAATTCATTTTGAATTTATTTTTGTGTATGATGTAAGAAAGTGGTTCAGTTTAATTCTTTTGCATGTTGCTGTCCAGTTTTCTCAATACCATTTGTCAAAGAGATATTTTTGGATATTCTTTCCTGCTTTGTCAAAGATTAATTGACCAGAAAACTGTGGGTTTTTTTCTGGATATTCTATTCTGTTCCATTCATCTGTATGTCTATTTTTGTGCCAGTCCACACTGTTTTCATTACTACAGCTTTGTAGTGTAACTTGAAGTCTGGAATTGTGATGACTCCAATTTTGCTTTTCTTTTTCAAGTTTGTTTTGGCGATTTGGGATCTTTTGCAATTCCATAAATATTTTAGGACTGTTTGTTCTAATTCTGTGAAAAATGCTGTTGGTAATTTGATAGGGATTGCATTAAATGTGTAGATTTCTTTGAGTATTATACATATTTTAGTATTTGTTAAATAGAATATTTGTTCTTCCAGTCCATAAGCATGGAATGTCTTTCCATTTCATTGTGTCATCTTCAATTTCTTTTGTCAGTGTTTTAAAGTTTTCAGAGTATAGATCCTTCACCTCTCTGGTTAGGTTTATTCCTAGGTATCTTATTATTTTTGGTGCAATTACAAATGGGATTATTTTCTTAATTCCACTTTCTGCTGCTTCATTATTAGTGTACAGAAATGCAATAGATTTCTGCACACTGATTTTGAATTCTACAACTTTACTGAATTCATTTTTTCAGTTCTAGCCTTTGTGTGTGTGTGTGTGTGTGTGTGTGTGTGTGTGTGTGTGTGTGTGGAGTCTTTCAGGTTTTCTCTGTATAGTATCATATATATCATATCATATCTGCAAAGGATGAAAGTTATACTTCTTCCTTACTAATATGGATGTCTTTTATTTCTTTGTGTTATCTGATTGCTGTGTTTAGGACTTGTAGTACCATGCTGAATAAAAGTGGTGAGAGTGGACATCCTGGTCTTGTTCCTGACCTTATAGGATAGGCTCTTTTTTCCCCATTGGGGGTGATGTTAGCTATAGGTTTTTCACATAAAGCCTTTATTTAGTTGACGTATGTTCCTCTAAACTGAGTTTGTTAAAGGTTTTTATTATGAATCAATGTTGTACTTTGTCAAATGCTTTTCCTCCATCTCTTGAAATGATCATATGTGATGTATCACGCTGACTGAATATTGAACCTTTGCAACCAGAGAATAAATCCCACTTGACCATGAGAATGATTTTTTTTTACTGTATTGTTGGAATCAGTTTGTTATTATTTTGTTGAGGAGTTTTGCATCTATGTTTCATCAGAGATACTGGCCTGTTGGTCTCTTTTTTAGTGGTGTCTTTATCTGGTTTTGGTATCAGGATAATGCTGGCACCATAGAATGAATTTGGCAGTTTTATTTCCCTCTCTATTTTTTGCAATACTTTGGGAAGAGTAGGTATTAACTCTTTAAATGTTTGGTAGATTTCACCTGTGAAGCCATCTGATCCTGGACTTTTGTTTGTTGGGAGTTTTTTGATTACTGGTGCAACTTTTTTGTTGGTTATCAGTCTGCTCAAATTTCTTTATTTCCTCCTGTTTCAATTTTGGCAGGTTACATGTTTCTAGGAATTTATCCATCTTTCCTAGGTTGTCCAATTAATTGATATATAGTTTTTCATAATATTCTCTTATAGTTGCTCACATTTCTGTGGTGTTGGTTGTTATTTCTCCCCTCTCACTTCTGGTTTTATTTATGTGGGTCCTTTGTCTTTTTTTCCTTCATAAGTCTGGCTAGAGGTTCATCAATTTTATTCATTTTTTTTTCTTCAAAGAACCACCTCCTGGTTTCAGTGATTTTTTTTTTTAGCTCTATTATCATTTATTTCTGCTCTAATCTTTATTATTTCCTTCCTTCTGCTGGTTTTAAGTTTTGTTTGTTCTTTTTCTGGTTCCTTTGTTGTAAGGTTAGGTTGTTTACTTGAGATTCTTCTTGATTCCTGAGGTAGGCCTGAATTGCTATAAACTTCCCTCTTAGAACCACTTTGCTGCATCACAAAGGTTTTGAACTGTTATGTTTTCATTTTCATTTGTTTACATGTACTTTTAAATTTCTTCTTTTATTTCCTGGTTGACCCATTCATTGTTTAGTAACATGTTATTTACCTTCATGTATTTGTGGTCTTTCCAGATTTTTTCTGGTGGCTGACTTCTAGTTTCATAGCATTGAGGTCAGAAAAGGTACACGGTATGACTTCATTCTTGTATTTTTTGAGGCTTGTTTTGTGGCCTAATATGTGATCTATTCTGGAGAATGTTTCATATACACTCGAAAACAGTGTGTATTTTGCTGTTTTAGGATGGAATGTTCTAAATATATCTGTTAAATCTCTCTGGTTCAATGTGTCATTCAAAGCCATTGTTTCCTTGGTGATCTTCTGTTTAGACGATCTATCCTTTGATGTAAGTGCAGTGGTAAAGTTCCCTATAATTGTTCTAGTATCAATTAGTTCCTTATGCTTGCTATTAACTACTTCATGTATTTGGGTGTTCCCATGTTGGTTGCATAAATATTTACAATAGTCATATCCTCTTGTTGGACTATGTCCTTTATTATTATGTAAGTATCCTTCTTTGTCTCGTTAATCTTTGTTCTAAAGTCAGTTTTGTTCAATATACGTATTGCTACCCCAGTTTTCTTTTGACATAACATCCATTTGTATGATAGATGTTTCTCCAACACTTTCAACCTGCAGAGGTCTCTAGGTCTCAAATGAGACTCTTGTAGAATGCCATTGCAATTTCAATAGTGACTGCATTGAAGCTGGAGATTGCTTGGGTAGCATGGAAATTTTAACAATATTAATTCTTCCAATCCAGGAGCATGACATATCTTTCCACTTATTTGTGTTATCTTCAATTTCTTTCATCCACGTCAGTTTTCAGAGTACAAGTCCCACCTCATTGGTTAAATTTATTCCTAGGTATTTTACTCTTTTGATGCCATTGTACATGGGATGGTTTTCTTAATTTCTCTGATAGTTGTTATTACTGTATAGATATCCAACAGGTTTCTGTATCCAACAGGTTTCTATATATTAATTTTGTATATTGCAACTTTACTGAATTCATTTATTCTAATAGTTTTTTGGTGGATTCTTTAGGATTTTCAATGTATAGTATCATGTTATCTATAAATAGTGACAGTTTTACTTCTTCCTTATCAATCTGGATGCCTTTTATTTCTTTTTCTTGTCTGATTGCTGTGGCTGGGACTTGGAATACTATGTTTAACAAAAGTGGTGAAAGAGGGCTTCTTTGTCTTGTTCCTGGTATTAGAGGAAAAGCTTTCAGCTTTTCTTTGTTAAGTATGATGTTAGCTGTGGTTTTGTCACTGGTAGCCTTTATTATATTAGGGCGTGTTCCATTTATACCCACTTTGTTGAGAGTTTTTATCATAAATGAATGTTGAATTTTGTCAAATGCTTTTCCTTGCATCTACTGAGATGATCATGTGATTTTTATCCTTCATTTAATAATGCAGTAAATTACACTGATTTGCAGATATGGAACCATTCTTGTATCCCTGGAATAAATCCCATGTGATCATGATGTATGGATTTCTCTAAATGTATTGTTAATTTTGGTTTGCTAATATTTTGTTCACAGTTTTCGCATCTATATTCATCATGGATAATGGAAATAAGGCCCAATTTTTAACCAATGAAACTTCCTTAACTTTCCAGATAAGATCGATAGACTATAATTTATTGGATAGGCTAGACAGTTGTTTTTAATGGAATGTGATTTTGTTTTAACAATTTCTTTACAGCCTACTACTTCTTAAAATAGTTGCCTGCACCCAAATAAAGGATTGAAAACAACCTATATTGGGGCGCCTGGGTGGCTCAGTTGGTTAAGCGTCTGCCTTCAGCTCAGGTCATGATCTCACCCTCCATGAGTTCGAGCCCCATGTCAGGCTCTGTGCTGACAGCTCAGAGCCTGGAGCCTGCTTCAGATTCTGTGTCTCCCTGTCTCTCTCTGCCCCTCCCCTGCTCATGCTCTGTCTCTCTGTGTCTCAAAAATAAATAAAAACATTAAAAAAATTTTTTTTTAAAGAAAAAAACCTATATCATTAATTTACTATATATGGTGCAAATTATTGTTAGTAAAACTGCATTTTCTATCAAATATTTTATCTTAATTATAAAGTGGTTAGAATAAAATGAAAAATACAGTGTTAAGAAATAAACTGAACCAAAATTAATCACACTATGACATGTCAAACTAGTGTCTTACACAGAAGAAGAATAATGTATCTATTTGATTTAAATGTCTTTTGTATGATCTTTCTGTATCACTAGTTATTCACATAGCCTTTGGGGAGGTATACAGGGAATTGTACTATTTTAAAATGTCTCCAATTTCATTTTATTGTGAATTTTTTATAGGAGGGGCAGCAGTCTGAGGACAAAAATATGGGATAAAAAATATAAATTCCTTAGATATTTGTGCCTTTTGTAGATCCAACCTGAGAGAGAAAACTGAAAAATTTGATGAAAGGCAATTATAAGTTCAAAACAGTATTAAGTGATTACAGTGGTTACAGCTCAGTAGGACCATGCTAAATTTATTTAACCACTATCAATTATACGACAAACCAGATGGTGTATCGGTCATAGCATGAATTTGGCATTATGGTGGAAAACAGAAATAAAATGTTGGCCCTAGTTTAATCTGTGTAACTAGTATGTATGCTTAATCATTCTGACCCCCACAAGAAAAATTCTAGAAAACACAATGAAATAAAGCAATATATAATTTTTTGGAGGCAAAAAATGAATTCTTAAGAACATGAAGGCTTATAATTATTAGGCTGTCGGATACCTCAGAACATATATCACATTAAACTTACTCTTTGTTCCTTTTCCTTTTCTTCTTCCATAGTTTGAAATGCAAGGACATGTGCTTCTTTCAAAGATTTATGTCTCTGTTGATGTTGTTCCTCTAATTCTTCAAGCTCTTGTGTAAGTCGTTGTCGCTCTTGTGTGAACTGGGCTTGCAGTTGCTGCAAAGAAGTCTGAGACTGGGAAAGCTGCATCTCCAGATTCTGTTTCAGCAAGGAAATCTATGCCACAGAATGGTACACAATGAAGAATAAATACAAGGCATACTTCACAACAAATTTCCAATCTAAGGGAAAAAAGCATTTCCAAGATATTAACTAAAGTAAAATAACTGCCTTAAGTATCCACTTAAAATGTTTTGCAATATATTATAAGTATTTAATATTTAGGTATCACCACTTGTAATTCTATTTATAATATCCTAAAAATAGACAGTTTTATTGGTATTTAGTTTGTGGACTAGCTAAAGACCACCCGACATTTAGAAATACAGTGAACACCTGTGTTATAGTGCGATGAAAATTCATAATATGAAATAAAAACAGGACAACTAATGTTAATGTATTTATTAGGTTACAGTCCTTCAAGGAAATAGTATAAATAGTTAAATTGCTGATTTGTGAGGTGGTAGAATTGAGTAGTTAAGAATGGGGGCTCTGAGTTAAAATCCTAGCTCTGCCACTTATTAGACCAATACCTCACCAGGCCGTGTGAGCTGAAGTGTGTTACTACACATTAGTGTAGTGTTCACTTAGAACAGCCCCTGGCATGTAATAAGTGCTCAATAAATGGTTTTTGAGGATTTTTTGAGGATTTAAAAAATTACTCTTTATAAAAGATTTTTCCATTTATGGTTTAGAATCCTTATGTAAAAAAAAAAGATGTTCACTTTTGAATTTTAATTCAAACAATTTGTAAACTTCAAGCTTTTTAAAACCACAAACATCCCACAGTCCTCTGTTTATATCCTCACAATGTCAGGTACTTTTCTTTACTGATGGAAAACTGATTTGTCACTCCTTTTGAAACAGACATCACCCTTAATGTCTGCATTGCTTCTGAGTCCCTTTTAAAGAATAAAAGCACAAACGCATGTATACGTATATATACATATGTCATTTGTTTGTTTGATATAACCATTTAATTTGATCTATTTCTCTTCTCATACACAGGAAAATCTAACTTGGAACTAGATAACTCAACCATATTGTAATAGAAGTTTGAAGCTAAGGAACATAGGAGAACCAGACAAAAAGTTGTCAATTGTATTCCATTAATTTAAGATGCTATATGTGTTTATAGACAAGTAAAACAGTTTCTGTGGCCAAGAAGACTAAGGGAGAGAGGAAAGTGAGTTTTGTAAATGGGATAAGATATTCTTTTGACTGATGAAAGGCAGGTATAGGATGCCTCACATGTCTCACAAAGGAAAAGGGACCTGGGAAAGAAAAAGGGTGGAGAATCATCAGAGATGCAAAAAATAAGGAGAATGTTACAACAGCAGCTAAGGACATACTTGTAGAGTAGGAAGACTAAGACAAATTATATCATGTGACTTCTCACCATTTTATACAAAGAAAATCAGGATGAAATGAATGTTAAGGACAGTCCAGAAAGAAAAAGTACATTACAAAAGGGTAAAATGTGTTGTTTGTGAACACTAATGTGTAATTGGTAGTCATTTTCTTCCCAGCTAGCTGGCCCTTGAAACAGAAAAGGCACCTACCTGCCCACTCTCTTCCCAAGTTCAACCTTTGTCTCATACCCAGCATGGGGACCCATGTGACACCCTTGTCTCTAGTGATAACTTATTAGAACATATATGGAAATGTTAGGAAAAGACCATGTTACATGTAGAATAATGATTGATATTTTCAAAGTGATTAACTGACCCCTGGCCAAGTAAGGACCAGTGAACAAACTGCTCACTAAGCTATCTGCCCTCGTATGCATCTGCATACACTCAAAGAAAGGGGGCATGTTTTTCAAACTTGCACACAGGTACCATATGGACTAGTAGTAGCCATGGGTCCAGTCCTTTAATTAAGTGTGCACTTAGATTAGTAAGAAGCCAATCAGTTCATAGCAGTGCATCTTATTTTCTGCAATACCCACTTCAACAATTCAGTGCATCAAAAAGAGCTCTCCCATATGTTAATTGGACTACAGTGGACTCACATTTTAACTATTTAAGGATGAAACTTATGAAGAAATAGAGTATTTAAAATGATAAACCACAGTAATAGAACAGTAACATATTTAAAATCTAAGGACACTTTTGGGGCACATGGGTGGCTCAGTCAGTTAAGCATCTGACTCTTGATTCTGATTCAGGTCATGATCTCGCAGTTCCTGAGTTTGAGGCCCATGTTGGGCTCTGTGCTGTGTAGAGCCTGCTTGGAAGTCTGTCTCCCTCTCTCTCTTGCTCTCAAAAATAAATAAACTTTAAAAAAAATTATAAAAGAAAAAAAATCTAAGGACACTTTCAAACCTCTCTAGTTTAAATGAAATACAGCTAAATATTTTACAAAATAATATAGTTTACCTTGAAAAAATTCCAAAGTATTATTTTTCATTGTGGGATATAAGATCAATTTTTGTTATCTATATTCAATAAAATATAAAGAATATGCAAAAAAGACATTATCATGCAATTTAGTGTTCAAATATACTTAGATATTCTGTATTCTTAACTTTAAAAGCACACCAAAATAATGTTAAGGCTATATAAAATCTCTAGATTCATGCTCAATACCATAAGATGAATTATATGCAGAAAGCCTTTATCATGCAACGCAGCATCAAAACTTATTTCGCTCATTTTATAAATAAGTTAGTAGCATTGCATTAAATTATCAGCCTTTATTCAATGTGACAGTTACATGGCACTTTAAAACACAGAAATAATGAGCAAAGCAATGTAAAATGAACTAATTTTTTATGTATAGCTGTAACTTAAACAGCTGAGTATATTTTATGAAAATACATAATTAATATAAAACTTCATTAATTCAAAATAAAAGAGAACAAAGACTTCACATCAAATAGTATAGGCAATCTTTATCAGTACTGTTATTACAGAATTATAGAAAGCCATTTCTCATAAATGAATGAGAATGGTTGTTCAAATTATATATTCAAAGTATCTAGTTATGTGGTATTAGTTTATTTACATGTGTTATAATTTTAAATTTTAATGCTTTTTGCTTTGTTGGTTTTAAATAAACCAAAAGAATCCTTATTTCAGAAAAGAATTTTAATAATTTAAAAAATTCTTACCACAGGAGTTGGATATGAATTATATAGTATATTCTATTGATTAATAGCTACGAGATATTTTGCAAACAGTTTTAAAGGCCAATAGAAATTGCTACCCTCGGACCTCTACCACTTAAAACGCTGATATATTTTCAAATATAAAGTGTTGTAAACTTTTCAAAAAGACTAAAATTAAAAACATATGGATACATTTTTCTGGAGAATGGAAAGTTTTATCTATTTCCTAGGGGCAATTTCACAAGGATTCTGTACCTTCACAATGGTGTATGAAAAAACACCCTCAAAATAGAAAATGACTCAAATCTGAAGTACTGGATGTGATAGGATGTCAACATGGAATATGGAATTATGTTAGGCCAAAGTACTTAACAATTTTGACAAGAAAAGTCAACACAAATTATAAGAAAGTCTAAACCATATGATATCAGTTCAATACTTTCAAATATATAAAGCAACATTAAAAACTGCTAACACAGGCTTAGAGAAAACTTATTACTATATCAACAACTTCTATAAATGTTCATGTAAAACATCTGAAGGTCCCTGAATATTTTAGCTCCTTTTTTTGTTTGTTTGTTTTTAACCACTAATTTGCTATTTTTGAAGAGCCTAGCTAAAAAAGTAAATTTAAGCTTAGGAAAATTATGACCATTCTAAGAAAATTCTCAATTGTTCATAATTTCTTGGTATTTTTCTAAGAAAACCTATAAACTGAATTTATCAATTAAGAACCCCAAAAATGCCTACTTAATGTCCTTAAGATATTTCTGCAGTATGTTCCCAATCACTCTTTCATTCTTAGTTGAAAGAAAGTAGACAGCTTTTATAAAGGACAAAGGTCTCAATAACCACTTGTCTTTTAGAACAAGACAGTATATAGCAGACAACTGTTTGCATGGAAGGCTGGGCAAGAATGTGTGGAGGGGGTGGGTAGTTGCTCATTCTGCTGAACAACACTGACACGGTCATGTTTTGTTTGGATGAGGACAACTTAGAAGAGCTGATCCTCAATGACTGATGTTACCAAAGGGAATTAATTAATGGGGATTTCATTGTGTCACCAACTCCTTTTACCTTTTATATGGATGAATCAAGGCATTCTCATTCTAGTTACTAATTGATTTAACTTCAATTTAAAGTTTTTCCATTTATAACTATTTAAGTAAAGATGACTATGTTGTCACAAGTATTCTGAAGTACAATTCTGACAATAATCTTACCTTATTTGGGTTCTTATCTCTATCCCAATCAGTATATTTGTCAAAAAGACTGGATTAATATAGTGATCATGCCCAAATCCTTACTAGGTTATATGTGAATTTCTAACTGTAGTCTTATTTCACCAACATTGGGATAAATATCTTTGTTGCTTATTTTTAAATACATTTTTTAGTGGCACTTAGGTAGCTCAGTCGGTTAAGCATCTGACTAAGGCTCAGATCATGATCTCACAGCTGGTGAGTTCAAGCCCTGTGTTGGGCTCTGTGCTGACAGCTCAGAGCCTGGAGCCTGCTTCAGATTCTGTGTCTCTGCCCCTCCTGTGCTCATGCTGTCTCTTTCTTTCTCAAAAATAAATAAACATTAAAAAATTTTTAAAAATATATTTTAAAAATGATGTTCAATGTATTCATGTATTTGTAATTATGTTTTAGGTAGAAAGCAAAGTTTAATTTTTTTAACTTTCTATAATTTATTTATTTTTTACAATTTATATCCAAGTTAGTTAGCACATGGTGCAATGATGATTTCAGGAGTAGATTACTTAAGCCCCTTACTCATTTAGCCCATCCCCCTCCCACATCCTCTCCAGCAAACCTCTGTTTGTTCTCTATATTTAAGAGTCTCTTCTGTTTTGTCCCCCTCCCTGTTTTTATATTATTTTTGCTTCCCTTCATGTTCATGTCTTTTGTATCTTAAAGTCCTCATATGAGTGAAATCATATGATATTTGTCTTTCTCTAATTTCACTTAGCGTAATACCCTCAAGTTCCATCCCTGTAGTTGCAAATGGCAAGATTTCATTCTTTTTGATTGCCGAGTAATACTCCATTGTATGTATATACCACATCTTCTTTATCCATTCATCCATCAATGGACATTTGGGCTCTTTCCATAGGCAAAGTTTAATTTTAAAGGTAGATAAAGTTGTCTTTTCTTGCATAGTAGAAATAATTTAGAAAGGTATGAGGAAATAGTTTCACTCCAGAAGTATCAAAATTTTATAGGACATCTCTAGACTCAAGCTTTGAGTCCTCTAGGACAGGAGTTGCCAAACTGCAGCCTGTTGTAAATTAAGTTTTACTAGAACACGGCCACACAGATTTGTTCACATATTGTTATGGCCACTTTCATCCTACAACAGCAACAGAGTCAAGTAGCTACCAGAAAAACTGCAGGGCCTACAAGGCCAAAAGTATTTACCATCTGGCGCTTTATAGAAAAAGTTGGTGAACCTCTGGCCTAGGATATCAAAAAAATATTCAAAGATCTTCAGCTCTGTTTTTTTTAAAGAACAATGTTGGGAACGATAAACATAAATTTCATTTTTTCTTTTCATATTATATATGAAAATTTTTTAAAGAGGTGTTTATATTGGAATATTACTTTGAAGCTTAATTTCTGCATATTTAAGTAAAAACAATAGCTTTGGCAATTCCTAGGAAAGGGACTTACTTCATTTCACTTAAATCTTTTCATAATTACAACATCAAAATATAAAATATGTCCTGAATCTCATGAACCTTCACAATTAACACCTGTTAATTGATATTACTTTTTCAAAAAATAAACTAGTTTACCAAAAGAAAAAATATATTTACACTTATTTCCATTGTTTTGACAGTCAAGTAGTTAACAGTTTTCAAAAATATTTTTCAGAGTAATTTAAATAACGAATTCTATGTTTGAAAGGTAAAATCTTGCTTGGCTTTGTAATAAAAATTTGCTTATTAATACAATGTGGTAGAGGTATGCACATACACAAACAAATGGCTGAAAGTTAGAAGCTTTTGTTACCCATATACGAAACATAACTTATTGAATACCGAAGTGTATTTTTTATATTGTAAGTTAAAGCTGTAAAGCAGTGATGATATTTATGCAAAATCAAAAGTGCAACATGCCCTTGTGTACAAATTGTAAGTGCCGTTCACTTACATTGTTGATAGATTTATGCAAAGCTTCACCCAGAGAGTGCCGCTAGGAAGAAAAGATCAAAGGAATAAAGGGAAACATTCAGAAATCAACTAAGTGAAAGAAAGAGGAATATAAAAGGGAGAGTAAAACACAGAACATTAGTTATAATACGCTCAAGAAAAATAAGTTGAAAACAGTTTTTCGGAAAGGAATTAGACCAAAAAAATTAAGACACACAATCTAAATTATCTGTAGTCCCTTAAGACAGTATCTGATGCTTGTGGGATGGCAGACTTACCTATGCAAAATACTGAAGGCCAGTACATATAAATCAGAATTCAGTTGGAAAGATAATGGTTATTGAAGGACGTAGAAGAAATCTTACTGTTCTAAATTCCTCCCAGAAATCTACAATATAAAATGCTTCAAAGCATTATACTCAGTACTGATATAAGCTCATGAAAGACTTCTCAAGAGAAATGAGCAGATGAGAACTGAAACACTAACTTGATTGACTATATAATTTGGGGGCCAAAAATAAATATGAGATAATCATTAAAAATGTGAACATTTACTAATAATCTGATTTTATATTTAGGGGAAAGAAAGAAGAGATGCTTTTATATCTCTTCAGTCCTATTTTCTAGGATATATTTGGCAAAATTATTTATGATCTGGGTTCATTTTTCAGAAGTTCATTGAAATTTTCAGTGATATAAAACAACTAGAAATACCCACACCATCTCTTTCCCCAAATATGAGAGAAAATGTGATTTCATTTTCAATTGCCTCATTTTTTTTTTTTTGCTTTCTAAAAATACAAAATAGTATTTTAAATTTATATTAGTAATTTAAATAAGTGCCTGTGGAATACTTTCTACTTTGGACACTATAATTAAATTTTCAGACAGAAAATAATTCTCTCTTTCATAATGTGATTATTCCTTGGTGTGTCATAAGCTAAAACTAGTTTTTATTTGGTAAAAAATTTATTTAGACTAATATAAGATACAGTTTAAGATACAAATATATCAGAGTTATAAAAATAAGCTGAGAAAAAAAAGATTAATTTCTATTTAGTTATTCCATAACTGATCAATTTAAAGTTTCTCATTGATTTAATACATAAAATTACATACAGAATACATAATATACATAATATATATTTTGTAAATGCATATATACTTTTTATTTTATATACATGTCATATTAATTTTATTTACTTTTTCTTCATGCTTTCTCATACTCAATATTCTTTATATACTAAAAAGACACTTCTCCAGACTTTGCAAAATTTACAAAAAGCTAAGGGACTTTTAATTGTTTTTCTTGTTTGTTTTACTTCTTTTATTTCTCAGAAGTGATGTTCTAGTACTAGAAGTTAACCTAAAATGTATGGCATTTACTTAGGAAGTAGATTTGATTTTTCATTCTTTAAGATATCATCAGACAAAAATATGTATGTTATTTAGGATTCCTGAACTAATTGATAAGCTAGGCTAACACAACATATCAAAATGGCATGCCAGGTCTTCCCTTAGGAATTCTAGACTTTAGATTCTGTACAACAGAAGTATATTTGAACACTTGGAATCTAAACTCACATGGGTACTGCCTCTGTCAACACACTGTTACAGGCCATGGAAATATCTAAACCAAAAGATATGGTCCTTGAGCTGTGACCTGGGGTGACTTACATCACAGACTTGGCTGCAGCAATGGGGAAACGCACTAGTGCTATTGGGTCACAATACCCTAATTGGTTAATACATAAATGAAGTAAAATTAGTTTTTCAACTAAAAAATCTTTATTGGGGTACTATTAAATTCTAGGAAATAATCTTAAGTACAGAGTGATATAGAGAGTTGAATAAGACCATAAAACAAACATACAAAAAACAAATTCAAAAATAAGAAGTTGATGACATTGTAGTATTCTACAATAAAAAAAAAAAAAAGATTGCTGTGATAGGAAATGACTGGAAGTGATATTGGGTAGATGGTAAGGAAAGATCTTTTGAAAGAAGTGAAATTTGAACTTGAAATCAATGAAAAAGCCAGCCACAAAATGAGATAACTGATCCTGGGAAAAGTGTGTCCAGGCAAATGGATTAGCTAGCACAAAGAGCCTGAGGTGGAAGTGAGTTGTGAGTGACTGGATGTACATGTGTATATGATATGTGTGCTGGGGGGAAGGTTTGTGAGGATGACAAAAGATGGGTGATTTTTCAGGGGCCAGATGTCTTAGGGTCTTATAGGACAATAAAGGAGTCAGAATAAGAGCCTTAATTCAATGAAGCGCCTCGAGAGAATTTTAAGGAGGGGAATGACAAGATCTGATTACATTATAAAAGACTGCTTTGAGTACTTCTGAAGAAAAGTGACATTGGGGAGGCTGGATAGGAAGCTTGGCGCAGTATTTACTAGGGTAGATAAAAGCTGATGGTATGTTTTAGAGGTGGAATAAATAGGATTGACAGATTACATGAGAGATAAAGGAAAGAGAAATCAAGGATGACTCTTCGGTTTCTGTTCTGAGCCACAAGCAGTGCCAAGAAATGAAG
Organism: Prionailurus viverrinus; assembly: GCF_022837055.1. Taxonomy (NCBI): domain Eukaryota; kingdom Metazoa; phylum Chordata; class Mammalia; order Carnivora; family Felidae; genus Prionailurus; species Prionailurus viverrinus. The sequence continues at coordinate 107,752,009 of NC_062565.1, forward strand.
ATGATGGGTTGGCAGACGGAGATTGGGAATCAGTATTTCTGAGTCAGGCACGTGAAATTTGAGATGCCAATTATCCAATCAAATGATTTTGAGTTCAGGTGAAGATATCAAGGCTAGAGATTTAACTTTGGAAGTCACTGACACATAGATGGTATTTATGCCATAACACAGATGAGATTCCCCAAGTAAATGTCTGCTTGAAAGAATATTGGATGAACTAAAAGTCTGTATGCAAAGATGTTACTCAGCAAGCATTCTATATAAGCAAGATCCATGTTGATAAAAACTGATGCCCTATATAATAGTCCATTTGTTTTAAAACAACTTAAGCTTCTTGTTAGTTTTTGAGATGAGTAAAAAGGGCCTCAGGACATCCTCTTCCACTGATAGCACTCTGATTTCTCAACATCGAAAGCCTACTGAATGTGTTTCAGAATTTCTTTTCTTGAAAGATGAATATAATCAGACTTTCAGATAAGTGAGAAAGAAAACAAAAAGTTGCTGTGCTTAATAAGAAATTTAGAGCTTTGTATGTAAGAAACTATGCTCTTAGGAATCATCACATTTATTCTAAACCTGAGTTTATTCATTTAGAAAATAGCACAAGGTTTTACATGTTTGCAATTTGTAAACATATTGGTATATAAATATTAAAATCCACTGAATTACAGGCTTTTGGAGGACAATGACTGTCTTATTCACAGTTTGTATCCAAAGTGCCTAAAGGTATGTGGCAAAATGTAAATGGATCAATGAATGCTTATTTCAAGACTGAATGATATGGAATTTTATTATTTAGTTTTTGCTACTCTCTACCTTACTTTTCCTTTCCCCCATAATAACATAAGCAGTAAAAAGAAAGCTTCAAAGTTAAAAAGAAAAAAGTTATTTAGAAAAAATACATACATCCAAATCATGCAAAAATCCTGTTGACAGAGGCCAAAAGATTCTAAGACTTCGAAACGAATCCTCTCACAGAAATGAACTAGTGAGTATACCAAATATACTATTTCCTCAAAATATTGATCAAAACAAAGACCGACAAGAGGGAACAATATTTGTTGAATGGCACCTAACTTGTCCCACTGTATTCTATTCTCCATTCTGCAGAATTTTGAAATTATAATACTTGAATATTTCATACTCCTGATTAAAATCTTCCAACAGCTCCTCATCGCTCTTTAGATAAACTCCCAGCCTTGGGGATCACAAGACCCCAAGTGATCCAACCCTGCTTACCTCCCCAGCTTCCTGACTCTCTACTCTCCAGAGCAAAGGTGTTTGGGGGCTGCCTGAGGGCCTTTGCACATATGTCCCCTTCTGCTTAGGATGCTGTTCTTTTCCTCTTTCCCTGATTCCTGCCTCTCTTCCAGGTCTTATGTAAAGGATCCTATAGGCAAATAAACCTTCCCCAAGTTTCCAGACTATGTTAGGTTCCCATGGTACACATGTTGTATACTACAGTTATAATAAGTTAATGTATCCAACTGTTATTTCTATTTTCCTTCCTTTCTAGATTATACGCATTGGGAAGGCAGAGATTATTATGACTCCATTATGGGTCTAGCACACTACATGGTGTTATCAGCACTAAATTTTTGACAGATGTCAAAATGTCATCAAATGTCGACAGAATAAAATTCTCATTACTAAAACAAGAAACGTCATTTATCAAATTTTTGATTTCCTTGAAACAATAGGTACAATGATCTTACACTGCAATTCAAGTAAAATACGTTAAAGCCTAATGAAATGTTCCAAAATTCAATATTTAATATATAATATGGTAATTTTTTAAAGCAAATTATGTGAAGTCCTTTTCTAATATTAATTTCAAGTTTTACTAATATCTACAGAAAAGCAACCAACAAACTTAAGTTTTAAGAGTGAAAATCACAACTTTAATAATTATCCTCGGGGTTGCCTGGGTGACTCAGTCGGTTAAGCATCCAACTTCGGCTCAGGTCATGATTTTGTGGTTCACAAGTTCGAGCCCCTCATCAGGCTCTGCGCTGTCAGCTCAGAGCCTGGAGCCTGCTTCAGATTCTGTGTCTCCCTCTCTCTCTGCCCCTCCCTTGCTCGTGCTCTTTCTCTCTCAAAAAAAAAAAAAAAAAAAAAATTAAAAAAAATAATTCTCCTAAAGCAAAATATTGAAGAAAAATTCATGAACAATTGTTCAGTATTTAAACTAAAGTAGTAATAACAGACACACAATAAATGAAATTAGAGACAAGCTAATGTTAGATAATTCTTAACACTTTCCTCAGAGATTATCTTAAATAACTGTATAATCATATACCCATTGAAATTTTTCAGATCCAAAATGCTTTTTTTTAGTACCTTGTCATATGAAATAGAAATATATTAAGTTGATTTGTTACTACAGTGCTATCTCAATGTTCGTAAGTATTTTTCAGATGTGTTCTGGGTCCTGCTACCTCTGAAAGAGGCACAAACTGCTCTGCATTTCATCAAAGGTCTTACTATAGTATTTTGCAGAACTTATATATGCTTAGTACACATTAATCACTACCCAGTATTTTAAGCATCTCTTTTTAAAGCCAGGTGTAGGCATCATTGTTCCATCTCTTCAGTCTCTTCTCCTAAAGGTACCAATTTAAGAACTGGATAAACTTCTAAAAAGGGAGGTTTGGGTAGGGAAAAGAAAATGAAACATTTTTAGATTTGTGAATTAATTCAGAAAACAATTTAGTACTATTTATCTTGGAAAAAAAATCTCAAGATGAAGAACACTAACAACTTAAGTCTGATAAAAGAGGATATAATATAGTTAAAATAATGTCATTATTATTTTTTTTTTAAAGAAAGAGAGGGTGCAAGTGAGCAACAGGCAAAGAGAGACAGAGTCCCACGAGGGGCAGAGAGAGAGAGAGAAGCAAGGCTCACCAAAGCAGGGCTTGTGTTCACCCACGGTGGGGCTTGAGCTCACCCTGTGTGGGACTTGAACTCACAAACCATGCGATCATAACCTGAGCCAGTCAGATGCTTAACTGACTAAGCCACCCAGGGGCTCCAACATCATAAATTTTTTTGACTGAAGAGAAATGAAGAACAAGCTTCCATATTTACTAAGGAAAAGACTGCATATTAACTTTGAAGCCAGGAACTAAAAGTATGGAAGATAATGGATATTGGCTGGGTTTTGGTAGACTTTAACTCCATTGCACATTTTCTGAGAAAGCAAAATTGGGTCCTGCCTGCTATTCTCACTCTCTATTCTAGGTGGCTTTTCTCTATGTTTTATTACACTTCGGTCTTCTGCTTTTTCCTTTGACTTCCCTTTTCCTTACTCCAGTCATCTCTTCTCCCCGGGCTCAAGCTAGATCTCTGATGTTTTTCTAGATAGTTTCCTGCTCTCCTAATTTCTAGGGAGAGGGTTCAGAACCTTCAGGGTCAGCTTCATTGATGTCCTATCACTGCTCAGGGCTCTGTCAAGGTCTTTGAGCTAGCTGGGAAGAGATGATTATTCCAGCTCTCTTTCTAATCTCTACCTCAGAAACTACTTGTATCTGTTCTTCCATTAAAAGGCAGTATTGTTATTCTTTTAAAACAAACATAAGGGGCGCCTGGGTGGCTCAGTCGGTTAAGCATCTGACTTAGGCTCAGGTCATGATCTCGTGGTTTGAGTTTGAGCCCGACATTGGGCTCTGTGCTGACAACTGAGCCTAGAGCCTGCTTCGGATTCTCTCTCTCTCTCTCTCTCTCTCTCTCTCTCTCTCTGCCCCTCCCCTGCTAGCACTCTGTCTCTCCCTCTCTCTAAAAAATAAACATTAAAAAAATTAAAAAAACATAAAAACTGATGCAAATATAATCTTTTTTTCAGTAGGCAGAAATGCAATTTTTAAAGAGAATTCCTTCCTAATGTAAAACTTAATTTAAGAGTTAGGAGATGGAGCTAGCAAAATGAGCACTGAGCCAAATTTACTTTGAGTTTTTGATCTAAATAGTCTAGACCATTGCTGTCTAACAGCATTATAACTGAGAGCCATATGTGTAATTTTAAAAGTTTTCAGTAGCCAGAGGCACCTGGGTGGCTCAGTAAGTTAAGCATCTGACTTCAGCTCAGGTCATGATCTCACAGTTTGTGGGTTCAAGCCCTGGACTGGGCTCTGTGCTATCAGCAAGGAGCCTGCCTTGGATCCTCTATCCCTCTCTCTGTCCCTCCCTTGTTCTCATGCCCTCTCTCAAAAAAAACAAATAAATGTTAAAAAATTAAATTTTCTTATAAAAAACAAAGTTTTCAGTAGCCATATTTTTAAAAAGGTTAGAATTATTTCAGGGTGCCTTGGTGGCTTAGTGTGTTAAGTGTCCAACTTCGACTCAGGTCATGATCTCATAGTTCATGGGTTCGAGCCTTGCATCAGGCTCTGTGCTGGCAGGTGGAGACTGCTTGGGATTCTCTCTCTACCTCTCTCTGCCCCCCCACCCTCCAGCTAATGCTCTCTCTCTCAAATAAATAAACAAATTAATTAATTAATTAACAAATTAATTAATTAATTAATATCAGAACACAGTCTGCAACAGCCATAGGAAGCTGGCTTCTCAGTTGTTCTTGATCAACAGCACTTTTTTTTTTTTGAAATATTAAAAAAAAATGTTTTTTTAATGTTTATTTTTGGGAGAGGGAGAGAGACAGAGTGTGAAGGGGAGAGGGGCAGAGAGAGAGAGGGAGACACAGAATCCAAAGCAGGCTCCAGGCTCCATGCTGTCAGCATGTAGCCCAATGCGGGGCTCAAACTCAGGAACCACAAGATCATGACATGAGCCAAGTCGGATGCTTAACCGACTGAGCCACCCAAGTGTCCCCAGCACTTATTTTATTTTTTTTTATTTTTTATTTATTTTTTATTTTTTTTTCAACGTTTATTTATTTTTGGGACAGAAAGAGACAGAGCATGAACGGGGGAGGGGCAGAGAGAGAGGGAGACACAGAATCTGAAACAGGCTCCAGGCTCTGAGCCATCAGCCCAGAGCCTGACACGGGGCTCGAACTCACGGACTGCGAGATCGTGACCTGGCTGAAGTCGGACGCTTAACCGACTGCGCCACCCAGGCGCCCCCCAGCACTTATTTTAATGCTCTACTTCTCATTCATGTCATTGATCTTTCCAATTGAGTGTGAAGAATTCCAAAATTTCCTCTGATGGTAGAATCACTACATCTAAAACCAAACTGACCATCTCATCATCCCCCTTCTCCCCAGTTAAGGAGCTCATGACTTCCCTCTCTCAGATGATGCTTTTCCTTTTGATTATTCTGGCTTCAAATTTAGTCAACTTTAACATTTATTTCTCCTTTACCAAAGTATTCCATCAAATTACCTGATTTTTTTCTTTATAGTTTCCCTTGTGTTCTCAATGAAATAAACTTAATTCAGGTCCTAAATGGGTAGAATTATTTGTACTTCATATGTTTGACAAACGCCTCTTCAGTAGCCGTGTCTGTTTTTGTTCACTACATCAAACAACTATCAAGTGCTTGCTATATGCCAGGGAGTTTAAGCATCTGGGTGTGCAACAGTGAATAGCACAGATAAAGGCCCAGCTCTCATGGAACTACATTCTAACAGTGTAAATAATATGATGCTATACAGTAATAAATGTTTTGAAGAAACACAAAGCAGAATAGGAAGACACAGAGTGATGGAGGATGCTATTTTAGAGAAAGTGGCTAAGGAAGATCTTTTTGAAGAGTTAAGATTGAGCAGAGAATTGAACAAAGTGAAAGAAAGCCATAAAGATGTAGGGAAAATGGGTTCCATGTGGAGGCAGGTGCAAAGGCCCTGAGATGGAGTAAGCTTGGTGTGTGTGTGTGTGTGTGTGTTCCAGGAATTCCAAGTCTTCCAGCAGGACTGCAGAAAAGGAAGGGAAGGAGTGGCAGGAGATGATGTTGGTAGGGGACAAATCATAAGGCTACTACAGGCCACAGTAAAAGTGTGGATTATAATCTGATGGTGGAAAGTGTGAAGCAAGAGAGTAACATGATCCAACTTAACATTTTAAAAGCATCACTCTGGCTGGTTGGGAAATAATATGTAGGCAGACAAGAGAAACAGCAGGAAGACCAAGTGCAGATTCCATTTGCAGTGTAGGAGAGAACTGCAAGTGGCCTGGACTAGCTGGTAGGGGAGGGAATGCTGGGAAATGATCAGATCCTAGGTGTACTTTGAAGGGAGAGCAGCAGGAAATGCTGATGAATTGATTGGCGGCACAGCACGAGGAGTCAGAGATGGCTGAGCAGTGAATGGACAGCACAGTCTAGGAGGAGGAGTCTGGTTTCTGTTGAGGGGTGATGGTTGGGTGCATCATGTGTATTCAAGAGTTCTGTTTCAGACACTGTAGGTTATTGAGATGTCTCCATTTCATCCTCACTTCAAAATCACAACCACATTAAGCTTCCTAAAATGAAATTTTCAACATGGTACTCTCCTATCCATAAACCTTTGACAGAATCCCATAGCTTACTGAGTGAACTCTGAACTCCTATGCTTGGAAGTCAAAATTTTTCACAATGACCTATCTCCCCAGCTGTCCACACCTCATTTTTCTGTACTCCTTATACATTGTGCTTGGGAAATAATAGTATATTCAATAAAACATAGAATGAGTAAAAATATTTGTGTTCATCCTTTACCGTATTTGAAAGTCACACTAAAGCTGACCTCTTTAATGAAAATTTTCCCAATCACTTTGGCTATGTCACTCTTTCTCTACTCCATATTCCCACCAAGCAGTAAGCTGATAAGGATGTAGGCTCTCTGAAAAATAAAGCCCTGATATGTAGCACATGCTGATATTTGTGGTGTAAATACTCCCAGCCACCAACATGTCCCAGAATATGGAGCTGAGAAGGCCTGTACACAATCACAACTATGTGAGCTGGTAGGAGCCAGACCCAGCATATCATTGCTCCTATAGTACAGACTCTCCAGACCATTTATAGTCACTCACTGCAGTGACTTTTACTGTAGGTATCTGTATACAAACCTTCCTCTATTAGACTGTAGATATGTGGAGGGTAAAAACTTTGTCATATACAATGGTGGCTATCACCAGCTAAATAACCTTGGGGCCTCAAAGTTCAAACTGGAGAGTCAGACCCAAACAACAAAGTTCCACAGTTCTATGTCTGAACAGTCCATGTCTCTCCCAAATTTCTCAGTCCACTGATCTGAATGAGAGAATTGGAATATAAAGTCATCAAGTTGGACCCCAAATAAAATCTGCCCTGAAAACAAGGTGAAATAAATATATCACATCTTAGGATCATAAATAGAAAAAATATGATCACAGATGACTCTATATAATTACTTTTCTTTACAGTTGAAGAGTAAATGTAGTTCTTTTATTTTAAAGGAATTTAAATGTACACACTGATTAGCCCAGGAAGCATACCTAGTTTTGGACTAAGGTGTAATCACTGGACAGAAAAAAGAACACCATGAAATATTAAAACTAAAAATATGAAATTAGAGCACAGAATAAAAATAATAGCTTTGAGAAATTTTGATAAAGTGAAAAACATCTGAAGAAAAGTGAAATTCTTAGGCCTTTCTTTACCCGTTTCTTGATAGATAAGTTTAAATCAAATTTAACTCTCAAGAGACTAAGTTCACAGGAAAGAAATTATTTCTTCTTTGCTCTAAGCAAAATGAAATACAGGTAAACCAAGGCACAAAGATAGACTTATTTTCAGTTCACTCAGAAATAGTTAAAATATGTGAAAACACAGATCCTCTGATACTTTTCATAATATATGTTTCTGCCTAAGGTCTGGCTGTTCCAATTCTGTTCCCCACTCTTACTCTTTAAATGTCACAAACCCCAAGGTGGGTCTGTTTTCCCTAAATGCAAAAGGTCCTGGCAGTGCTAGGGATAAGGGGATGAGTGAGGACTGCAGAGTGAAATGGCTGTAGGGCTCAGGGCTGGGGGTGGAAAATATGAGGAACAGGGCTTGGTAGGATCATGCAAGGGGAAAGCCGTAGAGCAGGTGTAGGGCACAGGCTCTAGGAATCCATCTAAAATAACCAACAGAACAAGATCCAAAGGGCCAAGAAGGAGGAAAAGGTTCTTTTGTCCATAATAAAGTTCCATTAAAAAGCCTGCTGGTCCTGGGGCGCCTGGATGGCTCAGTCGTTAAGCATTACCACTCGTGGTTTCAGCTTAGGTCATGACCTCACACTCCATGGGATTGAGCCCTGGGTCCAGCTCTGTGCTGACAGGGTGGAGCCTGCTTGGCATTCAGTCTCCCTGCCCTGCCCCTGCACTCTCTCTCTCAAAATAAATAAATAAACTTAAAAGAAAAAAAAACAACTTGCTGTTCCTGCTAGAAGTTTTTGTCCTCCCACATAGCTGGAAAAAGTGCAACTTTGATAGTATAATACCATTTTCACTTCAATGTAGAATCTTTTGTTCAATTGTTTTCTTAACTTTCTTCAGGCACAGAAGATCCTGAGCTGCAACAGCCATTTGCCAGTTTTACCTAGGGTAATGTGTATGCCCTTTGTATTTTAGAAGGGGGGAGAGGGGAAGACATTATAATTTTGGAAATGGACCGATGGCATAGAGCAGCACAGATCAGTTTCACCTTTGGAAGCAATTAATTCCTGGTTATATTGATATTTATGGTTAACCTGCTTTGAAAATTGATCAAAAAAATTCTTTCTGTAAAGCTGGCAAAAATTGGAGCCATTATGTAATAAATTATTTTATGATACACAGAACTAAAACCATATGCAAAGCATTATTTCCTTTCAGGGATAAACAACACAGACCAGATATCGGGGTGCGGGGAGGGGAGAAAAAAATGTCAGAGAAGCATGCATGAAATATGGTAATTATAAGAGAGATTATAGGAATAATAAAATAATAATAGAAAACAGGTGGGAGAAGTGGTAGGTCCTCTTTACAGTGCTAAACCCAGCCAAAAAATGTCTATTAGTCAATACTTTGTGATTGAAAAACAAGGCAGACTTTCAGTGGGGGGGTTATTTTTTATCATATATTTGAATTAATTGCATCTTTTTAAGTAGAGAACATCACAGAGGGGTAGTACCACTGTACCCAGAATCTGTCCTTCTAGGTCTCTAAATAGGAATGTAAAATAAGTGTACAGAAGGTAACCTAAGCACAATGCTAACTAACATGGTGCCCAACTTCTAGTGAGAGTTGTTTCCTTCTTATTTTTGTCTGAGTTTCAAAGGCACAAAAACTCATAAATATTCATGTATATACTCCCTTTTTAAAGTAACATTACTAATTATTATGAGAGAACAGACACAAATTGGCAGGCCCCAAGAACTCTTGAAAGATACTATATGTATGTACCTATGTAATAAATTATCTTACAGAAAGCCTTTCCTGTTTCTTGTGAATTTCATCATGATCACAAATAGAAAGATAATAGTAGATTTCTAGCACTAAATTATGGAGCTGCTTCTCGTCTAAGCTCTGCACTTGCTTATCAACTGGTGACTCATGCAGTCAGTCTTATTTAATAACTGGCTTTGCAGGAGAATGCTAAGAATTCATAGTTAGAAGTTGTATAAAATGAGTGAAAATGTGCACATTCGTTTAATTATAGTTAAAAATGGAAATAAGTGAGCCTGACATAAGAAGATAGATTTAGGAATATCACTACTTTTTGTTGATAACATTTTGAAGCATAACAGGCAATATCCTTTTAGTGAGAAAGAAGGAAATTGCTCACTTCTGGTATGGTTTTAGGCAATCAGGATGCATTTAATAAATTTTACCTTCCAGGACCCAAATGATATCTGATGGCTTAAAAAAAATTTTTATACTCTCAAAATATGGGTAACCTTCCCATTTAAAAATCCCTGATGTGTTCAGTTCAAATATTAAACCAAAAACATGTAAATTCTTTTCAGAATTTAGGGCTCCCGATGTAACATTATTTAACACAACATTTCACAAGTTAACAAATATGTCTCCTTGATTTTATACATTAAAAAATTTTTAAATTTGCCCTATAGAAAAAAACCCAAAATACAATGAAATTAACAAACAATATTTTACAATATTTCCCTAGCTAGGGAATGTCAAGGAAAATGAACTTCCATAATGTAGAGACTACTGATTACCTGGTTTAAGAGATCTTCTACTTTCTTCTGCCATGAATCCCTGGCTGCATTTTTCTCTCTCTCTTTTAATTGCAAAAGTTGAGCCATTGCTGACTTCTTATCCTCTTCATGTTGTAGTCTTAACTCTTCACGAAGTTTAGAACACTCTTGTCTAAGATAAAACAAATACTTTTACTTTTTAAAGAGAATTATTCCTCTCAATAGCTATAATACAGTTGTTCGCAGGTTTTCTACATATTTAATTAATCCTCCTCAAAAGTCAACTCAGAATAAGAGTTACTAATGATTTTAGTCAGGTTTACAGGACTATACAGCAAGTTGGTAACTTACCCATGATCATTGATTTGTCAGTTAACAATGGCAGAACAGGTACTAGAATAAGATTTCTGACTTGAGGTTAGTATTTTACATTCAGGAAAATAAAATGAGAAAAAGTATTCAAGCAGAAAAAAAGAGTTCCAATTTCTCTGCATCTAATCATGAAAAAAATTCATTAAAAATACTGTCCCTATGATTTTAACAATAAGACAATGTAAGCCATATAACAGAAAAACATCTTTGCACATCGTATTTTTTTTTTTTTTTTTTGAGAGAGAAAGCGAGAGAGAGACAAAGCACAAGCAGGGGAGGGGTGGGGGGCAGACACAGAATCCGAAGCAGGCCCCAGGCTCCAAGCAGTCAGCACAGAGCCCGACGGAGGGCTCGAACTCATGAACTGTGAGATCATGACCTGAGATGAAGTTGGATGCGTAACTGACTGAGCTACCCCAGGCGCCCCTGCACATCTGTACTGATAAGATTACATCACAGAGTAAGAAATGTACCTAAGGTTTTCAGTCCATTTTACTTCCAAGTCATGGGCCATTCTGTCCACTCTGAGCTTCTCTTCCTCTTTCATGACAGCAAGCGTTTCTTCATGCTGTTGTCTTTCTTGTTCTAGCTCACCCTGAAAAACAAAAATTTTTCAGTGAAAACAAGTGTTCAAAAGCAAGGTTATTGCTGGTTATTTCAAATAAGCAGCGTGCTTGCATTATCACTTTTAAATTCTTACAGCACAATAACTGATAGTGCCATCTATAACAATTACTGAAGATTTTCTGACAGTATGTGGCACACATTTTATATTTTAAATGTCCTTGTGCAAACTATGTTTTATCAAGGCTTATAATTTAACAAATTATTTTAAATAGCTTAAAGTTAGCATAATTAATAATCTTTCTAAAAATGTTTATTTATCTACTTTGAGAGAAAGAGAGAGCTGGGGAGGGGCAGGGAGAGACAGAATCCCAAGCAGGCTCAGTGCTATGAGCACAGAGCCTGATGCTGAGCTCATACTCACAAACCATGAGATCATGACCTGAGCCAAAATCAAGAGTCGATGCTTAACTGACGGAGCCACCTGGCACCCCAATAATCTTAACTAAACTTTCCATATCATGGGTATCTATTATCTTCATATATGTACACGTTACATAGATACGTTCCTCAAATTCATTCATATTTATAATCAAAAGTCTGCTATTTATCCAAAGCTGAAGCATTACAATTATACTTCACTGACATGATTAAAATAACTATAAGACATTTTGGCTACTATTTTTATTATGTAACTTCAAAACAGTGATCCATGTGTTTAGTGTTATGGAAACATAATATACTATATATGAAAGCCCTGTAGATTAGCATCAATCAAGTGGCTCTCCGGAGCCTAGGGCTAGACTGTTTGGACGACACTGGCAACCATCAGTCCCCACCAGCAGTGGAGCTGCTCTCTGCCTCCCACAGAAGAGGAACAGATGATGGTGCTTCCTTCTGTTCTAACACTGACCCTTTCTGGATCACCCACTTACTAATTGCATGTGCTGTAACACTGCTGAGGGGCATGTCCAGATTAATGGGAGAGAAGCAAGCCAATGTTGAAACTGCCATTCTACACTGGTGACCCGGCTTATAGCAGTAAATTCCGAAAATTGGGTTTGGCCATCTTAGCCAACCGTCCTTTTCACTAAATATTCTGCCTCTAGGAACTACTACTTTTTCCACCACAGGCAGCATTAAATGAGGTAGAAGTACTTAAGAAGTATTTCTTTTACTGAATGCAAAGTACTTTATCAGACATTAGTGGGGTAAGAACAGAAGTAAAGAAAATACTTGCTTTTTTCCCCCAACTGTTTTCACATCCATCAGCTCATGGGATCCTCATAGCAACATGGGGAGGTTACAGGTGAGGAAACAGGCTCAGCAAGATTGAGTAATGGGAGAAACTATAAACTCCCAACTACAGATTTACAAATGTTAAACTAATATTATCATCACTGTCATCAGAATCTTACTCCTTATTTCCCAACTGTGGCCTAAAACGTCCTAAGTGCAGAGAGTCATGCCTTATCCATGTCTGGATCCCTCACAGGTTATCAACCAACAACTGGACATATACTCAGGGATCAATATCCATTTTATGATGGGTTCATTTATGTAATACACAACCGAAACTCAGCAGGGAGGAGGGGAAAAAACTCACATCCAGAGAAAACACCTGCTGTTGAAGAGCTTACCTAAAGCTGAAGTAAACTGTGATGCAGTATCTGTATTTTCTCAATCAAAACTGTCCAGCAGAACAAAAAAAATGGACAGTTGCTAAGGTTTTGCTTACAACACTTAGTATATTCCACTACTTGATAGAAGAGCAACGTAAATATGAGCAAGGACCTTAGAGAAATGAAACGGATTCCAATACTAAGCTACAAAAATTAAATTTGAAATATTAATAAAAGGCAATGTTTCCTGAATGCTTGATATTTACTAAGCACTGTGCTGTAAATGGTTTACCTCATTTAATTATTACAGTAGTGGTGTGAGGTGTATTATTACCCCCTCCTGCAATATGCAGATGAGTAAATTGAGGCTTAGAATAAGTAACTTGCCCAAAGTGACACACTAAGCGATGGATCAAGAAATCACACCCAGCCAATCTGACTTCAGAGCCCACACTCTAAATCACCTCTCTGAAGGAAAAGTAAGAACTCTCTGGAAACTATACGCTTAGTTGTTATGGATTCTTTTCTCCACTTTCTGAGGGAATCTAAATATTTGCTCTGCTCCGTGAGAATGGAAGGGAGCAGAGCCTTTCAAAATTTGTAGGTGACAGAGCATTGTTTAGTTGCTACCTATGAGAGTTTGAATGCTTACCAATAGAAGAATTGTGCATCCTGATTGTTATGGGTTGAATTGTGATCCTGAAGAGATATGTGGAAATCCCAACCCCTGTACCTCAGAATGTGACCTTATTTGGAAATAGGGGGTCAGTGAAGATGTAATTCCTTAAGAGGTCATAGGATGAGCCCCTAGTACTATGTGATGGGTAGCCTCATAAGAAGAAGATGTGGGGCAAAAAGGGGGGAAGCCTGGGTGGCTCAGTTAATTGAGCATCTGACTCTTGATTTTGGCTCAGGTCATGATCCCAGGATTGTGAGATTGAGCCCTGAGTAAGGCTCCATGCTGAGTGCAGAGCCTGCTTAAGATTCTCTCTCTCTCTCCCTCTGCCCCTTCCCCTGCTTGTGCTCTCTAAAAAGTAAAAAAAAAAAAAAAGAATATGTAAGGACACACAGGAAGAATGCCACTGAACACCAAGGAGGAAACTGAAATGTGACACAAGCCAAGGAAGGCCTGGGGCTACCAGGAGCTGGCAAAGGTGAGGAAAGACCTGCTTTCTAGGTTGAAAAGGAAGAATAGTCTTGAGAACACCTTGATTTTGGACTTTCAGCCTCCAGACGGTGAGAGGATAAATTCCTGTTGTTTTAAGCCACTTAGTTTTAGTATTTTGCTAGGAAAGCCCTACAGAACTAGTATACTATATATAATGTCTATTTATGAGAAATTTAAGCAGAGTAATTAAATTATATTTTCACCTTGCTAATGTTTATAGCAGGACTATAAAATTACCTCAACATTCAATAGAGCATCCTTGGTCTCCTTCAGCCTGCCTTTAGTCAAATCGAGCTCATTTTGAAGTCTTTCCTGGGAGTCCTGAAGACTAGCAATGAGTCCTTCTGCAGAGCCAAGACCTTGTTCACTTTTCCTTACCAGATCTTGGAGGCGGCCAATCTGCAAGTAAATACAGTACTTTTAATATACCTCACTGTTGGGGCGCCTGGGTGGCGCAGTCGGTTAAGCGTCCGACTTCAGCCAGGTCACGATCTTGCGGTCCATGAGTTCGAGCCCCGCGTCGGGCTCTGGGCTGATGGCTCGGAGCCTGGAGCCTGCTTCCGATTCTGTGTCTCCCTCTCTCTCTGCCCCTCCCCCGTTCATGCTCTGTCTCTCTCTGTCCCAAAAATAAATAAAAAAAACGTTGAAAAAAAATTAAAAAAAAAATATACCTCACTGTTATCGACTAGCAAAAGTCACGTTTGTTTTCTTAAAGTCTTTTCTTTAGTGGTAGTGTTACTGAATGGGTCTTTTTTGATGAATTTGGAAGAAGCACTTAAATAATCATGATAGACTTCATCTGTTGTTTTTTTTTGTGAAGACCTCCATATTTATGATTTCCCTTTTTTGTGACAACCATGGAAATAGGTGGATAATTCAAAGCCCTGTTTTAACAAAGAGAATTCCCAGTTCTATCAAAGGAACTGAACCAAGATGATTACATCAAAGACAGAGGGGGAAAAAAGTATTTTTTTTAGATAAAAAAGTACTTTTAAAATTGCTCTTCAAAATTCAATCACTTACACTTCATTTGAACCAAGTTCTCCTACCATTTATAAAGTGACTGATTTAGGTCAATAGTGATAAGCTGGTAAATGTGTATTTGAATAAATTGTGATTTCTTTGTTTCCATACAATATCTGAAATTGTTAAGAGTTGATTTATATATACTCTTGAAATTAGGAGTTAATAAGACTATTTGTTGATTAGGAAGATCTATATCCTCGAGTTATGAGAACTAAAATCAATAAATGAAATACTTTAAATTATCTAGGAAACCACTATGAAGTAAAAATCTCATTTTTATAAAATGGCCAAGCTGATCAAAACTCGACAGAAATGAAAACTGCTAATTTAAAAATAACACCTGAATATTTCTCATTTTAAATACAGACACCATAAAGAAAATTATAAACATTTTCCTTCAACCTCGTCTCAATTCAGCACCCCTTTTCCTGTCCCCTTTCCACGCAGATGTTTATATACTGGACAATTCTGGTGATGGATACCAACTTCATAAAATGAGCTGGGAAGCTTCTATTTTTTTCTGTACTCTGAAATATTTTCACAGTTAAGATTTATTTGAAATTTTAAGTTTGTTTATTTGAGATGGGGGAGGGTCAGAAAGGGAGGAAAAAAGACAGTGCCAAGCAGGCTCCACGCTGCAGCGTAAGCCCAATTAGGGGCTTGATCCCATGAACCATGAGATCACGACCTGAGCCAAAATCAAGACTCAGACCCTTGGGGCGCCTGGGTGGTTCAGTCAGTTAAGCTTCTGACTTTGGCTCAGGTCATGATCTCGTGGTTCATGGATTTGAGCCCTCCATCAGGCTCTGTGCTGACAGTTTAGAGCCTGGAGACTGCTTCAGATTCTGTGTTTTCCTCTCTCTGTGCCCCTCCCCCACTTGCACTCTGTCTCTCAAAAATGAATAAATGTAAACAAAAAAATTTAAAAGAAAAAAAAAAAAGACTTGGATCCTTAACCAAATGAGCCAGCCACCCAGGAGCCCCTCTGTTTCTTAAAATTTTTAATGAAATTCATCCATTAAAATCCTCTGGGCCTGGTGCCTCTCTAGATACATGTTGGGAGTCTTTATTTCGTGGTTATAATTAGTTCGGTCAAGTTAATCAACTACTTTGAGTCATTTCAGAAATTTAAAGTTTTATACAAAGTCACCTTTTTTCCTAAAGAATAGAATATGATATTCATTCCATGTTTTAACATTTTCTCTGTCACTGAATTTATGCCCCCTTTCTCTAATCAATCTAGCTTATTTGTATCTTTACTTTTTGTGTTGATCTGGCTTGCCAAAAAAATTTTGTTTCACAATCCAGATAATTTTCAAATGAGTAAGAGTTACACGCACAAATGGAATACATGAAAAAACTGATAGGGATGCTTGGGTGGCTCAGTCAGTTAAGCGTCTGACTCTTGGTCTCAGCTCAGGTCATGATCTCACAGTTCGTGAGATGGAGCCCCACAATGGGCTCTGTGCTGATGGTGCAGGGCCTGCTTGGGGTTCTCTCTCACCCTCTCTCTCTGCCTGTCTCCTGCTCACATGCTCTGTTTCAAAAATAAATAAATAAATAAATTGCAGAAAAGAAAAAGAAAAAAGAAAAAACTTAGTATTGTAGTTATTACCATAAAGAATAGACAAGATCTATTCAAGAAACTAAGAATATAATTAGACAGAATTGATATGTTTAAATAGACAAAAACCTTAAAATGCTGCACAATTAAACATGAGAAATAAATAACTTTTTATGGTTCACCAAGGCATTATAGCTTGTATACCAATATGACCCTACTTATACTAATCTTCATACCCATACTGTCTTTCATCATTCTTACAGCTGGAAAATTTACACCCACCTTTCAAAGACCACCTCCCATACCACATTTAAATTCTCCAATATTACATTCTCCAGAGTTTTTATGAACACTTATGGTAGAGAATCACTCCCTCCTCTGAACTTTAAAAATACATTGTATTTATCACCAATTCATAACAGTCACTTGAAACTATGAGTTCCTTGACATTTTGTCAAAGTATTCCTACCATCTAGAAGATATCATGTAGTCAATAAATGTTTCCCAAATCATAAAAGATATGCAATATTACTGATGTCACCGGACTGTAGTTCCAACTTTACTGGAGAGCAATTTAGTAATAAATAACTTGACGTATAACATTATTCCTACTCTGACCCAGTAATTTCATTGAGGGCAGGAGTTACACAAAAAGGAAATAATTTTTAAAAATGAAAAGTATTAACAGAACTGATAATTTATCCAATTACCAGTAAAAATAAGACACTGATAAACAGCATTCAGAAAAGTCTTCTCTAATACCCCAGGCTCCTGAGGGTTTCAGGGCTCATGGCTGAAATACACCTTGGTTGGTCACTGATGAGGACAAAGAACTGGCTTTAGGAAAAAGCAATCCTGCCATACTGGCCATGGCCTTTGCACGATCATCCTTTCTCCTCAAGTTAAGAGGGAGCAACTCCTTAAAATTATCTTTATAATAAAGTATTTAAAACATTAAATGCTCAACAAAGAAAATGTTTAAGCAACTATGGTAAAGATATATAATGGAACACTATATGAATATTTTAAATGACTAACATGTAGACAAAATTAAATGCAAATATTTATATGTAAAAAAGTTTTATAAATCAAGTACACAAAGTACTGTGAATATAGATTGCAACCATACTAAAATGCACATACACATATTAAATACCATTAGAAAATCTGGAATCCTGAAAACATTCCTCATGTTCTTACTTTTTTTTTTTTTTTTTTGTAAAATTGCTTAAGTTCATAAAGAGCAATGTTCAACTTTGGCACGTACCAATCAGTGCCTTTGAAAGGAATATATTATGGATATTCCAGAACAGACTTTAGAAACTTAATCCTGTTCTCTAAATCATCACAATAAATAACCTGTTTGTCTTCTATTACCTAAATGCTAGTGTAGCCACTACAGGAGCCAGAGAAATTAGTTATTTGTGTGTTTCTGTAGGCTGAATTCTAATATGACCCCTCTCTGACCCTCACTTTCCCTGGGACTTAGGCATATATGATGGGATTTGCTCCCATAATTGTATTATGTTATTTAGCAAAAGGGATCTTGTAGATATAATTAAGATCCTTAACTGTAGTTGACTTTAAGGTTATCCAAAAAGATACTACTCTAGGTGGGTCTGACATAATTGGGTGAGCCCTTAGAAACCAGAGAAATTCAAAGCCACTAAAGTTTTCCTGATAGCCTTGAACAAGTAAACTGCTATGTTATAAGAGGAGGCAGTCATGTTGCAAGGGCTTGAGGGGGGCTTTTAGAAGTAGAGAGAGATTTCTGGTCAACAGCTATCAAGAAACAGGGACCTCAGTCATACAGCCACAAAGAAATGAATTCTGACAACAACCAGTAAGCTTAAAAAAGGATCCTGTGCCTCAAATGGGACTGCAGTATGGCTATCACCTTGATTTCAGCCTTGCGAGATCCTGAACAGAGGACCCAGCTAACCCATATTTGGACTCCTGACCCACAACACCATGAGGTAATAAACATGAGCTGTGTGATGCCACTAAATTTTTGGTAATCTGTTACACAGCAATAGAAAACTAATAATCTTATTTATTATTATTAAACTAAGTTGACTTAGTTTTCAATGAGTTTTATTCATTCAACAAATATTTCATTTGCAAATACTGATTTCTTATGTGTCAGGTAGTGTATCATCTGTGATACAACATTTTATAATAAAGCCAAATGATGTTTATTGTAACAAACTACTGAACTATGTATATGCTTAAAAATCTTATGTCTAGAAGAAAATCTACAACTTACATCAGAACATTTAAAAAGACTGTAACAGATTTTATTGACCAGTCTAGTATTTTGTCCTCAAAGGTGACCCCAAATAACATTTGATAGGATAACAGGATTATCCTCCCCCCTGAGATTTTAGACTCACTAGCTTCCCTTAATATATCTTCATATGAT
This sequence comes from Prionailurus viverrinus, assembly GCF_022837055.1. NCBI lineage: Eukaryota > Metazoa > Chordata > Mammalia > Carnivora > Felidae > Prionailurus > Prionailurus viverrinus. The sequence continues at coordinate 107,770,849 of NC_062565.1, forward strand.
TTGGGCATTCATGAATTTATCACTGAAATCCCTAACTGACCTACTTATGTTTTTAGGTTTTATCAATTCTAAGAGTATCAAGATCCATCTTATGAAGATAATACATTCATTAATTTTTTTTCTAAAACAATCACTCTCAGTCTTTATGAAGTACCCCTTAATTCTTTCCCCCTATCTTTCCATAGATATATCTATTTTCCATCCAATAAATGTAAATGGAATAAAATCTCTATTTAAAAGGTACAAACTTCAGGTGTGTCTGGGTGGCTCAGTCAGTTGGGCATCTGACTCTTGATTTAGGCTCAGGTCATGATCCTGCTGTTGTGGGATCAATCCCTGTGTTGGGCTTTGTGCTGAGTGGAGCCTGCACGGAAATTTCTCTCTCCCTCTTTCTTTCCCTCCCTCACGTGCACTCTCACTCAAAATAAATAAACTTTAAAATAAAGTAAAATTGGGGCGCCTGGGTGGCTCAGTCGGTTGAGCGTCCGACTTCGCTCAGGTCACGATCTCACAGTCCGTGAGTTCGAGCCCCGCATCAGGCTCTGTGCTGACAGCTCAGAGCCTGGAGCCTGCTTCAGATTCTGTGTCTCCCTCTCTCTCTGGCCCTCCCCCCATTCATGCTCTGTCTCTCTCTGTCTCAAAAATAAATAAATGTTAAAAAAAAAATTAAAAAAAAATAAAGTAAAATAAAGTAAAATAAAATACAATAAAATAAAACAAACTTAAGACTAGATAAAATGCAGCTATATGTGGTTGGCAAGAGGCACATGTAACCATCAGTAGATGGAAAAAGATATACCAATCATAACAAACCAAAATAAAGCTGGTGACACAATATCAAACAACACAGACCAAACCACAAATCATGATTCCATGATTTGTGTAACCATGAGGATGCAGAAAAACAAAGGGTCAGTAGATGGAAAAAGATACACCAATCATAACAAACCAAAATAAAGCTGGTGACACACTATCAAACAACACAGACTAAACCACAAATCATGATTCATTAAGTAGCTAAAAAAAATTTTATATTTGTATGCACATAACAAAACTTTTAAATATTTAAAGCAAAAATTGAAAGAATATAAGAAATAAACAAATCCCCCATCAAAGTATCAGTTTTTAGTAAGTGATATATGAAAAAGATAAAATTCAAAAAGAATATAATATTTGGAACACAGAATATTGAAGAAAATAACTTAAAATCTTGTTTAATGAACTGGGATACAAGACTACATTGAAAAATTGGACACACCCAGAATATTAAATTTCTTTGATGAATTTAAAAATTTAAAAATTGCTTTCATACAAACAATATTTAACCATGATGCAGTTAAAGTTTAAAAAGCATGTCAATCTCACACAAATCTCCCATAGAACAGAAAAGGATATAAGTCTTTCATTTTAAGAGGCTAATAGGACCTTGATTTCAAAACTAGAAAGGACGGTATTAAAAGGGAAAAGTACAAAGCAATATTAGTTGAACCTAGGCTTAAAAAACTCCCCAAATGAATATTAATAAACTGAATCTAGTTATTATACACAAAAAGATATATATAATCTATTATGACTACCTTGGGCTTACTTTAGAAATCCAAAGTTGATTTAATATTTGAAAATTAATATAAGGTACCACATTAACAAATTAAAGAAAAAAAGTATGATCTCGACAGATGCAGAAAAATCAACATCAATTTGTGATTTAAGTTAGGAAACCAGAATTATAAGAGAATTCCTAAACCTGATAAAGAACATTTACAAAGTAAAATTTTAGAGAAGCATGATAATTAACTATAAAATGTTGACATCCTTCACTTTAAGAGCAGGAAACAAAACAAGAAAACTTATTATCTCTAGGCATCTTATCCAGCAAAGTAGGACAAAAAAAAAAAAAAAAGATGTCCAGGCTGAAGGAAAGGGTAGGTACATACAGAGGGATGAGCCAGGCAAATTCTTGGGGAGTGGTTCTTTTTTTATTTTATTAACTTAAATACAAGATAGTTAACACATAGCAGAATAATGATTTCAAGAACAGAATTTAGTGATTCATCACTTACATGTAACACCCAGTGCTCATCCCAAAAAATGCCCTCCTTAATGCCCCTTGCCCATTTAGCCCTTCCCTCCTATCCAACACCCTTCCAGCAACCCTCAGTTTATTCCCTATATTTAAGAGTCTCCTGTGATTTGTCTCCCTCTGTTTTTATTTTTGCTTCCCTTCCCTTATATTCATCTGTTTTGTATCTTAAATTCCACATATGAATGAAATCATATATTTGCCTTTGACTGACTTATTTTGCTTAGAATACACTCTAGTTCAAGCCACATTGTTGCAAATGGTAAGATTTCATTCTTTTTGATCATTGGATAATATTCCATTGAATATATATACCACATCTTCTTTACCCATTCATCAGTCAATGGACATTTGGGCTCTTTCCATACTTTGGCTATTGTCGATAATGCTGCTATAAACATTAGGGTGCATGTGCCTTTCGAAATAGTATACCTGTATCCCTTGGATAAATACCTAGTAGTGCAATTGCTTGATTGTAGGGGAGTTCTATTTTTAATTTTTTGAAGAATCTCCATACTTTTTTCCAGAATGGCTATACCAGTTTGCATTCCCACCAGCAGTGCAAAAGATCCCTCTTTCTCTGAATCCTTGCCAACATCTGTTGTTGCCTGAGTTGTTAATTTTAACCATTCTGACAGGTGTGAGCTCATTGTGGTTTTGATTGGTATTTCCTCATGATGAGTGATATGGAGCATTTTTTCATGTATCTGTTAGCCATCTGGATGTCTTCTTTGGAAAAGTGTCTATTCATGTATTTTGCCCATTTCTTCACTGGATTATTTGTCTATTGGGTGTTGAGTTTGGTAAGTTTTTTTTTTTTTTATAGATTCTGGATACTAACCCTGTATCTGATATGTCATTTCCAAATATCTTCTCCCATTACATTGGTTGCCTTTTAGTTTTCCTGATTGTTTTCTTCACTGTGCAGAAGCTTTTTATCTTAATGAGATTCCTATTGTTCATTTTTGTTTTTGTTTCCCTTGCCTCTGGAGACATGTCAGGTAGTAAACTGCTGGTAGAATTCTCCTGGAAAGTCATCTGGCCCTGGACTCTTGTTTGTTGGGAGACTTCTGAGTACTGATTCAATTTCTTTACTGGTTATGGGTCTGTTCAAGTTTTCTATTTCTTCCTGTTTGTTTTGATAGTTTATATGTTTCTAGGAAATTGTGCATTTCTTCCAGATTGCCCAATTTGTTGACATATAATTGCTCATAATATTCTCTTATTATTGTTTGTATTTCTGCAGTGTTGGTTGTCATCTTTCCTCTTTCATTTGTTATTTTATTTATTTGGGTCATTTCCTTGTTGATAATTTGGCTGAGCTTTATCAATTTTGTTACTCTTTCAGAGAATTAGCTCCTGGTTTCATTGATCTGTTTTACTGTTTTCTTGATTTCGGTATCATTGGCTTCTGCTCTACTCTTTATTATTTCCCTTCTTCTGCTGGTTTTGGGCTTTATTTGCTATTCTTTTTCCAGCTCTTTAGGTGAAAGTTTAGGTTGTGTATTTGAGACCTTTCTTCCTTCTTTAGGAAGGCCTGGATTGTTATATATTTCCCTCTTGTGACAGCCTTTGCTGCATCCCAGAGATTTGGGGCTGGTGTGTTTCCATTTTCATTGGCTTCCCTGTACTTTTCAATTTCCTCTTTAATTTCTTGGTTAACCCATTCATTCTTTAGTAGGATGTTTTTTAAGTATTCAAGACCTTTCAAAATTTTTCCTTCTCATTGATTTCAAGTTTCATAGTGTTGTCTGAAAATATGCAAGGTATGATCTCAATCTTTTTGTACTTGTTGAGGCTTGATTTGTGTCCCAGTATGTGATCTATTTTGGAGAATGTTCCATGTGCACTCAAGAAGAATGTGTATATGCTGCTTTAGGATGAAATGGTTTGAATATATCTGTTAAGTCAATCCAGTCCAGTGTGTCATTCAAAGCCTTTGTTTCCTGTTGATTTTCTACTTAGATGATTATTCCATTATTGTAAGTGGGGTGTTAAGGTCCTCTATTATGGTACTATTATCAATGAGTTTCTTTATGTTTGTGTTAATCACACAATTATAATAAAACATATGTAAGTTTATATATAATGTAAATATATAAATGTGATTTATATATTTGGGTTCTTCCACATTGGGACATAAATATTTACAATTGTTAGATCTTCTTGGGGGATAGACCCCTTAATTATGATATAATGCCCTTCTTCATTTATTGTTACAGTTTTTATTTTAAAATCTAGTTTGTCTAATATGAGCATGGCTATTCAAGCTTTCTTTTGATGACCACTGGCATGATGGATGGTTTTCCATCCCCTTACTTTCAATCTGCAGGTGTTTTTGGTCTAAAATGAGTCTCTTGTAAGCAGATATAGATTGGTTTTGTTTTCTTATTCATTCTGATACCCTATGTCTTTTGATTGGAGCAATCAGTCCATAGACATTTAGAGTGAGTACTGACAGATATGAATTTAGTGCCATTGTGGTGCCTGTAGACTTGATGTTTCTGGTAATGTTCTCTGGTCCTGTCTAGTCTTTGTTGCTTTTGGTCTTCATGGTTTTGTTACATCTTTTCTCCAGAGAGTCCCCCTTAAAATTTCCTGCAGGGCTAGTTTAGTGGTCACGAACTCCTTTAGTTTTTGTTTGTCTGAGAAACTATTTCTCCTTCTATTTCAAATGACAGCCTTGCTGGGTAAAGAATTCTTGGCTGCATATTTTCCCAATTCAGCACGTTGAATATATCCTGACACTCCTTTCTGGCCTGCCAACTTTCTGTGGATAGGTCTACTATAAACCCGATCTGCCTTCCCTTATAGGTTAAGGACTTCTTTCCCCTTGCTACTTTCATAATTTTTTCCTTGTCTATTTTATTTATTATTTATTTATTTTTGAGAGACAGCGTGTGTGCAAGCAGGGAAGGGGCAGAGAGAGACAGAGACAGAATTTGAAGCAGGCTCTAGGATCCGAGCTGCAGAGCCCTACACGGGGCTTGAACTCACAAACTGTGAGATCATGACCTGAGCCAAAGTCAGACGCTTAACCAATGAGCCACCCAGGTGCCCCCTCCTTGTCTGTGTATTTTGTGAATTTGACTATGATATGCCTTGGTGATGTTTGGTTTTTGTTGAATCTAATGGGAGTTCTCTGTGCTTCTTGGATTTCGATGTCTGTGTCCTTCCTCAGAGTAGGAAAGTTTTCCACTATCATTTGCTCACATAAACCATCTGCCCTCTTTTTCTCTGTTTATCTTCTTGGCCTCCTATGATTTCGGTGTTATTCCGTTTTAATAAGACACTGAGTTCTCTAAGTCTTTTATCATGTTGTTTCACCTTTGTTTTCCTCTTTTTTCTGCTTCATTATTCTCCATAATTGTGTCTTCTATATCGCTGATTTGTTGCTTTGTTTCATCCATCCTTGCTGCCGTGGTATTCATTCAAGATTGCATCTCAATTATGGCATTTTTAATTTCATCCTGACTAGATTTTACTTCTTTTATCTCCAGAGAAGGGGATTCTATGCTTTTTTCGACCGCAGCTAGTATTCTTACTATAGTGATTCTAAATTCTAGTTCAGACATCTTGCTTAGATCTGTGTTGATTAAGCCCCTGCCTGTCATTTCTTCCTGTTTTTTCTTTTGGGGTGAATTCCTGCTGAGTTCTGTGGCTCAAGTTATGCATATCATTGTGTTAATCCTCATATCAATTTCCTAGGTGTGCAAAATGGTTTGGTGCTGATCTACCTGTGTTTCAGGGATGAGATGAGCTGAGGGTCTCCATGCTGCTCCACCATTTTCAATTCTTTCCTCTTGGGGCACATTCTAATATGGCACCAAAACATTACCAGGGTACTAAAGCATAATTGAGAAAGTATCTAAAAGGAAAATCAATTACATGTTTATTATAGCTCTTCTTAGTGAGATTACAGTGTGTAGATTGCAGGAATGCTTAAACCATTTGCAACTGAGAGGAGACCCTGGGGGAGCTTAATGAGAAACACAGATGGTCACTAAACTGCCTTCTAATGAGAGCAGGACACCATAACTGCAAGGATCATATCCTGCCAAGAGAAATATGCAAATATGGAGCAGCAGTGAATTATCTTGGACAAGAGAAGAGAGGCTGACCTAATCTAATATAGCTAAAACACCTGCTTTTTGAAAGTTCATTTTATGCTACTTCACTTTCACAAAATACCTACAGTAGTACCTATTTTTGCTAACAGAAATCATCTGGAGAGATTTTCACTTTTACAAAAAAAAAAGGCAAAAAATAAAATAGCATTCAGCATCTGTTTTGCAGTGAACCCTCACAGAAACAGCATGCACCCCAGGAAGAGAGGGCCCCACCTAGTTCCTTCCTTCAGAACCACACTCAGCATTTCAGTATCACACTACCATAGCTTTGAATTGTGTCTGTGAGCATCTGTGCAGTTGCTGGATATTTTTTGTGTGTATCTGTTAGCAAGATGGGTCCTAAGGTATCAGAAAAGCCTAAGAGAGGTTAATTTTGGGGTCTTGGAATGCTCAAACAATTTTCCATATAAATTAATCATAACTGCTTATTCACCTTACACCATTTCAGCTTACAAAAGGTTTCTGAGGACACTCTACCTACAGACAAGCAGGGGAAACCTGCAACAGTCTTAATTCTATCATTCCCAAACACAGTGATTGGTGCCTTCTCTGAATAAATGTTTAAAGATAAGTAAAGAAGACTGGGTGCAAATGATTAGCATGCCCAGGGGCACTCCTGTGTTGGCATGGTTTCTGTGAGCAGCAGCTGAGTGATGAGAAAGCAGGACTTAGACAATCTTGGGAGAGATGACGCTATTGAGGCAGGAACAGCTGACAAGATGAGAAATGTCAAGACAAGAACTTGTCTTAGGAAGAGCACTCTGCAAGACAAGACTGTCCACACACATGAAGGATGAACTGGAATGGAAGGAAAAAAAAAGACAACAGGTGTGGCTATTCTAGGGTATAGGTGAACCTGGGCTACAGAGAGAAAGGAAAAGAACAAACAATATTAGAATTTTTAAATTGTCTTTACATTTATTTTATTCACAACAGAATTTGTGAATTCACATTCTTTTTATACTCTTAGCCTTCTCTAAGCTAAAGAATACTATTTTCTTATAGCATTTAAAAATTATTTTAGATGTCACTCTCCAGATGTTATAAAATCTCTTTTTAAAATGGAGATACAGTGTAGAGAATACTAAGTCTGTGTTTTACAAAAGGGTGTATAAACCTTTTCAATTACTTTTCATATGGTGACATTATCCTTTGTTTTGCTTTTCCCCACAAAAGCACCTGGGTCTAATGTTTTGGGTAGTAAATTTTTACCTGGTAAGATATAGCCAATGTATTATGAAAAATTCAGCATGAAGCAAAGTGATTATTTTTACTCTAGATATTTTACCATCTCTGGTACAACATTACCAAATAAGGATGTTATGGATAAGACATAACACAGGTGATAAGGCTAAAGAATTCTTGCCTCTTGATTGGCTGTATTCAGCTTGTCTTCCAGCTCTTCCTTCAAGTTTTCCAGCTCTTGTTGAAGTTGACTTTTATCCTCTTCCAGGTTTAGTTTCTCCTTTTTATACTGTTCCTCTAATTCCTTAGGAAGAGACATTTTTAACCATTAACAAAATTGCAAACATTGTATACCTCAAAGACTCCAAGAAAAAGACTACTATTCTGTTTTATATTTTGATATTTTGCTCTTCAAATTAGCCTTATTGTTAATTAATAATATTGGAGTTATTAGTCAACCTAACTAATCCTAAGGGATTAGATTCTGTCATTCTGAATCACTTATGATGTGGTTAAATAATTATTTTTTTAAAATGATAAGAATATTTGACTGGTCTAGATCAAGCTGAGTCAGTAACAGGAATGTATGCTATAAGTGATAATGTGGGGAGATAAATAAAAATTCTAACTATCTCTTGAATATAGAATTATTTTATATTTATATAAAAAGAGCCAAAATCCAGTAACATTTCTGGAACATGAGAACATAGTCAAGAGCTACCAAGTACAAAATTAAGGCATCTAAAGAAACAATGCCAGTAAAACTGATACTTACTGAAGAACACCTACTATCTGGCATGCTACTTGGGAGGTGTACTTGGGATACACAGGTATTAACACATGGGGCCTGCCCTTAATTGGTTCAAGGCAACAAGCAATTAAAGAATATGTGATTGGGGCGCCTGAGTGGCTCAGTCGGTTGGGTGACCGACTTTGGCTCAGGTCATGATCTTACAGTTTGTGGGTTCAAGCCCCACATCGGGCTCTGTGCTGACACCTCGGAGCCTGGAGCCTGCTTCAGATTCTGTGTCTTCCCCTCTCTCTGACCTCCCCTGCTCATGCTCTGTGTCTCTCTGTCTCTCCATAATAAATAAACGTTAAAAATATTTAAAAAAAAAAAAGAATATGTGATTAAAATTAAATATCCATAGGGACTACAGGAGTGCATGGATGGAGAACTGGTAAATTCTATCTTGGTGAGGAAACCTTCACAGATAATGCAATTCCTAAGTAGAGTTTGAAGGAGTGTACTAGTAAGGAACAGAGGTGAAGCAAGGGGGAAATATAACATGTTCAGCAGAAGAAACCCGTGCAAAAACCATGGAGGTACAAAAGAGCCTGGTATGTTACAAGCAGTTCAATATTTCTATAGTGGAAGGTGAGAAGAGTAATAAATGCAGTTCTGTGGAGCTCCCAAAACAAACTCTGGGTTTGATGATTTGCTGGGATTACCCACAGGACTCAGAATATAGTTGTCCTCACAGTCATAATTTACTTTATAGCAAAAGGATACTAAGCACATTTAGCAAAGGAAAAAGGCATAGGGGGTGAAGCCTGTAGGAAGCCAGGTACAAACTTCCAAGAGTCCTCTCACACAGGACTCTCTAGCAAGTTGTGACAATAATGTGAAATGTTGTCTTCTAGTAAAGTTCATGAGAGACTCATTGCCTAGGTTTTTTATTCGGGGCTAATCACATAGGTACCACTTGATTACCATGTGCCAAACACCCAGACTTCATGAAGGAAAGCGGATGTTCAGCAGAAACCATATTGTTTGCATAAACACCTTAGGCACATGAGCTGTTGTTATCAGGGAATGGTGGAAACCCTCCCGAAATTCAAGTTCCCAGGTACTAGCAAGGGCCAACCTTGCACCATGTGCCTTTCTAAGGATAGCAGCTTCAGGCCTGCAATGGTAACTCTTTTCTGCATGGATTCTCTATGTATTCACTTTCTTTCTTTTTCTTTTTTTTTTTTTTTTAAATTTTATTTTTCAACGTTTTTATTTATTTTTGGGACAGAGAGAGACAGAGCATGAACGGGGGAGGGGCAGAGAGAGAGGGAGACACAGAATCGGAAACAGGCTCCAGGCTCTGAGCCATCAGCCCAGAGCCTGACGCGGGGCTCGAACTCACGGACCGCGAGATCGTGACCTGGCTGAAGTCGGACACTTAACCGACTGCGCCACCCAGGCGCCCCCTATGTATTCACTTTCAAATGGGGTGGGTAAACTCAAGTTTTGAAAAAAAATATAATCCTTTTTGATAACTAAGTAATAAGGAATGAAGAAGTCACCTTTAGGTAAATGTTCTTTAAAAGAACATGTGACATGTGGCACCTGAGTGGCTTACTCATTAAACAGCCAACTTCAGCTCAGATCATGACCTCGCAGCTCGTGAGTTCAAGTCCCGCATCAGGCTCTCAGATGACTGTGCTGACAGCTCAGATGGAGCCTGGAGCCTGCTTCAGATTCTGTGTCTTCCTCTCTCTCTGCCCCTCCCCTGCTCACACTCTGTCTCTCTCTGTCTCTCAAAAATAAATAAACATTAAAAAAATAATAAAAGATAATGTGACATTGGAGAAAGACTATTCTAACTGAACTGAGCTGAGGCTCAGACATGAGCTAGCTAGGCAAGAGAGGAATGAAACAGCAAGTGACAAGTTATTTTGAGAAAAGGGAAGGGGATAGATAAAGCTATCATGAGTTTTGACTATGTTCACACACAGGAAATGCATGTCATGTGTTTTATAGCAACCACATTTTAAAGAAACACTGCAAGAAATGTAAGTAGCTTAAAGCAGATTTTTAGGTGGCTCAGAAATTGAAATTCAGTGGGCAAGGGTATAATTAAGAGAGAAGTAATGAGGCAAAAATGATATTGATGAAAGATGCCTAGATTCTAGCACTTAGAACTTAATATAGAGGAGTAAAGAGAGGCAAAAAGCAGAACACCTGCAGGTTAAATATCACAATAAGGGAGTAGGCTAAGGTGAATAAGGGATGTAGAGATGAAAAAACAAAACAAAAAATAGCTATGGAAGAGCTTACTGAAGCAGCAGTTACCACTGAATACTTCACTACAAATCCCTGAACAACTGACACAGACATACAGAGTCAGTAAGCGTGTACATGCACCACGTAATTAAAGCTGTACAAATTCGTTCTGGAATAGTGAGCTGGCACAGAGAAAATAACAACCACAATTTTGAGAAATAACATGTCATTAAGATTTGTCTCCAGCTACATAAACGTATAGTAGCAGGTTTAGACAGAAATAACATTTTAACAGGAAGTTTTATTTGAGTTTTTAATTAAGTTCAAGTGTTGAATATTTTTTCCAACTAGTTGTGTCACAAAAGGAAGAGACATAGAGGCGAATCTCTCAATTCATATCCTGCTTCTTCTATATACTAGGTTGGTGGCACTGAATACATCATTTAGGTTTATTAAAACTATTTCACCACCTGTATAATAAAAATGACATTAATCTTCAAGCCTTAAGTAATGAGGAGTATACAAGAAAGCTCTTAATAAACTCTAAAAAGCTATTATGTAAAACATACAACAATCATCATTAATACATGCTTTTATGTGGTGGTTAAACGCCTTAGAGTTTGACATCTGAAACCTGAGTTCAAGACCTGACTGATTCTTACTAGCTGCATGTGATTGAACAAGTGTTTCACCTCTCTTTCCTCTATCTCCTCTTCAGTAAAGCGGGTGCAAAAATTAAACCTATGAGTGTGGCGGGAATTAAGTAAAAAAACAGATGGAAAACACTATTGCAGCGCCTGGCACACTGTAAGAAATACTAAAAACTAACATTTATTTATCACTATATGCTAGGACATGTCTGAGTTTTTAACATTTTATTTCACTTAACCTTCACAGGAACATTATAAGATGGATCTCCTCTTCATCTGTCACACGAGGACAGGCATGGTTTTTGAGGCCCAAATTTAGGCAGCCAGTAAACAAAGAGCTCAGTGTAAATCCCAGATCTGTCAGACACCTTGTTTCTTCTACTATGCGAAAGGAAACATCTACAGGAGAATAAGTGCTTCAGCTAGTTGAGACTTCCCGAGGAGCACACTTAAGACAGTGTCTCATGAAGAAACAGCTCAAGATCAAGGGAGTATTACCATGGCTCATACAAAGTAGGAATGCCTCCTATCAATTTACACACAGGAGATAACAAGAATTTTTAAGTATATTACTCTCTGAATCATGATTTACAGATTATGAGAGAGCAGCCATCAGAATGAAGTAACTTATTACTCTACAATATGGGTCATACTGGATCATTACAGAAACCCTTCCAGTTCATGATGCAATGCTACGTTGAATTTATACTCACCGCTTGTAGTTTTTTCTTATCCTTAACTGCATTACTGTGGACAGCTTCAATTGCCATGTGGTGCTTCCAAGCTAATTCTTCCAAAGTCTTAGAATGAGCCTCATTTAATTGAGCAACCTCCCCTTCCAATCTATTTTGCAGGTTTTTTAGCTCCATCTCATAATATTCTTGCTGAGTTTTCTTTGCTTCATTTACTTTCTAAAATTAAAGCAAATAAAGATCAATAATTACACCTGCTTTTTTCATTACTGCTATTAGTATTCTGAATACTCAATAAATACATACATTTGAATGAACTGAGTACTATGGAATTTAGACTTTGGACATGAGATTACATCATTGGTGTTCTCAGAAAATGACAGGGTAGCACTGACAAAATTAATAATTTTAACACAAGTAATAAAACAGGCTAGGTCAGAACCAAGTGTGAGTTAGCACATCTGTGAGCTTAAGACAGAATGCCTTCCTGTATGTCAAAGCTGTACACAAAATGGCTTACCAATTTACCACTCAGATGATATTCAATACAATTTCACTGAGTGCCAATTATATGCCTTTTAAGCAGTCATAGTCTGGAAAAAGGCAAAAGACAATGGAAATATAATTTTATACATTCTATGAAAGGAGTGTACATCACACATTGTAAGAGTATACAGGAAAGGAGACTAACCTGGATGGGGTGGGAAAGGGTGTGTGTGTGTGTGTGTGTGTGTGTGTGTGTGTGAGAGAGAGAGAGAGAGAGAGAGAGAGAGAGAGACATACATACATACATACATACATACATACATACATCAGGGAAGGCTTTCCAGAAGAGAACATCTGAGCTGCTGATGACACGTTCTCATTTAATTCTCACAAGTCCATCACGAAATGAAAGAGGAGAAAATTTCAAACCTAGATCTGGTGTCAAAAACCTGCATTCAAAACCATTTCCAGCATTTTGAAAAATGAGCAGTAGCCAGCTGGGTAATGAAGTTCAGATAAGATAGGAAGACCATGTAGCTGAGCGGTGTGGACGGAACAGCAGATATGAGGCTGGCAGTGGTAAGGAATGGGGCTCAGCAGGGAGCATGAATCAAATGATGAAAAAGGGTCTTTTATGCTAAGGACTCTGACTTTTATTCTGATAGGAATGAGAAATCACTGCAATTTATGTAACTGACATATTTTTAACAACAGTCATGTTGACAGTAGGCTAGTGAGCTGAGGCAGGGAGAGCACTTAGGAAGCTGTAACTGAAATCCAGGCAACAATGATCTAAACCTAAACCTAGAATCCGCGAAAGGGTATGAAGGGATATGATGGAATAAAAATACATTAAGGGAGCAGAAAGCCAAGAGGACTCCCTAACAGATAAGAGGGTTAAGGAAACAGTAATCAATAACAACTGATTTACCAAGCTACACACACAGTAGTGCTATTGGTTGAAAAAAGGAGTGGGGGAAAAAAAAAGTACTTCTGAGGGGAGAAAGTTCTAGGTATGCTGATTTGACACGTTTGTGAGAAACCAACATATCTTGTGGGAGTTAGACACACAGGGCACAAATTTAGGGAAAAGATGGGGCCTAGGCCAACAGATTTGGGAGGGATCACTTAACAAGTGACAGCTGATGTTACCAGAATGGAAAAGCATACAGAATGAGGTGAAAATGCTGGGGAATGTAAATGGTAAGGGAACAGACAGAAGGAAAGCTCACAAACAAGACTGCAAGGCCGGGCAGGCAGGAGGAAAATGTGGGTGAATGTGAAATACCAAAAGGGAGATGTTGTAAATCAGAGAGAAATAAGTAACACTGTTGGATGAGATTCATCAAGTCCAGCAACCAGGATGTCCCCGGAGGCTGGGGCAAACACACATTCTGTGCAGTCGTCGTAAGAGAAACCACATGGCACTCAGGTTAAGGCATGAATGGGAGGTGAGCAAAGGGCAAGGAGATCAGACTTATTTTTAATATGCCTGGTTGTTGAGGGAAAGAAAGATTCCAGAACTCCCACTTGATATCTGAACAACTGCAATAAATATTCAGCAATTACTCTACAAATGATAGGTCTTATTTGTTTAATCTAGAAATTCAATATGTTGGTATATGAATTTTCAGAGCTCAATGATTGCCAAAAGTTTTACCGAAATTTCCTAGGTGTATAGGCAAAAATACATTTCATCAGTACAAAAACATATGATCAACCACAATGTACATTCCACTGAAATAAGAGTTTCACAGTTTCTGGTTGAAATACGTTGAAATGTCTTAAGTTTTTACATTATAAATTGTTAATAATATTCTGAATACATGGGAATGCCAGCTGGTGCAGCCACTCTGGAAAACAGGATGGAGGTTCCTCAAAAAGCTAAAAATAGAACTACCCTACAACCCAGCAATTGCACTACTAGGCATTTATCCAAGGGATACAGGTGTGCTGTTTCAAAGGGACACATGCACCCCCATGTTTATAGCAGCACTATCAACAATAGCCAAAGTATGGAAAGAGCCCAAATGTCCATCGATGGATGAATGGAAAAAGAAAATATGGTATATACAGATACAATGGAGTATTACTCGGCAATCAAAAAGAATGAAATCTTGCCGTCTGCAGTGACATCGATGGAACTGGACGGTATTATGCTAAGTGAAATTAGTCAGAGAAAGACAAAAATCATATGACTTCACTCATATGAGGACTTTAAGAGACAAAACAGATGAACATAAGGGAAGGGAAACAAAAATAATATAAAAACAGGGAGGGGGACAAAACAGAAGAGACTCATAAATACAGAGAACAAACTGAGGGTTACTAGAGGGGTTGTGGGAGGGGGGATGGGCTAAATGGGTAAGGGGCACTAAGGAATCTACTCTTGAAATCATTGTTGCACTATATGCTAACTAATTTAGATGTAAATTTTAAAAAATAAAAAATTAAAAAAATCTGAAAAAATATTCTGAATACATGTACAATAGATAGTCCAGCTTTATATCTTTTTCCTCAAAATAAAGACAAAAACTTACTAGAATTAAGAAATGGACTGTTATTGGAGCTCCTGGGTGGCTTAAGTTGGTTAAGCATCTGATTCTTGATTTTGGCTCAGGTCATGATCTCACAGTTTTGTGAGTTCAAACCCCATGTTAGCTGCTTAGGATTTTCTCTCTCTCTCTCTCCACGCACCGCCCCCACTCTCTCTTTCTCAAAATACATAAACATTACATAAAAATTGACTGTTACTGTGAAGTAGAAGTAAACACTTTTTAAATCAAATCTGAGAAAACCGAACTTTTTTTCTTTTCCTTTCTTTGTTGTGGGACAGCAGGTGGGGGGCAAACTCTACTGCTTTTTACCTTCTCCAGTTCCAAAATCTGCTGCTTCTGCTCTTCATCCAGACTCTGAGTTTTGCTTTGCAAAAAAGCTCTTTCTTCTTCAAGCTGAGACAATCTCTCATTGGTCCTTGATTTTTCTGATTCTAGATCTTTAATTGTAACCTCCTGGGTCATCTGAGTCGCTTGAAGCATTCCAATATGACCTATACCCCAAAAAGAAAAACTCTGCAATTTAAAATTTGTTGCACTGTGGTGTAAAAGTTTATATTTAATGACACAATTGTACTTAATACCTGAGTGAAATAAATAGTCTGCATGTACAAACAGTACTTTGGTTTGTTCACCGTATAAAATGGAAATATTTACCATGGGAATGTTTCTTATCCAAGTAGAATCATTTAAATGAGGAAAAGGTCTATTTTCACATCACTGCATCACTGTACCCAGGACCCTTTTTTAAGATTGCACACTAAACAAGCTGAAGTAGAAGCAACTCTCAGAGATGCATGTAAAAAAAAAGCCTTGGGAGTCAAACAAAGAGGATGGCACTACAGTGCCAAAATGAGCAATTTGTTCTTTTCTAATCTCTTTTTCCAAATTCTCACATAAAGAGAAAGAAATTTAGGGGCGCCTGGGTGGCTCAGTCGGTTGAGCATCCAACTTCGGCTCAGGTCATGATCTCACAGTCTGTGAGTTTGAGCCCCGCGTCGGGCTCTGTGCTGACAGCTTGGAGCCTGGAGCCTGCTTTGCATTCTGTGTCTCCCTCTGTCTCTGCCCCTCCCCCACTCATGCTCTGTCTCTCTCTGTCAAAAATAAATAAACATTAAAGAAAATTTTAAAGAGAAAGAAATTTGTACACAGGTAGTAAATATGGAAGGCAGTGGTTTGGTTGAAACTGAATTTGTTTTAGACAAGAAACCTGATAAAGAACTAAGGTGGATTAAGAGATTAAGTCAGCAAGTTATCAAAGAATAAATAAATGACAACAACAAAAAAGGGGGACGGGCAATAAGAGAGACAGAGAGATGAAAAATGAGTGTGAGATAAAGGTCTCAGAAAGCATGTGTTAGGTAGGCCAGTGGTTCTCAAAGTGCCCTGGACCAGCAGACTTGGGAACTTGAGCCCGCAGTGAAGATCATCTCAGACCTGCTAAATCAGAAGCTCTGAGGCTGGAGCCCAGCATCTGTGGTTGCACAAGCCCTTTGGGTGATTTTCATACACACTAAAGTTGAAAAACTACTACTTAGGAGAACGGTCATCTGGGAATTCACAGATGAGCCAATCAAATCAAATGACATTCTCTTTTTTAAATTTTTTTTTCAACGTTTATTTATTTTTGGGACAGAGAGAGACAGAGCATGAACGGGCGAGGGGCAGAGAGAGAGGGAGACACAGAATCGGAAACAGGCTCCAGGCTCTGAGCCATCAGCCCAGAGCCCGATGCGGGGCTCGAACTCACGGACCGCGAGATCGTGACCTGGCTGAAGTCGGACGCTTAACCGACTGCGCCACCCAGGCGCCCCTCAAATGACATTCTCAAAGAATTACTTCAAATGGCTTCATCTGGCACACTAAACACTTGGGCAAAATGTAACTTCAGAACTGACATGAATCACCCACTTCCTCTAGTACAGGTTATGAAATGAGAACATTAGCCATATTAGGATGGGCAACTCAGCTTTAGTATGTAAATGATCCTTATTAATAAGCCAAATGAAATGAGGCACTATAATTCACATATAGTTCCACTAATTTAAATACTTTAAAACATGTTTTTAAAGAACAAAAAACTTCTTAGAATGCTTCTTTGTTCTTTTAGTGAATGATTTATTGGTGATAAAATACCTGCTCTTAATTTTTGTATAAAAATATATATTCTTAAAAATAAGTTATTATTTGCTTATCTTATGATTAAAAAGAAATTAGAGTCCTTTAAAATATTTAGAATCTAAATAATGTTAAAGTATGAGAAGAGAAGGCAAATTTTGTCTTGAGTAAATATTTTAGTGTTGGTTTTAGCTAAGGAATACACCTAGAACTGTGGTCACACATACTAGCTTTGAGGACAAGGTCTGAAGCCTGTTGTTGTAAACGTTCTCTGGCCGCTGCTAGCTCACTTTCCACTTCCTTGTGCTTGCTTAGTAAGTCCATCTCTCCCTCTTTGGCATCATCAAGCTGTTTTTGAAGAACCTAAGAATGATCAAATAGCCATTACTAATATGCAAGAATGATGCAAAGCTAATTAGCTAAGCTAATGATGCCAATTCACTTAAATTACAAGCATCAACTTTCTCGTATTCAAAAGTCACAGTTAATAATACCTAGTTTTAAATCTGTTTTGATAACACTTAGAACTTACCTTCATAAATCATATGACCCAATCATGAAAGGCTATTCAACCTTTTTTAATCCACTCAAATGCTGCAGATATTAAAAACAGCTATGAAATTTTCTATACCTATTTTCAGATTTAGAAAACAATTTTTTGATCACTGTGCAGACCATTATTAACAAAAGTAAAGGAGAAAACATAATTAAAACTAAAGCCCAATATTTTAACTCTCCCAAGTCACTTGTGAAAAATATCAACACGTTGTTTCAATAGAAACCTTTCTTTATCAGGTTTCAAGTTATCTTTATGGGCCTTTAATATCTGAAATTCTAGTAGTAGATAATAACTACAGAGTAGTAAAAAGTTGCCCCTTTTTTGATTTTTCTCACAAAGGAAAAGCAAAGAAAGCAAAATGGGAAAAAAAAGTTAAAGTAGTCTAATTGAAAAGAAAAAGACAAAACTGGGGAGGGAGAGAGAGTGGGTATCCATAGGTTGAAAGTAAGAGGCTTACCTGAACATTGTTCTCTGCTGTAACAAGTGCTATCTGAAGCTTTTGGCATTTGTCGCGAAGACTTCCAGCTTCATCCTGTACCATCTGTAACTCTGTCTTCAATTTTCCTATAGTTTTTCTTAAAATTGCTTCTTGTCCCTGAAATTCTTTTCTAAGATCAGCTTCCTTTTCTTTGCTAGCCTGGAGGCTTTCCGCTGTAAAAAGCTGTGACCTTTTCAAAGTATCAAGCTCGTGCTCATAAAAGGACTGAGCTTTATTCAACTTGCCTTCATAATCCTCAATTAGCTTTTTCCGTTCAAGTCTTAGCTCCTCCAGTGTTTTGTTTAATGTCTCCACCTCCACCCTGTGCAGTTCCTCTGCCTTCTCCTGCCCTTTACTGACCGAGGCACTGTGATCCTGCTGGGACTTCAACAGCTCTTGGATTTCCCGTCTATGAGCAGTTCGCAAATCTTCCAATGCCAACCGTTTGTCTTTTTCAAACTGTACTTGGAGTTGCCCAAAACTCCGTAATCTTTCCTCAAATTTCCTTCTGATCTCTTCAACCTCTCTAGACATGGTTACTATGCGTTGGACATGCTGGGCTTCTGCACAAAGTTGCATGTCCTCGACTCTGTGCTTATAAGCTTCAAATTCTGTCAAAGCCTGCTGCTTCATTTTTATGTGGTCTTCCAATGATGCTTCTAAAACCTGAATCTTTCTCTTCAGGTCTAACTCCTCTGTTACTTTGCTTTTATACTGCAATATTTTTTCTCTTGTTTCTGCAAGAATCTGTTGGATTTCTTCTTCATGAGCATCTTTGAGGGCCTGAATTGCAGATTCATGCTCATCATTTTTAGTATTTAAAGCATATATTACCTGCACAGTTTTAAAAAAGGGAAAGAATTGAGCAAACCATGTTCTGTTCTTACTGGAAGTTAATTCTTCCATTTGGATTGATATTTTTCAACACACAAAATTGGGTATGGTAAATACTAAATACTGAAGCTTCATGCATTGTTTTAGATTCATAGATTGATTTACATAGCAAAGTTTTACCTTAGCACAACCTGAAAAGTTGCATCTGAAGATTCCACTATAAATGAAACAGTGAGGAGAAAAGAGACAAAGGAAGCCTAGAAGAAAGGAGCTCTCCATAGGGTCCAGTCTAGTTTGGGGTGAGGATCAGCAGAAAAGCCTCAAAGTATCTGCCTTACTCTAGTGCTTTGCATGAGTGGAAGTTCTAGGCCTTAAGTCTTCTTAAAGGCTCTTTCATCTGTTTAATGTCTGGTACGTTCTAAATTTAGAAATTTCCTCTTCTAATTCTCCTATGGTCAGTTTTTAAAGCTGATCCTCTTCTCTCCAAGTTCCTAGTGGTCTCCTTACAAAATCCAGTTAGTACTTTTCTGCTCACATATTAAACACTATAGTTTTACTCACTGCCTAATTTTCCCTCTGAATCCAGGCAAGCCAGGGTTCTAGAGCCAGAGTATCTGGGCAAAGGTCTTTATTTTCATTTTAGTCCTTGGATTTTAATGATTCCATTGACATTTCCCCAACCTTAATTACAAATGACAACATACTCCCTTTGTAGTGATGCTTCCATTCTTGTATGTTCTTTGATACCCTCCATCATACCACTGTGGCCAAACAGTACAATATTCATGACTATTACTTAAGGCTTACAGGTTCACCCACTTTCTTCTGAAGTAAAGAGAAATGAACACTCTCCAATCCAAAAATCCAGAAGCTAAAAAATCAGTGTCCTGGAGCTTTGCTCGTTTCAATGTGATCTTATTCTGGCTTTAGAAATGGATTCTAGCCCCAAAAGTCAGAGGCAATTAAGATGCAAACATGTTGCAATTTTTGTAGAGAACTTGTTCATACAGCCTGAGGCAACAGAAACAAACTACCTGGCTCTTCACACATCCTGGTGACGCCAGATCCTATTGCTAAATCTAGGTGGTCACCTGCTAGGCCTGTAGCTGTACTTGTGGAAGGAGAAGACACATTGGAGGCTTACCCCACTGCAGGGGCTTCACTCTCTCCACACAGGGCTTTGTCTTCCAGAATCAGGCCCCCATTCATATACTCACTTGGTCTGCTCTAACTATTGAGAGATGTAATCATAGCAAAGGTGAAAAGATTGAGAGATGGCCGGACTCGATTTGTCTTGCCAGCTACTTCACCTGCTAGCTACTTCCAAAGGGAAATATGTGCACAGAACAGAAATAAATGCTCATTTCCAGTTTCTCCTTTTTTAAATAACCCTAATTCCAAATCCCAGGTTATGTCCCTAATGAGCTAGACAAGATCCCCATAGAGGACTCCTTTCATTTACACATTTAAGCCTAAAGGTAGCCTATAACCCAAGAAAGTTGGTAGACTCCTACAACCTTCCTCCAGGGTCTTACCTACCCATCATGTTGATGCCCACAAAAGGCTGAAAGAGGCACTAAGGGAAAAAAATGCCAACTAGCTAGAGAGAAGTCCATTTGTAGAATGCTTAGAGCAGAGCTGGTGTAGGCCACAGGTCTCAGACCTTCCCAGGGAATCTGCACAAATCCCCTAACTATCTTACTAAGCACATGGAAGGAAAATAAATGATACAAGAGATGGAATCCCTAGAGAATAATAAGTGACACTTTTCATCATTTTATCCCAGGAAATGATCTTGAAAAGGACCACTCCATGGTGGGATTCCATATAACGAGGGATGAAACACTATGGGAAGATGTGAGCTTCCCCTTGTCAACAATTTCTCAACAATACTCTTCTCTTTTTTCTAATACTTGATTTCCCTGCAGTTTTTGAAGCATCAGCTCAAGTCCTGTATCCTTTAATAAGGCTTCCAAGACCACCCAAATTCACGGGAGTCTATCTTTTCTTTATATCCAGTACCTTCATTTCCTTACCACTATTCATTCCTGTAAATCAGTAAATGTTCACCTGGTTAAAAATGGGGGTCTTGACAACAATTTTGGCAAGCTGGCTTAGGATGTTAGAGAGCCTAGAAAAGTAGCTGAAGATATAAAAGCACAGTAACATACAAAAGTATGGATTAAAAGGTGAAATTAGAATAGAATTTAAGAAAAACAAACTAAATGTCTGACCAATAATAGGGAAATATGGTGAGGAACTCTATTTACTTGATATTCTATTCCAGACGTTGGCAAACTATGGCCTGCAGGCCCAATATGGCTGCTGCTGGTCTTTGTAAATAGTTTTACTGGAGCACTGCTATGCCCCTTTGTGTATGTGTAGTGTACAGCTGCTTTCCTACTACAACAACAAAGTTGAGTAATTACGGAAGAGACCTTAGTAGTGACTCCTGTTGTGATGTACACTTGACAAGTCATCTTTTAAAAAAATTTTTTTAGGGGCGCCTGGGTGGCTCAGCCAGTTAAGCATCTGACTTCGGCTCAGGTCGCGATCTCGCGGTCCATGAGTTCGAGCCCCGCGTCGGGCTCTGTGCTGACAGCTCAGAACCTGGAGCCTGCTTCTGATTCTGTGTCTCCCTCTCTCTCTGACCCTCTCCCCATTCATGCTCTGTCTCTCTCTGTCTCAAACATAAAACATTAAAAAAAAATTTAAAAAAATTTTTTAAATGTTTATTCATTTTTTAAAGACAGAGAGATACAGAGCACAAGCAGGGGTCGGGATCGTGGGGACACAGAATCTGAAGCAGGCTCCAGGCTCCGAGCTGTCAGCACAGAGCCCCACACAGGGCTCAAACTCATGAACTGTGAGATCATGACCTGAGCCGAAGTCAGACTCTGGACCGACTGAGCCCCGCAGGCGCTCCGCACTTGACAACTCATCAGCCAAAGTTGGCAGCCAAAAATAAAAAATATTTGCACTAGCTTTGTTTACCCTCTAATAAATAGTCCAGGGTTCTTACCACTACAGCTTCTTAAGACATTAAGAAAACCAATTATTTGATTCTGAAAGTATAAATATAAAAGAAATACAATATTATACTGGCCATATAATAGTATCTTCCAAGACAGCAATGTTAAAATAAAGTTTCTAAAATCTTAAAAAACAACAATAACAAACTAATAGTGTCTTTAAATAGCCATTTAAAATACACCACTATAAATGAGAATGCTATATATGAATTTTCAACTTGACATTAACAAGATATCCCCTGACTGTTCACTTTTCTACATAATTACAAAGGTAACCATTTTAAAGTACCTTTCTCTGGTTAATTACTCTTTCTCAGACCAAAGAAATAGAAATATTCTATGTTCTTTGAACACACAGAAAATATGACTTGAAGTAACAGAACTGATCCAAACTGGATTTCTCATTCTACGTAAAATAACTTAATTTCTCCAATTTCTTCAAGTTTCTCAATATTAAATAGAGATCATATTTATTCTATCCTAGTGACATCATTATTATAAGATCAACCTATCATTGACATTTAAAAAAATGATACTATATAAATATTTTTCAAAAAATATAAAGCACTATGAGATGATAAATCTTTTTTTATTCATTGTATCATTTATTTATGGAGAAAATGGGAATAGCTTTAAAATTTGTCTTTAATGTTTATTTATTTATTTATTTATTTTTTGAGACACAGAGGACAGAGCACCACAAGATAGAGTAGGGCAGAGAGAGAGGGAGTCACAGAATCTGAAGCAGGCTCTAGGTTCTGAGCTGTCAGCACAGAGCCCGATGCAGGGCTCAAACTCACAAACTGTGAGATCATGACCTAAGCCAAAGTCGGACATTTAACCGAGGCTGCATTTAACCTGAGCCCCCCAGGTGCCCGAGAATAACTTTAAAAGAAACTTTGGTGAGTGATCATAATCACCCATAAAGTTGGCTATTATTTTCCACATGGGAAAAGGAAACTCTCTAATATCTCTTTTCATAAAGTATTTTTAAAGACATTAAGAGCCATTTGCAGTTTTTCAGGGACTATAAGCACTCAGAGAATGGGAGAGCACAATTATTACCACAATTTCATGTAATTTCGCAGCTCCAGCTTATGCCAACAATGCACGATTTAACTACATATTCCAGGATGAAAAAGGAATAGTCAGTAATTTTTACTTTTTCTATGAAGATTTTCAAATAATCTTACCCACTAATAAAATGAGAATAAGTCTAGATCTACTCTTTAAAATGCTACTTAAGTAACAACAAACAGTCTCTGAAATAGTTCTTGTTGTTGGCTGCTATAGACTGTATTGTGTCCCTCTCCTTCCCCCAACAAAATTCATCTAACTGAATGAAGCCCTAACTGCCAATATAATGGTATTTGAAGATGGGGCCTTCGGGAGATAATTAAGTTTAGACAAGATCATGAGGGTGGTGCCCTCATGATGGGATCAGTGCCTACATAAGAGACATCAGTGAGCTTGCTTCCTCACTCTCTTTTCCACTGAAAATACTTTCAGTATTTCTAAACCTTCTATAATGAATGTATGTTACTATTATAGTCAGAAAACATTAAGCCCTTTTAAAAGATTAACACTAACAATATTAAAAAAAGAATATTCAAAATGCCTTCATTTTAGGAAAAAAACAATCAAAATTCAAAAAGAAAATTAAAGGAACATTCATTAATTACCAACAGGCACTCTGAAAGTTTCCTTTAAAATCACTCAATAAAACATTTATAAAAATCACACTTAAATATTTTAAAGAATTTTACTTATGAAGTAATTTTACTTATGAAAAAGATCACATATTTTGAGAAAAAGTTTAAAAATCTAGTTACTTAGTTAAAATTTGATAACATACTGGTTATAACATAATGATACTTAGTTAAAATTTGATAACATATGGTTATAACATAATGGTCAATTCCTACTTCATTTATTCTTCCGTTCAGCAAAAATATATTGCACACCTGCTATGTGCCAAGGTCTATAACTGGCAGAGTAAACACAACTGTAAGCTGGATGCACATACATGGTATCTATTCTCATGCAACTTGGTGGAGACCAATCTTAAACAAATATTTACTCCATTAGTCAAATAAAATTTTGATAAGTTACACAAAGGAGAATAAAGACAAAATGAGTTTTTGCAAGGGATGGGAGTGACAGTGGTAATGTAGGGGTTTCCCCTTATTCTCAATGAAATGCTTACTTTATCTCAACCAGAATCTCTTCATTTAGTCAAAATGTTATGGATAAAGTAGAGAGAGAGAATTGTGAGCTGAAGGCTAAGAGTAGAAGGCACAGAAATGGAAAGCACAGGATTCTGTGAGGGGAAAAATGGGTTCCAGAGCTACAAAGGTAGACATGCAACACACTGCAGAGGTACTTGCATTGTAGCTGTTGCTCTGGATGGGATCCAGAAGGGAGAAACTAATTAGAAAGAGTGAAAAAGACTGAGGACAGGCCTTGGGCAGGGTTCAGGGGCAGCAGGGAGGATGAGGACCCACAGACAGAGGCAACATGCTGGACAGATGAGTAAGAGTGGAATGGAGGCAGAGCATCAAGGTCTAAGATGAACAATACATCTTGTCAAAGGCTGAATAAAAATCAAGAAAAATGAAGACTCAAAGACCCTGAATTCAGAATCTAAATCTCAGAAGTAGGTCTTTGAGAGCACATTTGGTAGAGTGGTGAGGGCAGAGCTGGAAGAAAAATGGCAAAAGTGGGTGAGTGGATGGTAAGTGAATGGAGGCAGTCCATTAGTAGAGAAAAGCTCCAAGAAATGGTGGTAAAAGAAAGGAAACAACTAGGGACAACTAGGATAATGGCTTAGGAGGCAGCAAAGTCCAGGGAGAGTACTTTTCTTAAAAGAGAGATTGAAAATGTGACCCAGAAAGGGTCAATTGTAGAACCGAAGTCATGAAGAAAGTCTGAGGCTGGGCTTGCCTGACACAGTGGAAAGACTGGTGCTGGCTGACAGTAGGAGAAAGTCCTCCCAAGAGAGCAAGGCTGAAGACTGAGATCTTTAGGTAAAGAGGGAAGATGGACAACTCCTGTCTGACTGAGTCATAGTTCTCCTTAATAGGGAGATGAAATTATCCTCACAGAGTGCAGTGGGGGTGCTCTTCTCCACTGGACACAAACAATGCTCCTAATGTTAGCTGGTGAGGCCAGCCCCAGCCTTCTCAGCATGTCCCACTGAAGACAGCCTCAGACACACAGCAACCATGTGCAGACCCTTCTCATCACTACTCCTCCAGATGTTTCCCAGCCAATCTCAATCTTTAGTTTTTGTTTATTTGAAATTTCTGGGAACTTGTTCACTTTCCCTTTCTTATCAATGTCAGAGACACATAGACTAATAGCAGAGAGAGAAAGAGAGAGAGAGAGAGGAGGAGGGAGGAAGTGTGGATTTACCCTCAAGTACACAAGTACTATATGAGGCACAAGGGAACTTACAAAGTAATAAAGGAACAATCTCAGATTCAATATTTTTTTTAAAAAGATCCTGTACAAGGAAGAATAAAATATATTTTTATTATTAAACACTCAGTCCTTCTAATTGAGCTACTCACCAAAAGGTTACTTTGGGCCTTAAAGCACCAAACTTAAAGAATATTGAAAAGAGACACTCTAACTTCTCAAAAATAGTGGGTTATTGACCTCTGCCATGTAGGTTCTATTCTATCTGTTCTAGAGCAATAACACAGACCATTGCTTTAAACCATAACTTATATTCAATAGTACTCGCATACCACTCTTCTAAGTAAAATTTTCACATATTATCAAATAACATTGATGAGCTCTAGGTGGCTTACCTAGGGAATCTAATGTTTCTATGAAATGGTTCACCTTTTTGGAGTCGGTATAGTATTAGCATACTTGCTACATAAGAGCATGTTAATAAAATGTGTTTAAAACGTTTTCTTAGAATCTTGAGCTCACCTCCTCCAGGACATTCTTGATATAGCAGCTACATATGTGCAACTAACTCTGAAAACTGGCAGAACAAACCTTCCACAACTAATCTTAGAGAGGAAGCCACATTGAAAAGGGTAGGAGGGGCATAGACATGACTGGGAACCAAACTCCCTGTGAAACTAACCACAAACAGGAGGGACATCATAAGCACAAAGAAGCAAGAGGATAGACCCCACACCAGGCAGCCTAGGCACTAGGGACCTGAACTAGGAATACAAGTCCCCATAACATCTGGCTTTGAAAGCCAATAAGCCTTAACTCTGAGAGTTTTAAAAATCAGTGGGGTTAACTCTAGGAAATCTGAAAGGTAGTAGAAAACTGAGTCCCCACTCTTAAAGAGCCAGCATAATAATTAACTCAACCAAAGACACAGGACCTAGGATGTATGTGAAGATTTATTTACTAATCTTAGAATGTGCACTGGAACAGCAGGAATATTCAGATATCTCCAGGAATAATAGTGCTGACAGGCACCATTTCTCTTCCCCTCCCCAGCCTAAATAGCTGGACACTTGATGGAGCCAGAGCTCACACTCTCCATCTATGTTGCTAGCACTACATTCTCCTGTGAATACACCTTAGCAGGCATCCTCCAAAGCAGCTTCTGTCCCACCACTTCCTGCAAACAGCCCCAGCAGGGACATGTGCCACTCCAAACTGACTCTTGCCCAGAGGAGAAGGTGAGATAACCCAGATCCAGCAGTTGACCCTTTTAGCTGGCTGCAGAGGGAGCAAGCCCTGTTATTCTATGCACCTGTAGTTATGGCAGAGCGGCTGACTGCAGATAAATAGCCTGACCCCAACCTCGCCCACCAATGAGCCCTAGGCAACCTCAGAGAGACCTCTCAACAGTGCAGGGAGCAAACCCTGCCCAGTACGCCCACAGGAGGAAAAGCAGGTCAGTGCAGCCAGCTCGGCTGCAGGCAAATACGGCTCAGTCACAATAGCAGGGGGAACGTAGCCCACACAGGAGATACCCAGTGGAACACCTGGTTCTGGTCACCAGGGGGTAATGCATTACTGGACAACACAGGACCTCTTTTACATAAAGCCACTACTTTCAACACCAGGAGGTGTAGCTGACCTCTCTAATACACAGAAACACAGAGAGTAAGACAAAATGAGGAGACAGAGGAATACTTTCCAAATAAAAGAATAAGACAAAATCACAGTATAAGACCTAAGTGAAATGGAGATAAGCAATAGGCCTGATAAAGAATTCAAAATAATTGCCATAACAATATTCAGTGGATTTGAGAAAAGAGTGGAGAATCTCAGTGACAACTTCAACAAAAAGAAAATATAAAAAAGAACCTGTCAGAGAGAAAGAATTCAGTAACTGAAAAAATACACCGGAGGGAAAAAGCGGCAGACTAGAGGAGGCACAAGAACGGATCCACGGTCTGGAAGACAGGGTATGGGAAAAATCAAGCTGAACAGCAAAAACAAAAAAGAATGATAAAAAATGAAAACAGGGTAAAGGAACTCAGTGACAACATCAAGCATACTAACATTCACTTTACAGGGATCCCAAAAGGAGAAGAGAGAAAGAAGGGGTAAAGAAATCTATTTGAAGAAACAATAGCTGAAAATACCCTAACTGGGGGAAGGAAACATTTAGGTCCAGGAAGTACAGAGAGCCCCTAACAAGAGGAACCCAAGGAGGTCCACTTAAAATGGCAAAAGGTAATAATAAAGAGAGAATTTTAAAGCAACAAAAGAAAACAGTTACATACAAGAGCAATCCCAAAGGCTATCAGCTGATTTTTCAGCAGAAACTTTGCAGGCCAGAAGGGAGTAGCAAATTCAAAGTGCTGAAAGGAAAAAAACCTGCAACCAAGAATACTCTACCCAGCAAAGTTATCATTCAGAATAGAAGGAGAGATAAAGAATTTCCCAAACAAAAGTTAAAGGAAACCATCACCACTAAGGCAGCCTTACAACAAACATTACAGGGTATTATTTGACTGGAAAGAAAGGGCCATAACTAGAATAAAATTATAAACGGGAAAAACCTCACAGGTAAAAGCAAACACAGAGGAAAGGTAGTAGATGAATCACTTATAAAGCCAGTATGAAGTTTAAAACACAAAAGTAGTAAAATCAGTTATGTCTACAAAAATTAGTCAAGGGATACAAAAAGTA